>NW_028126181.1:0-620046 GCF_965194825.1 Balaenoptera physalus | reverse complement strand
CTCTGGAAGTGAGTCAAGTGGGTGCAAAGCCGCATAAACACAGCCGTGAAAAGTAGCTAAACCCCATTATAAAAATAAATTACTTTTAAAAACCCATGAAACAAAGACAGTGAAAGAGAGAGAAATTCTTACAAAATTCGTTCAGGGGCTGTGATTCAACCTGGATTGACCATATCTAGACCCACAGCTGGATGAGACATAAGGGTGGACACTCTCGGGGCTGAGAGGTTTGGTGAGGTTGGGGGAGCAAACACAGACCCTTTAAAGTAATACTGCATGGTACCCATCCCATGGGTGCCAAATCTCCAGGTTCAAGGGCATCTTCGTACATCGAAAACATGCATCAGAAACCCAGAAGGTGGTACACCGTGTGATCGGGAAAGGTTTCTAAAACGCACCTCATTTCTCATCTCCTTGTGTTCAGGTTCACCATTTAAGCTACTTTACTAGCAATCTCCCTACTTGGAGAATCAGCACCTTTAACCTCCTGTTCCGTACAGGTTGCAATTTGTCCTGAGGATGAACGGGAAGAGGGGCAACCAATGAGAGACTGGATCTAGGTGTTGGGACAGTCACATGTCTCCCTATTTTCCCATCAGGAAGAAGAATTAACCACAGGCTCAGCCTGCCGCCGAGAACCAGAATAGGGCCTGAGGCAATCCCGCGCTTTTGCGGCCAGCTCCCAAAAAACAAGTTGAAAAATGGAGCTCAGGGGCACTGCAATTCACAAACCTGCAGAGATTTAAATGATAACTCTCGTCCACAAATATATTGAGGGAAGGCAACGAAGAGGATTTGAAAGCAAGGCGGAATTGCAGGAAACAGATTTCAGGAGGTAGATACGAATCGCCTTAAAAGCATATGAAAAGTGGCAAAATGTCTACAATGATGCCCTTGGCCAAAAAGGGCGTATGCGTTTTTTCCTGAATATATTCAGGAAAAAACGCATACGCCCTTTTTGGCCAACCAAGCAACCTGGAAAGGCAAATCAGCGCTACAAAGAAGTCTCACTACCCATCAGTCAAAAGGGCTACGCTGAAAGAAGTGTCAAAACCAGAAATGCAGGACAGGCCATGTAGAAATGGGAGCCTTGGTACGCTGATGGGCGGGATGTAAATTGCCAACAGCCACTCTGGAGAAGTGTACGGTGGGTCCTGAAATATCTAAAAAACACGGCTTAGGGAGCATAGGGCACTTCCACTCATGGGCGTATAAATTGGGAAAACTAAAAATCAGCAAGACAGAGGCACCCCAAAGTTTAGGGCTGCTCTGTTGACAAGAACCTCCACTTCCTTACACCTTAAATATCCCAGCAAAGAGAAAAATGGATAAAGAAGTGGTGGTACTTATGTACAATGGAATATCACTCAGCCATGAAATCAATGTCATAAGGCTATTAGCAGCATGATGAGTGGATTTAGGTACGACGATTCTAAGTGAAATAAGTCACACAGAAAAATACACTTATCATAAGCTATCACTTATATAGGGAATGTAAAAACCGCTACACTTGAACTGAATTACAAAACAGAACAGAGTCACACGTTTAGAAAACACACTATGGCTGCTTAACGGGAAAGGTGAGGTGGGGTGATGCATAAAACAAGGGTTTCAAATTAGCTCACATACCGTTCCATAAACCCAATATGTAATAGACAAGACCTACTCCTTGCTCAGTGAACTGGACTCTACACCCCCTATTCACCGCACAAGAATATATCTGAGTAGTAAGAATCTTAAAACCTATATATTGATATCTCTCTGGAAGTGAGTCAAGTGGGTGTAAAGCCGCATAAACACAGCCGTGAAAAGCAGCTAAACCCCATTATAAAAATAAATTACTTTTAAAAACCCATGAAACAAAGACAGTGAAAGAGAGAGAAATTCTTACAAAATTCGTTCAGGGGCTGTGATTCAACCTGGATTGACCATATCTAGACCCACAGCTGGATGAGACATAAGGGTGGACACTCTCGGGGCTGAGAGGTTTGGTGAGGTTGGGGGAGCAAACACAGACCCTTTAAAGTAATACTGCATGGTACCCATCCCATGGGTGCCAAATCTCCAGGTTCAAGGGCATCTTCGTACATCGAAAACATGCATCAGAAACCCAGAAGGTGGTACACCGTGTGATCGGGAAAGGTTTCTAAAACGCACCTCATTTCTCATCTCCTTGTGTTCAGGTTCACCATTTAAGCTACTTTACTAGCAATCTCCCTACTTGGAGAATCAGCACCTTTAACCTCCTGTTCCGTACAGGTTGCAATTTGTCCTGAGGATGAACGGGAAGAGGGGCAACCAATGAGAGACTGGATCTAGGTGTTGGGACAGGCACAGGTCTCCCTATTTTCCCATCAGGAAGAAGAATTAACCACAGGCTCAGCCTGCCGCCCAGAACCAGAATAGGGCCTGAGGCAATCCCGCGCTTTTGCGGCCAGCTCCCAAAAAACAAGTTGAAAAATGGAGCTCAGGGGCACTGCAATTCACAAACCTGCAGAGTTTTAAATGATAACTCTCCTCCACAAATATATTGAGGGAAGGCATCGAAGAGGGTTTGAAAGCAAGGCGGAATTGCAGGAAATAGATTTCCGGAAGTAGATTCGAATCGCCTTAAAAGCACATGAAAAGTGGCAAAACGTCTACAATGATGCCCTTGGTCAAAAAGTGCGTATGCGTTTTTTCCTGAATATATTCAGGAAAAAACGCATACGCCCTTTTTGGCCAACGAAGCAACCTGGAAAGGCAAATCAGCGCAACAAAGAAGTCTCGCTACCCATCGGTCAAAAGGGCTACGCTGAAAAAAGTGTCAAAACCAGAAATGCAGGACAGGCCATGGGGAAATGGGAGCCTTGCTACGCTGATGGGCGGGATGTAAATTGCCAACAGCCACTCTGGAGAAGTGTACGGTGGGTCCTGAAACATCTAAAAACCACGGCTTAGGGAGCATAGGGCACTTCCACTCATGGGCGTATAAATTGGGAAAACTAAAAATCAGCAAGACACAGGCACCCCAAAGTTTAGGGCTGCTCTCTTGACAAGAACCTCCACTTCATGACACCTTAAATATCCCAGGAAAGAGAAAAATGGATAAAGAAGTTGTGGTCCTTATATACAATGGAATATCACTCAGCCATGAAATCAATGTCATAAGGCTAGTAGCAGCATGATGATTGGATTTAGGTACGACGATTCTAAGTGAAATAAGTCACACAGAAAAAGACACTTATCATAAGCTATCACTTATAGAGGGAATGTAAAAACCGCTACACTTGAACTGAATTACAAAACAGAACAGAGTCACACGTTTAGAAAACACACTATGGTTGCTTAACGGGAAAGGTGAGGTGGGGTGATGCATAAAACAATGTTTTCCATTAGCTCAGATACCGTTCCATAAACCCAATATGTAATAGACAAGACCTACTCCTTGCTCAGTGAACTGGACTCAACAACCCCTATTCACCGCACAAGAATATATCTGAGTAGTAGGAATTTTAAAACCTATGTATTGATTTCTCTCTGGAATTGAGTCAAGTGGGTGTAAAGCCGCATAAACACAGCCGTGAAAAGCAGCTAAACCCCATTATAAAAATAAATTACTTTTAAAAACCCATGAAACAAACACGGTGAAAGAGAGAGAAATTCTTACAAAATTCGTTCAGGGGCTGTGATGCAACCTAGATTGACCATATCTAGACCCAAAGCTGGATGAGACATAAGGGTGGACAATCTCGGGGCTGCGAGTTTTGGTGAAGTTGGGGGAGCAAACGCAGACCCTTTAAAGTAATACTGCGTGGTACCCATCCCATAGGTCCCAAATCTCCAGGTTCAAGGGCATCTTCCTACATCGAAAACATGCATGAGAAACCCAGAAGGTGGTACACCGTGTGATCAGGAAAGGTTTCTAAAACGTACCTCATTTCTCATCTCCTTGTGCTCAGGTTCACTATTTAAGCTACTTTACTAGCAATCTCCCTACTTGGAGAATCAGCACCTTTAACCTCCTGTTCCGTACAGGTTGCAATTTGTCCTGAGGATGAACGGGAAGAGGGGCAACCAATGAGAGACTTGATCTAGGTGTTGGGACAGGCACAGGTCACCCTATTTTCCCATCAGGAAGAAGAATTAACCACAGGCTCAGCCTGCCACCCCGAAACCAGAATAGGGCCTGAGGCAATCATGCACTTTTGCGGCCGGCTCCCAAAAAAGCGAGTTGAAAAATGGAGCTCAGGGGCACTGCAATTCTCAAACCTGCTGAGTTATAAATGATAACTCTCATCCACAAATATATTGAGAGAAAGCAATGAAGAGGATTTGAAAGCAAGGCAGAATTGCAGGAAACAGATTTCAGGATGTAGAGTCGAATCGACTTAAAAGCACGTGAAAAGCGGCAAAACGTCGACAATGATGCCCTTGGCTAAAAAGGGCGTATGCGTTTTTCCTGAATATATTCAGGAAAAAACGTATACGCCCTTTTTGGCCAACCAAGCAACCTGGAAATGCAAATCAGCGCTACAAAGAAGTCTCGCTACCCATTGGTCAAAAGGGCTACGCTGAAAAAAGTGTCAAAACCAGAAATGCAGGACAGGCCATGGAGAAATGGGAGCCTTGCTACGCTGATGGGCGGGATGTAAATTGCCAACAGCCACTCTGGAGAAGTGTACGGTGGGTCCTGAAACATCTAAAAAACACGGCTTAGGGAGCAGAGGTCACTTCCACTCATGGGCGTATAAATTGGGAAAACTAAAAATCAGCAAGACACAGGCACCCCAAAGTTTAGGGCTGCTCTCTTGACAAAAACCTCCACTTCATGACACCTTAAATATCCCAGGAAATAGAAAATGGATAAAGAAGTGGTGGTCCTTATGTACAATGGAATATCACTCAGCCATGAAATCAATGTCATAAGGCTAGTAGCAGCATGATGAGTGGATTTAGGTACGACGATTCTAAGTGAAATAAGTCACACAGAAAAAGACACTTATCATAAGCTATCACTTATAGAGGGAATGTAAATACCGCTACACTTGAACTGAATTACAAAACAGAACAGAGTCACACGTTTAGAAAACACACTATGGCTGCTTAACGGGAAAGGTGAGGTGGGGTGATGCATAAAACAAGGGTTTCAAATTAGCTCACATACCGTTCCATAAACCCAATATGTAATAGCCAAGACCTACTCCTTGCTCAGTGAACTGGACTCTACACCCCCTATACACCGCACAAGAATATATCTGAGTAGTAAGAATCTTAAAACCTATATATTGATAGCTCTCTGGAAGTGAGTCAAGTGGGTGTAAAGCCGCATAAACACAGCCGTGAAAAGCAGCTAAACCCCATTATAAAAATAAATTACTGGTAAAACCCATGAAACAAAGACAGTGAAAGAGAGAGAAATTCTTACAAAATTCGTTCAGGGGCTGTGATGCAACCTGGATTGACCATATCTAGACCCACAGATGGATGAGACATAAGGGTGGACACTCTCGGGGCTGAGAGGTTTGGTGAGGTTGGGGGAGCAAACGCAGACCCTTTAAAGTAATACTGCATGGTACCCATCCCATGGGTCCCAAATCTCCAGGTTTAAGGGCATCTTCGTACATCGAAAACATGCATGAGAAACCCAGAAGGTGGTACACCGTGTGATCGGCAAAGGTTTCTAAAACGTACCTCATTTCTCATCTCCCTGTGCTCAGGTTCACTGTTTAAGCTACTTTACTAGCAATCTCCCTATTTGGAGAATCAGCACCTTTAACTTCCTGTTTCGTACAGGTTGCAATTTGTCCTGAGGATGAACGGGAAGAGGGGCACCCAATGAGATACTGGATCTAGGTGTTGGGACAGGCACAGGTCACCCTATTTTCCCATCAGGAAGAAGAATTAACCACAGGCTCAGCCTGCCACCCCGGAACCAGAATAGGGCCTGTGGCAATCCTGGGCTTTTTCAGCCAGCTCCCAAAAAAGCGAGTTGAAAAATGGAGCTCAGGGGCACTGCAATTCACAAAACTGAAGAATTATAAATAATAACTCTCGTCCACAAATATATTGAGGGAGGGCAACGAAGAGGATTTGAAAGCAAGGCGGAATTGCAGGAAATAGATTTCCGGAGGTAGATTCGAATCGCCTTAAAAGCACATGAATAGTGGCAAAATGTCTACAATGATGCCCTTGGCCAAAAAGGGCGTATGCGTTTTTTCCTGAATATATTCAGGAAAAAACGCATACGCCCTTTTTGGCCAAACAAGCAACCTGGAAAGGCAAATCAGCGCTACAAAGAAGTCTCGCTACCCATCGGTCAAAAGGGCTACGTTGAAAAAAGTGTCAAAACCAGAAATGCAGGACAGGCCATGTAGAAATGGGAGCCTTGGTACGCTGATGGGCGGGATGTAAATTGCCAACAGCCACTCTGGAGAAGTGTACGGTGGGTCCTGAAACATCTAAAAAACACGGCTTAGGGAGCATAGGGCACTTCCACTCATGGGCGTATAAATTGGGAAAACTAAAAATCAGCAAACAGAGGCACCCCAAAGTTTAGGGCTGCTCTGTTGACAAGAACCTCCACTTCCTTACACCTTAAATATCCCAGCAAAGAAAAAATGGATAAAGAAGTGGTGGTCCTTATGTACAATGGAATATCACTCAGCCATGAAATCAATGTCATAAGGCTAGTAGCAGCATGATGAGTGGATTTAGGTACGATGATTCTAAGTGAAATAAGTCACACAGAAAAGGACACTTATCATAAGCTATCACTTATAGAGGGAATGTAAAAACCGCTACACTTGAACTGAATTACAAAACAGAACAGAGTCACACGTTTAGAAAACACACTATGGCTGCTTAACGGGAAAGGTGAGGTGGGGTGATGCATAAAACAAGAGTTTCAAATTATCTCACATACCGTTCCATAAACCCAATATGCAATAGACAAGACCTACTCCTTGCTCAGTGAACTGGACTCTACACCCCCTATTCACCGCACAAGAATATATCTGAGTAGTAAGAATCTTAAAACCTATATATTGATATCTCTCTGGAAGTGAGTCAAGTGGGTGTAGAGCCGCATAAACACAGCCGTGAAAAGCAGCTACATCCCATTATAAAAATAAATTACTTTTAAAAACCCATGAAACAAAGACGGTGAAAGAGAGAGAAATTCTTACAAAATTCGTTCAGGGGCTGTGATGCAACCTGGATTGACCATATCTAGACCCACAGCTGGATGAGACATAAGGGTGGACACTCTCGGGGCTGAGAGGTTTGGTGAGGTTGGGGGAGCAAACACAGACCCTTTAAAGTAATACTACATGGTACCCATCCCATGGGTGCCAAATCTCCAGGTTCAAGGGCATCTTCGTACATCGAAAACATGCATCAGAAACCCAGAAGGTGGTACACCGTGTGATCGGGAAAGGTTTCTAAAACGCACCTCATTTCTCATCTCCTTGTGTTCAGGTTCACCATTTAAGCTACTTTACTTGCAATCTCCCTACTTCGAGAATCAGCACCTTTAACCTTTTGTTCCGTACAGGTTGCAGTTTGTCCTGAGGATGAACGGGAAGAGGGGCAACCAATGAGAGACTGGATCTAGGTGTTGGGACAGGCAGAGGTCTCCCTATTTTCCCATCAGGAAGAAGAATTAACCACAGGCTCAGCCTGCCGCCCAGAACCAGAATAGGGCCTGAGGCAATCCCGCGCTTTTGCGGCCAGCTCCCAAAAAACAAGTTGAAAAATGGAGCTCAGGGGCACTGCAATTCACAAACCTGCAGAGTTTTAAATGATAACTCTCCTCCACAAATATATTGAGGGAAGGCAACGAAGAGGATTTGAAAGCAAGGCGGAATTGCAGGAAACAGATTTCAGGAGGTAGATACGAATCGCCTTAAAAGCACATGAAAAGTGGCAAAATATCTACAATGATGCCCTTGGCCAAAAAGGGCGTATGCGTTTTTTCCTGAATATAATCAGGAAAAAACGCATACGCCCTTTTTGGCCAACCAAGCAACCTGGAAAGGCAAATCAGCGCTACAAAGAAGTCTCGCTACCCATCACTCAAAAGGGCTACGCTGAAAGAAGTGTCAAAACCAGAAATGCAGGACAGGCCATGGAGAAATGGGAGCCTTGCTATGCTGATGGGCGGGATGTAAATTGCCAACAGCCACTCTGGAGAAGTGTACGGTGTGTCCTGAAACATCTAAAAAACACGGCTTAGGGAGCATAGGGCACTTCCACTCATGGGCGTATAAATTGGGAAAACTAAAAATCAGCAAGAGAGAGGCACCCCAAAGTTTAGGGCTGCTCTGTTGACAAGAACCTCCACTTCCTTACACCTTAAATATCCCAGCAAAGAGAAAAATGGATAAAGAAGTGGTGGTACTTATGTACAATGCAATATCACTCAGCCATGAAATCAATGTCATAAGGCTATTAGCAGCATGATGAGTGGATTTAGGTACGACGATTCTAAGTGAAATAAGTCACACAGAAAAATACACTTATCATAAGCTATCACTTATATAGGGAATGTAAAAACCGCTACACTTGAACTGAATTACAAAACAGAACAGAGTCACACGTTTAGAAAACACACTATGGCTGCTTAACGGGAAAGGTGAGGTGGGGTGATGCATAAAACAAGGGTTTCAAATTAGCTCACATACCGTTCCATAAACCCAATATGTAATAGACAAGACCTACTCCTTGCTCAGTGAACTGGACTCTACACCCCCTATTCACCGCACAAGAATATATCTGAGTAGTAAGAATCTTAAAACCTATATATTGATATCTCTCTGGAAGTGAGTCAAGTGGGTGTAAAGCCGCATAAACACAGCCGTGAAAAGCAGCTAAACCCCATTATAAAAATAAATTACTTTTAAAAACCCATGAAACAAAGACAGTGAAAGAGAGAGAAATTCTTACAAAATTCGTTCAGGGGCTGTGATTCAACCTGGATTGACCATATCTAGACCCACAGCTGGATGAGACATAAGGGTGGACACTCTCGGGGCTGAGAGGTTTGGTGAGGTTGGGGGAGCAAACACAGACCCTTTAAAGTAATACTGCATGGTACCCATCCCATGGGTGCCAAATCTCCAGGTTCAAGGGCATCTTCGTACATCGAAAACATGCATCAGAAACCCAGAAGGTGGTACACCGTGTGATCGGGAAAGGTTTCTAAAACGCACCTCATTTCTCATCTCCTTGTGTTCAGGTTCACCATTTAAGCTACTTTACTAGCAATCTCCCTACTTGGAGAATCAGCACCTTTAACCTCCTGTTCCGTACAGGTTGCAATTTGTCCTGAGGATGAACGGGAAGAGGGGCAACCAATGAGAGACTGGATCTAGGTGTTGGGACAGGCACAGGTCTCCCTATTTTCCCATCAGGAAGAAGAATTAACCACAGGCTCAGCCTGCCGCCCAGAACCAGAATAGGGCCTGAGGCAATCCCGCGCTTTTGCGGCCAGCTCCCAAAAAACAAGTTGAAAAATGGAGCTCAGGGGCACTGCAATTCACAAACCTGCAGAGTTTTAAATGATAACTCTCCTCCACAAATATATTGAGGGAAGGCATCGAAGAGGGTTTGAAAGCAAGGCGGAATTGCAGGAAATAGATTTCCGGAAGTAGATTCGAATCGCCTTAAAAGCACATGAAAAGTGGCAAAACGTCTACAATGATGCCCTTGGTCAAAAAGTGCGTATGCGTTTTTTCCTGAATATATTCAGGAAAAAACGCATACGCCCTTTTTGGCCAACGAAGCAACCTGGAAAGGCAAATCAGCGCAACAAAGAAGTCTCGCTACCCATCGGTCAAAAGGGCTACGCTGAAAAAAGTGTCAAAACCAGAAATGCAGGACAGGCCATGGGGAAATGGGAGCCTTGCTACGCTGATGGGCGGGATGTAAATTGCCAACAGCCACTCTGGAGAAGTGTACGGTGGGTCCTGAAACATCTAAAAACCACGGCTTAGGGAGCATAGGGCACTTCCACTCATGGGCGTATAAATTGGGAAAACTAAAAATCAGCAAGACACAGGCACCCCAAAGTTTAGGGCTGCTCTCTTGACAAGAACCTCCACTTCATGACACCTTAAATATCCCAGGAAAGAGAAAAATGGATAAAGAAGTTGTGGTCCTTATATACAATGGAATATCACTCAGCCATGAAATCAATGTCATAAGGCTAGTAGCAGCATGATGAGTGGATTTAGGTACGACGATTCTAAGTGAAATAAGTCACACAGAAAAAGACACTTATCATAAGCTATCACTTATAGAGGGAATGTAAAAACCGCTACACTTGAACTGAATTACAAAACAGAACAGAGTCACACGTTTAGAAAACACACTATGGTTGCTTAACGGGAAAGGTGAGGTGGGGTGATGCATAAAACAATGTTTTCCATTAGCTCAGATACCGTTCCATAAACCCAATATGTAATAGACAAGACCTACTCCTTGCTCAGTGAACTGGACTCAACAACCCCTATTCACCGCACAAGAATATATCTGAGTAGTAGGAATTTTAAAACCTATGTATTGATTTCTCTCTGGAATTGAGTCAAGTGGGTGTAAAGCCGCATAAACACAGCCGTGAAAAGCAGCTAAACCCCATTATAAAAATAAATTACTTTTAAAAACCCATGAAACAAACACGGTGAAAGAGAGAGAAATTCTTACAAAATTCGTTCAGGGGCTGTGATGCAACCTAGATTGACCATATCTAGACCCAAAGCTGGATGAGACATAAGGGTGGACAATCTCGGGGCTGCGAGTTTTGGTGAAGTTGGGGGAGCAAACGCAGACCCTTTAAAGTAATACTGCGTGGTACCCATCCCATAGGTCCCAAATCTCCAGGTTCAAGGGCATCTTCCTACATCGAAAACATGCATGAGAAACCCAGAAGGTGGTACACCGTGTGATCAGGAAAGGTTTCTAAAACGTACCTCATTTCTCATCTCCTTGTGCTCAGGTTCACTATTTAAGCTACTTTACTAGCAATCTCCCTACTTGGAGAATCAGCACCTTTAACCTCCTGTTCCGTACAGGTTGCAATTTGTCCTGAGGATGAACGGGAAGAGGGGCAACCAATGAGAGACTTGATCTAGGTGTTGGGACAGGCACAGGTCACCCTATTTTCCCATCAGGAAGAAGAATTAACCACAGGCTCAGCCTGCCACCCCGAAACCAGAATAGGGCCTGAGGCAATCATGCACTTTTGCGGCCGGCTCCCAAAAAAGCGAGTTGAAAAATGGAGCTCAGGGGCACTGCAATTCTCAAACCTGCTGAGTTATAAATGATAACTCTCATCCACAAATATATTGAGAGAAAGCAATGAAGAGGATTTGAAAGCAAGGCAGAATTGCAGGAAACAGATTTCAGGATGTAGAGTCGAATCGACTTAAAAGCACGTGAAAAGCGGCAAAACGTCGACAATGATGCCCTTGGCTAAAAAGGGCGTATGCGTTTTTCCTGAATATATTCAGGAAAAAACGTATACGCCCTTTTTGGCCAACCAAGCAACCTGGAAATGCAAATCAGCGCTACAAAGAAGTCTCGCTACTCATTGGTCAAAAGGGCTACGCTGAAAAAAGTGTCAAAACCAGAAATGCAGGACAGGCCATGGAGAAATGGGAGCCTTGCTACGCTGATGGGCGGGATGTAAATTGCCAACAGCCACTCTGGAGAAGTGTACGGTGGGTCCTGAAACATCTAAAAAACACGGCTTAGGGAGCAGAGGTCACTTCCACTCATGGGCGTATAAATTGGGAAAACTAAAAATCAGCAAGACACAGGCACCCCAAAGTTTAGGGCTGCTCTCTTGACAAAAACCTCCACTTCATGACACCTTAAATATCCCAGGAAATAGAAAATGGATAAAGAAGTGGTGGTCCTTATGTACAATGGAATATCACTCAGCCATGAAATCAATGTCATAAGGCTAGTAGCAGCATGATGAGTGGATTTAGGTACGACGATTCTAAGTGAAATAAGTCACACAGAAAAAGACACTTATCATAAGCTATCACTTATAGAGGGAATGTAAATACCGCTACACTTGAACTGAATTACAAAACAGAACAGAGTCACACGTTTAGAAAACACACTATGGCTGCTTAACGGGAAAGGTGAGGTGGGGTGATGCATAAAACAAGGGTTTCAAATTAGCTCACATACCGTTCCATAAACCCAATATGTAATAGCCAAGACCTACTCCTTGCTCAGTGAACTGGACTCTACACCCCCTATACACCGCACAAGAATATATCTGAGTAGTAAGAATCTTAAAACCTATATATTGATAGCTCTCTGGAAGTGAGTCAAGTGGGTGTAAAGCCGCATAAACACAGCCGTGAAAAGCAGCTAAACCCCATTATAAAAATAAATTACTGGTAAAACCCATGAAACAAAGACAGTGAAAGAGAGAGAAATTCTTACAAAATTCGTTCAGGGGCTGTGATGCAACCTGGATTGACCATATCTAGACCCACAGATGGATGAGACATAAGGGTGGACACTCTCGGGGCTGAGAGGTTTGGTGAGGTTGGGGGAGCAAACGCAGACCCTTTAAAGTAATACTGCATGGTACCCATCCCATGGGTCCCAAATCTCCAGGTTTAAGGGCATCTTCGTACATCGAAAACATGCATGAGAAACCCAGAAGGTGGTACACCGTGTGATCGGCAAAGGTTTCTAAAACGTACCTCATTTCTCATCTCCCTGTGCTCAGGTTCACTGTTTAAGCTACTTTACTAGCAATCTCCCTATTTGGAGAATCAGCACCTTTAACTTCCTGTTTCGTACAGGTTGCAATTTGTCCTGAGGATGAACGGGAAGAGGGGCACCCAATGAGATACTGGATCTAGGTGTTGGGACAGGCACAGGTCACCCTATTTTCCCATCAGGAAGAAGAATTAACCACAGGCTCAGCCTGCCACCCCGGAACCAGAATAGGGCCTGTGGCAATCCTGGGCTTTTTCAGCCAGCTCCCAAAAAAGCGAGTTGAAAAATGGAGCTCAGGGGCACTGCAATTCACAAAACTGAAGAATTATAAATAATAACTCTCGTCCACAAATATATTGAGGGAGGGCAACGAAGAGGATTTGAAAGCAAGGCGGAATTGCAGGAAATAGATTTCCGGAGGTAGATTCGAATCGCCTTAAAAGCACATGAATAGTGGCAAAATGTCTACAATGATGCCCTTGGCCAAAAAGGGCGTATGCGTTTTTTCCTGAATATATTCAGGAAAAAACGCATACGTCCTTTTTGGCCAAACAAGCAACCTGGAAAGGCAAATCAGCGCTACAAAGAAGTCTCGCTACCCATCGGTCAAAAGGG
This sequence comes from Balaenoptera physalus, assembly GCF_965194825.1. Lineage (NCBI taxonomy): Eukaryota > Metazoa > Chordata > Mammalia > Artiodactyla > Balaenopteridae > Balaenoptera > Balaenoptera physalus. The sequence goes on along the minus strand of NW_028126181.1, from coordinate 606,705 downwards.
CTACGTTGAAAAAAGTGTCAAAACCAGAAATGCAGGACAGGCCATGTAGAAATGGGAGCCTTGGTACGCTGATGGGCGGGATGTAAATTGCCAACAGCCACTCTGGAGAAGTGTACGGTGGGTCCTGAAACATCTAAAAAACACGGCTTAGGGAGCATAGGGCACTTCCACTCATGGGCGTATAAATTGGGAAAACTAAAAATCAGCAAACAGAGGCACCCCAAAGTTTAGGGCTGCTCTGTTGACAAGAACCTCCACTTCCTTACACCTTAAATATCCCAGCAAAGAAAAAATGGATAAAGAAGTGGTGGTCCTTATGTACAATGGAATATCACTCAGCCATGAAATCAATGTCATAAGGCTAGTAGCAGCATGATGAGTGGATTTAGGTACGATGATTCTAAGTGAAATAAGTCACACAGAAAAGGACACTTATCATAAGCTATCACTTATAGAGGGAATGTAAAAACCGCTACACTTGAACTGAATTACAAAACAGAACAGAGTCACACGTTTAGAAAACACACTATGGCTGCTTAACGGGAAAGGTGAGGTGGGGTGATGCATAAAACAAGAGTTTCAAATTATCTCACATACCGTTCCATAAACCCAATATGCAATAGACAAGACCTACTCCTTGCTCAGTGAACTGGACTCTACACCCCCTATTCACCGCACAAGAATATATCTGAGTAGTAAGAATCTTAAAACCTATATATTGATATCTCTCTGGAAGTGAGTCAGGTGGGTGTAAAGCCGCATAAACACAGCCGTGAAAAGCAGCTAAATCCCATTATAAAAATAAATTACTTTTAAAAACCCATGAAACAAAGACGGTGAAAGAGAGAGAAATTCTTACAAAACTCGTTCAGGGGCTGTGATGCAACCTGGATTGACCATAGCTAGACCCACAGCTGGATGAGACATAAGGGTGGACACTCTCGGGGCTGAGAGGTTTATTGAGGTTGGGGGAGCAAACGCAGACCCTTTAAAGTAATACTGCGTGGTACCCATCACAGCGATCCCAAATCTCCAGGTTAAAGGGCATCTTCGTACATCGAAAATATGCATGAGAAACCCAGAAGTTGGTACACCGTGCGATTGGGAAAGGTTTCTAAAACGCACCTCATTTCTCATCTCCTTGTGCTCAGGTTCACCATTTAAGCTACATTACTAGCAATCTCCCTACTTGGAGAATCAGCAACTTTAACCTCCTGTTCCGTACAGGTTGCAATTTGTCCTGAGGATGAACGGGAAGAGGGGCAACCAATGAGAGACTGGATCTAGGTGTTGGGACAGGCACAGGTCACTTTATTTTCCCATCAGGAAGAAGAATTAACCACAGGCTCAGCCTGCCGCCCAGAACCAGAATAGGGCCTGAGGCAATCCCGCGCTTTTGTGGCCAGTTCCCAAAAAACAAGTTGAAAAATGGAGCTCAGGGGCACTGCAATTCACAAACTTGCAGAGTTTTAAATGATAACTCTCGTCCACAAATATATTGAGGGAAGGCAAGGAAGAGGTTTTGAAAGCAAGGCGGAATTGCAGGAAATAGATTTCCGGAAGTAGATTCGAATCGCCTTAAAAGCACATGAAAAGTGGCAAAACGTCTACAATGATGCCCTTGGTCAAAAAGTGCGTATGCGTTTTTTCCTGAATATATTCAGGAAAAAACGCATACGCCCTTTTTGGCCAACGAAGCAACCTGGAAAGGCAAATCAGCGCAACAAAGAAGTCTCGCTACCCATCGGTCAAAAGGGCTACGCTGAAAAAAGTGTCAAAACCAGAAATGCAGGACAGGCCATGGGGAAATGGGAGCCTTGCTACGCTGATGGGCGGGATGTAAATTGCCAACAGCCACTCTGGAGAAGTGTACGGTGGGTCCTGAAACATCTAAAAACCACGGCTTAGGGAGCATAGGGCACTTCCACTCATGGGCGTATAAATTGGGAAAACTAAAAATCAGCAAGACACAGGCACCCCAAAGTTTAGGGCTGCTCTCTTGACAAGAACCTCCACTTCATGACACCTTAAATATCCCAGGAAAGAGAAAAATGGATAAAGAAGTTGTGGTCCTTATATACAATGGAATATCACTCAGCCATGAAATCAATGTCATAAGGCTAGTAGCAGCATGATGATTGGATTTAGGTACGACGATTCTAAGTGAAATAAGTCACACAGAAAAAGACACTTATCATAAGCTATCACTTATAGAGGGAATGTAAAAACCGCTACACTTGAACTGAATTACAAAACAGAACAGAGTCACACGTTTAGAAAACACACTATGGTTGCTTAACGGGAAAGGTGAGGTGGGGTGATGCATAAAACAATGGTTTCCATTAGCTCAGATACCGTTCCATAAACCCAATATTTAATAGACAAGACCTACTACTTGCTCAGTGAACTGGACTAAACAACCCCTATTCACTGCACAAGAGTATATCTGAGTAGTAAGAATCTTAAAACCTATATATTGATATCTCTCTGGAAGTGAGTCAAGTGGGTGTAAAGCCGCATAAACAGAGCCGTGAAAAGCAGCTAAACCCCATTATAAAAATAAATTACTTTTAAAAACCCATGAAACAAAGACAGTGAAAGAGAGAGAAATTCTTACAGAATTCGTTCAGGGGCTGTGATGCAACCTGGATTGACCATATCTAGACCCACACCTGGATGAGACATAAGGGTGGACACTCTCGGGGCTGAGAGGTTTGGTGAGGTTGGGGCAGCAAACGTAGACCCTTTAAAGTAATACTGCGTGGTACCCATCCCATGGTTCCCAAATCTCCAGGTTCAAGGACATCTTCGTACATCGAAAACATGCATGAGAAACCCAGAAGGTGGTACACCGTGTGATCGGGAAAGGTTTCTAAAACGTACCTCATTTCTCATCTCCTTGTGCTCAGGTTCACCATTTAAGATACTTTACTAGCAATCTCCCTACTTGGAGAATCAGCACCTTTAACCTCCTGTTCCGTACAGCTTGCAATTTGTCCTGAGGATGAACGTGAAGAGGGGCAACCAATGAGAGACTGGATCTAGGTGTTGGGACAGGCACAGGTCACCCTATTTTCCCATCAGGAAGAAGAATTAACCACAGGCTCAGCCTGCCGCCCAGAACCAGAATAGGGCCTGAGGCAATCCGGCGCTTCTGCGGCCAGCTCCCAAAAAAGCAAGTTGAAAAATGGAGCTCAGGGGCACTGCAATTAACAAACCTGCAGAGATATAAATGATAACTCTCGTCCACAAATATATTGAGGGAAGGCAACGAAAGGATTTGAAAGCAAGGCGGAATTTCAGGAAACAGATTTCCGGAGGTAGATTCGAATCGCCTTAAAAGCACATGAAAAGTGGCAAAATGTCTACAATGATGCCCTTGGCCAAAAAGGGCGTATGCGTTTTTTCCTGAATATATTCAGGAAAAAACGCATACGCCCTTTTTGGCCAACCAAGCAACCTGGAAAGGCAAATCAGCGCTACAAAGAAGTCTCGCTACCCATCGGTCTAAAACGCTACGCTGAAAAAAGTGTCAAAACCAGAAATGCAGGACAGGCCATGGAGAAATGGGAGCCTTGCTACGCTGATGGGCGGGATGTAAATTGCCAACAGCCACTCTGGAGAAGTGTACGGTGGGTCCTGAAACATCTAAAAAACACGGCTTAGGGAGCAGAGGGCACTTCCACTCATGGGCGTATAAATTGGGAAAACTAAAAATCAGCAAGACACAGGCAACCCAAAGTTTAGGGCTGCTCTGTTGACAAGAACCTCCACTTCCTTACACCTTAAATATCCCAGTAAAGAGAAAAATGGATAAAGAAATGGTGGTCCTTAGGTACAATGGAATATCACTCAGCCATGAAATCAATGTCATAACGCTAGTAGCAGCATGATGAGTGGATTTAGGTACGACGATTCTAAGTGAAATAAGTCACACAGAAAAGACACTTATCATAAGCTATCACTTATAGAGGGAATGTAAAAACCGCTACAGTTGAACTGAATTACAAAACAGAACAGAGTCACACGTTTATAAAACACACTATGGCTGCTTAACGGGAAAGGTGAGGTGGGTTGATGCATAAAACAAGGGTTTCAAATTAGCTCACATACCGTTCCATAAACCCAATATGTAATAGACAAGACCTACTCCTTGCTCAGTGAACTGGACTCAACAACCCCTATTCACCGCACAAGAATATATCTGAGTAGTAGGAATTTTAAAACCTATGTATTGATTTCTCTCTGGAATTGAGTCAAGTGGGTGTAAAGCCGCATAAACACAGCCGTGAAAAGCAGCTAAACCCCATTATAAAAATAAATTACTTTTAAAAACCCATGAAACAAACACGGTGAAAGAGAGAGAAATTCTTACAAAATTCGTTCAGGGGCTGTGATGCAACCTAGATTGACCATATCTAGACCCACAGCTGGATGAGACATAAGGGTGGACAATCTCGGGGCTGCGAGTTTTGTTGAAGTTGGGGGAGCAAACGCAGACCCTTTAAAGTAATACTGCGTGGTACCCATCCCATAGGTCCCAAATCTCCAGGTTCAAGGGCATCTTCCTACATCGAAAACATGCATGAGAAACCCAGAAGGTGGTACACCGTGTGATCAGGAAAGGTTTCTAAAACGTACCTCATTTCTCATCTCCTTGTGCTCAGGTTCACTATTTAAGCTACTTTACTAGCAATCTCCCTACTTGGAGAATCAGCACCTTTAACCTCCTGTTCCGTACAGGTTGCAATTTGTCCTGAGGATGAACGGGAAGAGGGGCAACCAATGAGAGACTTGATCTAGGTGTTGGGACAGGCACAGGTCACCCTATTTTCCCATCAGGAAGAAGAATTAACCACAGGCTCAGCCTGCCACCCCGAAACCAGAATAGGGCCTGAGGCAATCATGCACTTTTGCGGCCGGCTCCCAAAAAAGCGAGTTGAAAAATGGAGCTCAGGGGCACTGCAATTCTCAAACCTGCTGAGTTATAAATGATAACTCTCATCCACAAATATATTGAGAGAAAGCAATGAAGAGGATTTGAAAGCAAGGCAGAAATGCAGGAAACAGATTTCAGGATGTAGAGTCGAATCGACTTAAAAGCACGTGAAAAGCGGCAAAACGTCGACAATGATGCCCTTGGCTAAAAAGGGCGTATGCGTTTTTCCTGAATATATTCAGGAAAAAACGTATACGCCCTTTTTGGCCAACCAAGCAACCTGGAAATGCAAATCAGCGCTACAAAGAAGTCTCGCTACCCATTGGTCAAAAGGGCTACGCTGAAAAAAGTGTCAAAACCAGAAATGCAGGACAGGCCATGGAGAAATGGGAGCCTTGCTACGCTGATGGGCGGGATGTAAACTGCCAACAGCCACTCTGGAGAAGTGTACGGTGGGTCCTGAAACATCTAAAAAACACGGCTTAGGGAGCAGAGGTCACTTCCACTCATTGGCGTATAAATTGGAAAAAGTAAAAATCAGCAAGACACAGGCACCCCAAAGTTTAGGGCTGCTCTCTTGACAAAAACCTCCACTTCATGACACCTTAAATATCCCAGGAAATAGAAAATGGATAAAGAAGTGGTGGTCCTTATGTACAATGGAATATCACTCAGCCATGAAATCAATGTCATAAGGCTAGTAGCAGCATGATGAGTGGATTTAGGTACGACGATTCTAAGTGAAATAAGTCACACAGAAAAAGACACTTATCATAAGCTATCACTTATAGAGGGAATGTAAATACCGCTACACTTGAACTGAATTACAAAACAGAACAGAGTCACACGTTTAGAAAACACACTATGGCTGCTTAACGGGAAAGGTGAGGTGGGGTGATGCATAAAACAAGGGTTTCAAATTAGCTCACATACCGTTCCATAAACCCAATATGTAATAGCCAAGACCTACTCCTTGCTCAGTGAACTGGACTCTACACCCTCTATACACCGCACAAGAATATATCTGAGTAGTAAGAATCTTAAAACCTATATATTGATAGCTCTCTGGAAGTGAGTCAAGTGGGTGTAAAGCCGCATAAACACAGCCGTGAAAAGCAGCTAAACCCCATTATAAAAATAAATTACTGGTAAAACCCATGAAACAAAGACAGTGAAAGAGAGAGAAATTCTTACAAAATTCGTTCAGGGGCTGTGATGCAACATGGATTGACCATATCTAGACCCACAGATGGATGAGACATAAGGGTGGACACTCTCGGGGCTGAGAGGTTTGGTGACGTTGGGGGAGCAAACGCAGACCCTTTAAAGTAATACTGCATGGTACCCATCCCATGGGTCCCAAATCTCCAGGTTTAAGGGCATCTTCGTACATCGAAAACATGCATGAGAAACCCAGAAGGTGGTACACCGTGTGATCGGGAAAGGTTTCTAAAACGTACCTCATTTCTCATCTCCCTGTGCTCAGGTTCACTATTTAAGCTACTTTACTAGCAATCTCCCTATTTGGAGAATCAGCACCTTTAACTTCCTGTTTCGAACAGGTTGCAATTTGTCCTGAGGATGAACGGGAAGAGGGGCACCCAATGAGATACTGGATCTAGGTGTTTGGACAGGCACAGGTCACCCTATTTTCCCATCAGGAAGAAGAATTAACCACAGGCTCAGCCTGCCACCCCGGAACCAGAATAGGGCCTGTGGCAATCCTGGGCATTTTCAGCCAGCTCCCAAAAAAGCGAGTTGAAAAATGGAGCTCAGGGGCACTGCAATTCACAAAACTGAAGAATTATAAATAATAACTCTCGTCCACAAATATATTGAGGGAGGGCAACGAAGAGGATTTGAAAGCAAGGCGGAATTGCAGGAAATAGATTTCCGGAGGTAGATTCGAATCGCCTTAAAAGCACATGAATAGTGGCAAAATGTCTACAATGATGCCCTTGGCCAAAAAGGGCGTATGCGTTTTTTCCTGAATATATTCAGGAAAAAACGCATACGCCCTTTTTGGCCAAACAAGCAACCTGGAAAGGCAAATCAGCGCTACAAAGAAGTCTCGCTACCCATCGGTCAAAAGGGCTACGCTGAAAAAAGTGTCAAAACCAGAAATGCAGGACAGGCCATGGAGAAATGGGAGCCTTGCTACGCTGATGGGCGGGATGTCAATTTCCCACAGCCACTCCTGAGAAGTGTACGGTGTGTCCTGAAATATCTAAAATACACGGCTTAGGGAGCATAGGGCACTTCCACTCATGGGCGTATAAATTGGGAAAACTAAAAATCAGAAATACCCAGGGACCCCAAAGTTTAAGGCTGCTTTCTTGACAAGAACCTCCACTTCATGACACCTTAAATATCCCAGGAAAGAGAAAAATGGATAAAGAAGTTGTGGTCCTGATATACAATGGAATATCACTCAGCCATGAAAACAATGGCATAAAGGTAGCAGCAGCATGATGAGTGGATTTAGGTACGACTATTCTAAGTGAAATAAGTCACACAGAAAAAGAAACTTATCATAACCTATCACTTATAGAGGGAATGTAAAAACCGCTACACTTGAACTGAATTACAAAACAGAACAGAGTCACACGTTTAGAAAACACACTATGGCTGCTTAACGGGAAAGGTGAGGTGGGGTGATGCATAAAACAAGGGTTTCAAATTAGCTCACATACCGTTCCATAAACCCAATATGTAATAGACAAGACCTACTCCTTGCTCAGTGAAATGGACTCAACAACCCCTATTCACCGCACAAGAATATATCTGAGTAGTAAGAATCTTAAAACCTATGTATTGATATCTATCTGGAAGTGAGTCTAGTGGGTGTAAAGAACCATAAACACAGCCGTAAAAAGCAGCTAAACCCCATTATAAAAATAAATTACTTTTAAAAACCCATGAAACAAAGACAGTGAAAGAGAGAGAAATTCTTACAAAATTCGTTCAGGGGCTGTGATGCAACCTGGATTGACCATATCTAGACCCACAGCTGGATGAGACATAAGGGTGGACACTCTCGGGGCTGAGAGGTTTGGTGAGGTTGGGGCAGGAAACGTAGACCCTTTAAAGTAATACTGCGTGATACCCATCCCATGGGTCCCAAATCTCCAGGTTCAAGGGCATCTTCGTACATCGAAAACATGCATGAGAAACCCAGAAGGTGGTACACCGTTTGATCGGGAAAGGTTTCTAAAACGCACCTCATTTCTCATCTCCTTGTGCTCAGGTTCACGATTTAAGCTACTTTAGTAGCAATCTCCCTACTTGGAGAATCAGCACCTTTAACCTCCTGTTCCGTACAGGTTGCAATTTGTCCTGAGGATGAACGGGAAGAGGGGCAACCAATGAGAGACTGGATCTAGGTGTTGGGACAGGCACAGGTCACCCTATTTTCCCATCAGGAAGAAGAATTAACCACAGGCTCAGCCTGCCGCCCAGAACCAGAATAGGGCCTGAGGCAATCCCGTGCTTTTGCGGCCAGCTCCCAAAAAAGCAAGTTGAAAAATGGAGCTCAGGGGCACTGTAATTCACAAAACTGCAGAGTTATAAATGATAACTCTCATCCACAAATATATTGAGGGAACGCAAGGAAGAGGATTTGAAAGCAAGGCGGAATTGCAGGAAACAGATTTCCGGAGGAAGATTCGAATCGCCTTAAAAGCACATGAAAAGTGGCAAAATGTCTACAATGATGCCCTTGGCCAAAAAGGGCGTATGCGTTTTTTCCTGAATATATTCAGGAAAAAACGAATACGCCCTTTTTGGCCAACCAAGCAACCTCGAAAGGCAAATCAGCGCTACAAAGAAGTCTCGCTTCCCAATGGTCAAAAGGGCCATGCTGAAAAAAGTGTCAAAACCAGAAATGCAGGACAGGCCATGGAGAAATGAGAGCCCTGCTACACTGATGGGAGGGATGTAAATTGCCAACAGCCACCCTGGAGAAGGGTACCGTGTGTCCTGAAACATCTAAAAAACACAGCTTAGATAGCATAGGGCACTTCCATGCAAGGGGGTATAAATTGGGAAAATTAAAAATCAGCAAGACACAAGCACCCCAAAGTTTAGGGCTGCTCTGTTGCCAAGGACGTCCACTTCATTCCACATTAAATATTCCAGGAAAGAGAAAAATGGATAAAGAAGTTGTGGTCCTTATGTACAATGGAATATCACTCAGCCATGAAATCAATGTCATGAAGAAAGTAGCAGCATGATGAGTGGATTTAGGTACGACGATTCGAAGTGAAATAAGTCACACAGAAAAGGACATTTCTCATAAGGTATCACTTATCGAGGGATTGTAAAAACCGTAACACTTGAACTGAATTACAAAACAGAACAGAGTCACACTTGCAGAAAACACACTATGGCTGCTTAACGGGAAAGGTGAGGTGGGGTGATACATAAAACAAGGGTTTCAAATTAGCTCAGATACCGTTCCATAAACCCAATATGTAACAGACAAGACCGACTCCTTGCTCAGAGAACTGGACTCAACACGCCCTATTCACCGCACAAGAATATATTTCACTAGTAATAATCTTAAAACCTATATAATGATATCTCTCTGTTAGTGTGTCAAGTGGGTGTAAAGCGGCATAAAGACAGCAGTGAAAATCAGCTAAACCCCATTATAAAAATTAATTACTTTTAAAAACCCATGAAACAAAGTCTTTGAAAGATAGAGAAATTCTTACACAATCCATTCAGGGGCGGTGATGCAACCTGGATTGACCATATCTAGACCCACAGCTGGATGAGACATAAGGGTGGACACTCTTGGGGCTCAGACGTTGGTGAGGTTGGATGAGCAAACGCAGACCCTTTAAGTTAATACTGAGTGGTACCCATCCCATGGGTCCCAAATCTCCAGGTTCAAGGGCATCTTCCTACATCGAAAACATGCATGAGAAACACAGATGACGGTACACCTTGTGATGGGGAAAGGTTTCTAAAACGCTCCTCATTTCTTATCTCCTTGTGCTCGGGTTCGCCATTCCAGCCACTTTATTAACAATCTCCCTAGTTGGAGTATCAGCACCTTTAACCTCCTGTTCCGTACAGGTTGCAATTTGTCCTGAGGATGAACGGGAAGACAGGGAACCAAAGAGAGACTAGCTCTTGGTGTTGGGACAGGCACAGGTCACTCTATTTTCCCATCAGGAAGAAGAATTAACCACAGGCTCAGCCTGCCCCCCGGAACCAGAATAGGGCCTGAAGCCATCATGCGCTTTTGCAGCCAGCTCCCAAAAAATCGACTTGTAAAATGGAGTTTCAAGGCACGGCATTTCACAAACCTGCAGAGTTATAAATGATAACTCTCGTCCACAAATATATTGAGGGAAGGCAAAGAACAGGATTTGAAATCAAGGCAGAATTGCAGGAAACAGATTTCAGGAGGTAGATTCGAATCGCCTTTAAAGCACATGAAAAGCGGCAAAACGTTGACAATGATGCCCTTGGCCAAATAGGGCGTACGCGTTTTTTCCTGAATATATTCAGGAAAAAACGCGTACGCCCTTTTTGGCCAACCAAGCAACCTGGAAAGGCAAATCAGCGGTACAAAGAAATCTCACGTCCCAAAGGTCAAAAGGGCCATGCTGAAAAAAGTGTCAAAACCAGAAATGCAGGACAGGCCATGGAGTAATGGGAGCCTTGCTACACTGACGGGCGGGTTGTAAATTGCCAACAGCTACTCTGGAGAAGGGTACGGTGTGTCCTGAAACATCTAAAAAACACAGCTTAGAGAGCATAGGGCACTTCCACGCATGGGGGTATAAATTGGGAAAATAAAAATCAGCAAGACACAAGCACCCCAAAGTTTAGGGCTGCTCTGTTGCCAAGGACCTCCACTTCATTCCACCTTAAATATCCCAGGAAAGAGAAAAATGGATAAAGAAGTGGTGGTCCTTATGTACAATGGAATATCACTCAGCCATGAAATCAATGTCATAAGGCTAGTAGCAGCATGATGAGTGGATTTAGGTACGACGATTCTAAGTGAAATAAGTCACACAGAAAAGGACATTTCTCATAAGGTATCACTTATAGAGGGAATGTAAAAACCGTTACAGTTGAACTGAATTACAAAACAGAACAGAGTCATACATGCAGAAAACACACTATGGCTGCTTAACAGGAAAGGTGAGGTGGAGTGATACATAAAACAAGGGTTTCAAATTAGCTGAGATACCGTTCCATAAACCCAATATGTAATAGACAAGACCTACACCTTGCTCAGACAACTGGACTCACCACGCCCTACTTACCGCACAAGAATATATCTGACTAGTATTAATCTTAAAACCTATGTTTTGATATTTCTCTGTTAGTGTGGCAAGTGGGTGTAAAGCGGCATAAACACAGCCGTGAAAAGCAGCTAAACCCCATTAAAAAATAAATTACTTTTAAAAACCCATGAAACAAAGACAGGGAAAGAGAGAGAAATTCTTACACAATTCGTTCAGGGGCTGTGATGCAACCTGGATTGACCATATCTAGACCCACAGCTGGATGAGACATAAGGGTGGACACTCTTGGGGCTGAGAGGTTTGGTGAGGTTGGGTGAGCAAACGCAGACCCTTTAAAGTAATAGTGAGTGGTACCCATCACATGGGTCCCAAATCTCCAGGTTCAAGGGCATCTTCCTTCTTCGAAAACATGCATGAGAAACCCAGAAGATGGTACACCATGTGATGTGGAAAGGTTTCTAAAACGCACCTCATTTCTCATCTCCTTGTGCTCGGGTTCGCCATTCCAGCCACTTTACTAGCAATCTCCCTACTTGGAGTATCAGCACCTTTAACCTCCTGTTCCGTACAGGTTGCAATTCGTCCTGAGGATGAACGGGAAGACGGGGAACCAAAGAGAGAGTAGCTCTTGGTGTTGGGACAGGCAAAGGTCACTCTATTTTCCCATCAGGAAGAAGAATTAACCACAGGCTCAGCCTGCCCCCCGGAAACAGAACAGGGCCTGAAGCCATCCTGCGCATTGGCGGGCAGCTCCCGAAAAAGCGAGTTGTAAAATGGAGCTTCAGAGCACTGATATTCAGAAACCTGCAGAGTTATAAATGATAACTCTTGTCCACAAATATATTGACGGAAGGCAAATAAGAGGATTTGAAATAAGGCCGAATTGCAGGAAACCGATTTCAGTAGGTAGATTCGAATCGCCTTTAAAGCACATAAAAACATCAAAACGTTGACAATGATGCCCTTGGCCAAAAAGGGCGTATGCGTTCTTTCCTGAATATATTCAGGAAAAAACGCTTACGCCCTTTTTGGCCAACCAAGCAACCTGGAAAGGCAAATCAGCGCTACAAAGAAGTCACGCTTTCCATCGGTCAAAAGGGCCATGCTGAAAAAAGTGTCAAAACCAGAAATGCAGGACAGGCCATGGAGAAATGGGAGCCTTGCTACACTGATGGGCGGGATGTAAATTGCCAACAGCCACTCTGCAGAAAGGTACAGTGTGTCCTGAAACATCTAAAAAACACAGCTTAGAGAGCATAGGGCACTTCCACTCCTGGGGGAAAATTTGGGAATATTAAAAACCAGCAAGACACAAGCACCCCAAAGTTTAGGGCTGCTCTGTTGACAAGGACCTCCACTTCATTCCACCTTAAATATCCCAGGAAAGCGAAAAATGGATAAAGAAGTGGTGGTCCTTATGTACAATGGAATTTCACTCAGCCATGAAATCAATGTCATAAGGCTAGTAGCAGCATGATGAGTGGATTTAGGTACGACGATTCTAAGTGAAATAAGTCACACAGAAAAGGACACTTCTCATAAGGTATCACTTATAGTGGGAATGTAAAAACCGTTACACTTTAACTGAATTACAAAACAGAACAGAGTCACACATGCAGAAAACACACTATGGCTGCTTAACGGGAAAGGTGAGGTGTGGTGATACATAAAACAAGGGTTTTAAATTAGCTCAGATACCGTTCCATAAACCCAATATGTAACAGACAAGTCTAAGTCCTTGCTCAGAGAACTGGACTCAACACGCCCTATTCACCGCACAAGAATATATTTGACTAATTATAATGTTAAAACCTATGTATTGATATCTCTCTGTTAGTGTGTCAAGTGGGTGTAAAGCGGCATAAAGACAACAGTGAAAATCAGCTAAACCCCATTATAAAAATAAATTACTTTTAAAAACACATAAAACAAAGTCAGTGAAAGATAGAGAAATCCTTACACAATCCGTTCAGGGGCTGTGATGCAACCTGGATTGACCATATCTAGACCCACAGATGGATGAGACATAAGGGTGGACACTCTTGGGGCTGAGAGGTTTGGTGAGGTTGGGTGAGCAAACGTAGACCCTTTAAAGTAATAGTGAGTGGTACCCATCCCATGGGTCCCAAATCTCCAGGTTCAAGGGCATCTTCCTACATCGAAAACATGCGTGAGAAACCCAGAAGATGGTACACCATGTGATGGGGAAAGGTTTCTAAAACGCTCCTCATTTCTCATCTCCTTGTGCTTGGGTTCGCCATTCCATCCACTTTACTAACAGTTTCCCTACTTGGAGTATCAGCACCTTTAACCTCCTATTTCGGTACAGGTTGCAAATTGTCCTGAAGATGAACGGGAAGACGGGGAACCAATGAGAGTCTAGCTGTTGGTGTTGGGAGAGGCAGTTGTCACTCTATTTTTCCATCAGGAAGAAGAATTAACCACAGGCTCAGCCTGCCCCCCGGAACCAGAATAGGGCCTGAAGCCATCCGGCGCTTTTGCGGCCAGCTCCCAAAAAAGAGACTTGTAGAATGGAGTTTGAGGGCACTGCATTTCACAAACCTGCAGAGTTATAAATCATAACTCTTGTCCACAAATATATTGAGGGAAGGCAAAGAAGAGGAATTGAAATCAAGGCTGAATTGCAGGAAACAGATTTCAGGAGGTAGATTCGAATCGCCTTTAAAGCACATGAAAAGCGGCAAAACGTTGACAATGATGCCCTTGGCCAAAAAGGGCGTATGCGTTTTTTCCTGAATATATTCAGGAAAAAACGCATACGCCCTTTTTGGCCAACCAAGCAACCTGGAAAGGCAAATCAGCGCTACAAAGAAGTCTCGCTTCCCATCGGTCAAAAGCGCCATGCTGAAAAAAGTGTCAAAACCAGAAATGCAGGACAGGCCATGGGGAAATGGGAGCCTTGCTACACTGATGGGCGGGATGTCAATTGCCAAGAGCCACTCTGGAGAAGGGTACTGTGTGTCCTGAAACATCTAAAAAACACAGCTTAGAGAGCATAGGGCACTTCCACGCATGGGGGTATAAATTGGGAAAATTAAAAATCAGCAAGACACAAGCACCCCAAAGTTAAGGGCTGCTCTGTTGCCAAGGACGTCCACTTCATTTCACCTTAAATATCCCAGGAAAGAGAAAAATGGATAAAGAAGTTGTGGTCCTTATGTACAATGGAATATCACTCAGCCATGAAATCAATGTCATGAAGCTAGTAGCAGCATGATGAGTGGATTTAGGTACGACGATTCTAAGTGAAATAAGTCACACAGAAAAGGACACTTCTCATAAGGTTTCACTTATCGAGGGATTGTAAAAACCGTTACACTTGAACTGAATTACAAAACAGAACAGAGTCACACTTGCAGAAAACACACTATGGCTGCTTAACGGGAAAGGTGAGGTGGGGTGATACATAAAACAAGGGTTTCAAATTAGCTCAGATACCGTTCCATAAACCCAATATGTAAGAGACAAGACCGACTCCTTGCTCAGAAAACTAGACTCAACACGCCCTATTCACCGCACAAGAATATATTTGACTAGTAATAATCTGAAAACCTATGTATTGATATCTCTCTGTTACTGTGTCAAGTGGGTGTAAAGCGGCATAAAGACAGCAGTGAAAATCAGCTAAACCCCATTATAAAAATAAATTACTTTTAAAAACCCATGAAACAAAGATAGTGAAAGAGAGAGAAATTCTTACACAATCCGTTCAGGGGCTGTGGTTCAACCTGTATTGACCATATCTAGACCCACAGCTGGATGAGACAAAAGGGTGGACACTCTTGGGGCTGAGAGGTTTGGTGAGGTTGGGTGAGCAAACGCAGACCCTTTAAAGTAATAGTGAGTGGTACCCATCACATGGGTCCCAAATCTCTAGGTTCAAGGGCATCTTCCTACTTCGAAAACATGCATGAGAAACCCAGAAGATGGTACACCATGTGATGGGGAAATGTTTCTAAAATGCACCTCATTTCTCATCTCCTTGTGCTCGGTTTCGCCATTCCAGCCACTTTACTAGCAATCTCCCTACTTGGAGTATCAGCACCTTTAACCTCCTCTTCCGTACAGGTTGCAATTCGTCCTGAGGATGAACGGGAAGATGGGGAACCAAAGAGAGACTAGCTCTTCGTGTTGGGACAGGCACAGGTCACTCTATTTTCCCATCAGGAAGAAGAATTAACCACAGGCTCAGCCTGCTCCCCGGAACCAGAAAAGTGCCTGAAGCCATCCTGCGCTTTGGCGGCCAGCTCCCGAAAAAGCGAGTTGTAAAATGGAGCTTCAGAGCACTGCAATTCACAAACCTGCAGAGTTATAAATTATAACTCTTATCCACAAATATATTGACGGAAGGCAAATAAGAGGATTTGAAATAAGGCCGAATTGCAGGAAACCGATTTCAGTAGGTTGATTCGAATCGCCTTTAAAGCACATAAAAACATCAAAACGTTGACAATGATGCCCTTGGCCAAAAAGGGCGTAGGCGTTTTTTCCTGAATATATTCAGGAAAAAACGCATACGCCCTTTTTGACCAACCAAGCAACCTGGAAAGGCAAATCAGCGCTACAAAGAAGTCTCGCTTCCCATCGGTCAAAAGGGCCAGGCTGAAAAAAGTGTCAAAACCAGAAATGCAGGACAGGCCATGGAGAAATGGGAGCCTTGCTACACTGATGGGCGGGATGTAAATTGCCAACAGCCAATCTGCAGAAGGGTAGAGTGTGTCCTGAAACATCTAAAAAACACAGCTTAAAGAGCATAGGTCACTTCCACTCCTGGGGGTATAATTTGCGAAAATTAAAAACCAGCAAGACACAAGCACCCCAAAGTTTAGGGCTGCTCTCTTGACAAGGACCTCCACTTCATTCCACCTTAAATATCCCAGGAAAGAGAAAAATGGATAAAGAAGTGGTGGTCCTTATGTACAATGGAATATCACTCAGACATGAAATCAATGTCATAAGGCTAGTAGGAGCATGATGAGTGGAATTAGGTACGACGATTCTAAGTGAAATAAGTCACACAGGAAAGGACACTTCTCATAAGGTATCACTTATAGTGGGAATGTAAAAACCGTTACACTTTAACTGAATTACAAAACAGAACAGAGTCACACATGCAGAAAACACACTATGGCTGCTTAACGGGAAAGGTGAGGTGTGGTGATACATAAAACAAGGGTTTTAAATTAGCTCAGATACCGTTCCATAAACCCAATATGTAAAAGACAAGTCTAACTCCTTGCTCAGAGAACTGGACTCAACACGCCCTATTCACCGCACAAGAATATATTTGACTAGTATTAATGTTAAAACCTATGTATTGATATCTCTCTGTTAGTGTGTCAAGTGGGTGTAAAGCGGCATAGAGACAGCAGTGAAAATCAGCTAAACCCCATTATAAAAATAAATTACTTTTAAAAACACATAAAACAAAGTCAGTGAAAGATAGAGAAATTCTTACACAATCCGTTCAGGGGCTGTGATGCAACCTGGATTGACCATATCTAGACCCACAGATGGATGAGACATAAGCATGGACACTCTTGGGGCTGAGAGGTTTGGTGAGGTTGGGTGAGCAAACGTAGACCCTTTAAAGTAATAGTGAGTGGTACCCATCCCATGGGTCCCAAATCTCCAGGTTCAAGGGCATCTTCCTACATCGAAAACATGCGTGAGAAACCCAGAAGATGTACACCATGTGATGGGGAAAGGTTTCTAAAACGCTCCTCATTTCTCATCTCCTTGTGCTTGGGTTCGCCATTCCATCCACTTTACTAACAGTTTCCCTACTTGGAGTATCAGCACCTTTAACCTCCTGTTCGGTACAGGTTGCAATTTGTCCTGAGGATGAACGGGAAGACGGGGAACCAATGAGAGTCTAGCTGTTGGTGTTGGGACAGGCACAGGTCACTCTATTTTTCCATCAGGAAGAAGAATTAACCACAGGCTCAGCCTGCCCCCCGGAACCAGAATAGGGCCTGAAGCCATCCGGCGCTTTTGCGGCCAGCTCCCAAAAAAGAGACTTGTAGAATGGAGTTTGAGGGCACTGCATTTCACAAACCTGCAGAGTTATAAATCATAACTCTTGTCCACAAATATATTGAGGGAAGGCAAAGAAGAGGAATTGAAATCAAGGCTGAATTGCAGGAAACAGATTTCAGGAGGTAGATTCGAATCGCCTTTAAAGCACATGAAAAGCGGCAAAACGTTGACAATGATGCCCTTGGCCAAAAAGGGCGTATGCGTTTTTTCCTGAATATATTCAGGAAAAAACGCATACGCCCTTTTTGGCCAACCAAGCAACATGGAAAGGCAAATCAGCGCTACAAAGAAGTCTCGCTTCCCATCGGTCAAAAGCGCCATGCTGAAAAAAGTGTCAAAACCAGAAATGCAGGACAGGCCATGGAGAAATGGGAGCCTTGCTACACTGATGGGCGGGATGTCAATTGCCAAGAGCCACTCTGGAGAAGGGTACTGTGTGTCCTGAAACATCTAAAAAACACAGCTTAGAGAGCATAGGGCACTTCCACGCATGGTGGTATAAATTGGGAAAATTAAAAATCAGCAAGACACAAGCACCCCAAAGTTTAGGGCTGCTCTGTTGCCAAGGACCTCCACTTCATTCCACCTTAAATATCCCAGGAAAGAGAAAAATGGATAAAGAAGTGGTGGTCCTTATGTATAATGGAATATCACTCAGCCATGAAATCAATGTCATGAAGCTAGTAGCAGCATGATGAGTGGATTTAGGTGGGACGATTCTAAGTGAAATAAGTCACACAGAAAAGGACATTTCTCATAAGGTATCACTTATAGAGGGATTGTAAAAACCGTTACACTTGAACTGAATTACAAAACAGAACAGAGTCACACATGCAGAAAACACACTATGGCTGCTTAACGGGAAAGGTGAGGTGGGGTGATACATAAAACAAGGGTTTCAAATGAGCTCAGATACAGTTCCATAAACCCAATATGTAACAGACAACACCAACTCCTTGCTCAGAGAACTGGACTCAACACGCCCTATTCACCGCACAAGAATATATTTGACTAGTAATAATCTTTAAAACTACGTATAGATATCTCTCTGTTAGTGTGTCAAGTGGGTGTAAAGCGGCCTAAACACAGCCGTGAAAAGCAGCTAAACCCCATTATAAAAATAAATTACTTTTAAAAACCCATGAAACAAAGACAGGGAAAGAGAGAGAAATTCTTACACAATTCGTTCAGGGGCTGTGATGCAACCTGGATTGACCATATCTAGACCCACAGCTGGATGAGACATAAGGGTGGACACTCTTGGGGCTGAGAGGTTTGGTGAGGTTGGGTGAGCAAACGCAGACCCTTTAAAGTAATACTGCGTGTTACCCATCCCATGGGTCCCAAATCTCCAGGTTCAAGGGCGTCTCCCTACATCGAAAACATGCATGAGAAACCCAGAAGATGGTACACCGTGTGATGGGGAAAGGTTTCTAAAACGCACCTCATTTCTCATCTCCTTGTGCTCGGGTTCGCCATTCCAGCCACTTTACTAGCAATCTCCCTAGTTGGAGTATCAGCACCTTTAACCTCCTGTTCCGTACAGGTTGCAATTTGTCCTGAGGATGAACGGGAAGACGGGGAACCAAAGAGAGACTAGCTCTTGGTGTTGGGACAGGCACAGGTCACTCTATTTTCCCATCAGGAAGAAGAATTAACCACAGGCTCAGCCTGCTCCCCGGAACCAGAAAAGGGCCTGAAGCCATCCTGCGCTTTGGCGGCCAGCTCCCGAAAAAGCGAGTTGTAAAATGGAGCTTCAGAGCACTGCAATTCACAAACCTGCAGAGTTATAAATTATAACTCTTATCCACAAATATATTGACGGAAGGCAAATAAGAGGATTTGAAATAAGGCCGAATTGCAGGAAACCGATTTCAGTAGGTTGATTCGAATCGCCTTTAAAGCACATAAAAACATCAAAACGTTGACAATGATGCCCTTGGCCAAAAAGGGCGTAGGCGTTTTTTCCTGAATATATTCAGGAAAAAACGCCTACGCCCTTTTTGACAAACCAAGCAACCTGGAAAGGCAAATCAGCGCTACAAAGAAGTCTCGCTTCCCATCGGTCAAACGGGCCATGCAGAAAAAAGTGTCAAAACCAGAAATGCAGGACAGGCCATGGAGAAATGGGAGCCTTGCTACACTGATGGGCAGGATGTAAATTGCCAACAGCCACTCTGCAGAAGGGTACAGTGTGTCCTGAAACATCTAAAAAACACAGCTTAGAGAGCATAGGGCACTTCCACTCCTGGGGGTATAATTTGGGAAAATTAAAAACCAGCAAGACACAAGCACCCCAAAGTTTAGGGCTGCTCTCTTGACAAGGACCTCCACTTCATTCCACCTTAAATATCCCAGGAAAGAGAAAAATGGATAAAGAAGTGGTGGTCCTTATGTACAATGGAATATCACTCAGACATGAAATCAATGTCATAAGGTTAGTAGGAGCATGATGAGTGGATTTAGGTACGACGATTCTAAGTGAAATAAGTCACACAGAAAAGGACACTTCTCATAAGGTATCACTTATAGTGGGAATGTAAAAACCGTTACACTTTAACTGAATTACAAAACAGAACAGAGTCACAAATGCACAAAACACACTATGGCTGCTTAACGGGAAAGGTGAGGTGTGGTGATACATAAAACAAGGGTTTCAAATTAGCTCTGATACCGTTCCATAAACCCAATATGTAACAGACAAGTCTAACTCCTTGCTCAGAGAACTGGACTCAACACGCCCTATTCACCGCACAAGAATATATTTGACTAGGAATAATCTTAAAACCTATGTATTGATATCTCTCTGTTAGTGTGTCAAGTGGGTGTAAAGCGGCATAAAGACAACAGTGAAAATCAGCTAAACCCCATTATAAAAATAAATTACTTTTAAAAACACATAAAACAAAGTCAGTGAAAGAGAGAGAAATTCTTACACAATCCGTTCAGGGGCTGTGATGCAACCTGGATTGACCATATCTAGACCCACAGATAGATGAGACATAAGGGTGGACACTCTTGGGGCTGAGAGATTTGGTGAGGTTGGGTGAGCAAACGCAGACCCTTTAAAGTAATCGTGAGTGGTACCCATCCCATGGGTCCCAAATCTCCAGGTTCAAGGGCATCTTCCTACTTCGAAAACATGCATGAGAAACCCAGAAGATGGTACACAATGTGATGGGGAAAGGTTTCTAAAACGCACCTCATTTCTCATCTCCTTGTGCGCGGGTTCGCCATTCCATCCACTTTACTAGCAATCTCCTTACTTGGAGTATCAGCACCTTTAACCTCCTGTTCGGTACAGGTTGCAATTTGTCCTGAGGATGAACGGGAAGACGGGGAACCAAAGAGAGACTAGCTCTTGGTGTTGGGACAGGCACAGGTCACTCTATTTTCCCATCAGGAAGAAGAATTAACCACAGGCTCAGCCTGCCCCCGGAACCAGAAAAGGGCTTGAAGCCATCCTGTGCTTTGGCGGCCAGCTCCCGAAAAAGCGAGTTGTAAAATGGAGTTTCAGGGCACTGCATTTCACAAACCTGCAGAGTTATAAATGATAACTATCGTCCACAAATATGTTGAGGGAAGGGAAAGAAGAGGATTTGAAATCAAGGCAGAATTGCAGGAAACAGATTTCAGGAGGTAGATTTGAATCGCCTTTAAAGCACTTGAAAAGGAGCAAAACATTGACAATGATGCCCTTGGCCAAAAAGGGCATATGCGTTTTTTCCTGAATATATTCAGGAAAAAACGCATATGCCCTTTTTGGCCAACCAAGCAACCTGGAAAGGCAAATCAGCGCTACAAAGAAGTCTCGCTTCCCAACGGTCAAAAGGGCCATGCTGAAAAAAGTGTCAAAACCAGAAATGCAGGACAGGCCATGGAGAAATGGGACCCTTTTTACACTAATGGGTGGGATATAAATTGCCAACAGCCACTGTGGGGAAGGGTACGGTGTGTCCTGAAACATCTAAAAAACACAGCTTAGAGAGCATAGGGCACTTCCACGCATGGTGGTATAAATTGGGAAAATTAAAAATCAGCAAGACACAAGCACCCCAAAGTTTAGGGCTGCTCTGTTGCCAAGGACCTCCACTTCATTCCACCTTAAATATCCCAGGAAAGAGAAAAATGGATAAAGAAGTGGTGGTCCTTATGTATAATGGAATATCACTCAGCCATGAAATCAATGTCATGAAGCTAGTAGCAGCATGATGAGTGGATTTAGGTGGGACGATTCTAAGTGAAATAAGTCACACAGAAAAGGACATTTCTCATAAGGTATCACTTATAGAGGGATTGTAAAAACCGTTACACTTGAACTGAATTACAAAACAGAACAGAGTCACACATGCAGAAAACACACTATGGCTGCTTAACGGGAAAGGTGAGGTGGGGTGATACATAAAACAAGGGTTTCAAATTAGCTCAGATACAGTTCCATAAACCCAATATGTAACAGACAACACCAACTCCTTGCTCAGAGAACTGGACTCAACACGCCCTATTCACCGCACAAGAATATATTTGACTAGTAATAATCTTTAAAACTACGTATAGATATCTCTCTGTTAGTGTGTCAAGTGGGTGTAAAGCGGCCTAAACACAGCCGTGAAAAGCAGCTAAACCCCATTATAAAAATAAATTACTTTTAAAAACCCATGAAACAAAGACAGGGAAAGAGAGAGAAATTCTTACACAATTCGTTCAGGGGCTGTGATGCAACCTGGATTGACCATATCTAGACCCACAGCTGGATGAGACATAAGGGTGGACACTCTTGGGGCTGAGAGTTTTGGTGAGGTTGGGTGAGCAAACGCAGACCCTTTAAAGTAATACTGCGTGTTACCCATCCCATGGGTCCCAAATCTCCAGGTTCAAGGGCGTCTCCCTACATCGAAAACATACATGAGAAACCCAGAAGATGGTACACCGTGTGATGGGGAAAGGTTTCTAAAACGCACCTCATTTCTCATCTCCTTGTGCTCGGGTTCGCCATTCCAGCCACTTTACTAGCAATCTCCCTAGTTGGAGTATCAGCACCTTTAACCTCCTGTTCCGTACAGGTTGCAATTTGTCCTGAGGATGAACGGGAAGACGGGGAACCAAAGAGAGACTAGCTCTTGGTGTTGGGACAGGCACAGGTCACTCTATTTTCCCATCAGGAAGAAGAATTACTGAAAGGCTCTGCCTGCCACCCAGAAGCAGAAGAGGGCCTGAAGCCATCCTACGCTTTGGCGGCCAGCTCCCAAAAAAGCGAGTTGTAAAATGGAGCTTCAAGGCACTGCAATTCACAAACCTGCAGACTTATAAATGATAACTCTCGTCCACAAATATATTGAGGGAAGGCAAAGAAGAGGATTTGAAATCAAGGCAGAATTGCAGGAAACAGATTTCAGGAGGTAGATTCAAATCGCCTTTAAAGCACATGAAAAGCGGCAAAACGTTGACAGTGATGCCCTTGGACTAAAAGTGCGTATGCGTTTTTTCCTGAATATATTCAGGAAAAAACGCATACGCCCTTTTTGGCCAACCAAGCAACCTAGAAAGGCAAATCAGAACTACAAAGAAGTCTCACTTCCCATCGGTCAAAAGGGCCATGCTGAAAAAAGTGTCAAAACCAGAAATGCAGGACAGGCCATGGAGCAATGGGAGCCTTGCTACACTGATGGGCGGGATGTAAATTGCCAAGAGCCACTCTGGAGAAGTGTACGGTGTGTCCTGAAACATCTAAAAAACAGAGCTTAGAGAGCATAGGGCACTTCCACTCATGGGGGTATAAATTGGGAAAATTAAAAATCAGAAGACACAAGCACTCCAAAGTTTAGGGCTGCTCTGTTGCCAAGGACCTCCACTTCATCCCACCTTAAATATCCCAGGAAAGAGAAAAATGGATAAAGAAGTTGTGGTCCTTATGTACAATGGAATATCACTCAGCCATGAAATCAATGTCATAAGGCTAGTAGCAGCATGATTAGTGGATTTAGGTACGACGATTCTAAGTGAAATAAGTCACACAGAAAAGGTCATTTCTCATAAGGTATCACTTATAGAGGGAATGTAAAAACCGTTACACGTGAACTGAATTACAAAACAGAACAGAGTCACACATGCAGAAAACACACTATGGCTGCTTAACGGGAAAGGTGAGTTGGGGTGATACATAAAACAAGGGTTTCAAATTAGCTCAGATACCGTTCCTTAAACCCAATATGTAATAGACAAGACCTACTTCTTCCTCAGGAAATGGACTCTACACCCCCTATTCACCTCAAAATGATATATCTGACTAGTAAGAATCTTAAAACCTGTGTATTGATATATCACTGTAAATGTGTAAAGTGGCATAATCACAGGAGTGAAAAGCAGCTATACCGCATCATAAAAATAAATTACTTTTAAAAACCCATTGAACAAAGACAGTGAAAGAGAGAGAAATTCTTACAGAATTCGTTCAGGGGCTTTGATGCCGCCTGGATTGACCATATCTAGACCCACAGCTGGATGAGACATATGGGTGGACACTCTTGGGGCTGAGAGGTTTGGTGAGGTTGGGTGAGCAAACGCAGACCCTTAAAATAAACTGCATGTTACCCCTCCCATGGGTCCCTAATCTCCAGGTTCAAGGGGATCTTCCTACATCGAAAACATGCATGAGAAACCCAGAAGATGGTACAGCGTGTGATGGCGAAAGGTTTCTAAAACGCAACTCATTTCTCATCTCCTTGTGCTAGGGTTCCCCATTCCAGTCGCTTTACTAGCAATTTCCCTACTTGGAGCATCAGCACCTTTAACCTCCTGTTCCGTTCAGGTTGCAATTTGTCCTGAGGGTGAACGGGAATAGGGGCAACCAATGAGAGACTAGCTCTTGGTGTTGGGACAGGCACAGGTCACTCTATTTTCCCATTGGGAAGAAGAATTAAACATAGGCTCAGCCTTCCCCCCGGAGCCAGAATAGGGCCTGAAGCAATCCTGTGCTTCTGCGGTCAGCTCCCTAAAAAGCGTTTTGAAAAATGGGGGTCAGGGCCACTGCAATTCACAAACCTGCAGAGTTATAAATGATAACTCTCATCCACAAATATATTGAGGGAAGGCGGCGAAGAGGATTTGAAAGCAAGGCAGAATTGCTGGAAACAGATTTCAGGAGGTAGATTCGAATCGCCTTTAACGCACATGAAAAGAGGCAAAACGTCGACAATGATGCCCTTGGCCAAAAGGGCGTTTGAGGTTTTTCCTGAATATATTCAGGAAAAAACGCATACGCCCTTTTTGGCCAACCAAGCAACCTGGAAATGCAAATCAGCGGTACAAAGAAGTATCGCTTCCCATTGATCAAAAGTGCCATGCTGAAAAAACTGTACAAACCAGAAATGCAGGACAGGCCATGGAGAAATGGGAGCCTTGCTATTCTGATGGACGGGATGTAAATTGCCAACAGCCACTCTGGAGAAGTGTACGGTGTGTCCTGAAACTTCTAAAAAACACAGCTTAGAGAGCATAGGGCACTTCCACTCATGGGTGTATAAATTGGGAAAACCAAAAATCAGCAGGACACAGGCACCCCAAAGTTTAGGGCTACTCTGTTGACAGGATCCTCCACTTCATTCCATCTTAAATAGCCGAGGAAAGAGAAAAATGGATAAAGAAGTTGTGTTCCTTATGTACAATGGAATATCACTCAGCCATGAAATCAATGTCATAAGGCTAGTAGCAGCAGGAGGATAGGATTTAGTTACGACGATTCTAAGTGAAATTAGTCACACAGAAAAAGACACTTATCATAAGATATCACTTATAGAGGGAATGTAAAATCCGTTACACTTGAACTGATTTACAAAATAGAACAGAGTCACACATGCAGAAAACACACGATGGCTGCTTAATGGGAAAGGTGAGGTGAGGGAATGCCAAAAACAAGGGTTTCAAATTAGCTCAGATACCATTCCATAAACCAAATATGTAATAGACAAGACCTACTCCATGCTCAGAGAACTGAACACAACACCCGCTATTCACCGCATAAGAATATATCTGGCTAGTAAGAATCTTAAAATATGTATTGATATCTCTCTGTAAGTGTGTCAAGTGGCTGTAAAGCAGCATAAACACAGCCGTGAAAAGCAGCCAAACCCCATTATAAAAATAAATTACTTTTCAAAACCCATGAAAAAAGACAGTGAAAGAGCGAGAAATACTTACACAATTCGTTCAGGGGCAGTGATGCAACCTGGATTGACCATATCTAGACCCACAGCTGGATGAGACATAAGGGTGGACACTCTTGGGGCTGAGAGCTTTGGTGAGGTTGGGTAAGGAAACGCAGACCCTTCATTGTAATACTGCGTGGTACCCATCCCAAGTGTCCCAAATCTCCAAGTCCAATGGCGTCTTCCTACCTCGGAAACATGCAAGAGAAACCCAGAAGATGGTACACCGTGTGATGGGGAAAGGTTTCTAAAACGTACCTCATTCCTCATCTCCTTGTGCTTGGGTTCGCCATTCCAGCCGCTATACTAGCAATCTCACTACTTGGAGCATCAGCACCTTTAACCTCTTGTTCCGTACAGTTTGCAATTTGTCCTGAGGGTGAACGGGAAGAGGGGGAACCAATGAGAGACTAGCTCTTGGTGTTGGAACAGGCACAGGTCACTCTATCTTCCCATCGGGAAGAAGAATTAAACATAGGCTCTGCCTTCCCTCCGGAACCAGAATAGGGCCTGAAAGAAACCTGCGCTTTTGCGGAGAGCTTCCAAAAATGCGAGTTGAAAAATGGAGCTCAAGGGCACAGCAATTCACAAACCTGCAGAGTTATAAATGATAACACTCTTTCACAAATATATTGAGGGAAGGCAACGAAGAGGATTTGAAAGCAAGGCAGAATTGCAGGAAACAGATTTCAGGAGGTAGATGCGAATCGCCTTTAAAGCATATGAAAAGCGGCAAAACGTGGACAATGATGACCTTGGCCAAAAAGGGCGTATGCGTTTTTTCCTGAATATATTCAGGAAAAAACGCATACGCCCTTTTTGGCCAACCAAGCAACCTGGAAAGGCAAATCAGCGCTACAAAGAAGTCTCGCTTCCCAACGGTCAAAAGGGCCATGCTGAAAAACGTGTAAAATCCAGAAATGCAGGACAGACCGTGGAGAAATGTGAGCCTTGCTACGCTCATGGGTGGGATGTAAATTGCCAACAGCCACTCTGGAGAAGTGTACGGTGTGTCCTGAAACATCTAAAAAACACAGCTTAGAGAGCATAGGGCACTTCCACGCATGGGGTATAAATCGGGAAAATGAAAAATCCGCAAGATACAGGCACCCCAAAGTTTAGGGGTACTCTGTTGACAAGGACCTCCACTTCATTCCACCTTAAATATCCCAGGAAAGAGAAAAATGGATAAAGAAGTTGTGATCCTTATGTACAGTGGAGTATGAAACAGCCATGAAATCAATGTCATAACGCTAGTAGCAGCATGATGAGTGGATTTAGGTACGACGATTCTAAGTGAAATAAGTCACACAGAAAACGGCACTTCTCATAAGATATCACTTATAGAGGGAATGTAAAAACCGTTACACTTGAACTGAATTACTAAACAGAAAAGAGTCACATATTTAGAAAACAGACTATGGCTGCTTAACGGGAAAGCTGAGGTGGGGTGATACATAAAACAAGAGTTTCAAATTAGCTCAGATACTGTTCCATAAACCCAATATGTAATAGACCAGACCTATTCCTTGCTCAGTGAAGTGGACGCAACACCCCCTATTCAACGAAGAAGAATATATCTGACTAGTAAAAATCTTAAAACCTATGTATTGATATCTCTCTGTAAGTGAAAGAAGTGGGTGTAAAGTGGCATAAACACAGCAGTGAAAATCAGGTAAACCCCATTATAAAAATAAATTAATTTAAAAAACCCAAAAAACAAAGAGAGTGATAGAGGGAGAAATTTTTACATAATTTGTTCCGGTGCTGTGATGCAACCTGGTGTGACCATATCTAGACCCACAGCTGGATGAGAAATAAAGCTGGACACTCTTGGGGCTGAAGGTCTCTTTCCCTAGTTACCAGATTGGGGAACGTAGAAAGGCTGCCGCCCTCTTGCCGTTACCTGTAAAAGCAGCTTTAAAACCTGTGCTAATGGTCACTTCATATGAACAAGTACTTCAGGGCTGTAAATGAAACCTGCCCTCAAAATGTCTTGACGGAGGTAATGGCCAAAAATTTTCAAAATGTGACACTTACTTTAAGAAAACACTTTGAACAACTAAGCTGTAATCACAGTTTGATAAATAAAAAGGGCATGCTTTAAAGCTCAATTTCAACAGATTATGGGACACATGCAAATTCAACCACAGAGAGGTATCAGCTCACACCTGTTAGAATAACCATCAGCAAGAAAACTACAAACAATAAATATTGAAGGTGTTTTGGAGAAATGCATACCCTCAATTTTAAGTGGGACGTAACCTGGAAAGAGCCACTAATGAAAACTGAATGGTGGTGCCTTTAAAACGTACACACTGAGCTACCATATGATACAGCAAGCCCACTCCTTGGCCTATAACATAAGAAGATAGAACTGGAAAGACACAGGCAAGCAAATGTGCATTGCAGCAGTATTACAATAGCCAAGACATGGAGGCAACCAGAAAGTCCATCAAGAGGTGCGTGGCCAAAGAAGAACTGGTACACGTACAGATGGACTATTAGCCAGGGAAAAAAATGAAACAATGCCATTTGCAGCACCATGTATGATTCTTGAGGTAATCAGGCAAATTGTACTAAGTCAGAAAGCAAAAGACACATATCCTATAATATCACTTATAGGTCTTAGCTAAAAATTGATACCAATGAAGATATTTCCACAGAGAAATGCAATCACAGGTTCATTAAACAAACTTATGGTTCACCAAATGAAAGGTGTGAGGATTGGAAACATTAGGATATTGGGGTTAAGATAGATATAGAAACACATGTGAAATATGTAATCACCAAAGACTTACGTAATACCAAGACAAGACTACTCAACATTGTATCATAACCTACATGGGAAAATGATCCAAAGAAAAATAGATATATGTATATGTTTAAAAGAACCACATCTTGCACACCTAGAAGAAACAAAACATTTTAATTACATTTGCTCTGACAAAAAATAAAAATTAAATTAAAAAAAGAACAAGAAGTAATGAGACATAAACTTAAGGGGCTTTTTGCTGGCACATTGCATTCTAATTTACAACCAGAACATGACTTCCATTAAGGCTCTGTCATCACTAATAAAGCAGCTTTATAAGCAATGTTGAAGGTAGCTTAAAAGAAGTCTCACTAATTATTGATAGTAACAAGGAAACAAAGAAAAGTAAAAATCTCACTGCAAAAAGTATACATAGGGTAAGGATAGTAGATCAAACACTTATTAAACTTCTGTAAAGAATAAAAGAAAACAGTCTTATGTTTTTTTAAAAAGAGAGGGCCCAAATAAATCTGAAATGAAAGAGATGATGTTACAACAGACACCACAGAAATACAAAGTATCCTAAGATACACACAGGGTAACTCAGGGCTCAGACTGGACAGAGCCCACTCTTCAGTCCCCTGTACATGACTTACAGGAGCCTCAGGAACTGAGGAGGGGGTCCCTGAGGAGAGGCTCAAGATAGAATATGGTAGGCATTAACATGACTGCATTCATCTTAAACATGCCTGAACTACATTCACACGAGATGATTTTGTCCTGTATGTACATCGGCACCTCTAGTTGGAACTGCAGATCTTTGGCTTCAACACCTCTACTGACAACATTAGTGTCACCTGCTGTGGACCGTCTCCTATAGGATTTCTAAAATCAGAAAACATCGAAGCTTCACAGGACCCAGAGTCTGTGCGACTCCACACAGAGAATCAGAGTCTCAACTCCACTCAGATACTCCACTCTTGGAAGGCACACACAAAGTAGTGTGCACATCAGGACCCAGGGGAAGGAGCAGTGACCCCGTAGGAGAATGACCAGAATTACCTGCTACTTTTAGAGGGTCTCCTGCAGAGGCAGGTGGTGTCTGTGGCTGTGGCTCACCATGAGGACAACGACACTGGCAGCAGAAGTTCTGGGAAATACTCCTTGGTGTGAGCCCTCCCAGAGTCCGCCATTAGCCTCACCAAGAGCAAGGTAGGCTCCAGTGCTGGGTCGCCTCAGGCCAAACAACCAACAGGGAGGGAACCCAGCCCCATGCATCAGCAGACAAGTGGATTAAACTTTTTATTAAAGTTTTATTTAATCCGTAGACAAGCAGATTAAAGCTCTGTCCACCAAAGCAACACCCAGCTCTACCCACCACCAGTCCCTCCCATCAGGAAGCTTGCACAAGCCTCTAAGATAGACTCATCCACCAGAGAGCAGACAGCAGAAGCAAGAAGAACTACAATTCTGCAGCCTGTGGAAGGAAAACCACATTCACAGAAAGATAGACAAAATGAAAAGGCAGAGGACATTATACCAGATCAAGGAACAAGATAAAACCCCAGAAAAAAAATGAAATGAGGTGGAGATAGGGAACCTTCCAGAAAAAGAATTCAGAATAATGATAGTGAAGTTGAGCCAAGACCTTGGAAAAAGAAAGGAGGCAAAGATCGAGAAGACGCAAGAAATGCTTAACAAAGACCTAGAAGAATTAAGGAACAAACACCTAGAAGAATTAAAGAACAAACAAACAGAGGTGAACAATGGAATAACTGAAATGAAAAATACACTAGAAGGAATCAGTAGCAGAATAACTGTGGCAGAAGAATGCATAAGTGACCTGGAAGACAGAAAGGTGGAAATCACTGCCATGGAACAGAATAAAGAAAAAGAATGAAAATAAATGAAGACACCCCAAGAGTCCTCTGGGACAACATTAAACGCAACAACATTCGCATTATAGGGGTCCCAGAAGGAGAAGAGAGAGAGAAAGGACCCGAGAATATATTTGAAGAGATTATGGTCAAAAACTTCCCTAGCATGGGAAAAGAAATAGCCACCCAAGTCCAGAAGCACAGAGTGTCCCAGGCAGGATAAACCAAAGGAGAAAAATGACAAGACACATAGTAATCAAATTGACAAAAATTAATAACAAAGAGAAATGATTGAAAGCAGCAAGGGAAAAATGACAAATAACATACAAGGGAACTCCCATAAGGATAACAGCTGATTTCTCAGTAGAAAATCTACAAGCCAGAAGGAAGTGGCATGATAAATTTAAAGTGATGAAAGGGAAGAACCTACAACCAAGAGTACTCCACCCTGCAAAGAGCTGATTCAGATTTGATGGAGAAATCAAAAGCCTTACAGACAAGCAAAAGCTAAAAGAATTCAGCACCATGAAACCAGCTCTACACCAAATGCTGAAGGAACTTCTCTAAGTGGGAAACATAAGAGAAGAAAAGGACCCACCAAGACAAACCTATAACAATTAAGAAAATAGTAGTAGGAACATACATATCGATAATTACCTTAAACGTGAATGCACTAAATGTTCCAACCAAAAGACACAGGCTCGCTGAATGGATACAAAAACAAGACCCATATATATGCTGTCTACAAGAGATCCATTTCAGACCTAGGGACACATACAGACTCAAAGTGAGGCGATGGAAAAATATATTCTATGCAAATGAAAATCAAAAGAAAGCTGGAGTAGCAATACTCATATCAGATAAAATAGACTTTAAAATAAAGAATGTTACAAGAGACAAGGAAAGACACTACATAATGGTCAAGGGATCAATCCAAGAAGAAGATATAACAATTATAAATATATATGTACCCAAAATAGGAGCACCTCAATGTATAAGGCAACTGCTAACAGCTATAAAAGAGGAAATCGACAGTAACACAATAATAGCGGGGGACTTTAACAGCTCATTTACACCAGTGGAGATCAGCCAGACAGAAAATTAATAAGGAAACACAAGCTTTAAATGACACAATAGACCAGATAGAGTTAATTGATATTTATAGGACATTCCATCCAAAAGCAGCAGATTACACGTTCTTCTCAACTGCACACGGAACATGCTCCAGGATAGATCACATCTTGGGTCACAGATAAAGCCTCAGTAAATTTAAAAAAACTGAAATCATATCAAGCAGCTGTTCCGACCACAATGCTATGAGATTAGAAATCAATTACATGAAAAAAAAAAAAAGAAATCAATTACATGGAAAAAAACGTAAAAAACACAAACACATGGAGGCTAAACAATATGTTAATAAATAACCAAGAGATCACTTAGGAAATCAAAGAGGAAATCAAAAACTACCTAGAGACAAATGACAACAAAAACACGATGATCCAAAACCTATGGGATGCAGCAAAAGGAGTTCTAAGAGGGAAGTTTATAGCAATACAAGCCTACCTCAAGAAACAAGAAAAATCTCAAATAAATAATCTAACCTTACACCTAGAGGAACTAGAGAAAGAAGAACAAAACCCAAAGTTAGTAGAAGGAAAGAAATCATAAAGATCAGAGCGGAAATAAATGAAATAGAAACAAAGAAAACGAAAGCAAAGATCAATAAAACTAAAAGCTGGTTCTTTGAGAAGATAAGCAAAAATGATCAACCTTTAGCCAGACTCCAGAAAAAGAGGGAGAGGACGCAAATCAACAAAATTAGAAGTGAAAAAGCAGAAGTTACAACAGACACCACAGGAATACAAAGCATCCTAAGAGACTCTACAACTCTACAAGCAACTCTAGGGCAATAAAATGGACAATCTGGAAGAAATGGACAAATTCTTAGAAAGGGATAACCTTCTAAGACTGAACCAGGAAGAAATAGAAAATATGAACAAACCTATCGCAAGCAATGAAATTGAAACTGTGATTAAAAATCTTCCAACAAACAAAAGTTCAGAACCAGATGGCATCACAGGTGAATTCTATCAAACATTTAGAGAAGAGCTAACACCCAACCTTCTCAAATTCTTCAAAACAATTGCAGGGGAAGGAACACTCCCAAACTCATTCTATGAGACCACCATCACCCTGATATCAAAATCAGACACAGATACTACAAGGAAAGAAAATTATAGACCAATATCACTGATGAATATAGATGTAAAAATCCTCAACAAAATACTAGCAAACAGAATCGAACAACACATTAAAAGGATCATACACCATGATCAAGTGGGGTTTATCCCAGGGATGCAAGGATTCTTCAATATACACAAATCAATGTGATACACCATATTAACAAATTGTAGAATAAAACCATATGATCATCTCAATAGATGAAGGAAAAGATTTTGAGAAAATTCAACACTCATTTACGATAAAAACTCTGCAGAGTGTGGGCATAGAGGGAAACTACCTCAACATAATAAAGGCCATATATGACAAACCCACAGCAAACAGCATTCTTAATGGTGAAAAACTGAAAGCGTTTCCTCTAAGATCAGGAACAAGACGAGGATGTCCACTCTCACCACTGCTATTCAACATAGTTTTGGAAGTCCTAGCCATGGCAATCAGAGAAGAAAAAGAAATAAAAGGAATACAAAAAGGAAAAGAAGAAGTAAAATTGTCACTGTTTGCAGATGACATGATATCATAGATAGAGAATCCTAAAGATGCCACCAGAAAACCACTGGAGCTAATCAATGAATTTGGTAAAGTTGCAGGATACAAAATTAATGCACAGAAATTGCTTGCATTCCTATACACTAATAATGAAAGATCAGAAAGAGAAATTAAGGAAACAATCCCATTACCACTGCAACAAAAAGAATAAAATACCTAGGAATAAACCTACCTAAGGAAGTAAAAGACCTGTACTCAGAAAACTATAAGACACTGATGAAAGAAATCAAAGATGATATAAACAGATGGAGACATATACCATGTTCTCGGATTAGAAGAATCAATATTGTGAAAATGACTATACTACCCAAAGCAATCTACATATTCAATGCAATCCCGATCAAAATACCTTTGGCATTTTCTACAGAACAAGAAAAAAAAATCTTAAAATTTGTAGGGAGACACAAAAGACCCTGGATAGCCAAAGCAGTCTTGAGGGGGAAAAAAAGAGCTGGACGAATCAGACTTCCAGACTTCAGACTATATTACAAAGCTACAGTAATCAAGATAATATGGTACTGACACAAAAACAGAAATATAGGTCAATAGAACAGGATAGAAAGCACAGAGATAAACCCACGTACCTATGGTTCACTAATCTATGACAAAGGAGGCAAGGGTATACAATGGAGAAAAGACAGTGTCTTCAGTAAGTGGTGCTGGGAAAACTGGACAGTTACATGTAAAAGAATGAAATTAGTACACTCCCTAACACCATACACAAAAGTAAACTCAAAATGGATTAGAGACCTAAATATAAGACCAGCCACTATAAAACTCTTAGAGGAAAACATAAGCAGAACAGTCTATGACATAAATCACAGCAAGATCCTTTTTGACCCACCTCCTAGAGAAATGGAAATAAAAACAAAAATTAAAAAATGGGACCGAATGAAACATAAATTCTTTTGCACAGCAAAGGAAAACATTAGCAAGATGAAAAGACAACCATCAGAATGGGAGAAAATATTTTCAAATGAAGCAAATGGCAAAGGATTAATCTCCAAAAAGCAGCTCATGTAGCTCAATATCACAAAACCAAACAACCCAATCCAAAAATGGGCAGAAGACCTAAATAGACATTTCTCCAAAGAAGATATACAGGTTGCCAACAAACACATGAAAGGATGCTGAACATCACTAATCATTAGAAAAATGCAAATCAAAACTACAGTGAAGTATCACCTCACACCAGTCAGATTGGCCATCATCAAAAAATCTACCAACAATAAATGCTGGAGAGGCATTTATTGGAGCCAAGGGAACCCTCTTGCACTGTTGGTGGGAATGTAAATTGACATAGCCACTAGGGAGAACGGTATGGGGGTTCCTTAAAACCTAAAAATAGAACTACCATACAACCCAGCAAACCCACTCCTGGACATTTACCCTGAGAAAACCATAATTCAAAAAGAGTCATGTACCACAATGTTCACTGTAGCTCTATTTACAATAGCCAGGACATGGAAGCAACCTAAGTGTCCAACAACAGATAAATGGATAAAGAAGATGTGGCACATATATACAATGGAACATTATTCAGCCATAAAAAGAAACGAAATTGAGTTATTTTTAGTGAGGTGGATGGATCTAGAGTCTGTCCTACAGAGTGAAGTAAGTCAGAAAGAGAAAAACAAATACCGTATGCTAACACATATATATGGAATCTAAAAAAAAAAGTTTATGAAGAACCTAGGGGCAGGAAAGGATTAAGGACACAGACGTAGAGAAAGGACTTGAGGACATGGGGAGAGGGAAGGGTAAGCTGGGACAAAGTGCGAGAGTGGTATGGACAAATATACACTACCAAATGTAAAATTGATAGCTACTGGGAAGCAGCCACATAGCACAGGGAGATCAGCTCTGTGCTTTGTGACCACCTAAAAGGGTGGGATAAGGGAGTGAGAGGGAGGTGCAAGAGGGAGGGGATATGGTGTTATATGTATACGCACAGCTGATTCACTTTTTTATACAGCAGAAACTAACACACAATTGTAAAGCAATTATACTCCAATAAAGATGTAAAAGAAAAAAAAAATGAAAGCCCAGAGATAAACCTACACACCTATGGCCCACTAATCTATGACAAAGGAGGCAAGGGTATACAAAGGAGAAAAGACAGTCTCTTCAATAAGTGGTGCTGGGAAAAATGGACAGCTACATGTAAAAGAATGAAATTAGAACACTCCCTAACACCATACACAAAAAATAAACTCAAAATGGATTAGAGACCAAAATGTAAGACCGGACACTATAAAACTCTTAGAGGAAAACATAGGAAGAATACTCTTTGACATAAATCACAGCAAGATCTTTTCTGATCCACCTTGTAGAGTAATGGAATAAAAAATAAATAAACATATGGGAGCAAATGAAACCTAAAAGCTTTTGCAAAGCAAAGGAAAGTACAAACAAGACGAAAAGACAACCCTCACAATGGGAGAAAATATTTGCAAACGAATCAATGGACAAAGGAGTAATCTCCAATGTATATAAACAGCTCATGCAGCTCAACAGTAAAAAAACAAACAACCCAATCCAAAAATGGGCAGATGATGTAAATAGACATTTGTCCCAAGAAGACATACAGATGACTAAGAAGAACATGAAAAGCTGCTCAACATCACTAATTATTAGAGAAATATACACCAAAACTACAATGAGGTATCACTTCACACGAGTTAGAATGGGCATCATCAGAAAATCTACAAGCAACAAATGCTGGAGAGGGTGTGGAGAAAAGGGAACCCTCTTACACTATTTGTGGGAATGTAAATTGATACAGTCACTATGGAGAACAGTATGGAGGTTCCTTAAAAAACTAAAAATAGAATTACCATATGACCCAGCAATCCCACTACTGGCCATATACCCAGAGAAAACCATAATTCAAAAAGACATATTCACCACAATATTCATTGCAGCACTATTTATAATAGCCAGGTCATGGAAGCAACTTAAATGCCCATAGACAGACGAACAGAAAAGATGTGCTACATGTATAAAATGGAATATTACTCAGCCATAAAAAGGAATGAAATTGGGTCATTTGTAGAGACGTGGATAGATCTAGAGACTGTCATACAGAGTGAAGTAAGTCAGAAAGAGAAAACAAATATCGTATATTAATGCATACATGGGGAACCTAGAAAAATGGTAAAGATGAACCGGTTTGCAAGGGAGAAATAGAGACACAGA
This sequence comes from Balaenoptera physalus, assembly GCF_965194825.1. Taxonomy (NCBI): domain Eukaryota; kingdom Metazoa; phylum Chordata; class Mammalia; order Artiodactyla; family Balaenopteridae; genus Balaenoptera; species Balaenoptera physalus. The sequence continues at coordinate 570,613 of NW_028126181.1, read as the reverse complement.
TGTAGAGAACAAATGTATGGACACCAAGGGGGGAAAGTGGCAGGGTGGTGGTGGTGGGATGAATTGCGAGCCTGGGATTGACATATATACACTTATATGTATAAAATAGATAACCAATAAGAGCCTGCTGTATAAAAAAATGAATAAAATAAATTCAAAAATTAAAAAAGAAATAATACTTAAAGAAATAAAACAGAAAAAAAAGTTCTGTCCTTCCCATAGACGTATTTATATGAATGAATTATTTCCATGCTTATATCCATAAATACAAAATGAGGAATAAAACTTACCTTGAACCAAAAAAGAAAAAAAAAAAAACAGAACCCACTGGTCATACAGAGGAAAACCCTATCAGGGCACTTGCTCCAGTGGTAAACAATTCTGAAGTTGGTCACAGGTGGGGCATCATCTCCAATGCAGTCAGCAGCCCCCAAACGAGGAGCGTCCTCATTGCAAAGCTGGGGGACCGTGAGGAGGCGTCTCTGAGTAAACGTGAGCTGAGCCCCAGGCCAGCTGCTGCTGAACTTTTCCCACCCTTCCCAGGTAAAACACCTGAATGTGTGCAAAGACTTTAAAAACTAGAGGAAGGGGCTTGGAGTCACACCAGTGACAGCACGCAGGCCGACATGGTGCCTGCAGGCCAGCCAGGATGGTCCTGGTCCCGGGCGCTCGTCTGGAAGCTTTCCATTTCCCTGCCTGAGGTACCCCTCCTGTCCCGGCCCCCACTGCTTTTTTCCTTCCTCACCTCTGCCCGGGGAGAAATTCCAGCAGCAAGTATGGGTGACACATCCTCTTCTTTAGCAGGTGGCAGCCCGGCAACTCCTGCAGAAAGTCCAGCAGAGCCCCAGTCACACCGGGCCACTCATAGAGCCGTGGGCCCTACTCCCTCCCACCAGCCCAACCCCGAGACTGCTGACGGGGCAGAGAATATGGCGTCAGGCACAGCTGCAGAGGCTTTTGCTGCCTGGAGGGGTGTTTATATTGACCTCAACCCAGGCACACCTGGGAAGGGCTGGCCGGCCGGGTCAGGCTGCCCAGGTCAGCCAATCCTCGCCCCTCAGGGGCTCAGAGTTGCAGAGAATGGGCCTTGCTGCACCGGCCAGATCCAAGAAACAGGTGTAGGGTCCCGAGAGTCAGGATAGATAAGGGGCGGCAGCCCTGGCTTGTTTTCTAATCATTTTATCTGGTCCATGAGTGGGAGACAACTTCAAGAAGAACCTCTGCTAATGAGAGGAACCCAGGAGTCAGGGAGTGGAGGGGTGGTGGGTGGAGACAGAGGCCTGGTGCCCCAGCTGCAGTGGAAGCCCCTGGAAGACCAGGCAGAGGGAGGCTGCACAGAGTGAAGCCTAGGGTCACAGACCTGTTGGAGCTGCTGTTTGTTAGTTCAAGCTCTGCTCTGAGGTGCTCTGTGTCAGCTCTGAGCGACAGGTGTGCTGGGGGTGCTCTGCAATGAGGGCTATGTGCACGGTTCCTGTGAGCCCAGCCCTGCCGGGGTACCTGTCCACGGGAGCTCCATATCCAGGGAGGGGCCTGCCAACGAGAGCCCCGTGGGCTGCTGCGTACCTGCCCAAGTGAGCTCCATATCCTGGGAGGGGCCTGACCATGAGGGCCCCATGGGCTGCTGGGTACCTGCCCAGGTGAGCTCCATATCCTGGGAGGGGCCTGACCACAAGAGCCCCGTGGGCTGCTGGGGACCTGGTAGAGGACGCCAGGACAGTCAGTGAAGCCACAGAGGATATACATCTAGTAGTTCCTAATTCCTACACCCTGCTGGTCATTCTACCATCCACCAGGACATGGTATTCTGTATTAGATTTCAATGATGCCTTCTTCTGTATTCCATTAGTCCCAGAGTCACAAGAAATTTTGGCTGTGAGTGGCAGGACTCAACATACAACAAAAACAATACTGCTGGGCCGTCCTGCCCCAGGGGTTCAAAAATTCCCACACCATCTTTGGGGAAACGTTAGCTAAAGACCTAAAAGATCTACCTCTGGAGAAGGGAACCCTCCTTCAATATGCAGATGACATTCTGATCACCAGCCCGACTAAGGAGGCCTCTGAACTACCTAGCCAATAAAAGATAGAAGGTGTCCAAGGAAAAGGCTCAAATATCACAAACTAAAGTGGCCTTCCTGGGCTTCATTCGCACAGAAGGTCGGAGAAGCCCACCCCAGGAAAGGGAAGAAGCCATTTGCAGCCTCAGCCTTCCTGAAACTAGAAGACAGCTTAGGGGTTCCTGGGGAGACCGGGGTTTGCTGCATCTGGATCCCTAACTAGAGTCTAATAGCTGGGCCTCTATATGAAACACTGAAAGGAAAAGATGATGATCCTTTTGAATAGAATCCAGAAGCGGCCTTTCAAGAATGGAAAGAGCAGTCAATTCAGACCCTGGCCCTGGACCTCCCTAAGTTAGCTAAACCCTTTGACCTTTACATTCCTGGTCCAAGGTGAATCGCCCTTGGAGTATTAGTGCAAAAACTGGGACCACTTGAAATGGAACAATGCAAGAATGCCCTCCCGGCATTGGCCAGCCACCCCATCCGACCAGGATACTGGGGGTATCTAAAAACCTGGAAATCAGCAGCCCGCAAGGCCAGCTCCCTCCTAAGGGAAAAGGACGCCACTTGGTGATCCTAACCACCCACCATGCCATGAAGTTGCAGGGATTACTCCGTGGGCACAATGACCTCGAGTGAGGAGGCCCTCCAACACCAACCTCCAGAGAGACAACCTGGGGCAATGGGCCCCCATGACGACTCGTGTGACCATCACTTGACCTGGAGCTTCTCTCAGAAAACAACAAGAGTGTGCCCCTAAAGAGCTGACTATTGCTTACAGGACTTACTGCACCCAGAGCCGAGCTAATAAACTTGGCAGGGGAACCGTAAATAACGCTGCCACCATAGAAAAACCTACAGACACCGTGGTGACGTGGGCCAATGAGACCGGCTGTACTCCTGGCTACTTCAAAAGGCCGTTGACTGAGTGGCCGTCATGGTCCTGGATCACCACCGGCCCTGGAATGTCTGGAAGTTGAGCAAGCAGGGCTCTGACACCTGGTGCTGTTTGTACGTTAATTCAGTTGGCCTAACTGAAGAAAGCGCAGACTACTGGTCAGAGCATCTAGGCTGGCAGAAACCGTCAGCCTAAGGGGGCCGAACCAATGTGGAGCAGGGTAAAACCGCCCACCCCCTCAGCGTCTCTGCACATCTCTTTCCTGGACCCTTAAAGGTCATTAGAATCTATAAAACTGCCAATGCTGGTGCTCAGGCAGACGAGCAGTGAGGGAGGAGGCCTGCGGACAATCAATCTCACCTGGACGCTGCTGGGGAGAAGTCCTGCCCCTACACCCGGGTATGAGGACACCCAACTCAGCACGAAGCATTTACAGAAGACGTGTCTGCACCCTCAGCGCCCCAAGAATGAGGAATGGGACAAAAGGCAGAGGAGGGCTTTGTCACTGGCAAAGCCCATTAAAAATTCCTGGGAGATAAAAATAGAATCTGGGCAATAAAATAAAGTCTAACCATTTTTTCCTTTGTGCTTTGTCTAATTTCACTTGCTCCTAGGTTTCCACATGCAGAGGTCCCACACCCGACACTTCAGACCCGATTTCCTAGTGCAAAATGGCTGGGCCGACACCTCAGCTCGTGGGGCCCCGTGCAGACTCTGCGACATAGAGCCTGAGCTCCAGGCAACCCAGCCCTCGAGAGCTCCGCCCCCTCACTCCCGCTGATGCTGACAGGATCCCTACACAGCAGCCAGGCCCACAACCCGCAGGGGAGCACACACTATCACCTCTCCATTCTCTGATCAAAATATAAAGATTTCCTTTGCTTCTGAACCAAAGTCAGTCTCGATCTGTTGGCTCCAATGACACTGGGCAGGGAGACCCTTGTTGGGGCCCACTCTGCAGGATCAGTAACAGAATTTGAGAACATTGTAACTTCAATGAACAGATGTGTGAGCCAAACTGTAATTAACATAGAGCAGTGTATAAGGCTCGTGTAAAATAAGATGTTTCTAACACTTCCATTTGATATTTCCATCACTTTATTATAAGCAAGTTCAGTGGAGGGGTTTGTCTTATTTGTCAGGTCAACAGTAGAGAAATGCAGTGATTTCTTTCCAAGGATGTACATCTAATAATCTTGGTTGAAGTTTCAACCTTGTTTCGAATGATTTTCCATTGAAAATGATACCTGTCTTTCAGCTCCTAGATTTCTGAGAAGTATAAAATCTTATATTTTTTATTACCAAAGGGGAAAGGTGGGAGGAGGGATAAATTAACAGTTTCAGATTAACATATACACACTGCTATGTATAAAATATATCATCAACAAGGAACTACTGTATAGCACAGGGAACTATACTCAATATTTTGTAATGACCCCTGAGGGGAAATAATCTGAAAAACCATAGATATCTATATCGACATCATCTATCAACTACAGATAAAATGGAAACTAAAGGAGGCCGATGGTGAGCGTTTCTGAACCTGAAGACTTCAATCATCTAAAGTTCGGACTCTGCCTACGGCCCAAGTCCCTTAATGAACACACATGTACCAGTAGCTTAAAAATTCCCCAGATTGGAGTTCGGGGAGACACTGATTTGGAAAAATCCCTTGTGTTCTCCTTACATACACGGGACCTTTCCTACAGCTACAACATGCCTGTGACACCCAGAAGATGGAACACGGTTGGATCAGGAAGATTTTGGAAAAGGCACTAAAACTCCTAATTTCCTGGTTATTGGGTTCACCCCTCCAGCCTTTTTCCTTAAAATCTCCCCACTTGAGTATGTCAGCACCTTCAACAACCAGTTGCACAGAAACTGGAATTTGTCCAAAGGAAGAAGGGGAAGGAGGAGAAACAAGGAGAGCCAAGCCCAAGATGTTCAGAGAGGCACATGTCACTCTACTTTCCAGTCAGGAAGAAGAATTAAGCAAAGGATTAGCCTGCAACCGGGAACCAGAAGAGGGCCAAAAGCAAACCAGCGGTTCTGCGGAAAGCTCCCAAAAAAGCGAGTTGAAAAATGGAGCTCAGGGGCCCTGCAATTCACAAACCTGCAGAGTTATAAATGATAACTCTCGTCCACAAATATATTGAGGGAAGGCAACGAAGAGGATTTGAAATCAAGGCAGAATTGCAGGAAACAGATTTCAGGAGTTAGATTCGAATCGCCCCTAAAGCACAAGAAAAGCGGCCAAACGTCCACAATGATGCACTTGGCCAAAAAGACAATATGCGTTTTTTTCTGAATAAATTCAGGAAAAAACCCATAGGCCTTTTTTGGCCAACCAAGCAAGCCGGAAATGCAATTCAGCACTACAAAGGAGTCTCACTTCCCATCGGTCAAAAGGTCCTTCCTAAAAAAGTGTAAAAACAAGAAATGCAGGAGAGGCCAGGGAGGAAAGGGAGCCTTGTTACACTGATGGGAGGGATGTAAATTGCCAATGACAACTCTGGAGAAGGGTATGGTGTTTCCTAAAACATCTAAAAAACACAGCTAGAGAGAAAGGGGCACATCCACTCATGGGGGTATAAATTGGGAAAACTAAAAATCAGCAAGACACAGGCACCCCAAAGTTTAGGGCTGCTCTGTTGACAAGGACCTCCACTTAATTCTACCTTAAATATCCCAGGAAAGAGAAAAATGGATAAAGAATTTGTGGTCCTTATGTACAATACAATATCACTCGGGCGTGAAATCAATATCATAAGGCTAGTAGCAGCATGATGAGTGGATTTAGGTACGACAATTCTAAGTGAAATAAGTCACACAGAAAATGACACTTATCATAAGATATCACTAACAGAAGTAATGTAAAAACCGTTACACTTGAACGGAATTACAAAACAGAACAGAGTCACACATTTAGAAAACACACTATGGTTGCTTAATGCGAAAGGTGAGCTGGGGTGATGCAAAAACAAGGATTTCAAATTAGCTCAAATAACGTTCCATAAACCCAATATGTAATAGACAAGACTTACTCCTTGCTCAGTGAACTGGACTCAACACCCCCTATTCACCGCACAAGAACATATCTGACTAGTAAGAATCTTAAAACCTATGTATTGATATCTCTCTGTTAGAGTGTCAAGTGGGTGTAAAGCGGCATAAACACAGCAGTGAAAAGCAGCTAAACCCCATTATAAAAATAATTTACTTTTAAAAACCCATGAAACAAAGACAGTGAAAGAGAGAGAAATTCTTACACAATTCGTTCAGGGGCTGTGATGCAACTTGGATTGACCATATCTAGACCCACAGCTGGATGAGACATAAGGATGGACACTCTTGGGGCTGAGAGGTTTGGTGAGGTTGGGTGAGCAAACGCAGACCGTTTAAAGTAATACAGCGTGCTACCCATCGCATGAGTCCCAAATCTCCAGGTTCAAAGGCATCTTCCTACATCGAAAACATGCATGAGAAACCCAGAAGATGGTACACCGTGTGATGGGGAAAGGTTTCTAAAACGCACCCCATTTCTCAGCTCCTTGTGGTCGGGTTCGCCATTCCAGCCACTTTACTAGCAATCTCCCTACTTGGAGCATCAGCACCTTTAACCTCCTGTTCCGTACAGGTTGCAATTTGTCCTGAGGATGCACGGGAAGACAGGGAACCAATGAAAGACTAGCTCTTGGTGTTGGGACAGGCACAGGTCACTCTATTTTCCCATCAGGAAGAAGAATTAACCACAGGCTCAGCCTGCCCCCCGGAACCAGAACAGGGCCTGAAGCCATCCTGCGCTTTTGTGGCCAGCTCCCAAAAAAGCGACTTGTAAAATGGAGCTTCAGAGCACTGCAATTCACAAACCTGCAGAGTTATAAATGATAACTCTCGTCCACAAATATATTGAGGGAAGGCAAAGAAGAGGATTTGAAATCAAGGCAGAATTGCAGGAAACAGATTTCAGGAGGTAGATTCGAATCGCCTTTAAGCACATGAAAAGCGGCAAAACGTTGACAATGATGCCCTTGGCCAAAAAGGGCGTATGCGTTTTTTTCTGAATATATTCAGGAAAAAACGCATACGCCCTTTTTGGCCAACCAAGCAACCTGGAAAGGCAAATCAGCGCTACAAAGAAGTCTCGCTTCCCATCGGTCAAAAGGGCCATGCTGAAAAAAGTGTCAAAACCAGAAATGCAGGACAGGCCATGGAGGAATCGGAGCCTTGCTACACTGATGGGTGGGATGTATATCGCCAACAGCCACTCTGGAGAAGTGTACGGTGTGTCCTGAAACATCTAAAAAACACAGCTTAGAGAGCATAGGGCACTTCCACGCATGGGGGGATAAAGTGGGAAAATTGAAAATCAGCAAGACACAAGCACCCCAAAGTTTAGGGCTGCTCTGTTGACAAGGACCTCCACTTCATTCCACCTTAAATATCCCAGGAAAGCGAAAAATGGATAAAAAAGTTGTGGTCCTTATGTACAATGGAATATCACTCAGCCATGAAACCACTGTCATAAGGCTAGTAGCAGCATGATGAGTGGATTTAGGTAAGACGATTCTAAGTGAAATAAGTCACACAGAAAAGGACACTTCTCATAAGGTGTCACTTATAGAGGGAATGTAAAAACCGTTACACTTGAACTGAATTACAAAACAGAACAGAGTCACACATGCAGAAAACACACTATGGCTGCTTAACGGGAAAGGTGAGGTGGGGTGATACATAAAACAAGAGTTTCAAATTAGCTCAGATACCGTTCCATAAACCCAATATGTAATAGACAAGACCTACTCCTTGCTCAGAGAACTGGACTCAACACGCCCGATTCACCGCACAAGAATATATCTGACTAGTAATAATCTTAAAACCTATGTATTGATATCTCTCTGTTAGTGTGTCAAGTGGGTGTAAAGCGGCCTAAACACAGCCGTGAAAAGCAGCTAAACCCCATTATAAAAATAAATTACTTTTAAAAACCCATGAAACAAAGACAGGGAAAGAGAGAGAAATTCTTACACAATTCGTTCAGGGGCTGTGATGCAACCTGGATTGACCATATCTAGACCCACAGCTGGATGAGACATAAGGGTGGACACTCTTGGGGCTGAGAGGTGTGGTGAGGTTGGGTGAGCAAACGCAGACCCTTTAAAGTAATACTGCGTGCTACCCATCGCATGGGTCCCAAATCTCCAGGTTCAAGGGCATCTTCCTACATCGAAAACATGCATGAGAAACCCAGAAGATGGTACACCGTGTGATGGGGAAAGGTTTCTAAAACGTACCTCATTTCTCATCTCCTTGTGCTCGGGTTCGCCATTCCAGCCACTTTACTAGCAATCTCCCTACTTGGAGCATCAGCACCTTTAACCTCCTGTTCCGTACAGGTTGCAATTTGTCCTGAGGATGCACGGGAAGACGGCGAACCAATGAGAGACTAGCTCTTGGTGTTGGGACAGGCACAGGTCACTCTATTTTCCCATCAGGAAGAAGAATTAACCACAGGCTCAGCCTGCCCCCCGGAACCAGAACAGGGCCTGAAGCCATCCTGCGCTTTTGCGGCCAGCTCCCAAAAAAGCGACTTGTAAAATGGAGCTTCAGGGCACTGCAATTCACAAACCTGCAGAGTTATAAATGATAACTCTCGTCCACAAATATATTGAGGGAAGGCAAAGAAGAGGATTTGAAATCAAGGCAGAATTGCAGGAAACAGATTTCAGGAGGTAGATTCGAATCGCCTTTAAAGCACATGAAAAGTGGCAAAACGTTGACAATGATGCCCTTGGCCAAAAAGGGCGTATGCGTTTTTTTCTGAATATATTCAGGAAAAAACGCATACGCCCTTTTTGGCCAACCAAGCAACCTGGAAAGGCAAATCAGCGCTACAAAGAAGTCTCGCTTCCCATCGGTGAAAAGGGCCATGCTGAAAAAAGTGTCAAAACCAGAAATGCAGGACAGGCCATGGAGGAATCGGAGCCTTGCTACACTGATGGGCGGGATGTAAATCGCCAACAGCCACTCTGGAGAAGTGTACGGTGTGTCCTGAAACATCTAAAAAACACAGCTTAGAGAGCATAGGGCACTTCCACGCATGGGGGGATAAAGTGGGAAAATTGAAAATCAGCAAGACACAAGCACCCCAAAGTTTAGGGCTGCTCTGTTGACAAGGACTTCCACTTCATTCCACCTTAAATATCCCAGGAAAGCGAAAAATGGATCAAAAAGTTGTGGTCCTTATGTACAATGGAATATCACTCAGCCATGAAATCAATGTCATAAGGCTAGTAGCAGCATGATGAGTGGATTTAGGTAAGACGATTCTAAGTGAAATAAGTCACACAGAAAAGGACACTTCTCCTAAGGTGTCACTTATAGAGGGAATGTAAAAACCGTTACACTTGAATTGAATTACAAAATAGAACAGAGTCACACATGCAGAAAACACACTATGGCTGCTTAACGGGAAAGGTGAGGTGGGGTGATACATAAAACAAGAGTTTCAAATTAGCTCAGATACCGTTCCATAAACCCAATATGTAATAGACAAGACCTACTCCTTGCTCAGAGAACTGGACTCAACACGCCCGATTCACCGCACAAGAATATATCTGACTAGTAATAATCTTAAAACCTATGTATTGATATCTCTCTGTTAGTGTGTCAAGTGGGTGTAAAGCGGCATAAACACAGCCGTGAAAAGCAGCTAAACCCCATTATAAAAATAAATTACTTTTAAAAACCCATGAAACAAAGACAGGGAAAGAGAGAGAAATTCTTACACAATTCGTTCAGGGGCTGTGATGCAACCTGGATTGACCATATCTAGACCCACAGCTGGATGAGACATAAGGGTGGACACTCTTGGGGCTGAGAGGTTTGGTGAGGTTGGGTGAGCAAACGCAGACCCTTTAAAGTAATACTGCGTGCTACCCATCGCATGGGTCCCAAATCTCCAGGTTCAAGGGCATCTTCCTACATCGAAAACATGCATGAGAAACCCAGAAGATGGTACACCGTGTGATGGGGAAAGGTTTCTAAAACGCACCTCATTTCTCATCTCCTTGTGCTCGGGTTCGCCATTCCAGCCACTTTACTAGCAATCTCCCTACTTGGAGCATCAGCACCTTTAACCTCCTGTTCCGTACAGGTTGCAATTTGTCCTGAGGATGCACGGGAAGACGGGGAACCAATGAGAGACTAGCTCTTGGTGCTGGGACAGGCAAAGGTCACTCTATTTTCCCATCAGGAAGAAGAATTAACCACAGGCTCAGCCTGCCCCCCGGAACCAGAACAGGGCCTGAAGCCATCCTGCGCTTTTGCGGCCAGCTCCCAAAAAAGCGACTTGTAAAATGGAGCTTCAGGGCACTGCAATTCACAAACCTGCAGAGTTATAAATGATAACTCTCGTCCACAAATATATTGAGGGAAGGCAAAGAAGAGGATTTGAAATCAAGGCAGAATTGCAGGAAACAGATTTCAGGAGGTAGATTCGAATCACCTTTAAAGCACATGAAAAGTAGCAAAACGTTGACAATGATGCATTTTCCTGAATATATTCAGGAAAAAACGCATACGCCCTTTTTGCCCAACCAAGCAACCTGGAAAGGCAAATCAGCGCTACAAAGAAGTCTCGCTTCCCATCGGTCAAAAGGGCCATGCTGAAAAAAGTGTCAAAACCAGAAATGCTGGACAGGCCATGGAGGAATCGGAGCCTTGCTACACTGATGGGCGGGATGTAAATCGCCAACAGCCACTCTGGAGAAGTGTACGGTGTGTCCTGAAACATCTAAAAAACACAGCTTAGAGAGCATAGGGCACTTCCACGCATGGGGGGATAAAGTGGGAAAATTGAAAATCAGCAAGACACAAGCACCCCAAAGTTTAGGGCTGCTCTGTTGACAAGGACCTCCACTTCATTCCACCTTAAATATCCCAGGAAAGCGAAAAATGGATCAAAAAGTTGTGGTCCTTATGTACAATGGAATATCACTCAGCCATGAAATCAATGTCATAAGGCTAGTAGCAGCATGATGAGTGGATTTAGGTAAGACGATTCTAAGTGAAATAAGTCACACAGAAAAGGACACTTCTCCTAAGGTGTCACTTATAGAGGGAATGTAAAAACAGTTACACTTGAACTGAATTACAAAACAGAACAGAGTCACACATGCAGAAAACACACTATGGCTGCTTAACGGGAAAGGTGAGGTGGGGTGATACATAAAACAAGAGTTTCAAATTAGCTCAGATACCGTTCCATAAACCCAATATGTAATAGACAAGACCTACTCCTTGCTCAGAGAACTGGACTCAACACGCCCGATTCACCGCACAAGAATATATCTGACTAGTAATAATCTTAAAACCTATGTATTGATATCTCTCTGTTAGTGTGTCAAGTGGGTGTAAAGCGGCATAAACACAGCCGTGAAAAGCAGCTAAACCCCATTATAAAAATAAATTACTTTTAAAAACCCATGAAACAAAGACAGGGAAAGAGAGAGAAATTCTTACACAATTCGTTCAGGGGCTGTGATGCAACCTGGATTGACCATATCTAGACCCACAGCTGGATGAGATATAAGGGTGGACACGCTTGGGGCTGAGAGGTTTGGTGAGGTTGGGTGAGCAAACGCAGACCCTTTAAAGTAATACTGCGTGCTACCCATCGCATGGGTCCCAAATCTCCAGGTTCAAGGGCATCTTCCTACATCGAAAACATGCATGAGAAACCCAGAAGATGGTACACCGTGTGATGGGGAAAGGTTTCTAAAACGCACCTCATTTCTCATCTCCTTGTGCTCGGGTTCTCCATTCCAGCCACTTTAATAGCAATCTCCCTACTTGGAGCATCAGCACCTTTAACCTCCTGTTCCGTACAGGTTGCAATTTGTCCTGAGGATGCACGGGAAGACGGGGAACCAATGAGAGACTAGCTCTTGGTGTTGGGACATTCACAGGTCACTCTATTTTCCCATCAGGAAGAAGAATTAACCACAGGCTCAGCCTGCCCCCCGGAACCAGAACAAGGCCTGAAGCCATCCTGTGCTTTTGCGGCCATCTCCTGAAAAAGCGAGTTGTAAAATGGAGCTTCAGGGCACTGCAATTCACGAACCTGCACAGTTATAAATGATAACTCTCGTCCACAAATATATTGAGGGAAGGCAAAGAAGAGGATTTGAAATAAAGGCAGAAGTGCAGGAAACAGATTTCAGGAGGTAGATTTGAATCGCCTTTAACGCACATGAAAAGCAGAAAAACTTTGACAATGATGCCCTTGGCCAAAAAGGGCGTATGCGTTTTTTCCTGAATATATTCAGGAAAAAATGCATACGCCCTTTTTGGCCAACCAAGCAACCTGGAAAGGCAAATCAGCACTACAAAGAAGTCTCGCTTCCCATCGGTCAAAAGGGCCATGCTGAAAAAAGTGTCAAAATCAGAAATGCAGGACAGGCCATGGAGAAATGCGAGCCTTGCTACACTGATGGGCGGGATGTAAATTGCCAACAGGCACTCTGGAGAAGTGTATGGTGTGTCCGGAAACATCTAAAAAACAAAGCTTAGAGAGCACAGGGCACTTCCACGCATGGGGGTATAAAGTGGGAAAATTGAAAATCAACAAGATACAAGCACCCCAAAGTTTAGGGCTGCTCTGTTGACAAGGACCTCCACTTCATTCCACCTTAAATATCCCAGGAAAGCGAAAAATGGATAAAAAAGTTGTGGTCCTTATGTACAATGGAATATCACTCAGCCATGAAATCAATGTCATAAGGCTAGTAGCAGCATGATGAGTGGACTTAGGTACGACGATTCTAAGTGAAATAAGTCACACAGAAAAGGACACTTCTCATAAGGTGTCACTTATAGAGGGAATGTAAAAACCGTTACACTTGAACTGAATTACAAAACAGAACAGAGTCACACATGCAGAAAACACACTATGGCTGCTTAACGGGAAAGGTGAGGTGGGGTGATACATAAAACAAGAGTTTCAAATTAGCTCAGATACCGTTCCATAAACCCAATATATAATAGACAAGACCTACTCCTTGCTCAGAGAACTGGACTCAACACGCCCGATTCACCGCACAAGAATATATCTGACTAGTAATAATCTTAAAACCTATGTATTGATATCTCTCTGTTAGTGTGTCAAGTGGGTGTAAAGCGGCATAAACACAGCCGTGAAAAGCAGCTAAACCCCATTATAAAAATAAATTACTTTTAAAAACCCTTGAAACAAAGACAGTAAAAGAGAGAGAAATTCTTACACAATTTGTTCAGGGGCTGTGATGCAACCTGGATTGACCATATCTAGACCCACAGCTGGATGAGACATAAGGGTGGACACTCTTGGGGCTGAGAGGTTTGGTGAGGTTGGGTGAGCAAACGCAGACCCTTTAAAGTAATACTGCGTGCTACCCATCGCATGGGTCCCAAATCTCCAGGTTCAAGGGCATCTTCCTACATCGAAAACATGCATGAGAAACCCAGAAGATGGTACACCGTGTGATGGGGAAAGGTTTCTAAAACGTACCTCATTTCTCATCTCCTTGTGCTCGGGTTCGCCATTCCAGCCACTTTACTAGCAATCTCCCTACTTGGAGCATCAGCACCTTTAACCTCCTGTTCCGTACAGGTTGCAATTTGTCCTGAGGATGCACGGGAAGACGGGGAACCAATGAGAGACTAGCTCTTGGTGTTGGGACAGGCACAGGTCACTCTATTTTCCCATCAGGAAGAAGAATTAACCACAGGCTCAGCCTGCCCCCCGGAACCAGAACAGGGCCTGAAGCCATCCTGCGCTTTTGCGGCCATCTCCCAAAAAAGCGACTTGTAAAATGGAGCTTCAGGGCACTGCAATTCAAAAACCTGCAGAGTTATAAATGATAACTCTCGTCCACAAATATATTGAGGGAAGGCAAAGAAGAGGATTTGAAATCAAGGCAGAATTGCAGGAAACAGATTTCAGGAGGTAGATTCGAATCGCCTTTAAAGCACATGAAAAGTGGCAAAACGTTGACAATGATGCCCTTGGCCAAAAAGGGCGTATGCGTTTTTTTCTGAATATATTCAGGAAAAAACGCATACGCCCTTTTTGGCCAACCAAGCAACCTGGAAAGGCAAATCAGCGCTACAAAGAAGTCTCGCTTCCCATCGGTCAAAAGGGCCATGCTGAAAAAAGTGTCAAAACCAGAAATGCTGGACAGGCCATGGAGGAATCGGAGCCTTGCTACACTGATGGGCGGGATGTAAATCGCCAACAGCCACTCTGGAGAAGTGTACGGTGTGTCCTGAAACATCTAAAAAACACAGCTTAGAGAGCATAGGGCACTTCCACGCATGGGGGGATAAAGTGGGAAAATTGTAAATCAGCAAGACACAAGCACCCCAAAGTTTAGGGCTGCTCTGTTGACAAGGACCTCCACTTCATTCCACCTTAAATATCCCAGGAAAGCGAAAAATGGATCAAAAAGTTGTGGTCCTTATGTACAATGGAATATCACTCAGCCATGAAATCAATGTCATAAGGCTAGTAGCAGCATGATGAGTGGATTTAGGTAAGACGATTCTAAGTGAAATAAGTCACACAGAAAAGGACACTTCTCCTAAGGTGTCACTTATAGAGGGAATGTAAAAACCGTTACACTTGAATTGAATTACAAAATAGAACAGAGTCACACATGCAGAAAACACACTATGGCTGCTTAACGGGAAAGGTGAGGTGGGGTGATACATAAAACAAGAGTTTCAAATTAGCTCAGATACCGTTCCATAAACCCAATATGTAATAGACAAGACCTACTCCTTGCTCAGAGAACTGGACTCAACACGCCCGATTCACCGCACAAGAATATATCTGACTAGTAATAATCTTAAAACCTATGTATTGATATCTCTCTGTTAGTGTGTCAAGTGGGTGTAAAGCGGCATAAACACAGCCGTGAAAAGCAGCTAAACCCCATTATAAAAATAAATTACTTTTAAAAACCCATGAAACAAAGACAGGGAAAGAGAGAGAAATTCTTACACAATTCGTTCAGGGGCTGTGATGCAACCTGGATTGACCATATCTAGACCCACAGCTGGATGAGACATAAGGGTGGACACTCTTGGGGCTGAGAGGTTTGGTGAGGTTGGGTGAGCAAACGCAGACCCTTTAAAGTAATACTGCGTGCTACCCATCGCATGGGTCCCAAATCTCCAGGTTCAAGGGCATCTTCCTACATCGAAAACATGCATGAGAAACCCAGAAGATGGTACACCGTGTGATGGGGAAAGGTTTCTAAAACGCACCTCATTTCTCATCTCCTTGTGCTCGGGTTCGCCATTCCAGCCACTTTACTAGCAATCTCCCTACTTGGAGCATCAGCACCTTTAACCTCCTGTTCCGTACAGGTTGCAATTTGTCCTGAGGATGCACGGGAAGACGGGGAACCAATGAGAGACTAGCTCTTGGTGCTGGGACAGGCAAAGGTCACTCTATTTTCCCATCAGGAAGAAGAATTAACCACAGGCTCAGCCTGCCCCCCGGAACCAGAACAGGGCCTGAAGCCATCCTGCGCTTTTGCGGCCAGCTCCCAAAAAAGCGACTTGTAAAATGGAGCTTCAGGGCACTGCAATTCACAAACCTGCAGAGTTATAAATGATAACTCTCGTCCACAAATATATTGAGGGAAGGCAAAGAAGAGGATTTGAAATCAAGGCAGAATTGCAGGAAACAGATTTCAGGAGGTAGATTCGAATCACCTTTAAAGCACATGAAAAGTAGCAAAACGTTGACAATGATGCCCTTGGCCAAAAAGGGCGTATGCGTTTTTTCCTGAATATATTCAGGAAAAAACGCATACGCCCTTTTTGGCCAACCAAGCAACCTGGAAAGGCAAATCAGCGCTACAAAGAAGTCTCGCTTCCCATCGGTCAAAAGGGCCATGCTGAAAAAAGTGTCAAAACCAGAAATGCTGGACAGGCCATGGAGGAATCGGAGCCTTGCTACACTGATGGGCGGGATGTAAATCGCCAACAGCCACTCTGGAGAAGTGTACGGTGTGTCCTGAAACATCTAAAAAACACAGCTTAGAGAGCATAGGGCACTTCCACGCATGGGGGGATAAAGTGGGAAAATTGAAAATCAGCAAGACACAAGCACCCCAAAGTTTAGGGCTGCTCTATTGACAAGGACCTCCACTTCATTCCACCTTAAATATCCCAGGAAAGCGAAAAATGGATAAAAAAGTTGTGGTCCTTATGTACAATGGAATATCACTCAGCCATGAAATCAATGTCATAAGGCTAGTAGCAGCATGATGAGTGGATTTAGGTAAGACGATTCTAAGTGAAATAAGTCACACAGAAAAGGACACTTCTCCTAAGGTGTCACTTATAGAGGGAATGTAAAAACAGTTACACTTGAACTGAATTACAAAACAGAACAGAGTCACACATGCAGAAAACACACTATGGCTGCTTAACGGGAAAGGTGAGGTGGGGTGATACATAAAACAAGAGTTTCAAATTAGCTCAGATACCGTTCCATAAACCCAATATGTAATAAACAAGACCTACTCCTTGCTCAGAGAACTGGACTCAACACGCCCGATTCACCGCACAAGAATATATCTGACTAGTAATAATCTTAAAACCTATGTATTGATATCTCTCTGTTAGTGTGTCAAGTGGGTGTAAAGCGGCATAAACACAGCCGTGAAAAGCAGCTAAACCCCATTATAAAAATAAATTACTTTTAAAAACCCATGAAACAAAGACAGGGAAAGAGAGAGAAATTCTTACACAATTCGTTCAGGGGCTGTGATGCAACCTGGATTGACCATATCTAGACCCACAGCTGGATGAGACATAAGGGTGGACACTCTTGGGGCTGAGAGGTTTGGTGAGGTTGGGTGAGCAAACGCAGACCCTTTAAACTAATACTGCGTGCTACCCATCGCATGGGTCCCAAATCTCCAGGTTCAAGGGCATCTTCCTACATCGAAAACATGCATGAGAAACCCAGAAGATGGTACACCGTGTGATGGGGAAAGGTTTCTAAAACGTACTTCATTTCTCATCTCCTTGTGCTCGGGTTCGCCATTCCAGCCACTTTACTAGCAATCTCCCTACTTGGAGCATCAGCACCTTTAACCTCCTGTTCCGTACAGGTTGCAATTTGTCCTGAGGATGAATGGGAAGACGGGGAACCAATGAGAGACTAGGTCTTGGTGTTGGGACAGGCACAGGTCACTCTATTTTCCCATCAGGAAGAAGAATTAACCACAGGCTCAGCCTGCCCCCCGGAACCAGAACAGGGCCTGAAGCCATCCTGCACTTTTGCGGCCACCTCCCAAAAAAACGAGTTGTAAAATGGAGCTTCAGGGCACTGCAATTCACAAACCTGCACAGTTATAAATGACAACTCTCGTCCACAAATACATTGAGGGAAGGCAAAGACGAGGAATTGAAATCAAGGCAGAATTGCAGGAAACAGATTTCAGGAGGTAGATTCGAATCGCCTTTAAAGCACATGAAAAGCGGCAAAACGTTGACAATGATGCCCTTCGTCAAAAAGGGCGTATGCGTTTTTTCCTGAATATATTCAGGAAAAAACGCATACGCCCTTTTTGGCCAACCAAGCAACCTGGAAAGGCAAATCAGCGCTACAAAGAAGTCTCGCTTCCCATCGGTCAAAAGGGCCATGCTGAAAAAAGTGTCAAAACCAGAAATGCAGGACAGGCCATGGAGAAATGGGAGCCTTGCTACACTGATGGGCGGGATGTAAATTTCCAAGAGCCACTCTGGAGAAGTGTACGGTGTGTCCTGAAACATCTAAAAAACACAGCTAGAGAACATAGGGGACTTCCACGCATGGGGGTATAAAGTGGGAAAATTAAAAATCAGGAAGACTCAAGCACCCCAAAGTTTAGGCCTGCTCTGTTGACAATGACCTCCACTTCATTCCACCTTAAATATCCCAGGAAAGAGAAAAATGGATAAAAAAGTTGTGGTCCTTATGTACAATGGAATATCACTCAGCCATGAAATCAATGTCATAAGGCTAGTAGCAGCATGATGAGTGGATTTAGGTACGACGATTCTAAGTGAAATAAGACACAATGAAAAGGACACTTCTCATAAGGTGTCACTTATAGAGGGAATGTAAAAACCGTTACACTTGAACTGAATTACAAAACAGAACAGAGTCACACATGCAGAAAACACACTATGGCTGCTTAACGGGAAAGGTGAGGTGGGGTGATACATAAAACAAGAGTTTCAAATTAGCTCAGATACCGTTCCATAAACCCAATATGTAATAGACAAGAGCTACTCCTTGCTCAGAGAACTGGACTCAACACGCCCGATTCACCGCACCAGAATATATCTGACTAGTAATAATCTTAAAACCTATGTATTGATATCTCTCTGTTAGTGTGTCACGTGGGTGTAAAGCGGCATGAACACAGCCGTGAAAAGTAGCTAAACCCCATTATAAAATAAATTACTTTTAAAAACCCAAGAAACAAAGACAGTGAAAGAGAGAGAAATTCTTACATAATTCGTTCAGGGGTTGTGATGCAACCTGGATTGACCATATCTAGACCCACAGCTGGATGAGACATATGGGAGGACACTCTTGTTGCTGAGAGATTTGGTGACGTTGGGTGAGCAAACGCAGACCCTTTAAAGTAATACTGCGTGCTACTCATCGCATGGGTCCCAAATCTCCAGGTTCAAGGGCATCTTCCTACATCGAAAACATGCATGAGAAACCCAGAAGATGGTACACCGTTTGATGGGGAAAGGTTCCTAAAACGTACCTCATTTCTCATCTCCTTGTGCTCGGGTTCGCCATTCCAGCCACTTTACTAGCAATCTCCCTACTTGGAGCATCAGCACCTTTAACCTCCTGTTCCGTACAGGTTGCAATTTGTCCTGAGGATGAACGGGAAGACGGGGAACCAATGAGAGACTAGCTCTTGGTGTTGGGACAGGCACAGGTCACTCTATTTTCCCATCAGGAAGAAGAATTAACCACAGGCTCAGCCTGCCCCCCGGAACCAGAACAGGGCCTGAAGCCATCCTGCACTTTTGCGGCCACCTCCCAAAAAAACGAGTTGTAAAATGGAGCTTCAGGGCACTGCAATTCACAAACCTGCACAGTTATAAATGACAACTCTCGTCCACAAATACATTGAGGGAAGGCAAAGACGAGGAATTGAAATCAAGGCAGAATTGCAGGAAACAGATTTCAGGAGGTAGATTCGAATCGCCTTTAAAGCACATGAAAAGCGGCAAAACGTTGACAATGATGCCCTTCGTCAAAAAGGGCGTATGCGTTTTTTCCTGAATATATTCAGGAAAAAACGCATACGCCCTTTTTGGCCAACCAAGCAACCTGGAAAGGCAAATCAGCGCTACAAAGAAGTCTCGCTTCCCATCGGTCAAAAGGGCCATGCTGAAAAAAGTGTCAAAACCAGAAATGCAGGACAGGCCATGGAGAAATGGGAGCCTTGCTACACTGATGGGCGGGATGTAAATTTCCAAGAGCCACTCTGGAGAAGTGTACGGTGTGTCCTGAAACATCTAAAAAACACAGCTAGAGAACATAGGGGACTTCCACGCATGGGGGTATAAAGTGGGAAAATTAAAAATCAGGAAGACTCAAGCACCCCAAAGTTTAGGCCTGCTCTGTTGACAATGACCTCCACTTCATTCCACCTTAAATATCCCAGGAAAGAGAAAAATGGATAAAAAAGTTGTGGTCCTTATGTACAATGGAATATCACTCAGCCATGAAATCAATGTCATAAGGCTAGTAGCAGCATGATGAGTGGATTTAGGTACGACGATTCTAAGTGAAATAAGTCACACAGAAAAGGACACTTCTCATAAGGTGTCACTTATAGAGGGAATGTAAAAACCGTTACACTTGAACTGAATTACAAAACAGAACAGAGTCACACATGCAGAAAACACACTATGGCTGCTTAACGGGAAAGGTGAGGTGGGGTGATACATAAAACAAGAGTTTCACATTAGCTCAGATACCGTTCCATAAACCCAATATGTAATAGACAAGAGCTACCCCTTGCTCAGAGAACTGGACTCAACACGCCCTATTCACCGCACAAGAATATATCTGACTAGTAATAATCTTAAAACCTATGTATTGATATCTCTCTGTTAGTGTGTCAAGTGGGTGTAAAGCGGCATAAACACAGCCGTGAAAAGCAGCTAAACCCCATTAGAAAATAAATTACTTTTAAAAACCCAAGAAACAAAGACAGTGAAAGAGAGAGAAATTCTTACATAATTCGTTCATGGGTTGTGATGCAACCTGGATTGACCATATCTAGACCCACAGCTGGATGAGACATATGGGAGGACACTCTTGTTGCTGAGAGATTTGGTGACGTTGGGTGAGCAAACGCAGACCCTTTAAAGTAATACTGCGTGCTACCCATCGCATGGGTCCCAAATCTCCAGGTTCAGGGGCATCTTCCTACATTGAAAACATGCATGAGAAACCCAGAAGATGGTACACAGTGTGATGGGGAAAGGTTTCTAAAACGTACCTCATTTCTCATCTCCTTGTGCTCGGGTTCGCCATTCCAGCCACTTTACTAGCAATCTCCCTACTTGGAGCATCAGCACCTTTAACCTCCTGTTCCGTACAGGTTGCAATTTGTCCTGAGGATGAACGGGAAGACGGGGAACCAATGAGAGACTAGCTCTTGGTGTTGGGACAGGCACAGGTCACTCTATTTTCCCATCAGGAAGAAGAATTAACCACAGGCTCAGCCTGCCCCCCGGAACCAGAACAGGGCCTGAAGCCATCCTGCGCTTTTGCGGCCACCTCCCAAAAAAACGAGTTGTAAAATGGAGCTTCAGGGCACTGCAATTCACAAACCTGCACAGTTATAAATGACAACTCTCGTCCACAAAAACATTGAGGGAAGGCAAAGACGAGGAATTGAAATCAAGGCAGAATTGCAGGAAACAGATTTCAGGAGGTAGATTCGAATCGCCTTTAAAGCACATGAAAAGCGGCAAAACGTTGACAATGATGCCCTTGGCCAAAAAGGGCGTATGCGTTTTTTCCTGAATATATTCAGGAAAAAACGCATACGCCCTTTTTGGCCAACCAAGCAACCTGGAAAGGAAAATCAGCTCTACAAAGAAGTCTCGCTTCCCATCGGTCAAAAGGGCCATGCTGAAAAAAGTGTCAAAACCAGAAATGCAGGACAGGCCATGGAGAAATGGGAGCCTTGCTACACTGATGGGCGGGATGTAAATTGCCAAGAGCCACTCTGGAGAAGTGTACGGTGTGTCCTGAAACATCTAAAAAACACAGCTAGAGAACATAGGGGACTTCCACGCATGGGGGTATAAAGTGGGAAAATTAAAAATCAGGAAGACTCAAGCACCCCAAAGTTTAGGCCTGCTCTGTTGACAAGGACCTCCACTTCATTCCACCTTAAATATCCCAGGAAAGAGAAAAATGGATAAAAAAGTTGTGGTCCTTATGTACAATGGAATATCACTCAGCCATGAAATCAATGTCATAAGGCTAGTAGCAGCATGATGAGTGGATTTAGGTACGACGATTCTAAGTGAAATAAGTCACACAGAAAAGGACACTTCTCATAAGGTGTCACTTATAGAGGGAATGTAAAAACCGTTACACTTGAACTGAATTACAAAACAGAACAGAGTCACACATGCAAAAAACACACTATGGCTGCTTAACGGGAAAGGTGAGGTGGGGTGATACATAAAACAAGAGTTTCAAATTAGCTCTGATACCGTTCCATAAACCCAATATGTAATAAACAAGACCTACTCCTTGCTCAGAGAACTGGACTCAACACGCCCGATTCACCGCACAAGAATATATCTGACTAGTAATAATCTTAAAACCTATGTATTGATATCTCTCTGTTAGTGTGTCAAGTGGGTGTAAAGCGGCATAAACACAGCCGTGAAAAGCAGCTAAACCCCATTATAAAAATAAATTACTTTTAAAAACCCATGAAACAACGCCAGTGAAAGAGAGAGAAATTCTTACACAATTCGTTCAGGGGCTGTGATGCAACCTGGATTGACCATATCTAGACCCACAGCTGGATGAGACATAAGGGTGGACACTCTTGGGGCTGAGAGGTTTGGTGAGGTTGGGTGAGCAAACGCAGACCCTTTAAACTAATACTGCGTGCTACCCATCGCATGGGTCCCAAATCTCCAGGTTCAAGGGCATCTTCCTACATCGAAAACATGCATGAGAAACCCAGAAGATGGTACACCGTGTGATGGGGAAAGGTTTCTAAAACGTACCTCATTTCTCATCTCCTTGTGCTCGGGTTCTCCATTCCAGCCACTTTACTAGCAATCTCCCTACTTGGAGCATCAGCACCTTTAACCTCCTGTTCCGTACAGGTTGCAATTTGTCCTGAGGATGAATGGGAAGACGGGGAACCAATGAGAGACTAGGTCTTGGTGTTGGGACAGGCACAGGTCACTCTATTTTCCCATCAGGAAGAAGAATTAACCACAGGCTCAGCCTGCCCCCCGGAACCAGAACAGGGCCTGAAGCCATCCTGCGCTTTTGCGGCCACCTCCCAAAAAAGCGACTTGTAAAATGGAGCTTCAGGGCACTGCAATTCACAAACCTGCAGAGTTATAAATGATAACTCTCGTCCACAAATATATTGAGGGAAGGCAAAGAAGAGGATTTGAAATCAAGGCAGAATTGCAGGAAACAGATTTCAGGAGGTAGATTCGAATCGCCTTTAAAGCACATGAAAAGTGGCAAAACGTTGACAATGATGCCCTTGGCCAAAAAGGGCGTATGCGTTTTTTTCTGAATATATTCAGGAAAAAACGCATACGCCCTTTTTGGCCAACCAAGCAACCTGGAAAGGCAAATCAGCGCTACAAAGAAGTCTCGCTTCCCATCGGTCAAAAGGGCCATGCTGAAAAAAGTGTCAAAACCAGAAATGCTGGACAGGCCATGGAGGAATCGGAGCCTTGCTACACTGATGGGCGGGATGTAAATCGCCAACAGCCACTCTGGAGAAGTGTACGGTGTGTCCTGAAACATCTAAAAAACACAGCTTAGAGAGCATAGGGCACTTCCACGCATGGGGGGATAAAGTGGGAAAATTGTAAATCAGCAAGACACAAGCACCCCAAAGTTTAGGGCTGCTCTGTTGACAAGGACCTCCACTTCATTCCACCTTAAATATCCCAGGAAAGCGAAAAATGGATCAAAAAGTTGTGGTCCTTATGTACAATGGAATATCACTCAGCCATGAAATCAATGTCATAAGGCTAGTAGCAGCATGATGAGTGGATTTAGGTAAGACGATTCTAAGTGAAATAAGTCACACAGAAAAGGACACTTCTCCTAAGGTGTCACTTATAGAGGGAATGTAAAAACCGTTACACTTGAATTGAATTACAAAATAGAACAGAGTCACACATGCAGAAAACACACTATGGCTGCTTAACGGGAAAGGTGAGGTGGGGTGATACATAAAACAAGAGTTTCAAATTAGCTCAGATACCGTTCCATAAACCCAATATGTAATAGACAAGACCTACTCCTTGCTCAGAGAACTGGACTCAACACGCCCGATTCACCGCACAAGAATATATCTGACTAGTAATAATCTTAAAACCTATGTATTGATATCTCTCTGTTAGTGTGTCAAGTGGGTGTAAAGTGGCATAAACACAGCCGTGAAAAGCAGCTAAACCCCATTATAAAAATAAATTACTTTTAAAAACCCATGAAACAAAGACAGGGAAAGAGAGAGAAATTCTTACACAATTCGTTCAGGGGCTGTGATGCAACCTGGATTGACCATATCTAGACCCACAGCTGGATGAGACATAAGGGTGGACACTCTTGGGGCTGAGAGGTTTGGTGAGGTTGGGTGAGCAAACGCAGACCCTTTAAAGTAATACTGCGTGCTACCCATCGCATGGGTCCCAAATCTCCAGGTTCAAGGGCATCTTCCTACATCGAAAACATGCATGAGAAACCCAGAAGATGGTACACCGTGTGATGGGGAAAGGTTTCTAAAACGCACCTCATTTCTCATCTCCTTGTGCTCGGGTTCGCCATTCCAGCCACTTTACTAGCAATCTCCCTACTTGGAGCATCAGCACCTTTAACCTCCTGTTCCGTACAGGTTGCAATTTGTCCTGAGGATGCACGGGAAGACGGGGAACCAATGAGAGACTAGCTCTTGGTGCTGGGACAGGCAAAGGTCACTCTATTTTCCCATCAGGAAGAAGAATTAACCACAGGCTCAGCCTGCCCCCCGGAACCAGAACAGGGCCTGAAGCCATCCTGCGCTTTTGCGGCCAGCTCCCAAAAAAGCGACTTGTAAAATGGAGCTTCAGGGCACTGCAATTCACAAACCTGCAGAGTTATAAATGATAACTCTCGTCCACAAATATATTGAGGGAAGGCAAAGAAGAGGATTTGAAATCAAGGCAGAATTGCAGGAAACAGATTTCAGGAGGTAGATTCGAATCACCTTTAAAGCACATGAAAAGTAGCAAAACGTTGACAATGATGCCCTTGGCCAAAAAGGGCGTATGCGTTTTTTCCTGAATATATTCAGGAAAAAACGCATACGCCCTTTTTGGCCAACCAAGCAACCTGGAAAGGCAAATCAGCGCTACAAAGAAGTCTCGCTTCCCATCGGTCAAAAGGGCCATGCTGAAAAAAGTGTCAAAACCAGAAATGCTGGACAGGCCATGGAGGAATCGGAGCCTTGCTACACTGATGGGCGGGATGTAAATCGCCAACAGCCACTCTGGAGAAGTGTACGGTGTGTCCTGAAACATCTAAAAAACACAGCTTAGAGAGCATAGGGCACTTCCACGCATGGGGGGATAAAGTGGGAAAATTGAAAATCAGCAAGACACAAGCACCCCAAAGTTTAGGGCTGCTCTATTGACAAGGACCTCCACTTCATTCCACCTTAAATATCCCAGGAAAGCGAAAAATGGATAAAAAAGTTGTGGTCCTTATGTACAATGGAATATCACTCAGCCATGAAATCAATGTCATAAGGCTAGTAGCAGCATGATGAGTGGATTTAGGTAAGACGATTCTAAGTGAAATAAGTCACACAGAAAAGGACACTTCTCCTAAGGTGTCACTTATAGAGGGAATGTAAAAACAGTTACACTTGAACTGAATTACAAAACAGAACAGAGTCACACATGCAGAAAACACACTATGGCTGCTTAACGGGAAAGGTGAGGTGGGGTGATACATAAAACAAGAGTTTCAAATTAGCTCAGATACCGTTCCATAAACCCAATATGTAATAGACAAGACCTACTCCTTGCTCAGAGAACTGGACTCAACACGCCCGATTCACCGCACAAGAATATATCTGACTAGTAATAATCTTAAAACCTATGTATTGATATCTCTCTGTTAGTGTGTCAAGTGGGTGTAAAGCGGCATAAACAGAGCCGTGAAAAGCAGCTAAACCCCATTATAAAAATAAATTACTTTTAAAAACCCATGAAACAAAGACAGGGAAAGAGAGAGAAATTCTTACACAATTCGTTCAGGGGCTGTGATGCAACCTGGATTGACCATATCTAGACCCACAGCTGGATGAGACATAAGGGTGGACACTCTTGGGGCTGAGAGGTTTGGTGAGGTTGGGTGAGCAAACGCAGACCCTTTAAAGTAATACTGCGTGCTACCCATCGCATGGGTCCCAAATCTCCAGGTTCAAGGGCATCTTCCTACATCGAAAACATGCATGAGAAACCCAGAAGATGGTACACCGTGTGATGGGGAAAGGTTTCTAAAACGCACCTCATTTCTCATCTCCTTGTGCTCGGGTTCGCCATTCCAGCCACTTTACTAGCAATCTCCCTACTTGGAGCATCAGCACCTTTAACCTCCTGTTCCGTACAGGTTGCAATTTGTCCTGAGGATGCACGGGAAGACGGGGAACCAATGAGAGACTAGCTCTTGGTGTTGGGACATTCACAGGTCACTCTATTTTCCCATCAGGAAGAAGAATTAACCACAGGCTCAGCCTGCCCCCCGGAACCAGAACAGGGCCTGAAGCCATCCTGCGCTTTTGCGGCCAGGTCCCAAAAAAGCGACTTGTAAAATGGAGCTTCAGGGCACTGCAATTCACAAACCTGCGAGTTATAAATGATAACTCTCGTCCACAAATATATTGAGGGAAGGCAAAGAAGAGGATTTGAAATCAAGGCAGAATTGCAGGAAACAGATTTCAGGAGGTAGATTCGAATCGCCTTTAAAGCACATGAAAAGCGGCAAAATGTTGACAATGATGCCCTTGGCCAAAAAGGGCGTATGTGTTTTTTCCTGAATATATTCTGGAAAAAACGCATACGCCCTTTTTGGCCAACCAAGCAACCTGGAAAGGCAAATCAGCGCTACAAAGAAGTCTCGCTTCCCATCGGTCAAAAGGGCCATGCTGAAAAAAGTGTCAAAACCAGAAATGCAGGACAGGCCATGGAGAAATGGGAGCCTTGCTACACTGATGGGCGGGATGTAAATCGCCAACAGCCACTCTGGAGAAGTGTACGGTGTGTCCTGAAACATCTAAAAAACACAGCTTAGAGAGCATAGGGCACTTCCACGCATGGGGGGATAAAGTGGGAAAATTGAAAATCAGCAAGACACAAGCACCCCAAAGTTTAGGGCTGCTCTTTTGACAAGGACCTCTACTTCATTCCACCTTAAATATCCCAGGAAAGCGAAAAATGGATCAAAAAGTTGTGGTCCTTATGTACAATGGAATATCACTCAGCCATTGAATCAATGTCATAAGGCTAGTAGCAGCATGATGAGTGGATTTAGGTAAGACGATTCTAAGTGAAATAAGTCACACAGAAAAGGACACTTCTCATAAGGTGTCACTTATAGAGGGAATGTAAAAACCGTTACACTTGAACTGAATTACAAAACAGAACAGAGTCACACATGCAGAAAACACACTATGGCTGCTTAACGGGAAAGGTGAGGTGGGGTGATACATAAAACAAGAGTTTCACATTAGCTCAGATACCGTTCCATAAACCCAATATGTAATAGACAAGAGCTACCCCTTGCTCAGAGAACTGGACTCAACACGCCCGATTCACCGCACAAGAATATATCTGACTAGTAATAATCTTAAAACCTATGTATTGATATCTCTCTGTTAGTGTGTCAAGTGGGTGTAAAGCGGCATAAACACAGCCGTGAAAAGCAGCTAAACCCCATTAGAAAATAAATTACTTTTAAAAACCCAAGAAACAAAGACAGTGAAAGAGAGAGAAATTCTTACATAATTCGTTCATGGGTTGTGATGCAACCTGGATTGACCATATCTAGACCCACAGCTGGATGAGACATATGGGAGGACACTCTTGTTGCTGAGAGATTTGGTGACGTTGGGTGAGCAAACGCAGACCCTTTAAAGTAATACTGCGTGCTACCCATCGCATGGGTCCAAAATCTCCAGGTTCAGGGGCATCTTCCTACATTGAAAACATGCATGAGAAACCCAGAAGATGGTACACAGTGTGATGGAGAAAGGTTTCTAAAACGTACCTCATTTCTCATCTCCTTGTGCTCGGGTTCGCCATTCCAGCCACTTTACTAGCAATCTCCCTACTTGGAGCATCAGCACCTTTAACCTCCTGTTCCGTACAGGTTGCAATTTGTCCTGAGGATGAACGGGAAGACGGGGAACCAATGAGAGACTAGCTCTTGGTGTTGGGACAGGCACAGGTCACTCTATTTTCCCATCAGGAAGAAGAATTAACCACAGGCTCAGCCTGCCCCCCGGAACCAGAACAGGGCCTGAAGCCATCCTGCGCTTTTGCGGCCACCTCCCAAAAAAACGAGTTGTAAAATGGAGCTTCAGGGCACTGCAATTCACAAACCTGCACAGTTATAAATGACAACTCTCGTCCATAAAAACATTGAGGGAAGGCAAAGACGAGGAATTGAAATCAAGGCAGAATTGCAGGAAACAGATTTCAGGAGGTAGATTCGAATCGCCTTTAAAGCACATGAAAAGCGGCAAAACGTTGACAATGATGCCCTTGGCCAAAAAGGGCGTATGCGTTTTTTCCTGAATATATTCAGGAAAAAACGCATACGCCCTTTTTGGCCAACCAAGCAACCTGGAAAGGAAAATCAGCTCTACAAAGAAGTCTCGCTTCCCATCGGTCAAAAGGGCCATGCTGAAAAAAGTGTCAAAACCAGAAATGCAGGACAGGCCATGGAGAAATGGGAGCCTTGCTACACTGATGGGCGGGATGTAAATTGCCAAGAGCCACTCTGGAGAAGTGTACGGTGTGTCCTGAAACATCTAAAAAACACAGCTAGAGAACATAGGGGACTTCCACGCATGGGGGTATAAAGTGGGAAAATTAAAAATCAGGAAGACTCAAGCACCCCAAAGTTTAGGCCTGCTCTGTTGACAAGGACCTCCACTTCATTCCACCTTAAATATCCCAGGAAAGAGAAAAATGGATAAAAAAGTTGTGGTCCTTATGTACAATGGAATATCACTCAGCCATGAAATCAATGTCATAAGGCTAGTAGCAGCATGATGAGTGGATTTAGGTACGACGATTCTAAGTGAAATAAGTCACACAGAAAAGGACACTTCTCATAAGGTGTCACTTATAGAGGGAATGTAAAAACCGTTACACTTGAACTGAATTACAAAACAGAACAGAGTCACACATGCAAAAAACACACTATGGCTGCTTAACGGGAAAGGTGAGGTGGGGTGATACATAAAACAAGAGTTTCAAATTAGCTCAGATACCGTTCCATAAACCCAATATGTAATAAACAAGACCTACTCCTTGCTCAGAGAACTGGACTCAACACGCCCGATTCACCGCACAAGAATATATCTGACTAGTAATAATCTTAAAACCTATGTATTGATATCTCTCTGTTAGTGTGTCAAGTGGGTGTAAAGCGGCATAAACACAGCCGTGAAAAGCAGCTAAACCCCATTATAAAAATAAATTACTTTTAAAAACCCATGAAACAAAGACAGGGAAAGAGAGAGAAATTCTTACACAATTCGTTCAGGGGCTGTGATGCAACCTGGATTGACCATATCTAGACCCACAGCTGGATGAGACATAAGGGTGGACACTCTTGGGGCTGAGAGGTTTGGTGAGGTTGGGTGAGCAAACGCAGACCCTTTAAACTAATACTGCGTGCTACCCATCGCATGGGTCCCAAATCTCCAGGTTCAAGGGCATCTTCCTACATCGAAAACATGCATGAGAAACCCAGAAGATGGTACACCGTGTGATGGGGAAAGGTTTCTAAAACGTACCTCATTTCTCATCTCCTTGTGCTCGGGTTCGCCATTCCAGCCACTTTACTAGCAATCTCCCTACTTGGAGCATCAGCACCTTTAACCTCCTGTTCCGTACAGGTTGCAATTTGTCCTGAGGATGAATGGGAAGACGGGGAACCAATGAGAGACTAGGTCTTGGTGTTGGGACAGGCACAGGTCACTCTATTTTCCCATCAGGAAGAAGAATTAACCACAGGCTCAGCCTGCCCCCCGGAACCAGAACAGGGCCTGAAGCCATCCTGCACTTTTGCGGCCACCTCCCAAAAAAACGAGTTGTAAAATGGAGCTTCAGGGCACTGCAATTCACAAACCTGCACAGTTATAAATGACAACTCTCGTCCACAAATACATTGAGGGAAGGCAAAGACGAGGAATTGAAATCAAGGCAGAATTGCAGGAAACAGATTTCAGGAGGTAGATTCGAATCGCCTTTAAAGCACATGAAAAGCGGCAAAACGTTGACAATGATGCCCTTCGTCAAAAAGGGCGTATGCGTTTTTTCCTGAATATATTCAGGAAAAAACGCATACGCCCTTTTTGGCCAACCAAGCAACCTGGAAAGGCAAATCAGCGCTACAAAGAAGTCTCGCTTCCCATCGGTCAAAAGGGCCATGCTGAAAAAAGTGTCAAAACCAGAAATGCAGGACAGGCCATGGAGAAATGGGAGCCTTGCTACACTGATGGGCGGGATGTAAATTTCCAAGAGCCACTCTGGAGAAGTGTACGGTGTGTCCTGAAACATCTAAAAAACACAGCTAGAGAACATAGGGGACTTCCACGCATGGGGGTATAAAGTGGGAAAATTAAAAATCAGGAAGACTCAAGCACCCCATAGTTTAGGCCTGCTCTGTTGACAATGACCTCCACTTCATTCCACCTTAAATATCCCAGGAAAGAGAAAAATGGATAAAAAAGTTGTGGTCCTTATGTACAATGGAATATCACTCAGCCATGAAATCAATGTCATAAGGCTAGTAGCAGCATGATGAGTGGATTTAGGTACGACGATTCTAAGTGAAATAAGACACAATGAAAAGGACACTTCTCATAAGGTGTCACTTATAGAGGGAATGTAAAAACCGTTACACTTGAACTGAATTACAAAACAGAACAGAGTCACACATGCAGAAAACACACTATGGCTGCTTAACGGGAAAGGTGAGGTGGGGTGATACATAAAACAAGAGTTTCAAATTAGCTCAGATACCGTTCCATAAACCCAATATGTAATAGACAAGAGCTACTCCTTGCTCAGAGAACTGGACTCAACACGCCCGATTCACCGCACCAGAATATATCTGACTAGTAATAATCTTAAAACCTATGTATTGATATCTCTCTGTTAGTGTGTCACGTGGGTGTAAAGCGGCATGAACACAGCCGTGAAAAGTAGCTAAACCCCATTATAAAATAAATTACTTTTAAAAACCCAAGAAACAAAGACAGTGAAAGAGAGAGAAATTCTTACATAATTCGTTCAGGGGTTGTGATGCAACCTGGATTGACCATATCTAGACCCACAGCTGGATGAGACATATGGGAGGACACTCTTGTTGCTGAGAGATTTGGTGATGTTGGGTGAGCAAACGCAGACCCTTTAAAGTAATACTGCGTGCTACTCATCGCATGGGTCCCAAATCTCCAGGTTCAAGGGCATCTTCCTACATCGAAAACATGCATGAGAAACCCAGAAGATGGTACACCGTTTGATGGGGAAAGGTTCCTAAAACGTACCTCATTTCTCATCTCCTTGTGCTCGGGTTCGCCATTCCAGCCACTTTACTAGCAATCTCCCTACTTGGAGCATCAGCACCTTTAACCTCCTGTTCCGTACAGGTTGCAATTTGTCCTGAGGATGAACGGGAAGACGGGGAACCAATGAGAGACTAGCTCTTGGTGTTGGGACAGGCACAGGTCACTCTATTTTCCCATCAGGAAGAAGAATTAACCACAGGCTCAGCCTGCCCCCCGGAACCAGAACAGGGCCTGAAGCCATCCTGCACTTTTGCGGCCACCTCCCAAAAAAACGAGTTGTAAAATGGAGCTTCAGGGCACTGCAATTCACAAACCTGCACAGTTATAAATGACAACTCTCGTCCACAAATACATTGAGGGAAGGCAAAGACGAGGAATTGAAATCAAGGCAGAATTGCAGGAAACAGATTTCAGGAGGTAGATTCGAATCGCCTTTAAAGCACATGAAAAGCGGCAAAACGTTGACAATGATGCCCTTCGTCAAAAAGGGCGTATGCGTTTTTTCCTGAATATATTCAGGAAAAAACGCATACGCCCTTTTTGGCCAACCAAGCAACCTGGAAAGGCAAATCAGCGCTACAAAGAAGTCTCGCTTCCCATCGGTCAAAAGGGCCATGCTGAAAAAAGTGTCAAAACCAGAAATGCAGGACAGGCCATGGAGAAATGGGAGCCTTGCTACACTGATGGGCGGGATGTAAATTTCCAAGAGCCACTCTGGAGAAGTGTACGGTGTGTCCTGAAACATCTAAAAAACACAGCTAGAGAACATAGGGGACTTCCACGCATGGGGGTATAAAGTGGGAAAATTAAAAATCAGGAAGACTCAAGCACCCCAAAGTTTAGGCCTGCTCTGTTGACAATGACCTCCACTTCATTCCACCTTAAATATCCCAGGAAAGAGAAAAATGGATAAAAAAGTTGTGGTCCTTATGTACAATGGAATATCACTCAGCCATGAAATCAATGTCATAAGGCTAGTAGCAGCATGATGAGTGGATTTAGGTACGACGATTCTAAGTGAAATAAGTCACACAGAAAAGGACACTTCTCATAAGGTGTCACTTATAGAGGGAATGTAAAAACCGTTACACTTGAACTGAATTACAAAACAGAACAGAGTCACACATGCAGAAAACACACTATGGCTGCTTAACGGGAAAGGTGAGGTGGGGTGATACATAAAACAAGAGTTTCACATTAGCTCAGATACCGTTCCATAAACCCAATATGTAATAGACAAGAGCTACCCCTTGCTCAGAGAACTGGACTCAACACGTCCTATTCACCGCACAAGAATATATCTGACTAGTAATAATCTTAAAACCTATGTATTGATATCTCTCTGTTAGTGTGTCAAGTGGGTGTAAAGCGGCATAAACACAGCCGTGAAAAGCAGCTAAACCCCATTAGAAAATAAATTACTTTTAAAAACCCAAGAAACAAAGACAGTGAAAGAGAGAGAAATTCTTACATAATTCGTTCATGGGTTGTGATGCAACCTGGATTGACCATATCTAGACCCACAGCTGGATGAGACATATGGGAGGACACTCTTGTTGCTGAGAGATTTGGTGACGTTGGGTGAGCAAACGCAGACCCTTTAAAGTAATACTGCGTGCTACCCATCGCATGGGTCCCAAATCTCCAGGTTCAGGGGCATCTTCCTACATTGAAAACATGCATGAGAAACCCAGAAGATGGTACACAGTGTGATGGGGAAAGGTTTCTAAAACGTACCTCATTTCTCATCTCCTTGTGCTCGGGTTCGCCATTCCAGCCACTTTACTAGCAATCTCCCTACTTGGAGCATCAGCACCTTTAACCTCCTGTTCCGTACAGGTTGCAATTTGTCCTGAGGATGAACGGGAAGACGGGGAACCAATGAGAGACTAACTCTTGGTGTTGGGACAGGCACAGGTCACTCTATTTTCCCATCAGGAAGAAGAATTAACCACAGGCTCAGCCTGCCCCCCGGAACCAGAACAGGGCCTGAAGCCATCCTGCGCTTTTGCGGCCACCTCCCAAAAAAACGAGTTGTAAAATGGAGCTTCAGGGCACTGCAATTCACAAACCTGCACAGTTATAAATGACAACTCTCGTCCACAAAAACATTGAGGGAAGGCAAAGACGAGGAATTGAAATCAAGGCAGAATTGCAGGAAACAGATTTCAGGAGGTAGATTCGAATCGCCTTTAAAGCACATGAAAAGCGGCAAAACGTTGACAATGATGCCCTTGGCCAAAAAGGGCGTATGCGTTTTTTCCTGAATATATTCAGGAAAAAACGCATACGCCCTTTTTGGCCAACCAAGCAACCTGGAAAGGAAAATCAGCTCTACAAAGAAGTCTCGCTTCCCATCGGTCAAAAGGGCCATGCTGAAAAAAGTGTCAAAACCAGAAATGCAGGACAGGCCATGGAGAAATGGGAGCCTTGCTACACTGATGGGCGGGATGTAAATTGCCAAGAGCCACTCTGGAGAAGTGTACGGTGTGTCCTGAAACATCTAAAAAACACAGCTAGAGAACATAGGGGACTTCCACGCATGGGGGTATAAAGTGGGAAAATTAAAAATCAGGAAGACTCAAGCACCCCAAAGTTTAGGCCTGCTCTGTTGACAAGGACCTCCACTTCATTCCACCTTAAATATCCCAGGAAAGAGAAAAATGGATAAAAAAGTTGTGGTCCTTATGTACAATGGAATATCACTCAGCCATGAAATCAATGTCATAAGGCTAGTAGCAGCATGATGAGTGGATTTAGGTACGACGATTCTAAGTGAAATAAGTCACACAGAAAAGGACACTTCTCATAAGGTGTCACTTATAGAGGGAATGTAAAAACCGTTACACTTGAACTGAATTACAAAACAGAACAGAGTCACACATGCAAAAAACACACTATGGCTGCTTAACGGGAAAGGTGAGGTGGGGTGATACATAAAACAAGAGTTTCAAATTAGTTCTGATACCGTTCCATAAACCCAATATGTAATAAACAAGACCTACTCCTTGCTCAGAGAACTGGACTCAACACGCCCGATTCACCGCACAAGAATATATCTGACTAGTAATAATCTTAAAACCTATGTATTGATATCTCTCTGTTAGTGTGTCAAGTGGGTGTAAAGCGGCATAAACACAGCCGTGAAAAGCAGCTAAACCCCATTATAAAAATAAATTACTTTTAAAAACCCATGAAACAACGCCAGTGAAAGAGAGAGAAATTCTTACACAATTCGTTCAGGGGCTGTGATGCAACCTGGATTGACCATATCTAGACCCACAGCTGGATGAGACATAAGGGTGGACACTCTTGGGGCTGAGAGGTTTGGTGAGGTTGGGTGAGCAAACGCAGACCCTTTAAACTAATACTGCGTGCTACCCATCGCATGGGTCCCAAATCTCCAGGTTCAAGGGCATCTTCCTACATCGAAAACATGCATGAGAAACCCAGAAGATGGTACACCGTGTGATGGGGAAAGGTTTCTAAAACGTACCTCATTTCTCATCTCCTTGTGCTCGGGTTCGCCATTCCAGCCACTTTACTAGCAATCTCCCTACTTGGAGCATCAGCACCTTTAACCTCCTGTTCCGTACAGGTTGCAATTTGTCCTGAGGATGAATGGGAAGACGGGGAACCAATGAGAGACTAGGTCTTGGTGTTGGGACAGGCACAGGTCACTCTATTTTCCCATCAGGAAGAAGAATTAACCACAGGCTCAGCCTGCCCCCCGGAACCAGAACAGGGCCTGAAGCCATCCTGCGCTTTTGCGGCCACCTCCCAAAAAAACGAGTTGTAAAATGGAGCTTCAGGGCACTGCAATTCACAAACCTGCACAGTTATAAATGACAACTCTCGTCCACAAATACATTGAGGGAAGGCAAAGACGAGGAATTGAAATCAAGGCAGAATTGCAGGAAACAGATTTCAGGAGGTAGATTCGAATCGCCTTTAAAGCACATGAAAAGCGGCAAAACGTTGACAATGATGCCCTTGGCCAAAAAGGGCGTATGCATTTTTTCCTGAATATATTCAGGAAAAAACGCATACGCCCTTTTTGGCCAACCAAGCAACCTGGAAAGGCAAATCAGCGCTACAAAGAAGTCTCGCTTCCCATCGGTCAAAAGGGCCATGCTGAAAAAAGTGTCAAAACCAGAAATGCAGGACAGGCCATGGAGAAATGGGAGCCTTGCTTCACTGATGGGCGGGATATAAATTGCCAAGAGCCACTCTGGAGAAGTGTACGGTGTGTCCTGAAACATCTAAAAAACACAGCTTAGAGAGCATAGGGAACTTCCACGCATGGGGGTATAAAGTGGGAAAATTAAAAATCAGCAAGACACAAGCACCCCAAAGTTTAGGGCTGCTCTGTTGACAAGGACCTCCACTTCATTCCACCTTAAATATCCCAGGAAAGCGAAAAATGGATACAAAATTTGAGGTCTTTATGTACAATGGAATATCACTCAGCCATGAAATCAATGTCATAAGGCTAGTAGCATCATGATCAGTGGATTTAGGTACGACGATTCTAAGTGAAATAAGTCACAATGAAAAGGACACTTCTCATAAGGTGTCACTTATAGAGGGAATATAAAAACCGTTACACTTGAACTGAATTACAAAACAGAACAGAGTCACACATGC
Source organism: Balaenoptera physalus (assembly GCF_965194825.1). Taxonomy (NCBI): domain Eukaryota; kingdom Metazoa; phylum Chordata; class Mammalia; order Artiodactyla; family Balaenopteridae; genus Balaenoptera; species Balaenoptera physalus. The sequence continues at coordinate 534,848 of NW_028126181.1, read as the reverse complement.
AGAAAACACACTATGGCTGCTTAACGGGAAAGGTGAGGTGGGGTGATACATAAAACAAGAGTTTCAAATTAGCTCAGATACCGTTCCATAAACCCAATATGTAATAGACAAGAGCTACTCCTTGCTCAGAGAACTGGACTCAACACGCCCGATTCACCGCACCAGAATATATCTGACTAGTAATAATCTTAAAACCTATGTATTGATATCTCTCTGTTAGTGTGTCACGTGGGTGTAAAGCGGCATGAACACAGCCGTGAAAAGTAGCTAAACCCCATTATAAAATAAATTACTTTTAAAAACCCAAGAAACAAAGACAGTGAAAGAGAGAGAAATTCTTACATAATTCGTTCAGGGGTTGTGATGCAACCTGGATTGACCATATCTAGACCCACAGCTGGATGAGACATATGGGAGGACACTCTTGTTGCTGAGAGATTTGGTGACGTTGGGTGAGCAAACGCAGACCCTTTAAAGTAATACTGCGTGCTACTCATCGCATGGGTCCCAAATCTCCAGGTTCAAGGGCATCTTCCTACATCGAAAACATGCATGAGAAACCCAGAAGATGGTACACCGTGTGATGGGGAAAGGTTCCTAAAACGTACCTCATTTCTCATCTCCTTGTGCTCGGGTTCGCCATTCCAGCCACTTTACTAGCAATCTCCCTACTTGGAGCATCAGCACCTTTAACCTCCTGTTCCGTACAGGTTGCAATTTGTCCTGAGGATGAACGGGAAGACGGGGAACCAATGAGAGACTAGCTCTTGGTGTTGGGACAGGCACAGGTCACTCTATTTTCCCATCAGGAAGAAGAATTAACCACAGGCTCAGCCTGCCCCCCGGAACCAGAACAGGGCCTGAAGCCATCCTGCACTTTTGCGGCCACCTCCCAAAAAAACGAGTTGTAAAATGGAGCTTCAGGGCACTGCAATTCACAAACCTGCACAGTTATAAATGACAACTCTCGTCCACAAATACATTGAGGGAAGGCAAAGACGAGGAATTGAAATCAAGGCAGAATTGCAGGAAACAGATTTCAGGAGGTAGATTCGAATCGCCTTTAAAGCACATGAAAAGCGGCAAAACGTTGACAATGATGCCCTTGGCCAAAAAGGGCGTATGCGTTTTTTCCTGAATATATTCCGGAAAAAACGCATACGCCCTTTTTGGCCAACCAAGCAACCTGGAAAGGCAAATCAGCGCTACAAAGAAGTCTCGCTTCCCATCGGTCAAAAGGGCCATGCTGAAAAAAGTGTCAAAACCAGAAATGCAGGACAGGCCATGGAGAAATGGGAGCCTTGCTACACTGATGGGCGGGATGTAAATTTCCAAGAGCCACTCTGGAGAAGTGTACGGTGTGTCCTGAAACATCTAAAAAACACAGCTAGAGAACATAGGGGACTTCCACGCATGGGGGTATAAAGTGGGAAAATTAAAAATCAGGAAGACTCAAGCACCCCAAAGTTTAGGCCTGCTCTGTTGACAATGACCTCCACTTCATTCCACCTTAAATATCCCAGGAAAGAGAAAAATGGATAAAAAAGTTGTGGTCCTTATGTACAATGGAATATCACTCAGCCATGAAATCAATGTCATAAGGCTAGTAGCAGCATGATGAGTGGATTTAGGTACGACGATTCTAAGTGAAATAAGACACAATGAAAAGGACACTTCTCATAAGGTGTCACTTATAGAGGGAATGTAAAAACCGTTACACTTGAACTGAATTACAAAACAGAACAGAGTCACACATGCAGAAAACACACTATGGCTGCTTAACGGGAAAGGTGAGGTGGGGTGATACATAAAACAAGAGTTTCAAATTAGCTCAGATACCGTTCCATAAACCCAATATGTAATAGACAAGAGCTACTCCTTGCTCAGAGAACTGGACTCAACACGCCCGATTCACCGCACCAGAATATATCTGACTAGTAATAATCTTAAAACCTATGTATTGATATCTCTCTGTTAGTGTGTCACGTGGGTGTAAAGCGGCATGAACACAGCCGTGAAAAGTAGCTAAACCCCATTATAAAATAAATTACTTTTAAAAACCCAAGAAACAAAGACAGTGAAAGAGAGAGAAATTCTTACATAATTCGTTCAGGGGTTGTGATGCAACCTGGATTGACCATATCTAGACCCACAGCTGGATGAGACATATGGGAGGACACTCTTGTTGCTGAGAGATTTGGTGACGTTGGGTGAGCAAACGCAGACCCTTTAAAGTAATACTGCGTGCTACTCATCGCATGGGTCCCAAATCTCCAGGTTCAAGGGCATCTTCCTACATCGAAAACATGCATGAGAAACCCAGAAGATGGTACACCGTTTGATGGGGAAAGGTTCCTAAAACGTACCTCATTTCTCATCTCCTTGTGCTCGGGTTCGCCATTCCAGCCACTTTACTAGCAATCTCCCTACTTGGAGCATCAGCACCTTTAACCTCCTGTTCCGTACAGGTTGCAATTTGTCCTGAGGATGAACGGGAAGACGGGGAACCAATGAGAGACTAGCTCTTGGTGTTGGGACAGGCACAGGTCACTCTATTTTCCCATCAGGAAGAAGAATTAACCACAGGCTCAGCCTGCCCCCCGGAACCAGAACAGGGCCTGAAGCCATCCTGCACTTTTGCGGCCACCTCCCAAAAAAACGAGTTGTAAAATGGAGCTTCAGGGCACTGCAATTCACAAACCTGCACAGTTATAAATGACAACTCTCGTCCACAAATACATTGAGGGAAGGCAAAGACGAGGAATTGAAATCAAGGCAGAATTGCAGGAAACAGATTTCAGGAGGTAGATTCGAATCGCCTTTAAAGCACATGAAAAGCGGCAAAACGTTGACAATGATGCCCTTCGTCAAAAAGGGCGTATGCGTTTTTTCCTGAATATATTCAGGAAAAAACGCATACGCCCTTTTTGGCCAACCAAGCAACCTGGAAAGGCAAATCAGCGCTACAAAGAAGTCTCGCTTCCCATCGGTCAAAAGGGCCATGCTGAAAAAAGTGTCAAAACCAGAAATGCAGGACAGGCCATGGAGAAATGGGAGCCTTGCTACACTGATGGGCGGGATGTAAATTTCCAAGAGCCACTCTGGAGAAGTGTACGGTGTGTCCTGAAACATCTAAAAAACACAGCTAGAGAACATAGGGGACTTCCACGCATGGGGGTATAAAGTGGGAAAATTAAAAATCAGGAAGACTCAAGCACCCCAAAGTTTAGGCCTGCTCTGTTGACAATGACCTCCACTTCATTCCACCTTAAATATCCCAGGAAAGAGAAAAATGGATAAAAAAGTTGTGGTCCTTATGTACAATGGAATATCACTCAGCCATGAAATCAATGTCATAAGGCTAGTAGCAGCATGATGAGTGGATTTAGGTACGACGATTCTAAGTGAAATAAGTCACACAGAAAAGGACACTTCTCATAAGGTGTCACTTATAGAGGGAATGTAAAAACCGTTACACTTGAACTGAATTACAAAACAGAACAGAGTCACACATGCAGAAAACACACTATGGCTGCTTAACGGGAAAGGTGAGGTGGGGTGATACATAAAACAAGAGTTTCACATTAGCTCAGATACCGTTCCATAAACCCAATATGTAATAGACAAGAGCTACCCCTTGCTCAGAGAACTGGACTCAACACGCCCTATTCACCGCACAAGAATATATCTGACTAGTAATAATCTTAAAACCTATGTATTGATATCTCTCTGTTAGTGTGTCAAGTGGGTGTAAAGCGGCATAAACACAGCCGTGAAAAGCAGCTAAACCCCATTAGAAAATAAATTACTTTTAAAAACCCAAGAAACAAAGACAGTGAAAGAGAGAGAAATTCTTACATAATTCGTTCATGGGTTGTGATGCAACCTGGATTGACCATATCTAGACCCACAGCTGGATGAGACATATGGGAGGACACTCTTGTTGCTGAGAGATTTGGTGACGTTGGGTGAGCAAACGCAGACCCTTTAAAGTAATACTGCGTGCTACCCATCGCATGGGTCCCAAATCTCCAGGTTCAGGGGCATCTTCCTACATTGAAAACATGCATGAGAAACCCAGAAGATGGTACACAGTGTGATGGGGAAAGGTTTCTAAAACGTACCTCATTTCTCATCTCCTTGTGCTCGGGTTCGCCATTCCAGCCACTTTACTAGCAATCTCCCTACTTGGAGCATCAGCACCTTTAACCTCCTGTTCCGTACAGGTTGCAATTTGTCCTGAGGATGAACGGGAAGACGGGGAACCAATGAGAGACTAGCTCTTGGTGTTGGGACAGGCACAGGTCACTCTATTTTCCCATCAGGAAGAAGAATTAACCACAGGCTCAGCCTGCCCCCCGGAACCAGAACAGGGCCTGAAGCCATCCTGCGCTTTTGCGGCCACCTCCCAAAAAAACGAGTTGTAAAATGGAGCTTCAGGGCACTGCAATTCACAAACCTGCACAGTTATAAATGACAACTCTCGTCCACAAAAACATTGAGGGAAGGCAAAGACGAGGAATTGAAATCAAGGCAGAATTGCAGGAAACAGATTTCAGGAGGTAGATTCGAATCGCCTTTAAAGCACATGAAAAGCGGCAAAACGTTGACAATGATGCCCTTGGCCAAAAAGGGCGTATGCGTTTTTTCCTGAATATATTCAGGAAAAAACGCATACGCCCTTTTTGGCCAACCAAGCAACCTGGAAAGGAAAATCAGCTCTACAAAGAAGTCTCGCTTCCCATCGGTCAAAAGGGCCATGCTGAAAAAAGTGTCAAAACCAGAAATGCAGGACAGGCCATGGAGAAATGGGAGCCTTGCTACACTGATGGGCGGGATGTAAATTGCCAAGAGCCACTCTGGAGAAGTGTACGGTGTGTCCTGAAACATCTAAAAAACACAGCTAGAGAACATAGGGGACTTCCACGCATGGGGGTATAAAGTGGGAAAATTAAAAATCAGGAAGACTCAAGCACCCCAAAGTTTAGGCCTGCTCTGTTGACAAGGACCTCCACTTCATTCCACCTTAAATATCCCAGGAAAGAGAAAAATGGATAAAAAAGTTGTGGTCCTTATGTACAATGGAATATCACTCAGCCATGAAATCAATGTCATAAGGCTAGTAGCAGCATGATGAGTGGATTTAGGTACGACGATTCTAAGTGAAATAAGTCACACAGAAAAGGACACTTCTCATAAGGTGTCACTTATAGAGGGAATGTAAAAACCGTTACACTTGAACTGAATTACAAAACAGAACAGAGTCACACATGCAAAAAACACACTATGGCTGCTTAACGGGAAAGGTGAGGTGGGGTGATACATAAAACAAGAGTTTCAAATTAGCTCTGATACCGTTCCATAAACCCAATATGTAATAAACAAGACCTACTCCTTGCTCAGAGAACTGGACTCAACACGCCCGATTCACCGCACAAGAATATATCTGACTAGTAATAATCTTAAAACCTATGTATTGATATTTCTCTGTTAGTGTGTCAAGTGGGTGTAAAGCGGCATAAACACAGCCGTGAAAAGCAGCTAAACCCCATTATAAAAATAAATTACTTTTAAAAACCCATGAAACAACGCCAGTGAAAGAGAGAGAAATTCTTACACAATTCGTTCAGGGGCTGTGATGCAACCTGGATTGACCATATCTAGACCCACAGCTGGATGAGACATAAGGGTGGACACTCTTGGGGCTGAGAGGTTTGGTGAGGTTGGGTGAGCAAACGCAGACCCTTTAAACTAATACTGCGTGCTACCCATCGCATGGGTCCCAAATCTCCAGGTTCAAGGGCATCTTCCTACATCGAAAACATGCATGAGAAACCCAGAAGATGGTACACCGTGTGATGGGGAAAGGTTTCTAAAACGTACCTCATTTCTCATCTCCTTGTGCTCGGGTTCGCCATTCCAGCCACTTTACTAGCAATCTCCCTACTTGGAGCATCAGCACCTTTAACCTCCTGTTCCGTACAGGTTGCAATTTGTCCTGAGGATGAATGGGAAGACGGGGAACCAATGAGAGACTAGGTCTTGGTGTTGGGACAGGCACAGGTCACTCTATTTTCCCATCAGGAAGAAGAATTAACCACAGGCTCAGCCTGCCCCCCGGAACCAGAACAGGGCCTGAAGCCATCCTGCGCTTTTGCGGCCACCTCCCAAAAAAACGAGTTGTAAAATGGAGCTTCAGGGCACTGCAATTCAAAAACCTGCAGAGTTATAAATGATAACTCTCGTCCACAAATATATTGAGGGAAGGCAAAGAAGAGGATTTGAAATCAAGGCAGAATTGCAGGAAACAGATTTCAGGAGGTAGATTCGAATCGCCTTTAAAGCACATGAAAAGTGGCAAAACGTTGACAATGATGCCCTTGGCCAAAAAGGGCGTATGCGTTTTTTTCTGAATATATTCAGGAAAAAACGCATACGCCCTTTTTGGCCAACCAAGCAACCTGGAAAGGCAAATCAGCGCTACAAAGAAGTCTCGCTTCCCATCGGTCAAAAGGGCCATGCTGAAAAAAGTGTCAAAACCAGAAATGCTGGACAGGCCATGGAGGAATCGGAGCCTTGCTACACTGATGGGCGGGATGTAAATCGCCAACAGCCACTCTGGAGAAGTGTACGGTGTGTCCTGAAACATCTAAAAAACACAGCTTAGAGAGCATAGGGCACTTCCACGCATGGGGGGATAAAGTGGGAAAATTGTAAATCAGCAAGACACAAGCACCCCAAAGTTTAGGGCTGCTCTGTTGACAAGGACCTCCACTTCATTCCACCTTAAATATCCCAGGAAAGCGAAAAATGGATCAAAAAGTTGTGGTCCTTATGTACAATGGAATATCACTCAGCCATGAAATCAATGTCATAAGGCTAGTAGCAGCATGATGAGTGGATTTAGGTAAGACGATTCTAAGTGAAATAAGTCACACAGAAAAGGACACTTCTCCTAAGGTGTCACTTATAGAGGGAATGTAAAAACCGTTACACTTGAATTGAATTACAAAATAGAACAGAGTCACACATGCAGAAAACACACTATGGCTGCTTAACGGGAAAGGTGAGGTGGGGTGATACATAAAACAAGAGTTTCAAATTAGCTCAGATACCGTTCCATAAACCCAATATGTAATAGACAAGACCTACTCCTTGCTCAGAGAACTGGACTCAACACGCCCGATTCACCGCACAAGAATATATCTGACTAGTAATAATCTTAAAACCTATGTATTGATATCTCTCTGTTAGTGTGTCAAGTGGGTGTAAAGCGGCATAAACACAGCCGTGAAAAGCAGCTAAACCCCATTATAAAAATAAATTACTTTTAAAAACCCATGAAACAAAGACAGGGAAAGAGAGAGAAATTCTTACACAATTCGTTCAGGGGCTGTGATGCAACCTGGATTGACCATATCTAGACCCACAGCTGGATGAGACATAAGGGTGGACACTCTTGGGGCTGAGAGGTTTGGTGAGGTTGGGTGAGCAAACGCAGACCCTTTAAAGTAATACTGCGTGCTACCCATCGCATGGGTCCCAAATCTCCAGGTTCAAGGGCATCTTCCTACATCGAAAACATGCATGAGAAACCCAGAAGATGGTACACCGTGTGATAGGGAAAGGTTTCTAAAACGCACCTCATTTCTCATCTCCTTGTGCTCGGGTTCGCCATTCCAGCCACTTTACTAGCAATCTCCCTACTTGGAGCATCAGCACCTTTAACCTCCTGTTCCGTACAGGTTGCAATTTGTCCTGAGGATGCACGGGAAGACGGGGAACCAATGAGAGACTAGCTCTTGGTGCTGGGACAGGCAAAGGTCACTCTATTTTCCCATCAGGAAGAAGAATTAACCACAGGCTCAGCCTGCCCCCCGGAACCAGAACAGGGCCTGAAGCCATCCTGCGCTTTTGCGGCCAGCTCCCAAAAAAGCGACTTGTAAAATGGAGCTTCAGGGCACTGCAATTCACAAACCTGCAGAGTTATAAATGATAACTCTCGTCCACAAATATATTGAGGGAAGGCAAAGAAGAGGATTTGAAATCAAGGCAGAATTGCAGGAAACAGATTTCAGGAGGTAGATTCGAATCACCTTTAAAGCACATGAAAAGTAGCAAAACGTTGACAATGATGCCCTTGGCCAAAAAGGGCGTATGCGTTTTTTCCTGAATATATTCAGGAAAAAACGCATACGCCCTTTTTGGCCAACCAAGCAACCTGGAAAGGCAAATCAGCGCTACAAAGAAGTCTCGCTTCCCATCGGTCAAAAGGGCCATGCTGAAAAAAGTGTCAAAACCAGAAATGCTGGACAGGCCATGGAGGAATCGGAGCCTTGCTACACTGATGGGCGGGATGTAAATCGCCAACAGCCACTCTGGAGAAGTGTACGGTGTGTCCTGAAACATCTAAAAAACACAGCTTAGAGAGCATAGGGCACTTCCACGCATGGGGGGATAAAGTGGGAAAATTGAAAATCAGCAAGACACAAGCACCCCAAAGTTTAGGGCTGCTCTATTGACAAGGACCTCCACTTCATTCCACCTTAAATATCCCAGGAAAGCGAAAAATGGATAAAAAAGTTGTGGTCCTTATGTACAATGGAATATCACTCAGCCATGAAATCAATGTCATAAGGCTAGTAGCAGCATGATGAGTGGATTTAGGTAAGACGATTCTAAGTGAAATAAGTCACACAGAAAAGGACACTTCTCCTAAGGTGTCACTTATAGAGGGAATGTAAAAACAGTTACACTTGAACTGAATTACAAAACAGAACAGAGTCACACATGCAGAAAACACACTATGGCTGCTTAACGGGAAAGGTGAGGTGGGGTGATACATAAAACAAGAGTTTCAAATTAGCTCAGATACCGTTCCATAAACCCAATATGTAATAGACAAGACCTACTCCTTGCTCAGAGAACTGGACTCAACACGCCCGATTCACCGCACAAGAATATATCTGACTAGTAATAATCTTAAAACCTATGTATTGATATCTCTCTGTTAGTGTGTCAAGTGGGTGTAAAGCGGCATAAACACAGCCGTGAAAAGCAGCTAAACCCCATTATAAAAATAAATTACTTTTAAAAACCCATGAAACAAAGACAGGGAAAGAGAGAGAAATTCTTACACAATTCGTTCAGGGGCTGTGATGCAACCTGGATTGACCATATCTAGACCCACAGCTGGATGAGACATAAGGGTGGACACTCTTGGGGCTGAGAGGTTTGGTGAGGTTGGGTGAGCAAACGCAGACCCTTTAAAGTAATACTGCGTGCTACCCATCGCATGGGTCCCAAATCTCCAGGTTCAAGGGCATCTTCCTACATCGAAAACATGCATGAGAAACCCAGAAGATGGTACACCGTGTGATGGGGAAAGGTTTCTAAAACGCACCTCATTTCTCATCTCCTTGTGCTCGGGTTCGCCATTCCAGCCACTTTACTAGCAATCTCCCTACTTGGAGCATCAGCACCTTTAACCTCCTGTTCCGTACAGGTTGCAATTTGTCCTGAGGATGCACGGGAAGACGGGGAACCAATGAGAGACTAGCTCTTGGTGTTGGGACATTCACAGGTCACTCTATTTTCCCATCAGGAAGAAGAATTAACCACAGGCTCAGCCTGCCCCCCGGAACCAGAACAGGGCCTGAAGCCATCCTGCGCTTTTGCGGCCAGGTCCCAAAAAAGCGACTTGTAAAATGGAGCTTCAGGGCACTGCAATTCACAAACCTGCGAGTTATAAATGATAACTCTCGTCCACAAATATATTGAGGGAAGGCAAAGAAGAGGATTTGAAATCAAGGCAGAATTGCAGGAAACAGATTTCAGGAGGTAGATTCGAATCGCCTTTAAAGCACATGAAAAGCGGCAAAATGTTGACAATGATGCCCTTGGCCAAAAAGGGCGTATGTGTTTTTTCCTGAATATATTCTGGAAAAAACGCATACGCCCTTTTTGGCCAACCAAGCAACCTGGAAAGGCAAATCAGCGCTACAAAGAAGTCTCGCTTCCCATCGGTCAAAAGGGCCATGCTGAAAAAAGTGTCAAAACCAGAAATGCAGGACAGGCCATGGAGAAATGGGAGCCTTGCTACACTGATGGGCGGGATGTAAATCGCCAACAGCCACTCTGGAGAAGTGTACGGTGTGTCCTGAAACATCTAAAAAACACAGCTTAGAGAGCATAGGGCACTTCCACGCATGGGGGGATAAAGTGGGAAAATTGAAAATCAGCAAGACACAAGCACCCCAAAGTTTAGGGCTGCTCTTTTGACAAGGACCTCTACTTCATTCCACCTTAAATATCCCAGGAAAGCGAAAAATGGATCAAAAAGTTGTGGTCCTTATGTACAATGGAATATCACTCAGCCATTGAATCAATGTCATAAGGCTAGTAGCAGCATGATGAGTGGATTTAGGTAAGACGATTCTAAGTGAAATAAGTCACACAGAAAAGGACACTTCTCATAAGGTGTCACTTATAGAGGGAATGTAAAAACCGTTACACTTGAACTGAATTACAAAACAGAACAGAGTCACACATGCAGAAAACACACTATGGCTGCTTAACGGGAAAGGTGAGGTGGGGTGATACATAAAACAAGAGTTTCACATTAGCTCAGATACCGTTCCATAAACCCAATATGTAATAGACAAGAGCTACCCCTTGCTCAGAGAACTGGACTCAACACGCCCTATTCACCGCACAAGAATATATCTGACTAGTAATAATCTTAAAACCTATGTATTGATATCTCTCTGTTAGTGTGTCAAGTGGGTGTAAAGCGGCATAAACACAGCCGTGAAAAGCAGCTAAACCCCATTAGAAAATAAATTACTTTTAAAAACCCAAGAAACAAAGACAGTGAAAGAGAGAGAAATTCTTACATAATTCGTTCATGGGTTGTGATGCAACCTGGATTGACCATATCTAGACCCACAGCTGGATGAGACATATGGGAGGACACTCTTGTTGCTGAGAGATTTGGTGACGTTGGGTGAGCAAACGCAGACCCTTTAAAGTAATACTGCGTGCTACCCATCGCATGGGTCCCAAATCTCCAGGTTCAGGGGCATCTTCCTACATTGAAAACATGCATGAGAAACCCAGAAGATGGTACACAGTGTGATGGAGAAAGGTTTCTAAAACGTACCTCATTTCTCATCTCCTTGTGCTCGGGTTCGCCATTCCAGCCACTTTACTAGCAATCTCCCTACTTGGAGCATCAGCACCTTTAACCTCCTGTTCCGTACAGGTTGCAATTTGTCCTGAGGATGAACGGGAAGACGGGGAACCAATGAGAGACTAGCTCTTGGTGTTGGGACAGGCACAGGTCACTCTATTTTCCCATCAGGAAGAAGAATTAACCACAGGCTCAGCCTGCCCCCCGGAACCAGAACAGGGCCTGAAGCCATCCTGCGCTTTTGCGGCCACCTCCCAAAAAAACGAGTTGTAAAATGGAGCTTCAGGGCACTGCAATTCACAAACCTGCACAGTTATAAATGACAACTCTCGTCCATAAAAACATTGAGGGAAGGCAAAGACGAGGAATTGAAATCAAGGCAGAATTGCAGGAAACAGATTTCAGGAGGTAGATTCGAATCGCCTTTAAAGCACATGAAAAGCGGCAAAACGTTGACAATGATGCCCTTGGCCAAAAAGGGCGTATGCGTTTTTTCCTGAATATATTCAGGAAAAAACGCATACGCCCTTTTTGGCCAACCAAGCAACCTGGAAAGGAAAATCAGCTCTACAAAGAAGTCTCGCTTCCCATCGGTCAAAAGGGCCATGCTGAAAAAAGTGTCAAAACCAGAAATGCAGGACAGGCCATGGAGAAATGGGAGCCTTGCTACACTGATGGGCGGGATGTAAATTGCCAAGAGCCACTCTGGAGAAGTGTACGGTGTGTCCTGAAACATCTAAAAAACACAGCTAGAGAACATAGGGGACTTCCACGCATGGGGGTATAAAGTGGGAAAATTAAAAATCAGGAAGACTCAAGCACCCCAAAGTTTAGGCCTGCTCTGTTGACAAGGACCTCCACTTCATTCCACCTTAAATATCCCAGGAAAGAGAAAAATGGATAAAAAAGTTGTGGTCCTTATGTACAATGGAATATCACTCAGCCATGAAATCAATGTCATAAGGCTAGTAGCAGCATGATGAGTGGATTTAGGTACGACGATTCTAAGTGAAATAAGTCACACAGAAAAGGACACTTCTCATAAGGTGTCACTTATAGAGGGAATGTAAAAACCGTTACACTTGAACTGAATTACAAAACAGAACAGAGTCACACATGCAAAAAACACACTATGGCTGCTTAACGGGAAAGGTGAGGTGGGGTGATACATAAAACAAGAGTTTCAAATTAGCTCAGATACCGTTCCATAAACCCAATATGTAATAAACAAGACCTACTCCTTGCTCAGAGAACTGGACTCAACACGCCCGATTCACCGCACAAGAATATATCTGACTAGTAATAATCTTAAAACCTATGTATTGATATCTCTCTGTTAGTGTGTCAAGTGGGTGTAAAGCGGCATAAACAGAGCCGTGAAAAGCAGCTAAACCCCATTATAAAAATAAATTACTTTTAAAAACCCATGAAACAAAGACAGGGAAAGAGAGAGAAATTCTTACACAATTCGTTCAGGGGCTGTGATGCAACCTGGATTGACCATATCTAGACCCACAGCTGGATGAGACATAAGGGTGGACACTCTTGGGGCTGAGAGGTTTGGTGAGGTTGGGTGAGCAAACGCAGACCCTTTAAACTAATACTGCGTGCTACCCATCGCATGGGTCCCAAATCTCCAGGTTCAAGGGCATCTTCCTACATCGAAAACATGCATGAGAAACCCAGAAGATGGTACACCGTGTGATGGGGAAAGGTTTCTAAAACGTACCTCATTTCTCATCTCCTTGTGCTCGGGTTCGCCATTCCAGCCACTTTACTAGCAATCTCCCTACTTGGAGCATCAGCACCTTTAACCTCCTGTTCCGTACAGGTTGCAATTTGTCCTGAGGATGAATGGGAAGACGGGGAACCAATGAGAGACTAGGTCTTGGTGTTGGGACAGGCACAGGTCACTCTATTTTCCCATCAGGAAGAAGAATTAACCACAGGCTCAGCCTGCCCCCCGGAACCAGAACAGGGCCTGAAGCCATCCTGCACTTTTGCGGCCACCTCCCAAAAAAACGAGTTGTAAAATGGAGCTTCAGGGCACTGCAATTCACAAACCTGCACAGTTATAAATGACAACTCTCGTCCACAAATACATTGAGGGAAGGCAAAGACGAGGAATTGAAATCAAGGCAGAATTGCAGGAAACAGATTTCAGGAGGTAGATTCGAATCGCCTTTAAAGCACATGAAAAGCGGCAAAACGTTGACAATGATGCCCTTCGTCAAAAAGGGCGTATGCGTTTTTTCCTGAATATATTCAGGAAAAAACGCATACGCCCTTTTTGGCCAACCAAGCAACCTGGAAAGGCAAATCAGCGCTACAAAGAAGTCTCGCTTCCCATCGGTCAAAAGGGCCATGCTGAAAAAAGTGTCAAAACCAGAAATGCAGGACAGGCCATGGAGAAATGGGAGCCTTGCTACACTGATGGGCGGGATGTAAATTTCCAAGAGCCACTCTGGAGAAGTGTACGGTGTGTCCTGAAACATCTAAAAAACACAGCTAGAGAACATAGGGGACTTCCACGCATGGGGGTATAAAGTGGGAAAATTAAAAATCAGGAAGACTCAAGCACCCCAAAGTTTAGGCCTGCTCTGTTGACAATGACCTCCACTTCATTCCACCTTAAATATCCCAGGAAAGAGAAAAATGGATAAAAAAGTTGTGGTCCTTATGTACAATGGAATATCACTCAGCCATGAAATCAATGTCATAAGGCTAGTAGCAGCATGATGAGTGGATTTAGGTACGACGATTCTAAGTGAAATAAGACACAATGAAAAGGACACTTCTCATAAGGTGTCACTTATAGAGGGAATGTAAAAACCGTTACACTTGAACTGAATTACAAAACAGAACAGAGTCACACATGCAGAAAACACACTATGGCTGCTTAACGGGAAAGGTGAGGTGGGGTGATACATAAAACAAGAGTTTCAAATTAGCTCAGATACCGTTCCATAAACCCAATATGTAATAGACAAGAGCTACTCCTTGCTCAGAGAACTGGACTCAACACGCCCGATTCACCGCACCAGAATATATCTGACTAGTAATAATCTTAAAACCTATGTATTGATATCTCTCTGTTAGTGTGTCACGTGGGTGTAAAGCGGCATGAACACAGCCGTGAAAAGTAGCTAAACCCCATTATAAAATAAATTACTTTTAAAAACCCAAGAAACAAAGACAGTGAAAGAGAGAGAAATTCTTACATAATTCGTTCAGGGGTTGTGATGCAACCTGGATTGACCATATCTAGACCCACAGCTGGATGAGACATATGGGAGGACACTCTTGTTGCTGAGAGATTTGGTGATGTTGGGTGAGCAAACGCAGACCCTTTAAAGTAATACTGCGTGCTACTCATCGCATGGGTCCCAAATCTCCAGGTTCAAGGGCATCTTCCTACATCGAAAACATGCATGAGAAACCCAGAAGATGGTACACCGTTTGATGGGGAAAGGTTCCTAAAACGTACCTCATTTCTCATCTCCTTGTGCTCGGGTTCGCCATTCCAGCCACTTTACTAGCAATCTCCCTACTTGGAGCATCAGCACCTTTAACCTCCTGTTCCGTACAGGTTGCAATTTGTCCTGAGGATGAACGGGAAGACGGGGAACCAATGAGAGACTAGCTCTTGGTGTTGGGACAGGCACAGGTCACTCTATTTTCCCATCAGGAAGAAGAATTAACCACAGGCTCAGCCTGCCCCCCGGAACCAGAACAGGGCCTGAAGCCATCCTGCACTTTTGCGGCCACCTCCCAAAAAAACGAGTTGTAAAATGGAGCTTCAGGGCACTGCAATTCACAAACCTGCACAGTTATAAATGACAACTCTCGTCCACAAATACATTGAGGGAAGGCAAAGACGAGGAATTGAAATCAAGGCAGAATTGCAGGAAACAGATTTCAGGAGGTAGATTCGAATCGCCTTTAAAGCACATGAAAAGCGGCAAAACGTTGACAATGATGCCCTTCGTCAAAAAGGGCGTATGCGTTTTTTCCTGAATATATTCAGGAAAAAACGCATACGCCCTTTTTGGCCAACCAAGCAACCTGGAAAGGCAAATCAGCGCTACAAAGAAGTCTCGCTTCCCATCGGTCAAAAGGGCCATGCTGAAAAAAGTGTCAAAACCAGAAATGCAGGACAGGCCATGGAGAAATGGGAGCCTTGCTACACTGATGGGCGGGATGTAAATTTCCAAGAGCCACTCTGGAGAAGTGTACGGTGTGTCCTGAAACATCTAAAAAACACAGCTAGAGAACATAGGGGACTTCCACGCATGGGGGTATAAAGTGGGAAAATTAAAAATCAGGAAGACTCAAGCACCCCAAAGTTTAGGCCTGCTCTGTTGACAATGACCTCCACTTCATTCCACCTTAAATATCCCAGGAAAGAGAAAAATGGATAAAAAAGTTGTGGTCCTTATGTACAATGGAATATCACTCAGCCATGAAATCAATGTCATAAGGCTAGTAGCAGCATGATGAGTGGATTTAGGTACGACGATTCTAAGTGAAATAAGTCACACAGAAAAGGACACTTCTCATAAGGTGTCACTTATAGAGGGAATGTAAAAACCGTTACACTTGAACTGAATTACAAAACAGAACAGAGTCACACATGCAGAAAACACACTATGGCTGCTTAACGGGAAAGGTGAGGTGGGGTGATACATAAAGCAAGAGTTTCACATTAGCTCAGATACCGTTCCATAAACCCAATATGTAATAGACAAGAGCTACCCCTTGCTCAGAGAACTGGACTCAACACGTCCTATTCACCGCACAAGAATATATCTGACTAGTAATAATCTTAAAACCTATGTATTGATATCTCTCTGTTAGTGTGTCAAGTGGGTGTAAAGCGGCATAAACACAGCCGTGAAAAGCAGCTAAACCCCATTAGAAAATAAATTACTTTTAAAAACCCAAGAAACAAAGACAGTGAAAGAGAGAGAAATTCTTACATAATTCGTTCATGGGTTGTGATGCAACCTGGATTGACCATATCTAGACCCACAGCTGGATGAGACATATGGGAGGACACTCTTGTTGCTGAGAGATTTGGTGACGTTGGGTGAGCAAACGCAGACCCTTTAAAGTAATACTGCGTGCTACCCATCGCATGGGTCCCAAATCTCCAGGTTCAGGGGCATCTTCCTACATTGAAAACATGCATGAGAAACCCAGAAGATGGTACACAGTGTGATGGGGAAAGGTTTCTAAAACGTACCTCATTTCTCATCTCCTTGTGCTCGGGTTCGCCATTCCAGCCACTTTACTAGCAATCTCCCTACTTGGAGCATCAGCACCTTTAACCTCCTGTTCCGTACAGGTTGCAATTTGTCCTGAGGATGAACGGGAAGACGGGGAACCAATGAGAGACTAACTCTTGGTGTTGGGACAGGCACAGGTCACTCTATTTTCCCATCAGGAAGAAGAATTAACCACAGGCTCAGCCTGCCCCCCGGAACCAGAACAGGGCCTGAAGCCATCCTGCGCTTTTGCGGCCACCTCCCAAAAAAACGAGTTGTAAAATGGAGCTTCAGGGCACTGCAATTCACAAACCTGCACAGTTATAAATGACAACTCTCGTCCACAAAAACATTGAGGGAAGGCAAAGACGAGGAATTGAAATCAAGGCAGAATTGCAGGAAACAGATTTCAGGAGGTAGATTCGAATCGCCTTTAAAGCACATGAAAAGCGGCAAAACGTTGACAATGATGCCCTTGGCCAAAAAGGGCGTATGCGTTTTTTCCTGAATATATTCAGGAAAAAACGCATACGCCCTTTTTGGCCAACCAAGCAACCTGGAAAGGAAAATCAGCTCTACAAAGAAGTCTCGCTTCCCATCGGTCAAAAGGGCCATGCTGAAAAAAGTGTCAAAACCAGAAATGCAGGACAGGCCATGGAGAAATGGGAGCCTTGCTACACTGATGGGCGGGATGTAAATTGCCAAGAGCCACTCTGGAGAAGTGTACGGTGTGTCCTGAAACATCTAAAAAACACAGCTAGAGAACATAGGGGACTTCCACGCATGGGGGTATAAAGTGGGAAAATTAAAAATCAGGAAGACTCAAGCACCCCAAAGTTTAGGCCTGCTCTGTTGACAAGGACCTCCACTTCATTCCACCTTAAATATCCCAGGAAAGAGAAAAATGGATAAAAAAGTTGTGGTCCTTATGTACAATGGAATATCACTCAGCCATGAAATCAATGTCATAAGGCTAGTAGCAGCATGATGAGTGGATTTAGGTACGACGATTCTAAGTGAAATAAGTCACACAGAAAAGGACACTTCTCATAAGGTGTCACTTATAGAGGGAATGTAAAAACCGTTACACTTGAACTGAATTACAAAACAGAACAGAGTCACACATGCAAAAAACACACTATGGCTGCTTAACGGGAAAGGTGAGGTGGGGTGATACATAAAACAAGAGTTTCAAATTAGCTCTGATACCGTTCCATAAACCCAATATGTAATAAACAAGACCTACTCCTTGCTCAGAGAACTGGACTCAACACGCCCGATTCACCGCACAAGAATATATCTGACTAGTAATAATCTTAAAACCTATGTATTGATATCTCTCTGTTAGTGTGTCAAGTGGGTGTAAAGCGGCATAAACACAGCCGTGAAAAGCAGCTAAACCCCATTATAAAAATAAATTACTTTTAAAAACCCATGAAACAACGCCAGTGAAAGAGAGAGAAATTCTTACACAATTCGTTCAGGGGCTGTGATGCAACCTGGATTGACCATATCTAGACCCACAGCTGGATGAGACATAAGGGTGGACACTCTTGGGGCTGAGAGGTTTGGTGAGGTTGGGTGAGCAAACGCAGACCCTTTAAACTAATACTGCGTGCTACCCATCGCATGGGTCCCAAATCTCCAGGTTCAAGGGCATCTTCCTACATCGAAAACATGCATGAGAAACCCAGAAGATGGTACACCGTGTGATGGGGAAAGGTTTCTAAAACGTACCTCATTTCTCATCTCCTTGTGCTCGGGTTCGCCATTCCAGCCACTTTACTAGCAATCTCCCTACTTGGAGCATCAGCACCTTTAACCTCCTGTTCCGTACAGGTTGCAATTTGTCCTGAGGATGAATGGGAAGACGGGGAACCAATGAGAGACTAGGTCTTGGTGTTGGGACAGGCACAGGTCACTCTATTTTCCCATCAGGAAGAAGAATTAACCACAGGCTCAGCCTGCCCCCCGGAACCAGAACAGGGCCTGAAGCCATCCTGCGCTTTTGCGGCCACCTCCCAAAAAAACGAGTTGTAAAATGGAGCTTCAGGGCACTGCAATTCACAAACCTGCACAGTTATAAATGACAACTCTCGTCCACAAATACTTTGAGGGAAGGCAAAGACGAGGAATTGAAATCAAGGCAGAATTGCAGGAAACAGATTTCAGGAGGTAGATTCGAATCGCCTTTAAAGCACATGAAAAGCGGCAAAACGTTGACAATGATGCCCTTGGCCAAAAAGGGCGTATGCATTTTTTCCTGAATATATTCAGGAAAAAACGCATACGCCCTTTTTGGCCAACCAAGCAACCTGGAAAGGCAAATCAGCGCTACAAAGAAGTCTCGCTTCCCATCGGTCAAAAGGGCCATGCTGAAAAAAGTGTCAAAACCAGAAATGCAGGACAGGCCATGGAGAAATGGGAGCCTTGCTTCACTGATGGGCGGGATATAAATTGCCAAGAGCCACTCTGGAGAAGTGTACGGTGTGTCCTGAAACATCTAAAAAACACAGCTTAGAGAGCATAGGGAACTTCCACGCATGGGGGTATAAAGTGGGAAAATTAAAAATCAGCAAGACACAAGCACCCCAAAGTTTAGGGCTGCTCTGTTGACAAGGACCTCCACTTCATTCCACCTTAAATATCCCAGGAAAGCGAAAAATGGATACAAAATTTGAGGTCTTTATGTACAATGGAATATCACTCAGCCATGAAATCAATGTCATAAGGCTAGTAGCATCATGATCAGTGGATTTAGGTACGACGATTCTAAGTGAAATAAGTCACAATGAAAAGGACACTTCTCATAAGGTGTCACTTATAGAGGGAATATAAAAACCGTTACACTTGAACTGAATTACAAAACAGAACAGAGTCACACATGCAGAAAACACACTATGGCTGCTTAACGGGAAAGGTGAGGTGGGGTGATACATAAAACAAGAGTTTCAAATTAGCTCAGATACCGTTCCATAAACCCAATATGTAATAGACAAGAGCTACTCCTTGCTCAGAGAACTGGACTCAACACGCCCGATTCACCGCACCAGAATATATCTGACTAGTAATAATCTTAAAACCTATGTATTGATATCTCTCTGTTAGTGTGTCACGTGGGTGTAAAGCGGCATGAACACAGCCGTGAAAAGTAGCTAAACCCCATTATAAAATAAATTACTTTTAAAAACCCAAGAAACAAAGACAGTGAAAGAGAGA
The DNA here is from genome assembly GCF_965194825.1 of Balaenoptera physalus. Lineage (NCBI taxonomy): Eukaryota > Metazoa > Chordata > Mammalia > Artiodactyla > Balaenopteridae > Balaenoptera > Balaenoptera physalus. Next base: position 515,171 of record NW_028126181.1, on the reverse strand, counting down.
GAAATTCTTACATAATTCGTTCAGGGGTTGTGATGCAACCTGGATTGACCATATCTAGACCCACAGCTGGATGAGACATATGGGAGGACACTCTTGTTGCTGAGAGATTTGGTGACGTTGGGTGAGCAAACGCAGACCCTTTAAAGTAATACTGCGTGCTACTCATCGCATGGGTCCCAAATCTCCAGGTTCAAGGGCATCTTCCTACATCGAAAACATGCATGAGAAACCCAGAAGATGGTACACCGTGTGATGGGGAAAGGTTCCTAAAACGTACCTCATTTCTCATCTCCTTGTGCTCGGGTTCGCCATTCCAGCCACTTTACTAGCAATCTCCCTACTTGGAGCATCAGCACCTTTAACCTCCTGTTCCGTACAGGTTGCAATTTGTCCTGAGGATGAACGGGAAGACGGGGAACCAATGAGAGACTAGCTCTTGGTGTTGGGACAGGCACAGGTCACTCTATTTTCCCATCAGGAAGAAGAATTAACCACAGGCTCAGCCTGCCCCCCGGAACCAGAACAGGGCCTGAAGCCATCCTGCACTTTTGCGGCCACCTCCCAAAAAAACGAGTTGTAAAATGGAGCTTCAGGGCACTGCAATTCACAAACCTGCACAGTTATAAATGACAACTCTCGTCCACAAAAACATTGAGGGAAGGCAAAGACGAGGAATTGAAATCAAGGCAGAATTGCAGGAAACAGATTTCAGGAGGTAGATTCGAATCGCCTTTAAAGCACATGAAAAGCGGCAAAACGTTGACAATGATGCCCTTGGCCAAAAAGGGCGTATGCGTTTTTTCCTGAATATATTCCGGAAAAAACGCATACGCCCTTTTTGGCCAACCAAGCAACCTGGAAAGGCAAATCAGCGCTACAAAGAAGTCTCGCTTCCCATCGGTCAAAAGGGCCATGCTGAAAAAAGTGTCAAAACCAGAAATGCAGGACAGGCCATGGAGAAATGGGAGCCTTGCTACACTGATGGGCGGGATGTAAATTTCCAAGAGCCACTCTGGAGAAGTGTACGGTGTGTCCTGAAACATCTAAAAAACACAGCTAGAGAACATAGGGGACTTCCACGCATGGGGGTATAAAGTGGGAAAATTAAAAATCAGGAAGACTCAAGCACCCCAAAGTTTAGGCCTGCTCTGTTGACAATGACCTCCACTTCATTCCACCTTAAATATCCCAGGAAAGAGAAAAATGGATAAAAAAGTTGTGGTCCTTATGTACAATGGAATATCACTCAGCCATGAAATCAATGTCATAAGGCTAGTAGCAGCATGATGAGTGGATTTAGGTACGACGATTCTAAGTGAAATAAGACACAATGAAAAGGACACTTCTCATAAGGTGTCACTTATAGAGGGAATGTAAAAACCGTTACACTTGAACTGAATTACAAAACAGAACAGAGTCACACATGCAGAAAACACACTATGGCTGCTTAACGGGAAAGGTGAGGTGGGGTGATACATAAAACAAGAGTTTCAAATTAGCTCAGATACCGTTCCATAAACCCAATATGTAATAGACAAGAGCTACTCCTTGCTCAGAGAACTGGACTCAACACGCCCGATTCACCGCACCAGAATATATCTGACTAGTAATAATCTTAAAACCTATGTATTGATATCTCTCTGTTAGTGTGTCACGTGGGTGTAAAGCGGCATGAACACAGCCGTGAAAAGTAGCTAAACCCCATTATAAAATAAATTACTTTTAAAAACCCAAGAAACAAAGACAGTGAAAGAGAGAGAAATTCTTACATAATTCGTTCAGGGGTTGTGATGCAAGCTGGATTGACCATATCTAGACCCACAGCTGGATGAGACATATGGGAGGACACTCTTGTTGCTGAGAGATTTGGTGACGTTGGGTGAGCAAACGCAGACCCTTTAAAGTAATACTGCGTGCTACTCATCGCATGGGTCCCAAATCTCCAGGTTCAAGGGCATCTTCCTACATCGAAAACATGCATGAGAAACCCAGAAGATGGTACACCGTGTGATGGGGAAAGGTTCCTAAAACGTACCTCATTTCTCATCTCCTTGTGCTCGGGTTCGCCATTCCAGCCACTTTACTAGCAGTCTCCCTACTTGGAGCATCAGCACCTTTAACCTCCTGTTCCGTACAGGTTGCAATTTGTCCTGAGGATGAACGGGAAGACGGGGAACCAATGAGAGACTAGCTCTTGGTGTTGGGACAGGCACAGGTCACTCTATTTTCCCATCAGGAAGAAGAATTAACCACAGGCTCAGCCTGCCCCCCGGAACCAGAACAGGGCCTGAAGCCATCCTGCACTTTTGCAGCCACCTCCCAAAAAAACGAGTTGTAAAATGGAGCTTCAGGGCACTGCAATTCACAAACCTGCACAGTTATAAATGACAACTCTCGTCCACAAATACATTGAGAGAAGGCAAAGACGAGGAATTGAAATCAAGGCAGAATTGCAGGAAACAGATTTCAGGAGGTAGATTCGAATCGCCTTTAAAGCACATGAAAAGCGGCAAAACGTTGACAATGATGCCCTTCGTCAAAAAGGGCGTATGCGTTTTTTCCTGAATATATTCAGGAAAAAACGCATACGCCCTTTTTGGCCAACCAAGCAACCTGGAAAGGCAAATCAGCGCTACAAAGAAGTCTCGCTTCCCATCGGTCAAAAGGGCCATGCTGAAAAAAGTGTCAAAACCAGAAATGCAGGACAGGCCATGGAGAAATGGGAGCCTTGCTACACTGATGGGCGGGATGTAAATTTCCAAGAGCCACTCTGGAGAAGTGTACGGTGTGTCCTGAAACATCTAAAAAACACAGCTAGAGAACATAGGGGACTTCCACGCATGGGGGTATAAAGTGGGAAAATTAAAAATCAGGAAGACTCAAGCACCCCAAAGTTTAGGCCTGCTCTGTTGACAATGACCTCCACTTCATTCCACCTTAAATATCCCAGGAAAGAGAAAAATGGATAAAAAAGTTGTGGTCCTTATGTACAATGGAATATCACTCAGCCATGAAATCAATGTCATAAGGCTAGTAGCAGCATGATGAGTGGATTTAGGTACGACGATTCTAAGTGAAATAAGTCACACAGAAAAGGACACTTCTCATAAGGTGTCACTTATAGAAGGAAAGTAAAAACCGTTACACTTGAACTGAATTACAAAACAGAACAGAGTCACACATGCAAAAAACACACTATGGCTGCTTAACGGGAAAGGTGAGGTGTGGTGATACATAAAACAAGAGTTTCAAATTAGCTCAGATACCGTTCCATAAACCCAATATGTAATAAACAAGACCTACTCCTTGCTCAGAGAACTGGACTCAACACGCCCGATTCACCACACAAGAATATATCTGACTAGTAATAATCTTAAAACCTATGTATTGATATCTCTCTGTTAGTGTGTCAAGTGGGTGTAAAGCGGCATAAACACAGCCGTGAAAAGCAGCTAAACCCCATTATAAAAATAAATTACTTTTAAAAACCCATGAAACAAAGACAGGGAAAGAGAGAGAAATTCTTACACAATTCATTCAGGGGCTGTGATGCAACCTGGATTGACCATATCTAGACCCACAGCTGGATGAGACATAAGGGTGGACACTCTTGGGGCTGAGAGGTTTGGTGAGGTTGGGTGAGCAAACGCAGACCCTTTAAAGTAATACTGCGTGCTACCCATCGCATGGGTCCCAAATCTCCAGGTTCAAGGGCATCTTCCTACATCGAAAACATGCATGAGAAACCCAGAAGATGGTACACCGTGTGATGGGGAAAGGTTTCTAAAACGTACCTCATTTCTCATCTCCTTGTGCTCGGGTTCGCCATTCCAGCCACTTTACTAGCAATCTCCCTACTTGGAGCATCAGCACCTTTAACCTCCTGTTCCGTACAGGTTGCAATTTGTCCTGAGGATGAATGGGAAGACGGGGAACCAATGAGAGACTAGGTCTTGGTGTTGGGACAGGCACAGGTCACTCTATTTTCCCATCAGGAAGAAGAATTAACCACAGGCTCAGCCTGCCCCCCGGAACCAGAACAGGGCCTGAAGCCATCCTGCGCTTTTGCGGCCACCTCCCAAAAAAACGAGTTGTAAAATGGAGCTTCAGGGCACTGCAATTCACAAACCTGCACAGTTATAAATGACAACTCTCGTCCACAAATACATTGAGGGAAGGCAAAGACGAGGAATTGAAATCAAGGCAGAATTGCAGGAAACAGATTTCAGGAGGTAGATTCGAATCGCCTTTAAAGCACATGAAAAGCGGCAAAACGTTGACAATGATGCCCTTGGCCAAAAAGGGCGTATGCGTTTTTTCCTGAATATATTCAGGAAAAAACGCATACGCCCTTTTTGGCCAACCAAGCAACCTGGAAAGGCAAATCAGTGCTACAAAGAAGTCTCGCTTCCCATCGGTCAAAAGGGCCATGCTGAAAAAAGTTTCAAAACCAGAAATGCAGGACAGGCCATGGAGAAATGGGAGCCTTGCTACACTGATGGGCGGGATGTAAATTGCCAAGAGCCACTCTGGAGAAGTGTACGGTGTGTCCTGAAACATATAAAAAACACAGCTTAGAGAGCATAGGGCACTTACACGCATGGGGGTATAAAGTGGGAAAATTAAAAATCAGCAAGACACAAGCACCCCAAAGTTTAGGGCTGCTCTGTTGACAAGGACCTCCACTTCATTCCACCTTAAATATCCCAGGAAAGCAAAAAATGGATAAAAAATTTGAGGTCCTTATGTACAATGGAATATCACTCAGCCATGAAATCAATGTCATAAGGCTAGTAGCATCATGATGAGTGGATTTAGGTACGACGATTCTAAGTGAAATAAGTCACACAGAAAAGGACACTTCTCATAAGGTGTCACTTATAGAGGGAATGTAAAAACCGTTACACTTGAACTGAATTACAAAACAGAACAGAGTCACACATGCAGAAAACACACTATGGCTGCTTAACGGGAAAGGTGAGGTGGGGTGATACATAAAACAAGGGTTTCAAATTAGCTCAGATACCATTCCATAAACCCAAGATGTAATAGACAAGACCTCCTCCTTGCTCAGAGAACTGGACTCAACACGCCCTATTCACCACAGAAGAATATATCTGACTAGTAAGAATCTTAAAACCTATGTATTGATATCTCTCTGTTAGTGTGTCCAGTGGGTGTAAAGCGGCATAAACACAGCCGTGAAAAGCAGCTAAACCCCATTAAAAAATAAATTACTTTTAAAAACCCATGAAACAAAGACAGTGAAAGAGAGAGAAATTCTTACACATTTCGTTCAGGGGCTGTGATGCAACCTGGATTGACCATATCTAGACCCACAGCTGGATGAGACATAAGGGTGGACACTCTTGGGGCTGTGAGGTTTGGTGATGTTGGGTGCGCAAACGCAGACCCTTTAAAGTAATTCTGCGTGCTACCCATCGCATGGGTCCCAAATCTCCAGGTTCAAGGGCATCTTCCTACATCGAAAACATGCATGAGAAACCCAGAAGATGGTACACCGTGTGATGGGGAAAGGTTTCTAAAACGTACCTCATTTCTCATCTCCTTGTGCTCGGGTTCGCCATTCCAGCCACTTTACTAGCAATCTCCCTACTTGGAGCATCAGCACCTTTAACCTCCTGTTCCGTACAGGTTGCAATTTGTCCTGAGGATGAACGGGAAGACGGGGAACCAATGAGAGACTAGCTCTTGGTGTTGGGACAGGCACAGGTCACTCTATTTTCCCATCAGGAAGAAGAATTAACCACAGGCTCAGCCTGCCCCCCGGAACCAGAACAGGGCCTGAAGCCATCCTGCGCTTTTGCGGCCACCTCCCAAAAAAACGAGTTGTAAAATGGAGCTTCAGGGCACTGCAATTCACAAACCTGCACAGTTATAAATGACAACTCTCGTCCACAAATACATTGAGGGAAGGCAAAGACGAGGAATTGAAATCAAGGCAGAATTGCAGGAAACAGATTTCAGGAGGTAGATTCGAATCGCCTTTAAAGCACATGAAAAGCGGCAAAACGTTGACAATGATGCCCTTGGCCAAAAAGGGCGTATGCGTTTTTTCCTGAATATATTCCGGAAAAAACGCATACGCCCTTTTTGGCCAACCAAGCAACCTGGAAAGGCAAATCAGCGCTACAAAGAAGTCTCGCTTCCCATCGGTCAAAAGGGCCATGCTGAAAAAAGTGTCAAAACCAGAAATGCAGGACAGGCCATGGAGAAATGGGAGCCTTGCTACACTGATGGGCGGGATGTAAATTGCCAACAGCCACTCTGGAGAAGTGTACGGTGTGTCCTGAAACATCTAAAAAACACAGCTTAGAGAGCATAGGGCACTTCCACGCATGGGGGAATAAAGCGGGAAAATTGAAAATCAGCAAGACACAAGCACCCCAAAGTTTAGGGCTGCTCTGTTGACAAGGACCTCCACTTCCTTCCACCTTAAATATCCCAGGAAAGCTAAAAATGGATAAAAAAGTTGTGGTCCTTATGTACAATGGAATATCACTCAGCCATGAAATCAATGTCATAAGGCTAGTAGCAGCATGATGAGTGGATTTAGGTACGACGATTCTAAGTGAAATAAGTCACACAGAAAAGGACACTTCTCATAAGGTGTCACTTATAGAGGGAATGTAAAAACCGTTACACTTGAACTGAATTACAAAACAGAACAGAGTCACACATGCAGAAAACACACTATGGCTGCTTAACGGGAAAGGTGAGGTGGGGTGATACATAAAACAAGAGTTTCAAATTAGCTCAGATACCGTTCCATAAACCCAAGATGTAATAGACAAGACCTACTCCTTGCTCAGAGAACTGGACTCAACACGCCCGATTCACCGCACAAGAATATATCTGACCAGTAATAATCTTAAAACCTATGTATTGATATCTCTCTGTTAGTGTGTCAAGTGGGTGTAAAGCGGCCTAAACACAGCCGTGAAAAGCAGCTAAACCCCATTATAAAAATAAATTACTTTTAAAAACCCATGAAACAAAGACAGGGAAAGAGAGAGAAATTCTTACACAATTCGTTCAGGGGCTGTGATGCAACCTGGATTCACCATATCTAGACCTACAGCTGAATGAGACATAAGGGTGGACACTCTTGGGGCTGAGAGGTTTGGTGAGGTTGGGTGAGCAAACGCAGACCCTTTAAAGTAATACTGCGTGCTACCCATCGCATGGGTCCCAAATCTCCAGGTTCAAGGGCATCTTCCTACATCGAAAACATGCATGAGAAACCCAGAAGATGGTACACCGTGTGATGGGGAAAGGTTTCTAAAACGCACCTCATTTCTCATCTCCTTGTGCTCGGGTTCGCCATTCCAGCCACTTTACTAGCAATCTCCCTACTTGGAGCATCAGCACCTTTAACCTCCTGTTCCGTACAGGTTGCAATTTGTCCTGAGGATGAACGGGAAGACGGGGAACCAATGAGAGACTAGCTCTTGGTGTTGGGACAGGCACAGGTCACTCTATTTTCCCATCAGGAAGAAGAATTAACCACAGGCTCAGCCTGCCCCCCAGAACCAGAACAGGGCCTGAAGCCATCCTGCGCTTTTGCGGCCGGCTCCCAAAAAAGCGACTTGTAAAATGGAGCTTCAGGGCACTGCAATTCACAAACCTGCAGAGTGATAAATGATAACTCTCGTCCACAAATACATTGAGGGAAGGCAAAGACGAGGAATTGAAATCAAGGCAGAATTGCAGGAAACAGATTTCAGGAGGTAGATTCGAATCGCCTTTAAAGCACATGAAAAGCGGCAAAACGTTGACAATGATGCCCTTGGCCAAAAAGGGCGTATGCGTTTTTTCCTGAATATATTCAGGAAAAAACGCATACGCCCTTTTTGGCCAACCAAGCAACCTGGAAAGGCAAATCAGCGCTACAAAGAAGTCTCGCTTCCCATCGGTCAAAAGGGCCATGCTGAAAAAAGTGTCAAAACCAGAAATGCAGGACAGGCCATGGAGAAATGGGAGCCTTGCTACACTGATGGGCGGGATGTAAATTGCCAAGAGCCACTCTGGAGAAGTGTACGGTGTGTCCGGAAACATCTAAAAAACACAGCTAGAGAACATAGGGCACTTCCACGCATGGGGGTATAAAGTGGGAAAATTAAAAATCAGGAAGACTCAAGCACCCCAAAGTTTAGGCCTGCTCTGTTGACAAGGACCTCCACTTCATTCCATCTTAAATATCCCAGGAAAGCGAAAAATGGATAAAAAATTTGAGGTCTTTATGTACAATGGAATATCACTCAGCCATGAAATCAATGTCATAAGGCTAGTAGCATCATGATGAGTGGATTTAGGTACGACGATTCTAAGTGAAATAAGTCACACAGAAAAGGACACTTCTCATAAGGTGTCACTTATAGAGGGAATGTAAAAACCGTTACACTTGAACTGAATTACAAAACAGAACAGAGTCACACATGCAGAAAACACACTATGGCTGCTTAACGGGAAAGGTGAGGTGGGGTGATACATAAAACAAGAGTTTCACATTAGCTCAGATACCGTTCCATAAACCCAATATGTAATAGACAAGAGCTACCCCTTGTTCAGAGAACTGGACTCAACACGCCCTATTCACCGCACAAGAATATATCTGACTAGTAATAATCTTAAAACCTATGTATTGATATCTCTCTGTTAGTGTGTCAAGTGGGTGTAAAGCGGCATAAACACAGCCGTGAAAAGCAGCTAAACCCCATTAGAAAATAAATTACTTTTAAAAACCCAAGAAACAAAGACAGTGAAAGAGAGAGAAATTCTTACACATTTCGTTCAGGGGCTGTGATGCAACCTGGATTGACCATATCTAGACCCACAGCTGGATGAGACATTAGGGTGGACACTCTTGGGGCTGAGAGGTTTGGTGAGGTTGGGTGAGCAAACGCAGACCCTTTAAACTAATACTGCGTGCTACCCATCGCATGGGTCCCAAATCTCCAGGTTCAAGGGCATCTTCCTACATCGAAAACATGCATGAGAAACCCAGAAGATGGTACACCGTGTGATGGGGAAAGGTTTCTAAAACGTACCTCATTTCTCATCTCCTTGTGCTCGGGTTCGCCATTCCAGCCACTTTACTAGCAATCTCCCTACGTGGAGCATCAGCACCTTTAACCTCCTGTTCCGTACAGGTTGCAGTTTGTCCTGAGGATGAATGGGAAGACGGGGAACCAATGAGAGACTAGCTCTTGGTTTTGGGACAGGCACAGGTCACTCTATTTTCCCATCAAGAAGAAGAATTAACCACAGGCTCAGCCTGCCCCCCGGAACCAGAACAGGGCCTGAAGCCATCCTGCGCTTTTGCGGGCAGCTCCCAAAAAAGCGAGTTGTAAAATGGAGCTTCAGGGCACAGCAATTCACAAACCTGCAGAGTTATAAATGATAACTCTCGTCCACAAATATATTGAGGGAAGGCAAAGAAGAGGATTTGAAATCAAGGCAGAATTGCAGGAAACAGATTTCAGGAGGTAGATTCGAATCGCCTTTAAAGCACATGAAAAGCGGCAAAACGTTGACAATGATGCCCTTGGCCAAAAAGGGCGTATGCGTTTTTTCCTGAATATATTCTGGAAAAAACGCATACGCCCTTTTTGGCCAACCAAGCAACCTGGAAAGGCAAATCAGCGCTACAAAGAAGTCTCGCTTCCCATCGGTCAAAAGGGCCATGCTGAAAAAAGTGTCAAAACCAGAAATGCAGGACAGGCCATGGAGAAATGGGAGCCTTGCTACACTGATGGGCGGGATGTAAATTGCCAACAGCCACTCTGGAGAAGGGTACGGTGTGTCCTGAACCATCTAAAACACACAGCCTAGAGAGGATAGGGCACTCCCACGCATGGGGGTATAAAGTGGGAAAATTGAAAATCAGCAAGACACAAGCACCCCATAGTTTAGGGCTGCTCTGTTGACAAGGACCTCCACTTCATTCCACCTTAAATATCCCAGGAAAGCGAAAAATGGATAAAAAAGTTGTAGTCCTTATTTACAATGGAATATCACTCAGCCATGAAATCAATATCATAAGGCTAGTAGCAGCATGATGAGTGGATTTAGGTACGACGATTCTAAGTGAAATAAGTCACACAGAAAAGGACACTTCTCATAAGGTGTCACTTATAGAGGGAATGTAAAAACCGTTACACTTGAACTGAATTACAAAACAGAACAGAGTCACACATGCAGAAAACACACTATGGCTGCTTAACTGGAAAGGTGAGGTGGGGTGATACATAAAACAAGAGTTTCAAATTAGCTCAGATACCGTTCCATAAACCCAATATGTTATAGACAAAACCTACTCCTTGCTCAGAGAACTGGACTCAACACGCCTGATTCACCGCACAAGAATATATCTGACTAGTAATAATCTTAAAACCTATGAATTGATATCTCTCTGTTAGTGTGTCAAGTGGGTGTAAAGCGGCATAAACACAGCCGTGAAAAGCAGCTAAAGCCCATTATAAAAATAAATTACTTTTAAAAACCCATGAAACAAAGACAGTGAAAGAGAGAGAAATTCTTACACAATTCGTTCAGGGGCTGTGATGCAACCTGGATTGACCATATCTAGACCCACAGCTGGATGAGACATAAGGGTGGATACTCTTGGGGCTGAGAGGTTTGGTGAGGTTGGGTGAGCAAACGCAGACCCTTTAAAGTAATACTGCGTGCTACCCATCGCATGGGTCCCAAATCTCCAGGTTCAAGGGCATCTTCCTACATCGAAAACAAGCATGAGAAACCCAGAAGATGGTACACCGTGTGATGGGGAAAGGTTTCTAAAACGCACCTCATTTCTCATCTCCTTGTGCTCGGGTTCGCCATTCCAGCCACTTTACTAGCAATCTCCCTACGTGGAGCATCAGCACCTTTAACCTCCTGTTCCGTACAGGTTGCAGTTTGTCCTGAGGATGAATGGGAAGACGGGGAACCAATGAGAGACTAGCTCTTGGTTTTGGGACAGGCACAGGTCACTCTATTTTCCCATCAAGAAGAAGAATTAACCACAGGCTCAGCCTGCCCCCCGGAACCAGAACAGGGCCTGAAGCCATCCTGCGCTTTTGCGGCCAGCTCCCAAAAAAGCGAGTTGTAAAATGGAGCTTCAGGGCACAGCAATTCACAAACCTGCAGAGTTATAAATGATAACTCTCGTCCACAAATATATTGAGGGAAGGCAAAGAAGAGGATTTGAAATCAAGGCAGAATTGCAGGAAACAGATTTCAGGAGGTAGATTCGAATCGCCTTTAAAGCACATGAAAAGCGGCAAAACGTTGACAATGATGCCCTTGGCCAAAAAGGGCGTATGCGTTTTTTCCTGAATATATTCAGGAAAAAACGCATACGCCCTTTTTGGCCAACCAAGCAACCTGGAAAGGCAAATCAGCGCTACAAAGAAGTCTCGCTTCCCATCGGTCAAAAGGGCCATGCTGAAAAAAGTGTCAAAACCAGAAATGCAGGACAGGCCATGGAGAAATGGGAGCCTTGCTACACTGATGGGCGGGATGTAAATTGCCAACAGCCACTCTGGAGAAGGGTACGGTGTGTCCTGAACCATCTAAAACACACAGCCTAGAGAGGATAGGGCACTCCCACGCATGGGGCTATAAAGTGGGAAAATTAAAAATCAGCAAGACAAAAGCACCCCATAGTTTAGGGCTGCTCTTTTGACAAGGACCTCCACTTCATTCCACCTTAAATATCCCAGGAAAGCGAAAAATGGATAAAAAAGTTGTAGTCCTTATTTACAATGGAATATCACTCAGCCATGAAATCAATATCATAAGGCTAGTAGCAGCATGATGAGTGGATTTAGGTACGACGATTCTAAGTGAAATAAGTCACACAGAAAAGGACACTTCTCATAAGGTGTCACTTATAGAGGGAATGTAAAAACCGTTACACTTGAACTGAGTTAAAAAACAGAACAGAGTCACACATGCAGAAAACACACTATGGCTGCTTAACGGGAAAGCGAGGTGGGGTGATACATAAAGCAAGAGTTTCAAATTAGCTCAGATACCGTTCCATAAACCCAATATGTAATAGACAAGACCTACTCCTTGGTCAGAAAACTGGACTCAACACGCCCGATTCACCGCACAAGAATATATCTGACTAGTAATAATCTTAAAACCTATGTATTGATATCTCTCTGTTACTGTGTCAAGTGGGTGTAAAGCGGCATAAACACAGCCGTGAAAAGCAGCTAAACCCCATTATAAAAATAAATTTCTTTTAAAAACTCATGAAACAAAGACAGTGAAAGAGAGAGAAATTCTTACACAATTCGTTCAGGGGCTGTGATGCAACCTGGATTGACCATATCTAGACCCACAGGTGGATGAGACATAAGGGTGGACACTCTTGGGGCTGAGAGGTTTGGTGAGGTTGGGTGAGCAAACGCAGACCCTTTAAAGTAATACTGCGTGCTACCCATCGCATGGGTCCCAAATCTCCAGGTTCAAGGGCATCTTCCTACATCGAAAACATGCATGAGAAACCAAGAAGATGGTACACCGTGTGTTGGGGAAAGGTTTCTAAAATGCACCTCATTTCTCATCTCCTTGTGCTCGGGTTCGCCATTCCAGCCACTTTAGTAGAAATCTCCCTACTTGGAGCATCAGCATCTTTAACCTCCTGTTCCGTACAAGTTGCAATTTGTCCTGAGGATGAACGGGAAGACGGGGAACCAATGAGAGACTAGCTCTTGGTGTTGGGACAAGCACAGGTCACTCTATTTTCCAATCAGGAAGAAGAATTAACCACAGGATCAGCCTGCCCCCCGGAACCAAAACAGGGCCTGAAGCCATCCTGCGCTTTTGCGGCCAGCTCCCAAAAAAGCGAGTTGTAAAATGGAGCTTCAGGGCACTGCAATTCACAAACCTGCAGAGTTATAAATGATAACTCTCGTCCACAAATATATTGAGGGAAGGCAAAGAAGAGGATTTGAAATCAAGGCAGAATTGCAGGAAACAGATTTCAGGAGGTAGATTCGAATCGCCTTTAAAGCACATGAAAAGCGGCAAAACGTTGACAATGATGCCCTTGGCCAAAAAGGGCGTATGCTTTTTTTCCTGAATATATTCAGGAAAAAACGCATACGCCCTTTTTGGCCAACCAAGCAACCTGGAAAGGCAAATCAGCGCTACAAAGAAGTCTCGCTTCCCATTGGTCAAAAGGGCCATTCTGAAAAAAGTGTCAAAACCAGAAATGCAGGACAGGCCATGGAGAAATGGGAGCCTTGCTACACTGATGGGCGGGATGTAAATTGCCAACAGCCACTCTGGAGAAGGGTACGGTGTGTCCTGAACCATCTAAAACACACAGCCTAGAGAGGGTAGGGCACTTCCACGCATGGGGGTATAAAGTGGGAAAATTGAAAATCAGCAAGACACAAGCACCCCAACGTTTAGGGCTGCTCTGTTGACAAGGACTTCCACTTCATTCCACCTTAAATATCCCAGGAAAGAGAAAAATGGATAAAAAAGTTGTGGTCCTTATGTACGATGGAATATCACTCAGCCATGAAATCAATGTCATAAGGCTAGTAGCAGCATGATGAGTGGATTTAGGTACGACGATTCTAAGTGAAATAAGTCACACAGAAACGGACACTTCTCATAATGTGTCACTTATAGAGGGAATGTAAAAACCGTTGCACTTGAACTGAATTACAAAACAGAACAGAGTGACACATGCAGAAAACACACTATGGCTGCTTAACGGGAAAGGGGAGGTGGGGAGATACATAAAACAAGAGTTTCAAATTAGATCAGATAACGTTCCATAAACCCAATATGTAACAGACAAGATCTACTCCTTGCTCAGAGAACTGGACTCAACACGCCCGATTCACCGCACAAGAATATATCTGACTAGTAATAATCTTAAAACCTATGTATTGATATCTCTCTATTAGTGTGTCAAGTGGGTGTAAAGCGGCATAAACACAGCCGTGAAAAGCAGCTAAACCCCATTATAAAAATAAATTACTTTTAAAAACCCATGAAACAAAGACAGGGAAAGAGAGAGAAATTCTTACACAATTCGTTCAGGGGCTTTGATGCAACCTGGATTGACCATATCTAGACCCACAGCTGGATGAGACATAAGGGTGGACACTCTTGGGGCTGAGAGGTTTGGTGAGGTTGGGTGAGCAAACACAGACCCTTTAAAGTAATACTGCGTGGTACCCATCGCATGGGTCCCAAATCTCCAGGTTCAAGGGCATCTTCCTACATCGAAAACATGCATGAGAAACCCAGAAGATGGTACACCGTGTGATGGGGAAAGGTTTCTAAAACGCACCTCATTTCTCATCTCCTTGTGCTCGGGTTTGCCATTCCAGCCACTTTACTAGCAATCTCCCTACTTGGAGCATCAGCACCTTTAACCTCCTGTTCTGTACAGGTTGCAATATGTCCTGAGGATGAACGGGAAGACGGGGAACCAATGAGAGACTAGCTCTTGGTGTTGGGACAGGCCCAGGTCACTCTATTTTCCCATCAGGAAGAAGAATTAACCACAGGCTCAGCCTGCCCCCCGGAACCAGAACAGGGCCTGAAGCCATCCTGCGCTTTTGCGGCCACCTCCCAAAAAAGCGAGTTGTAAAATGGAGCTTCAGGGCACTGCAATTCACAAACCTGCAGAGTTATAAATGATAACTCTCGTCCACAAATATATTGAGTGAAGGCAAAGAAGAGGATTTGAAGTCAAGGCAGAATTTCAGGAAACAGATTTTAGGAGGTAGATTCGAATCGCCTTTAAAGCACATGAAAAGCGACAAAACGTTGACAATGATGCCCTTGGCCAAAAAGGGCGTATGCGTTTTTTCCTGAATATATTCAGGAAAAAACGCATACGCCCTTTTTGGCCAACCAAGCAACCTGGAAAGGCAAATCAGCGCTACAAAGAAGTCTCGCTTCCCATCGGTCAAAAGGGCCATGCTGAAAAAAGTGTCAAAACCAGAAATGCAGGACAGGCCATGGAGAAATGGGAGCCTTGCTACACTGATGGGCAGGATGTAAATTGCCAACAGCCACTCTGGAGAAGGGTACGGTGTGTCCTGAACCATGTAGAACACACAGCCTAGAGAGGATAGGGCACTTCCACGCATGGGGGTATAAAGTGGGAAAATTGAAAATCAGCAAGACACAAGCACCCCAACGTTTAGGGCTGCTCTGTTGACAAGGACTTCCACTTCATTCCACCTTAAATATCCCAGGAAAGAGAAAAATGGATAAAAAAGTTGTGGTCCTTATGTACGATGGAATATCACTCAGCCATGAAATCAATGTCATAAGGCTAGTAGCAGCATGATGAGTGGATTTAGGTACGACGATCCTAAGTGAAATAAGTCACACAGAAAAGGACACTTCTCATAAGGTGTCACTTATAGAGGGAATGTAAAAACCGTTACACTTGAACTGAGTTACAAAACAGAACAGAGTAACACATGCAGAAAACACACTATGGCTGCTTAACGGGAAAGGGGAGGTGGGGAGATACATAAAACAAGAGTTTCAAATTAGATCAGATACCGTTCCATAAACCCAATATGTAACAGACAAGACCTACTCCTTGCTCAGAGAACTGGACTCAACACGCCCGATTCACCGCACAAGAATATATCTGACTAGTAATAATCTTAAAACCTATGTATTGATATCTCTCTATTAGTGTGTCAAGTGGGTGTAAAGCGACATAAACACAGCCGTGAAAAGCAGCTAAACCCCATTATAAAAATAAATTACTTTTAAAAACCCATGAAACAAAGACAGGGAAAGAGAGAGAAATTCTTACACAATTCGTTCAGGGGCTTTGATGCAACCTGGATTGACCATATCTAGACCCACAGCTGGATGAGACATAAGGGTGGACACTCTTGGGGCTGAGAGGTTTGGTGAGGTTGGGTGAGCAAACACAGACCCTTTAAAGTAATACTGCGTGGTACCCATCGCATGGGTCCCAAATCTCCAGGTTCAAGGGCATCTTCCTACATCGAAAACATGCATGAGAAACCCAGAAGATGGTACACCGTGTGATGGGGAAAGGTTTCTAAAACGCACCTCATTTCTCATCTCCTTGTGCTCGGGTTTGCCATTCCAGCCACTTTACTAGCAATCTCCCTACTTGGAGCATCAGCACCTTTAACCTCCTGTTCTGTACAGGTTGCAATTTGTCCTGAGGATGAACGGGAAGACGGGGAACCAATGAGAGACTAGCTCTTGGTGTTGGGACAGGCCCAGGTCACTCTATTTTCCCATCAGGAAGAAGAATTAACCACAGGCTCAGCCTGCCCCCCGGAACCAGAACAGGGCCTGAAGCCATCCTGCGCTTTTGCGGCCACCTCCCAAAAAAGCGAGTTGTAAAATGGAGCTTCAGGGCACTGCAATTCACAAACCTGCAGAGTTATAAATGATAACTCTCGTCCACAAATATATTGAGTGAAGGCAAAGAAGAGGATTTGAAGTCAAGGCAGAATTTCAGGAAACAGATTTTAGGAGGTAGATTCGAATCGCCTTTAAAGCACATGAAAAGCGACAAAACGTTGACAATGATGCCCTTGGCCAAAAAGGGCGTATGCGTTTTTTCCTGAATATATTCAGGAAAAAACGCATACGCCCTTTTTGGCCAACCAAGCAACCTGGAAAGGCAAATCAGCGCTACAAAGAAGTCTCGCTTCCCATCGGTCAAAAGGGCCATGCTGAAAAAAGTTTCAAAACCAGAAATGCAAGACAGGCCATAGAGAAATGGGAGCCTTGCTACACTGATGGGCGGGATGTAAATTGCCAACAGCCACTCTGGAGAAGGGTACGGTGTGTCCTGAAACAGCTAAAAACACAGCTTAGAGAGCATAGGGCACTTCCACGCATGGGGGTATAAAGTGGGAAAATTAAAAATCAGCAAGACACAAGCACCCCATAGTTTAGGGCTGCTCTTTTGACAAGGACCTCCACTTCATTCCACCTTAAATATCCCAGGAAAGCGAAAAATGGATAAAAAAGTTGTAGTCCTTATTTACAATGGAATATCACTCAGCCATGAAATCAATATCATAAGGCTAGTAGCAGCATGATGAGTGGATTTAGGTACGACGATTCTAAGTGAAATAAGTCACACAGAAAAGGACACTTCTCATAAGGTGTCACTTATAGAGGGAATGTAAAAACCGTTACACTTGAACTGAATTACAAAACAGAACAGAGTCACACATGCAGAAAACACACTATGGCTGCTTAACTGGAAAGGTGAGGTGGGGTGATACATAAAACAAGAGTTTCAAATTAGCTCAGATACCGTTCCATAAACCCAATATGTTATAGACAAAACCTACTCCTTGCTCAGAGAACTGGACTCAACACACCTGATTCTCCGCACAAGAATATATCTGACTAGTAATAATCTTAAAACCTATGAATTGATATCTCTCTGTTAGTGTGTCAAGTGGGTGTAAAGCGGCATAAACACAGCCGTGAAAAGCAGCTAAAGCCCATTATAAAAATAAATTACTTTTAAAAACCCATGAAACAAAGACAGTGAAAGAGAGAGAAATTCTTACACAATTCGTTCAGGGGCTGTGATGCAACCTGGATTGACCATATCTAGACCCACAGCTGGATGAGACATAAGGGTGGACTCTCTTGGGGCTGAGAGGTTTGGTGAAGGTGGGTGAGCAAACGCAGACCCTTTAAAGTAATACTGCGTGCTACCCATCGCATGGGTCCCAAATCTCCAGGTTCAAGGGCATCTTCCTACATCGAAAACAGGCATGAGAAACCCAGAAGATGGTACACCGTGTGATGGGGAAAGGTTTCTAAAACGCACCTCATTTCTCATCTCCTTGTGCTCGGGTTCGCCATTCCAGCCACTTTACTACCAATCGCCCTACGTGGAGCATCAGCACCTTTAACCTCCTGTTCCGTACAGGTTGCAATTTGTCCTGAGGATGAATGGGAAGACGGGGAACCAATGAGAGACTAGCTCTTGGTGTTGGGACAGGCACAGGTCACTCTATTTTCCCATCAGGAAGAAGAATTAACCACAGGCTCACCCTGCGCACCGGAACCAGAACAGGGCCTGAAGCCATCCTGCGCTTTTGCGGGCAGCTCCCAAAAAAGCGAGTTGTAAAATGGAGCTTCAGGGCACAGCAATTCACAAACCTGCAGAGTTATAAATGATAACTCTCGTCCACAAATATATTGAGGGAAGGCAAAGAAGAGGATTTGAAATCAAGGCAGAATTGCAGGAAACAGATTTCAGGAGGTAGATTCGAATCGCCTTTAAAGCACATGAAAAGCGGCAAAACGTTGACAATGATGCCCTTGGCCAAAAAGGGCGTATGCGTTTTTTCCTGAATATATTCAGGAAAAAACGCATACGCCCTTTTTGGCCAACCAAGCAACCTGGAAAGGCAAATCAGCGCTACAAAGAAGTCTCGCTTCCCATTGGTCAAAAGGGCCATTCTGAAAAAAGTGTCAAAACCAGAAATGCAGGACAGGCCATGGAGAAATGGGAGCCTTGCTACACTGATGGGCGGGATGTAAATTGCCAACAGCCACTCTGGAGAAGGGTACGGTGTGTCCTGAACCATCTAAAACACACAGCCTAGAGAGGATAGGGCACTTCCACGCATGGGGGTATAAAGTGGGAAAATTGAAAATCAGCAAGACACAAGCACCCCAACGTTTAGGGCTGCTCTGTTGACAAGGACTTCCACTTCATTCCACCTTAAATATCCCAGGAAAGAGAAAAATGGATAAAAAAGTTGTGGTCCTTATGTACGATGGAATATCACTCAGCCATGAAATCAATGTCATAAGGCTAGTAGCAGCATGATGAGTGGATTTAGGTACGACGATTCTAAGTGAAATAAGTCACACAGAAAAGGACACTTCTCATAAGGTGTCACTTATAGAGGGAATGTAAAAACCGTTACACTTGAACTGAATTACAAAACAGAACAGAGTCACACATGCAGAAAACACACTATGGCTGCTTAACGGGAAAGGGGAGGTGGGGAGATACATAAAACAAGAGTTTCAAATTAGATCAGATACCGTTCCATAAACCCAATATGTAACAGACAAGACCTACTCCTTGCTCAGAGAACTGGACTCAACACGCCCGATTCACCGCACAAGAATATATCTGACTAGTAATAATCTTAAAACCTATGTATTGATATCTCTCTATTAGTGTGTCAAGTGGGTGTAAAGCGGCATAAACACAGCCGTGAAAAGCAGCTAAACCCCATTATAAAAATAAATTACTTTTAAAAACCCATGAAACAAAGACAGGGAAAGAGAGAGAAATTCTTACACAATTCGTTCAGGGGCTTTGATGCAACCTGGATTGACCATATCTAGACCCACAGCTGGATGAGACATAAGGGTGGACACTCTTGGGGCTGAGAGGTTTGGTGAGGTTGGGTGAGCAAACACAGACCCTTTAAAGTAATACTGCGTGGTACCCATCGCATGGGTCCCAAATCTCCAGGTTCAAGGGCATCTTCCTACATCGAAAACATGCATGAGAAACCCAGAAGATGGTACACCGTGTGATGGGGAAAGGTTTCTAAAACGCACCTCATTTCTCATCTCCTTGTGCTCGGGTTTGCCATTCCAGCCACTTTACTAGCAATCTCCCTACTTGGAGCATCAGCACCTTTAACCTCCTGTTCTGTACAGGTTGCAATTTGTCCTGAGGATGAACGGGAAGACGGGGAACCAATGAGAGACTAGCTCTTGGTGTTGGGACAGGCCCAGGTCACTCTATTTTCCCATCAGGAAGAAGAATTAACCACAGGCTCAGCCTGCCCCCCGGAACCAGAACAGGGCCTGAAGCCATCCTGCGCTTTTGCGGCCACCTCCCAAAAAAGCGAGTTGTAAAATGGAGCTTCAGGGCACTGCAATTCACAATCCTACAGAGTTATAAATGATAACTCTTGTCCACAAATATATTGAAGGAAGGCAAAGACGAGGAATTGAAATCAAGGCAGAATTGCAGGAAACAGATTTCAGGAGGTAGATTCGAATCGCCTTTAAAGCACATGAAAAGCGCCAAAACGTTGACAATGATGCCCTTGGCCAAAAAGGGCGTGTGCGTTTTTTCCTGAATATATTCAGGAAAAAACGCATACGCCCTTTTTGGCTAACCAAGCAACCTGGAAAGTCAAATCAGCGATACAAAGAAGTCTCGCTTCCCATCGGTCAAAAGGGCCATGCTGAAAAAAGTGTCAAAACCAGAAATGCAGGACAGGCCATGGAGAAATGGGAGCCTTGCTACACTGATGGGCGGGATGTAAATTGCCAAAAGCCACTCTGGAGAAGTGTACGGTGTGTCCTGAAACATCTAAAAAACACAGCTTAGAGAGCATAGGGCACTTCCACGCATGGGGGTATAAAGTGGGAAAATTAAAAATCAGCAAGACACAAGCACCCCAAAGTTTAGGGATGCTCTGTTGACAAGGACCTCCACTTCATTACACCTTAAATATCCCAGGAAAGCGAAAAATGGATAAAAAATTTGAGGTCCTTATGTACAATGGCATACCACTCAGCCATGAAATCAATGTCATAAGGCTAGTAGCAGCATGATGAGTGGATTTAGGTACGACAATTCTAAGTGAAATAAGTCACACAGAAAAGGACACTTCTCATAAGGTGTCACTTATAGAGGGAATGTAAAAACCGTTACACTTGAACTGAATTACAAAACAGAACAGAGTCACACATGCAGAAAACACACTATGGCTGCTTAACGGGAAAGCGAGGTGGGGTGATACATAAAGCAAGAGTTTCAAATTAGCTCAGATACCGTTCCATAAACCCAATATGTAATAGACAAGACCTACTCCTTGCTCAGAGAACTGGACTCAACACGCCCGATTCACCGCACAAGAATATATCTGACTAGTAATAATCTTAAAACCTATGAATTGATATCTCTCTGTTAGTGTGTCAAGTGGGTGTAAAGCGGCATAAACACAGCCGTGAAAAGCAGCTAAAGCCCATTATAAAAATAAATTACTTTTAAAAACCCATGAAACAAAGACAGTGAAAGAGAGAGAAATTCTTACAGAATTCGTTCAGGGGCTGTGATGCAACCTGGATTGACCATATCTAGACCCACAGCTGGATGAGACATAAGGGTGGACTCTCTTGGGGCTGAGAGGTTTGGTGAAGGTGGGTGAGCAAACGCAGACCCTTTATAGTAATACTGCGTGCTACCCATCGCATGGGTCCCAAATCTCCAGGTTCAAGGGCATCTTCCTACATCGAAAACAGGCATGAGAAACCCAGAAGATGGTACACCGTGTGATGGGGAAAGGTTTCTAAAACGCACCTCATTTCTCATCTCCTTGTGCTCGGGTTCGCCATTCCAGCCACTTTACTAGCAATCGCCCTACGTGGAGCATCAGCACCTTTAACCTCCTGTTCCGTACAGGTTGCAATTTGTCCTGAGGATGAATGGGAAGACGGGGAACCAATGAGAGACTAGCTCTTGGTGTTGGGACAGGCACAGGTCACTCTATTTTCCCACCAAGAAGAAGAATTAAACACAGGCTCAGCCTGCCCCCCGGAACCAGAACAGGGCCTGAAGCCATCCTGCGCTTTTGTGGCCAGCTCCCAAAAAAGCGAGTTGTAAAATGGAGCTTCAGGGCACTGCAATTCACAAACCTGCAGAGTTATAAATGATAACTCTCGTCCACAAATATATTGAGGGAAGGCAAAGAAGAGGATTTGAAATCAAGGCAGAATTGCAGGAAACAGATTTCAGGAGGTAGATTCGAATCGCCTTTAAAGCACATGAAAAGCGGCAAAACGTTGACAATGATGCCCTTGGCCAAAAAGGGCGTATGCGTTTTTTCCTGAATATATTCAGGAAAAAACGCATACGCCCTTTTTGGCCAAACAAGCAACCTGGAAAGGCCAATCAGCGCTACAAAGAAGTCTCGCTTCCCATCAGTCAAAAGGGCCATGCTGAAAAAAGTGTCAAAACCAGAAATGCAGGACAGGCCATGGAGAAATGGGAGCATTGCTACACTGATGGGCGGGATGTAAATTGCCAACAGCCACTCTGGAGAAGTGTACGGTGTGTCCTGAAACATCTAAAAAACACAGCTTAGAGAGCATAGGGCACTTCCACGCATGGGGGTATAAAGTGGGAAAATTAAAAATCAGCAAGACACAAGCACCCCAAAGTTTAGGGCTGCTCTGTTGACAAGGACCTCCACTTCATTCCACCTTAAATATCCCAGGAAAGCGAAAAATGGATAAAAAATTTGAGGTCCTTATGTACAATGGCATACCACTCAGCCATGAAATCAATGTCATAAGGCTAGTAGCAGCATGATGAGTGGATTTAGGTACGGCGATTCTAAGTGAAATAAGTCACACAGAAAAGGACACTTCTCATAAGGTGTCACTTATAGAGGGAATGTAAAAACCGTTACACTTGAACTGAATTACAAAACAGAACAGAGTCACACATGCAGAAAACACACTATGGCTGCTTAACGGGAAAGCGAGGTGGGGTGATACATAAATCAAGAGTTTCAAATTAGCTCATATACCGTTCCATAAACCCAATATGTAATAGACAAGACCTACTCCTTGCTCAGAGAACTGGACTCAACACGCCCGATTCACCGCACAAGAATATATCTGACTAGTAATAATCTTAAAACCTATGTATTGATATCTCTCTGTTAGTGTGTCAAGTGGGTGTAAAGCGGCATAAACACAGCCGTGAAAAGCAGCTAAACCCCATTATAAAAATAAATTTCTTTTAAAAACCCATGAAACAAAGACAGTGAAAGAGAGAGAAATTCTTACACAATTCGTTCAGGGGCTGTGATGCAACCTGGATTGACCATATCTAGACCCACAGCTGGATGAGACATAAGGGTGGACACTCTTGGGGCTGAGAGGTTTGGTGAGGTTGGGTGAGCAAACGCAGACCCTTTAAAGTAATACTGCGTGCTACCCATCGCATGGGTCCCAAATCTCCAGGTTCAAGGGCATCTTCCTACATCGAAAACATGCATGAGAAACCAAGAAGATGGTACACCGTGTGTTGGGGAAAGGTTTCTAAAATGCACCTCATTTCTCATCTCCTTGTGCTCGGGTTCGCCATTCCAGCCACTTTAGTAGCAATCTCCCTACTTGGAGCATCAGCATCTTTAACCTCTTGTTCCGTACAGGTTGCAATTTGTCCTGAGGATGAACGGGAAGACGGGGAACCAATGAGAGACTAGCTCTTGGTGTTGGGATAGGCACAGGTCACTCTATTTTCCCATCAGGAAGAAGAATTAACCACAGGCTCAGCCTGCACCCCGGAACCAGAACAGGGCCTGAAGCCATCCTGCGCTTTTGCGGCCACCTCCCAAAAAAGCGAGTTGTAAAATGGAGCTTCAGGGCACTGCAATTCACAATCCTACAGAGTTATAAATGATAACTCTCGTCCACAAATATATTGAGGGAAGGCAAAGACGAGGAATTGAAATCAAGGCAGAATTGCAGGAAACAGATTTCAGGAGGTAGATTCGAATCGCCTTTAAAGCACATGAAAAGCACCAAAACGTTGACAATGATGCCCTTGGCCAAAAAGGGCGTATGCGTTTTTTCCTGAATAAATTCAGGAAAAAACGCATACGCCCTTTTTGGCCAACCAAGCAACCTGGAAAGGCAAATCAGCGCTACAAAGCAGTCTCGCTTCCCATCGGTCAAAAGGGCCATGCTGAAAAAAGTGTCAAAACCAGAAATGCAGGACAGGCCATGGAGAAATGGGAGCCTTGCTACACTGATGGGCGGGATGTAAATTGCCAACAGCCACTCTGGAGAAGGGTACGGTGTGTCCTGAACCATCTAAAACACACAGCCTAGAGAGGGTAGGGCACTTCCACGCATGGGGGTATAAAGTGGGAAAATTGAAAATCAGCAAGACACAAGCACCCCAACGTTTAGGGCTGCTCTGTTGACAAGGACTTCCACTTCATTCCACCTTAAATATCCCAGGAAAGAGAAAAATGGATAAAAAAGTTGTGGTCCTTATGTACGGTGGAATATCACTCAGCCATGAAATCAATGTCATAAGGCTAGTAGCAGCATGATGAGTGGATTTAGGTACGACGATTCTAAGTGAAATAAGTCACACAGAAACGGACACTTCTCATAATGTGTCACTTATAGAGGGAATGTAAAAACCGTTACACTTGAACTGAATTACAAAACAGAACAGAGTGACACATGCAGAAAACACACTATGGCTGCTTAACGGGAAAGCGAGGTGGGGTGATACATAAATCAAGAGTTTCAAATTAGCTCAGATACCGTTCCATAAACCCAATATGTAATAGACAAGACCTACTCCTTGCTCAGAGAACTGGACTCAACACGCCCGATTCACCGCACAAGAATATATCTGACTAGTAATAATCTTAAAACCTATGTATTGATATCTCTCTGTTAGTGTGTCAAGTGGGTGTAAAGCGGCATAAACACAGCCGTGAAAAGCAGCTAAACCCCATTATAAAAATAAATTTCTTTTAAAAACCCATGAAACAAAGACAGTGAAAGAGAGAGAAATTCTTACACAATTCGTTCAGGGGCTGTGATGCAACCTGGATTGACCATATCTAGACCCACAGCTGGATGAGACATAAGGGTGGACACTCTTGGGGCTGAGAGGTTTGGTGAGGTTGGGTGAGCAAACGCAGACCCTTTAAAGTAATACTGCGTGCTACCCATCGCATGGGTCCCAAATCTCCAGGTTCAAGGGCATCTTCCTACATCGAAAACATGCATGAGAAACCAAGAAGATGGTACACCGTGTGATGGGGAAAGGTTTCTAAAATGCACCTCATTTCTCATCTCCTTGTGCTCGGGTTCGCCATTCCAGCCACTTTAGTAGCAATCTCCCTACTTGGAGCATCAGCACCTTTAACCTCCTGTTCCGTACAGGTTGCAATTTGTCCTGAGGATGAACGGGAAGACGGGGAACCAATGAGAGATTAGCTCTTGGTGTTGGGACAGGCACAAGTCACTCTATTTTCCCATCAGGAAGAAGAATTAACCACAGGCTCAGCCTGCCCCCCGGAACCAGAACAGGGCCTGAAGCCATCCTGCGCTTTTGCGGCCACCTCCCAAAAAAGCGAGTTGTAAAATGGAGCTTCAGGGCACTGCAATTTACAATCCTACAGAGTTATAAATGATAACTCTCGTCCACAAATATATTGAGGGAAGGCAAAGACGAGGAATTGAAATCAAGGCAGAATTGCAGGAAACAGATTTCAGGAGGTAGATTCGAATCGCCTTTAAAGCACATGAAAAGCGCCAAAACGTTGACAATGATGCCCTTGGCCAAAAAGGGCGTATGCGTTTTTTCCTGAATATATTCAGGAAAAAACGCATACGCCCTTTTTGGCCAACCAAGCAACCTGGAAAGGCCAATCAGCGCTACAAAGAAGTCTCGCTTCCCATCAGTCAAAAGGGCCATGCTGAAAAAAGTGTCAAAACCAGAAATGCAGGACAGGCCATGGAGAAATGGGAGCCTTGCTACACTGATGGGCGGGATGTAAATTGCCAACAGCCACTCTGGAGAAGTGTACGGTGTGTCCTGAAACATCTAAAAAACACAGCTTAGAGAGCATAGGGCACTTCCACGCATGGGGGTATAAAGTGGGAAAATTAAAAACCAGAAAGACACAAGCACCCCAAAGTTTAGGGCTGCTCTGTTGACAAGGACCTCCACTTCATTCCACCTTAAATATCCCAGGAAAGCGAAAAATGGATAAAAAATTTGAGGTCCTTATGTACAATGGCATACCACTCAGCCATGAAATCAATGTCATAAGGCTAGTAGGAGCATGATGAGTGGATTTAGGTACGGCGATTCTAAGTGAAATAAGTCACACAGAAAAGGACACTTCTCATAAGGTGTCACTTATAGAGGGAATGTAAAAACCGTTACACTTGAACTGAATTACAAAACAGAACAGAGTCACACATGCAGAAAACACACTATGGCTGCTTAACGGGAAAGCGAGGTGGGGTGATACATAAATCAAGAGTTTCAAATTAGCTCATATACCGTTCCATAAACCCAATATGTAATAGACAAGACCTACTCCTTGCTCAGAGAACTGGACTCAACACGCCCGATTCACCGCACAAGAATATATCTGACTAGTAATAATCTTAAAACCTATGTATTGATATCTCTCTGTTAGTGTGTCTAGTGGGTGTAAAGCGGCATAAACACAGCCGTGAAAAGCAGCTAAACCCCATTATAAAAATAAATTTTTTTAAAAACCCATGAAACATAGACAGTGAAAGAGAGAGAAATTCTTACACAATTCGTTCAGGGGCTGTGATGCAACCTGGATTGACCATATCTAGACCCACAGCTGGATGAGACATAAGGGTGGATACTCTTGGGGCTGAGAGGTTTGGTGAGGTTGGGTGAGCAAACGCAGACCCTTTAAAGTAATACTGCGTGCTACCCATCGCATGGGTCCCAAATCTCCAGGTTCAAGGGCATCTTCCTACATCGAAAACATGCATGAGAAACCAAGAAGATGGTACACCGTGTGTTGCGGAAAGGTTTCTAAAATGCACCTCATTTCTCATCTCCTTGTGCTCGGGTTCGCCATTCCAGCCACTTTAGTAGCAATCTCCCTACTTGGAGCATCAGCATCTTTAACCTCTTGTTCCGTACAGGTTGCAATTTGTCCTGAGGATGAACGGGAAGACGGGGAACCAATGAGAGACTAGCTCTTGGTGTTGGGATAGGCACAGGTCACTCTATTTTCCCATCAGGAAGAAGAATTAACCACAGGCTCAGCCTGCACCCCGGAACCAGAACAGGGCCTGAAGCCATCCTGCGCTTTTGCGGCCACCTCCCAAAAAAGCGAGTTGTAAAATGGAGCTTCAGGGCACTGCAATTCACAATCCTACAGAGTTATAAATGATAACTCTCGTCCACAAATATATTGAGGGAAGGCAAAGACGAGGAATTGAAATCAAGGCAGAATTGCAGGAAACAGATTTCAGGAGGTAGATTCGAATCGCCTTTAAAGCACATGAAAAGCACCAAAACGTTGACAATGATGCCCTTGGCCAAAAAGGGCGTATGCGTTTTTTCCTGAATAAATTCAGGAAAAAACGCATACGCCCTTTTTGGCCAACCAAGCAACCTGGAAAGGCAAATCAGCGCTACAAAGCAGTCTCGCTTCCCATCGGTCAAAAGGGCCATGCTGAAAAAAGTGTCAAAACCAGAAATGCAGGACAGGCCATGGAGAAATGGGAGCCTTGCTACACTGATGGGCGGGATGTAAATTGCCAACAGCCACTCTGGAGAAGGGTACGGTGTGTCCTGAACCATCTAAAACACACAGCCTAGAGAGGGTAGGGCACTTCCACGCATGGGGGTATAAAGTGGGAAAATTGAAAATCAGCAAGACACAAGCACCCCAACGTTTAGGGCTGCTCTGTTGACAAGGACTTCCACTTCATTCCACCTTAAATATCCCAGGAAAGAGAAAAATGGATAAAAAAGTTGTGGTCCTTATGTACGGTGGAATATCACTCAGCCATGAAATCAATGTCATAAGGCTAGTAGCAGCATGATGAGTGGATTTAGGTACGACGATTCTAAGTGAAATAAGTCACACAGAAACGGACACTTCTCATAATGTGTCACTTATAGAGGGAATGTAAAAACCGTTACACTTGAACTGAATTACAAAACAGAACAGAGTGACACATGCAGAAAACACACTATGGCTGCTTAACGGGAAAGGGGAGGTGGGGAGATACATAAAACAAGAGTTTCAAATTAGATCAGATACCGTTCCATAAACCCAATATGTAACAGACAAGATCTACTCCTTGCTCAGAGAACTGGACTCAACACGCCCGATTCACCGCACAAGAATATATCTGACTAGTAATAATCTTAAAACCTATGTATTGATATCTCTCTATTAGTGTGTCAAGTGGGTGTAAAGCGGCATAAACACAGCCGTGAAAAGCAGCTAAACCCCATTATAAAAATAAATTACTTTTAAAAACCCATGAAACAAAGACAGGGAAAGAGAGAGAAATTCTTACACAATTCGTTCAGGGGCTTTGATGCAACCTGGATTGACCATATCTAGACCCACAGCTGGATGAGACATAAGGGTGGACACTCTTGGGGCTGAGAGGTTTGGTGAGGTTGGGTGAGCAAACACAGACCCTTTAAAGTAATACTGCGTGGTACCCATCGCATGGGTCCCAAATCTCCAGGTTCAAGGGCATCTTCCTACATCGAAAACATGCATGAGAAACCCAGAAGATGGTACACCGTGTGATGGGGAAAGGTTTCTAAAACGCACCTCATTTCTCATCTCCTTGTGCTCGGGTTTGCCATTCCAGCCACTTTACTAGCAATCTCCCTACTTGGAGCATCAGCACCTTTAACCTCCTGTTCTGTACAGGTTGCAATATGTCCTGAGGATGAACGGGAAGACGGGGAACCAATGAGAGACTAGCTCTTGGTGTTGGGATAGGCACAGGTCACTCTATTTTCCCATCAGGAAGAAGAATTAACCACAGGCTCAGCCTGCCCCCCGGAACCAGAACAGGGCCTGAAGCCATCCTGCGCTTTTGCGGCCACCTCCCAAAAAAGCGAGTTGTAAAATGGAGCTTCAGGGCACTGCAATTCACAAACCTGCAGAGTTATAAATGATAACTCTCGTCCACAAATATATTGAGTGAAGGCAAAGAAGAGGATTTGAAGTCAAGGCAGAATTTCAGGAAACAGATTTTAGGAGGTAGATTCGAATCGCCTTTAAAGCACATGAAAAGCGACAAAACGTTGACAATGATGCCCTTGGCCAAAAAGGGCGTATGCGTTTTTTCCTGAATATATTCAGGAAAAAACGCATACGCCCTTTTTGGCCAACCAAGCAACCTGGAAAGGCAAATCAGCGCTACAAAGAAGTCTCGCTTCCCATCGGTCAAAAGGGCCATGCTGAAAAAAGTGTCAAAACCAGAAATGCAGGACAGGCCATGGAGAAATGGGAGCCTTGCTACACTGATGGGCAGGATGTAAATTGCCAACAGCCACTCTGGAGAAGGGTACGGTGTGTCCTGAACCATGTAAAACACACAGCCTAGAGAGGATAGGGCACTTCCACGCATGGGGGTATAAAGTGGGAAAATTGAAAATCAGCAAGACACAAGCACCCCAACGTTTAGGGCTGCTCTGTTGACAAGGACTTCCACTTCATTCCACCTTAAATATCCCAGGAAAGAGAAAAATGGATAAAAAAGTTTTGTTCCTTATGTACGATGGAATATCACTCAGCCATGAAATCAATGTCATAAGGCTAGTAGCAGCATGATGAGTGGATTTAGGTACGACGATCCTAAGTGAAATAAGTCACACAGAAAAGGACACTTCTCATAAGGTGTCACTTATAGAGGGAATGTAAAAACCGTTACACTTGAACTGAGTTACAAAACAGAACAGAGTAACACATGCAGAAAACACACTATGGCTGCTTAACGGGAAAGGGGAGGTGGGGAGATACATAAAACAAGAGTTTCAAATTAGATCAGATACCGTTCCATAAACCCAATATGTAACAGACAAGACCTACTCCTTGCTCAGAGAACTGGACTCAACACGCCCGATTCACCGCACAAGAATATATCTGACTAGTAATAATCTTAAAACCTATGTATTGATATCTCTCTATTAGTGTGTCAAGTGGGTGTAAAGCGACATAAACACTGCCGTGAAAAGCAGCTAAACCCCATTATAAAAATAAATTACTTTTAAAAACCCATGAAACAAAGACAGGGAAAGAGAGAGAAATTCTTACACAATTCGTTCAGGGGCTTTGATGCAACCTGGATTGACCATATCTAGACCCACAGCTGGATGAGACATAAGGGTGGACACTCTTGGGGCTGAGAGGTTTGGTGAGGTTGGGTGAGCAAACACAGACCCTTTAAAGTAATACTGCGTGGTACCCATCGCATGGGTCCCAAATCTCCAGGTTCAAGGGCATCTTCCTACATCGAAAACATGCATGAGAAACCCAGAAGATGGTACACCGTGTGATGGGGAAAGGTTTCTAAAACGCACCTCATTTCTCATCTCCTTGTGCTCGGGTTTGCCATTCCAGCCACTTTACTAGCAATCTCCCTACTTGGAGCATCAGCACCTTTAACCTCCTGTTCTGTACAGGTTGCAATTTGTCCTGAGGATGAACGGGAAGACGGGGAACCAATGAGAGACTAGCTCTTGGTGTTGGGACAGGCCCAGGTCACTCTATTTTCCCATCAGGAAGAAGAATTAACCACAGGCTCAGCCTGCCCCCCGGAACCAGAACAGGGCCTGAAGCCATCCTGCGCTTTTGCGGCCACCTCCCAAAAAAGCGAGTTGTAAAATGGAGCTTCAGGGCACTGCAATTCACAATCCTACAGAGTTATAAATGATAACTCTTGTCCACAAATATATTGAAGGAAGGCAAAGACGAGGAATTGAAATCAAGGCAGAATTGCAGGAAACAGATTTCAGGAGGTAGATTCGAATCGCCTTTAAAGCACATGAAAAGCGCCAAAACGTTGACAATGATGCCCTTGGCCAAAAAGGGCGTGTGCGTTTTTTCCTGAATATATTCAGGAAAAAACGCATACGCCCTTTTTGGCTAACCAAGCAACCTGGAAAGTCAAATCAGCGATACAAAGAAGTCTCGCTTCCCATCGGTCAAAAGGGCCATGCTGAAAAAAGTGTCAAAACCAGAAATGCAGGACAGGCCATGGAGAAATGGGAGCCTTGCTACACTGATGGGCGGGATGTAAATTGCCAAAAGCCACTCTGGAGAAGTGTACGGTGTGTCCTGAAACATCTAAAAAACACAGCTTAGAGAGCATAGGGCACTTCCACGCATGGGGGTATAAAGTGGGAAAATTAAAAATCAGCAAGACACAAGCACCCCAAAGTTTAGGGATGCTCTGTTGACAAGGACCTCCACTTCATTACACCTTAAATATCCCAGGAAAGCGAAAAATGGATAAAAAATTTGAGGTCCTTATGTACAATGGCATACCACTCAGCCATGAAATCAATGTCATAAGTCTAGTAGCAGCATGATGAGTGGATTTAGGTACGACAATTCTAAGTGAAATAAGTCACACAGAAAAGGACACTTCTCATAAGGTGTCACTTATAGAGGGAATGTAAAAACCGTTACACTTGAACTGAATTACAAAACAGAACAGAGTCACACATGCAGAAAACACACTATGGCTGCTTAACGGGAAAGCGAGGTGGGGTGATACATAAAGCAAGAGTTTCAAATTAGCTCAGATACCGTTCCATAAACCCAATATGTAATAGACAAGACCTACTCCTTGCTCAGAGAACTGGACTCAACACGCCCGATTCACCGCACAAGAATATATCTGACTAGTAATAATCTTAAAACCTATGAATTGATATCTCTCTGTTAGTGTGTCAAGTGGGTGTAAAGCGGCATAAACACAGCCGTGAAAAGCAGCTAAAGCCCATTATAAAAATAAATTACTTTTAAAAACCCATGAAACAAAGACAGTGAAAGAGAGAGAAATTCTTACAGAATTCGTTCAGGGGCTGTGATGCAACCTGGATTGACCATATCTAGACCCACAGCTGGATGAGACATAAGGGTGGACTCTCTTGGGGCTGAGAGGTTTGGTGAAGGTGGGTGAGCAAACGCAGACCCTTTATAGTAATACTGCGTGCTACCCATCGCATGGGTCCCAAATCTCCAGGTTCAAGGGCATCTTCCTACATCGAAAACAGGCATGAGAAACCCAGAAGATGGTACACCGTGTGATGGGGAAAGGTTTCTAAAACGCACCTCATTTCTCATCTCCTTGTGCTCGGGTTCGCCATTCCAGCCACTTTACTAGCAATCGCCCTACGTGGAGCATCAGCACCTTTAACCTCCTGTTCCGTACAGGTTGCAATTTGTCCTGAGGATGAATGGGAAGACGGGGAACCAATGAGAGACTAGCTCTTGGTGTTGGGACAGGCACAGGTCACTCTATTTTCCCACCAAGAAGAAGAATTAAACACAGGCTCAGCCTGCCCCCCGGAACCAGAACAGGGCCTGAAGCCATCCTGCGCTTTTGTGGCCAGCTCCCAAAAAAGCGAGTTGTAAAATGGAGCTTCAGGGCACTGCAATTCACAAACCTGCAGAGTTATAAATGATAACTCTCGTCCACAAATATATTGAGGGAAGGCAAAGAAGAGGATTTGAAATCAAGGCAGAATTGCAGGAAACAGATTTCAGGAGGTAGATTCGAATCGCCTTTAAAGCACATGAAAAGCGGCAAAACGTTGACAATGATGCCCTTGGCCAAAAAGGGCGTATGCGTTTTTTCCTGAATATATTCAGGAAAAAACGCATACGCCCTTTTTGGCCAAACAAGCAACCTGGAAAGGCCAATCAGCGCTACAAAGAAGTCTTGCTTCCCATCAGTCAAAAGGGCCATGCTGAAAAAAGTGTCAAAACCAGAAATGCAGGACAGGCCATGGAGAAATGGGAGCCTTGCTACACTGATGGGCGGGATGTAAATTGCCAACAGCCACTCTGGAGAAGTGTACGGTGTGTCCTGAAACATCTAAAAAACACAGCTTAGAGAGCATAGGGCACTTCCACGCATGGGGGTATAAAGTGGGAAAATTAAAAATCAGCAAGACACAAGCACCCCAAAGTTTAGGGCTGCTCTGTTGACAAGGACCTCCACTTCATTCCACCTTAAATATCCCAGGAAAGCGAAAAATGGATAAAAAATTTGAGGTCCTTATGTACAATGGCATACCACTCAGCCATGAAATCAATGTCATAAGGCTAGTAGCAGCATGATGAGTGGATTTAGGTACGGCGATTCTAAGTGAAATAAGTCACACAGAAAAGGACACTTCTCATAAGGTGTCACTTATAGAGGGAATGTAAAAACCGTTACACTTGAACTGAATTACAAAACAGAACAGAGTCACACATGCAGAAAACACACTATGGCTGCTTAACGGGAAAGCGAGGTGGGGTGATACATAAAATAAGAGTTTCAAATTAGCTCAGATACCGTTCCATAAACCCAATATGTAATAGACAAGACCTACTCCTTGCTCAGAGAACTGGACTCAACACGCCCGATTCACCGCACAAGAATATATCTGACTAGTAATAATCTTAAAACCTATGTATTGATATCTCTCTGTTAGTGTGTCAAGTGGGTGTAAAGCGGCATAAACACAGCCGTGAAAAGCAGCTATACCCCATTATAAAAATAAATTTCTTTTAAAAACCCATGAAACAAAGACAGTGAAAGAGAGAGAAATTCTTACACAATTCGTTCAGGGGCTGTGATGCAACCTGGATTGACCATATCTAGACCCACAGCTGGATGAGACATAAGGGTGGATACTCTTGGGGCTGAGAGGTTTGGTGAGGTTGGGTGAGCAAACGCAGACCCTTTAAAGTAATACTGCGTGCTACCCATCGCATGGGTCCCAAATCTCCAGGTTAAAGGGCATCTTCCTACATCGAAAACATGCATGAGAAACCAAGAAGATGGTACACCGTGTGTTGGGGAAAGGTTTCTAAAATGCACCTCATTTCTCATCTCCTTGTGCTCGGGTTCGCCATTCCAGCCACTTTAGTAGCAATCTCCCTATTTGGAGCATCAGCATATTTAACCTCCTGTTCCGTACAGGTTGCAATTTGTCATGAGGATGAACGGGAAGACGGGGAACCAATGAGAGACTAGCTCTTGGTGTTGGGACAGGCACAGGTCACTCTATTTTCCCATCAGGAAGAAGAATTAACCACAGGCTCAGCCTGCCCCCCGGAACCAGAACAGGGCCTGAAGCCATCCTGCGCTTTTGCGGCCACCTCCCAAAAAAGCGAGTTGTAAAATGGAGCTTCAGGGCACTGCAATTCACAATCCTACAGAGTTATAAATGATAACTCTCGTCCACAAATATATTGAGGGAAGGCAAAGACGAGGAATTGAAATCAAGGCAGAATTGCAGGAAACAGATTTCAGGAGGTAGATTCGAATCGCCTTTAAAGCACATGAAAAGCGCCAAAACGTTGACAATGATGCCCTTGGCCAAAAAGGGCGTATGCGTTTTTTCCTGAATATATTCAGGAAAAAACGCATACGCCCTTTTTGGCCAACCAAGCAACCTGGAAAGGCCAATCAGCGCTACAAAGAAGTCTCGCTTCCCATCAGTCAAAAGGGCCATGCTGAAAAAAGTGTCAAAACCAGAAATGCAGGACAGGCCATGGAGAAATGGGAGCCTTGCTACACTGATGGGCGGGATGTAAATTGCCAACAGCCACTCTGGAGAAGTGTACGGTGTGTCCTGAAACATCTAAAAAACACAGCTTAGAGAGCATAGGGCACTTCCACGCATGGGGGTATAAAGTGGGAAAATTAAAAACCAGAAAGACACAAGCACCCCAAAGTTTAGGGCTGCTCTGTTGACAAGGACCTCCACTTCATTCCACCTTAAATATCCCAGGAAAGCGAAAAATGGATAAAAAATTTGAGGTCCTTATGTACAATGGCATACCACTCAGCCATGAAATCAATGTCATAAGGCTAGTAGGAGCATGATGAGTGGATTTAGGTACGGCGATTCTAAGTGAAATAAGTCACACAGAAAAGGACACTTCTCATAAGGTGTCACTTATAGAGGGAATGTAAAAACCGTTACACTTGAACTGAATTACAAAACAGAACAGAGTCACACATGCAGAAAACACACTATGGCTGCTTAACGGGAAAGCGAGGTGGGGTGATACATAAATCAAGAGTTTCAAATTAGCTCATATACCGTTCCATAAACCCAATATGTAATAGACAAGACCTACTCCTTGCTCAGAGAACTGGACTCAACACGCCCGATTCACCGCACAAGAATATATCTGACTAGTAATAATCTTAAAACCTATGTATTGATATCTCTCTGTTAGTGTGTCTAGTGGGTGTAAAGCGGCATAAACACAGCCGTGAAAAGCAGCTAAACCCCATTATAAAAATAAATTTCTTTTAAAAACCCATGAAACATAGACAGTGAAAGAGAGAGAAATTCTTTCACAATTCGTTCAGGGGCTGTGATGCAACCTGGATTGACCATATCTAGACCCACAGCTGGATGAGACATAAGGGTGGATACTCTTGGGGCTGAGAGGTTTGGTGAGGTTGGGTGAGCAAACGCAGACCCTTTAAAGTAATACTGCGTGCTACCCATCGCATGGGTCCCAAATCTCCAGGTTCAAGGGCATCTTCCTACATCGAAAACATGCATGAGAAACCAAGAAGATGGTACACCGTGTGTTGGGGAAAGGTTTCTAAAATGCACCTCATTTCTCATCTCCTTGTGCTCGGGTTCGCCATTCCAGCCACTTTAGTAGCAATCTCCCTACTTGGAGCATCAGCATCTTTAACCTCCTGTTCCGTACAGGTTGCAATTTGTCCTGAGGATGAACGGGAAGACGGGGAACCAATGAGAGACTAGCTCTTGGTGTTGGGATAGGCACAGGTCACTCTATTTTCCCATCAGGAAGAAGAATTAACCACAGGCTCAGCCTGCACCCCGGAACCAGAACAGGGCCTGAAGCCATCGTGCGCTTTTGCGGCCACCTCCCAAAAAAGCGAGTTGTAAAATGGAGCTTCAGGGCACTGCAATTCACAATCCTACAGAGTTATAAATGATAACTCTCGTCCACAAATATATTGAGGGAAGGCAAAGACGAGGAATTGAAATCAAGGCAGAATTGCAGGAAACAGATTTCAGGAGGTAGATTCGAATCGCCTTTAAAGCACATGAAAAGCACCAAAACGTTGACAATGATGCCCTTGGCCAAAAAGGGCGTATGCGTTTTTTCCTGAATAAATTCAGGAAAAAACGCATACGCCCTTTTTGGCCAACCAAGCAACCTGGAAAGGCAAATCAGCGCTACAAAGCAGTCTCGCTTCCCATCGGTCAAAAGGGCCATGCTGAAAAAAGTGTCAAAACCAGAAATGCAGGACAGGCCATGGAGAAATGGGAGCCTTGCTACACTGATGGGCGGGATGTAAATTGCCAACAGCCACTCTGGAGAAGGGTACGGTGTGTCCTGAACCATCTAAAACACACAGCCTAGAGAGGGTAGGGCACTTCCACGCATGGGGGTATAAAGTGGGAAAATTGAAAATCAGCAAGACACAAGCACCCCAACGTTTAGGGCTGCTCTGTTGACAAGGACTTCCACTTCATTCCACCTTAAATATCCCAGGAAAGAGAAAAATGGATAAAAAAGTTGTGGTCCTTATGTACGATGGAATATCACTCAGCCATGAAATCAATGTCATAAGGCTAGTAGCAGCATGATGAGTGGATTTAGGTACGACGATTCTAAGTGAAATAAGTCACACAGAAACGGACACTTCTCATAATGTGTCACTTATAGAGGGAATGTAAAAACCGTTACACTTGAACTGAATTACAAAACAGAACAGAGTGACACATGCAGAAAACACACTATGGCTGCTTAACGGGAAAGGGGAGGTGGGGAGATACATAAAACAAGAGTTTCAAATTAGATCAGATACCGTTCCATAAACCCAATATGTAACAGACAAGATCTACTCCTTGCTCAGAGAACTGGACTCAACACGCCCGATTCACCGCACAAGAATATATCTGACTAGTAATAATCTTAAAACCTATGTATTGATATCTCTCTATTAGTGTGTCAAGTGGGTGTAAAGCGGCATAAACACAGCCGTGAAAAGCAGCTAAACCCCATTATAAAAATAAATTACTTTTAAAAACCCATGAAACAAAGACAGGGAAAGAGAGAGAAATTCTTACACAATTCGTTCAGGGGCTTTGATGCAACCTGGATTGACCATATCTAGACCCACAGCTGGATGAGACATAAGGGTGGACACTCTTGGGGCTGAGAGGTTTGGTGAGGTTGGGTGAGCAAACACAGACCCTTTAAAGTAATACTGCGTGGTACCCATCGCATGGGTCCCAAATCTCCAGGTTCAAGGGCATCTTCCTACATCGAAAACATGCATGAGAAACCCAGAAGATGGTACACCGTGTGATGGGGAAAGGTTTCTAAAACGCACCTCATTTCTCATCTCCTTGTGCTCGGGTTTGCCATTCCAGCCACTTTACTAGCAATCTCCCTACTTGGAGCATCAGCACCTTTAACCTCCTGTTCTGTACAGGTTGCAATATGTCCTGAGGATGAACGGGAAGACGGGGAACCAATGAGAGACTAGCTCTTGGTGTTGGGACAGGCCCAGGTCACTCTATTTTCCCATCAGGAAGAAGAATTAACCACAGGCTCAGCCTGCCCCCCGGAACCAGAACAGGGCCTGAAGCCATCCTGCGCTTTTGCGGCCACCTCCCAAAAAAGCGAGTTGTAAAATGGAGCTTCAGGGCACTGCAATTCACAAACCTGCAGAGTTATAAATGATAACTCTCGTCCACAAATATATTGAGTGAAGGCAAAGAAGAGGATTTGAAGTCAAGGCAGAATTTCAGGAAACAGATTTTAGGAGGTAGATTCGAATCGCCTTTAAAGCACATGAAAAGCGACAAAACGTTGACAATGATGCCCTTGGCCAAAAAGGGCGTATGCGTTTTTTCCTGAATATATTCAGGAAAAAACGCATACGCCCTTTTTGGCCAACCAAGCAACCTGGAAAGGCAAATCAGCGCTACAAAGAAGTCTCGCTTCCCATCGGTCAAAAGGGCCATGCTGAAAAAAGTGTCAAAACCAGAAATGCAGGACAGGCCATGGAGAAATGGGAGCCTTGCTACACTGATGGGCAGGATGTAAATTGCCAACAGCCACTCTGGAGAAGGGTACGGTGTGTCCTGAACCATGTAAAACACACAGCCTAGAGAGGATAGGGCACTTCCACGCATGGGGGTATAAAGTGGGAAAATTGAAAATCAGCAAGACACAAGCACCCCAACGTTTAGGGCTGCTCTGTTGACAAGGACTTCCACTTCATTCCACCTTAAATATCCCAGGAAAGAGAAAAATGGATAAAAAAGTTTTGTTCCTTATGTACGATGGAATATCACTCAGCCATGAAATCAATGTCATAAGGCTAGTAGCAGCATGATGAGTGGATTTAGGTACGACGATCCTAAGTGAAATAAGTCACACAGAAAAGGACACTTCTCATAAGGTGTCACTTATAGAGGGAATGTAAAAACCGTTACACTTGAACTGAGTTACAAAACAGAACAGAGTAACACATGCAGAAAACACACTATGGCTGCTTAACGGGAAAGGGGAGGTGGGGAGATACATAAAACAAGAGTTTCAAATTAGATCAGATACCGTTCCATAAACCCAATATGTAACAGACAAGACCTACTCCTTGCTCAGAGAACTGGACTCAACACGCCCGATTCACCGCACAAGAATATATCTGACTAGTAATAATCTTAAAACCTATGTATTGATATCTCTCTATTAGTGTGTCAAGTGGGTGTAAAGCGACATAAACACTGCCGTGAAAAGCAGCTAAACCCCATTATAAAAATAAATTACTTTTAAAAACCCATGAAACAAAGACAGGGAAAGAGAGAGAAATTCTTACACAATTCGTTCAGGGGCTTTGATGCAACCTGGATTGACCATATCTAGACCCACAGCTGGATGAGACATAAGGGTGGACACTCTTGGGGCTGAGAGGTTTGGTGAGGTTGGGTGAGCAAACACAGACCCTTTAAAGTAATACTGCGTGGTACCCATCGCATGGGTCCCAAATCTCCAGGTTCAAGGGCATCTTCCTACATCGAAAACATGCATGAGAAACCCAGAAGATGGTACACCGTGTGATGGGGAAAGGTTTCTAAAACGCACCTCATTTCTCATCTCCTTGTGCTCGGGTTTGCCATTCCAGCCACTTTACTAGCAATCTCCCTACTTGGAGCATCAGCACCTTTAACCTCCTGTTCTGTACAGGTTGCAATTTGTCCTGAGGATGAACGGGAAGACGGGGAACCAATGAGAGACTAGCTCTTGGTGTTGGGACAGGCCCAGGTCACTCTATTTTCCCATCAGGAAGAAGAATTAACCACAGGCTCAGCCTGCCCCCCGGAACCAGAACAGGGCCTGAAGCCATCCTGCGCTTTTGCGGCCACCTCCCAAAAAAGCGAGTTGTAAAATGGAGCTTCAGGGCACTGCAATTCACAATCCTACAGAGTTATAAATGATAACTCTTGTCCACAAATATATTGAAGGAAGGCAAAGACGAGGAATTGAAATCAAGGCAGAATTGCAGGAAACAGATTTCAGGAGGTAGATTCGAATCGCCTTTAAAGCACATGAAAAGCGCCAAAACGTTGACAATGATGCCCTTGGCCAAAAAGGGCGTGTGCGTTTTTTCCTGAATATATTCAGGAAAAAACGCATACGCCCTTTTTGGCTAACCAAGCAACCTGGAAAGTCAAATCAGCGATACAAAGAAGTCTCGCTTCCCATCGGTCAAAAGGGCCATGCTGAAAAAAGTGTCAAAACCAGAAATGCAGGACAGGCCATGGAGAAATGGGAGCCTTGCTACACTGATGGGCGGGATGTAAATTGCCAAAAGCCACTCTGGAGAAGTGTACGGTGTGTCCTGAAACATCTAAAAAACACAGCTTAGAGAGCATAGGGCACTTCCACGCATGGGGGTATAAAGTGGGAAAATTAAAAATCAGCAAGACACAAGCACCCCAAAGTTTAGGGATGCTCTGTTGACAAGGACCTCCACTTCATTACACCTTAAATATCCCAGGAAAGCGAAAAATGGATAAAAAATTTGAGGTCCTTATGTACAATGGCATACCACTCAGCCATGAAATCAATGTCATAAGTCTAGTAGCAGCATGATGAGTGGATTTAGGTACGACAATTCTAAGTGAAATAAGTCACACAGAAAAGGACACTTCTCATAAGGTGTCACTTATAGAGGGAATGTAAAAACCGTTACACTTGAACTGAATTACAAAACAGAACAGAGTCACACATGCAGAAAACACACTATGGCTGCTTAACGGGAAAGCGAGGTGGGGTGATACATAAAGCAAGAGTTTCAAATTAGCTCAGATACCGTTCCATAAACCCAATATGTAATAGACAAGACCTACTCCTTGCTCAGAGAACTGGACTCAACACGCCCGATTCACCGCACAAGAATATATCTGACTAGTAATAATCTTAAAACCTATGAATTGATATCTCTCTGTTAGTGTGTCAAGTGGGTGTAAAGCGGCATAAACACAGCCGTGAAAAGCAGCTAAAGCCCATTATAAAAATAAATTACTTTTAAAAACCCATGAAACAAAGACAGTGAAAGAGAGAGAAATTCTTACAGAATTCGTTCAGGGGCTGTGATGCAACCTGGATTGACCATATCTAGACCCACAGCTGGATGAGACATAAGGGTGGACTCTCTTGGGGCTGAGAGGTTTGGTGAAGGTGGGTGAGCAAACGCAGACCCTTTATAGTAATACTGCGTGCTACCCATCGCATGGGTCCCAAATCTCCAGGTTCAAGGGCATCTTCCTACATCGAAAACAGGCATGAGAAACCCAGAAGATGGTACACCGTGTGATGGGGAAAGGTTTCTAAAACGCACCTCATTTCTCATCTCCTTGTGCTCGGGTTCGCCATTCCAGCCACTTTACTAGCAATCGCCCTACGTGGAGCATCAGCACCTTTAACCTCCTGTTCCGTACAGGTTGCAATTTGTCCTGAGGATGAATGGGAAGACGGGGAACCAATGAGAGACTAGCTCTTGGTGTTGGGACAGGCACAGGTCACTCTATTTTCCCACCAAGAAGAAGAATTAAACACAGGCTCAGCCTGCCCCCCGGAACCAGAACAGGGCCTGAAGCCATCCTGCGCTTTTGTGGCCAGCTCCCAAAAAAGCGAGTTGTAAAATGGAGCTTCAGGGCACTGCAATTCACAAACCTGCAGAGTTATAAATGATAACTCTCGTCCACAAATATATTGAGGGAAGGCAAAGAAGAGGATTTGAAATCAAGGCAGAATTGCAGGAAACAGATTTCAGGAGGTAGATTCGAATCGCCTTTAAAGCACATGAAAAGCGGCAAAACGTTGACAATGATGCCCTTGGCCAAAAAGGGCGTATGCGTTTTTTCCTGAATATATTCAGGAAAAAACGCATACGCCCTTTTTGGCCAAACAAGCAACCTGGAAAGGCCAATCAGCGCTACAAAGAAGTCTTGCTTCCCATCAGTCAAAAGGGCCATGCTGAAAAAAGTGTCAAAACCAGAAATGCAGGACAGGCCATGGAGAAATGGGAGCCTTGCTACACTGATGGGCGGGATGTAAATTGCCAACAGCCACTCTGGAGAAGTGTACGGTGTGTCCTGAAACATCTAAAAAACACAGCTTAGAGAGCATAGGGCACTTCCACGCATGGGGGTATAAAGTGGGAAAATTGAAAATCAGCAAGACACAAGCACCCCAAAGTTTAGGGCTGCTCTGTTGACAAGGACCTCCACTTCATTCCACCTTAAATATCCCAGGAAAGCGAAAAATGGATAAAAAATTTGAGGTCCTTATGTACAATGGCATACCACTCAGCCATGAAATCAATGTCATAAGGCTAGTAGCAGCATGATGAGTGGATTTAGGTACGGCGATTCTAAGTGAAATAAGTCACACAGAAAAGGACACTTCTCATAAGGTGT
Organism: Balaenoptera physalus; assembly: GCF_965194825.1. Lineage (NCBI taxonomy): Eukaryota > Metazoa > Chordata > Mammalia > Artiodactyla > Balaenopteridae > Balaenoptera > Balaenoptera physalus. The sequence continues at coordinate 473,350 of NW_028126181.1, read as the reverse complement.
CACTTATAGAGGGAATGTAAAAACCGTTACACTTGAACTGAATTACAAAACAGAACAGAGTCACACATGCAGAAAACACACTATGGCTGCTTAACGGGAAAGCGAGGTGGGGTGATACATAAAATAAGAGTTTCAAATTAGCTCAGATACCGTTCCATAAACCCAATATGTAATAGACAAGACCTACTCCTTGCTCAGAGAACTGGACTCAACACGCCCGATTCACCGCACAAGAATATATCTGACTAGTAATAATCTTAAAACCTATGTATTGATATCTCTCTGTTAGTGTGTCAAGTGGGTGTAAAGCGGCATAAACACAGCCGTGAAAAGCAGCTATACCCCATTATAAAAATAAATTTCTTTTAAAAACCCATGAAACAAAGACAGTGAAAGAGAGAGAAATTCTTACACAATTCGTTCAGGGGCTGTGATGCAACCTGGATTGACCATATCTAGACCCACAGCTGGATGAGACATAAGGGTGGATACTCTTGGGGCTGAGAGGTTTGGTGAGGTTGGGTGAGCAAACGCAGACCCTTTAAAGTAATACTGCGTGCTACCCATCGCATGGGTCCCAAATCTCCAGGTTAAAGGGCATCTTCCTACATCGAAAACATGCATGAGAAACCAAGAAGATGGTACACCGTGTGTTGGGGAAAGGTTTCTAAAATGCACCTCATTTCTCATCTCCTTGTGCTCGGGTTCGCCATTCCAGCCACTTTACTAGCAATCTCCCTACTTGGAGCATCAGCACGTTTAACCTCCTGTTCCGTACAGGTTGCAATTTGTCCTGAGGATGAACGGGAAGACGGGGAACCAATGAGAGACTAGCTCTTGGTGTTGGGACAGGCACAGGTCACTCTATTTTCCCATCAGGAAGAAGAATTAACCACAGGCTCAGCCTGCCCCCCGGAACCAGAACAGGGCCTGAAGCCATCCTGCGCTTTTGCGGCCACCTCCCAAAAAAGCGAGTTGTAAAATGGAGCTTCAGGGCACTGCAATTTACAATCCTACAGAGTTATAAATGATAACTCTCGTCCACAAATATATTGAGGGAAGGCAAAGACGAGGAATTGAAATCAAGGCAGAATTGCAGGAAACAGATTTCAGGAGGTAGATTCGAATCGCCTTTAAAGCACATGAAAAGCGCCAAAACGTTGACAATGATGCCCTTGGCCAAAAAGGGCGTATGCGTTTTTTCCTGAATATATTCAGGAAAAAACGCATACGCCCTTTTTGGCCAACCAAGCAACCTGGAAAGGCCAATCAGCGCTACAAAGAAGTCTCGCTTCCCATCAGTCAAAAGGGCCATGATGAAAAAAGTGTCAAAACCAGAAATGCAGGACAGGCCATGGAGAAATGGGAGCCTTGCTACACTGATGGGCGGGATGTAAATTGCCAACAGCCACTCTGGAGAAGTGTACGGTGTGTCCTGAAACATCTAAAAAACACAGCTTAGAGAGCATAGGGCACTTCCACGCATGGGGGTATAAAGTGGGAAAATTAAAAACCAGAAAGACACAAGCACCCCAAAGTTTAGGGCTGCTCTGTTGACAAGGACCTCCACTTCATTCCACCTTAAATATCCCAGGAAAGCGAAAAATGGATAAAAAATTTGAGGTCCTTATGTACAATGGCATACCACTCAGCCATGAAATCAATGTCATAAGGCTAGTAGGAGCATGATGAGTGGATTTAGGTACGGCGATTCTAAGTGAAATAAGTCACACAGAAAAGGACACTTCTCATAAGGTGTCACTTATAGAGGGAATGTAAAAACCGTTACACTTGAACTGAATTACAAAACAGAACAGAGTCACACATGCAGAAAACACACTATGGCTGCTTAACGGGAAAGCGAGGTGGGGTGATACATAAATCAAGAGTTTCAAATTAGCTCATATACCGTTCCATAAACCCAATATATAATAGACAAGACCTACTCCTTGCTCAGAGAACTGGACTCAACACGCCCGATTCACCGCACAAGAATATATCTGACTAGTAATAATCTTAAAACCTATGTATTGATATCTCTCTGTTAGTGTGTCTAGTGGGTGTAAAGCGGCATAAACACAGCCGTGAAAAGCAGCTAAACCCCATTATAAAAATAAATTTCTTTTAAAAACCCATGAAACATAGACAGTGAAAGAGAGAGAAATTCTTACACAATTCGTTCAGGGGCTGTGATGCAACCTGGATTGACCATATCTAGACCCACAGCTGGATGAGACATAAGGGTGGACACTCTTGGGGCTGAGAGGTTTGGTGAGGTTGGGTGAGCAAACACAGACCCTTTAAAGTAATACTGCGTGGTACCCATCGCATGGGTCCCAAATCTCCAGGTTCAAGGGCATCTTCCTACATCGAAAACATGCATGAGAAACCCAGAAGATGGTACACCGTGTGATGGGGAAAGGTTTCTAAAACGCACCTCATTTCTCATCTCCTTGTGCTCGGGTTTGCCATTCCAGCCACTTTACTAGCAATCTCCCTACTTGGAGCATCAGCACCTTTAACCTCCTGTTCTGTACAGGTTGCAATATGTCCTGAGGATGAACGGGAAGACGGGGAACCAATGAGAGACTAGCTCTTGGTGTTGGGACAGGCCCAGGTCACTCTATTTTCCCATCAGGAAGAAGAATTAACCACAGGCTCAGCCTGCCCCCCGGAACCAGAACAGGGCCTGAAGCCATCCTGCGCTTTTGCGGCCACCTCCCAAAAAAGCGAGTTGTAAAATGGAGCTTCAGGGCACTGCAATTCACAAACCTGCAGAGTTAAAAATGATAACTCTCGTCCACAAATATATTGAGTGAAGGCAAAGAAGAGGATTTGAAGTCAAGGCAGAATTTCAGGAAACAGATTTTAGGAGGTAGATTCGAATCGCCTTTAAAGCACATGAAAAGCGACAAAACGTTGACAATGATGCCCTTGGCCAAAAAGGGCGTATGCGTTTTTTCCTGAATATATTCAGGAAAAAACGCATACGCCCTTTTTGGCCAACCAAGCAACCTGGAAAGGCAAATCAGCGCTACAAAGAAGTCTCGCTTCCCATCGGTCAAAAGGGCCATGCTGAAAAAAGTGTCAAAACCAGAAATGCAGGACAGGCCATGGAGAAATGGGAGCCTTGCTACACTGATGGGCAGGATGTAAATTGCCAACAGCCACTCTGGAGAAGGGTACGGTGTGTCCTGAACCATGTAAAACACACAGCCTAGAGAGGAAAGGGCACTTCCACGCATGGGGGTATAAAGTGGGAAAATTGAAAATCAGCAAGACACAAGCACCCCAACGTTTAGGGCTGCTCTGTTGACAAGGACTTCCACTTCATTCCACCTTAAATATCCCAGGAAAGAGAAAAATGGATACAAAAGTTGTGGTCCTTATGTACGATGGAATATCACTCAGCCATGAAATCAATGTCATAAGGCTAGTAGCAGCATGATGAGTGGATTTAGGTACGACGATCCTAAGTGAAATAAGTCACACAGAAAAGGACACTTCTCATAAGGTGTCACTTATAGAGGGAATGTAAAAACCGTTACACTTGAACTGAGTTACAAAACAGAACAGAGTAACACATGCAGAAAACACACTATGGCTGCTTAACGGGAAAGGGGAGGTGGGGAGATACATAAAACAAGAGTTTCAAATTAGATCAGATACCGTTCCATAAACCCAATATGTAACAGACAAGACCTACTCCTTGCTCAGAGAACTGGACTCAACACGCCCGATTCACCGCACAAGAATATATCTGACTAGTAATAATCTTAAAACCTATGTATTGATATCTCTCTATTAGTGTGTCAAGTGGGTGTAAAGCGACATAAACACAGCCGTGAAAAGCAGCTAAACCCCATTATAAAAATAAATTACTTTTAAAAACCCATGAAACAAAGACAGGGAAAGAGAGAGAAATTCTTACACAATTCGTTCAGGGGCTTTGATGCAACCTGGATTGACCATATCTAGACCCACAGCTGGATGAGACATAAGGGTGGACACTCTTGGGGCTGAGAGGTTTGGTGAGGTTGGGTGAGCAAACACAGACCCTTTAAAGTAATACTGCGTGGTACCCATCGCATGGGTCCCAAATCTCCAGGTTCAAGGGCATCTTCCTACATCGAAAACATGCATGAGAAACCCAGAAGATGGTACACCGTGTGATGGGGAAAGGTTTCTAAAACGCACCTCATTTCTCATCTCCTTGTGCTCGGGTTTGCCATTCCAGCCACTTTACTAGCAATCTCCCTACTTGGAGCATCAGCACCTTTAACCTCCTGTTCTGTACAGGTTGCAATATGTCCTGAGGATGAACGGGAAGACGGGGAACCAATGAGAGACTAGCTCTTGGTGTTGGGACAGGCCCAGGTCACTCTATTTTCCCATCAGGAAGAAGAATTAACCACAGGCTCAGCCTGCCCCCCGGAACCAGAACAGGGCCTGAAGCCATCCTGCGCTTTTGCGGCCACCTCCCAAAAAAGCGAGTTGTAAAATGGAGCTTCAGGGCACTGCAATTCACAAACCTGCAGAGTTATAAATGATAACTCTCGTCCACAAATATATTGAGTGAAGGCAAAGAAGAGGATTTGAAGTCAAGGCAGAATTTCAGGAAACAGATTTTAGGAGGTAGATTCGAATCGCCTTTAAAGCACATGAAAAGCGACAAAACGTTGACAATGATGCCCTTGGCCAAAAAGGGCGTATGCGTTTTTTCCTGAATATATTCAGGAAAAAACGCATACGCCCTTTTTGGCCAACCAAGCAACCTGGAAAGGCAAATCAGCGCTACAAAGAAGTCTCGCTTCCCATCGGTCAAAAGGGCCATGCTGAAAAAAGTGTCAAAACCAGAAATGCAGGACAGGCCATGGAGAAATGGGAGCCTTGCTACACTGATGGGCAGGATGTAAATTGCCAACAGCCACTCTGGAGAAGGGTACGGTGTGTCCTGAACCATGTAAAACACACAGCCTAGAGAGGAAAGGGCACTTCCACGCATGGGGGTATAAAGTGGGAAAATTGAAAATCAGCAAGACACAAGCACCCCAACGTTTAGGGCTGCTCTGTTGACAAGGACTTCCACTTCATTCCACCTTAAATATCCCAGGAAAGAGAAAAATGGATACAAAAGTTGTGGTCCTTATGTACGATGGAATATCACTCAGCCATGAAATCAATGTCATAAGGCTAGTAGCAGCATGATGAGTGGATTTAGGTACGACGATCCTAAGTGAAATAAGTCACACAGAAAAGGACACTTCTCATAAGGTGTCACTTATAGAGGGAATGTAAAAACCGTTACACTTGAACTGAGTTACAAAACAGAACAGAGTAACACATGCAGAAAACACACTATGGCTGCTTAACGGGAAAGGGGAGGTGGGGAGATACATAAAACAAGAGTTTCAAATTAGATCAGATACCGTTCCATAAACCCAATATGTAACAGACAAGACCTACTCCTTGCTCAGAGAACTGGACTCAACACGCCCGATTCACCGCACAAGAATATATCTGACTAGTAATAATCTTAAAACCTATGTATTGATATCTCTCTATTAGTGTGTCAAGTGGGTGTAAAGCGACATAAACACAGCCGTGAAAAGCAGCTAAACCCCATTATAAAAATAAATTACTTTTAAAAACCCATGAAACAAAGACAGGGAAAGAGAGAGAAATTCTTACACAATTCGTTCAGGGGCTTTGATGCAACCTGGATTGACCATATCTAGACCCACAGCTGGATGAGACATAAGGGTGGACACTCTTGGGGCTGAGAGGTTTGGTGAGGTTGGGTGAGCAAACACAGACCCTTTAAAGTAATACTGCGTGGTACCCATCGCATGGGTCCCAAATCTCCAGGTTCAAGGGCATCTTCCTACATCGAAAACATGCATGAGAAACCCAGAAGATGGTACACCGTGTGATGGGGAAAGGTTTCTAAAACGCACCTCATTTCTCATCTCCTTGTGCTCGGGTTTGCCATTCCAGCCACTTTACTAGCAATCTCCCTACTTGGAGCATCAGCACCTTTAACCTCCTGTTCTGTACAGGTTGCAATATGTCCTGAGGATGAACGGGAAGACGGGGAACCAATGAGAGACTAGCTCTTGGTGTTGGGACAGGCCCAGGTCACTCTATTTTCCCATCAGGAAGAAGAATTAACCACAGGCTCAGCCTGCCCCCCGGAACCAGAACAGGGCCTGAAGCCATCCTGCGCTTTTGCGGCCACCTCCCAAAAAAGCGAGTTGTAAAATGGAGCTTCAGGGCACTGCAATTCACAAACCTGCAGAGTTATAAATGATAACTCTCGTCCACAAATATATTGAGTGAAGGCAAAGAAGAGGATTTGAAGTCAAGGCAGAATTTCAGGAAACAGATTTTAGGAGGTAGATTCGAATCGCCTTTAAAGCACATGAAAAGCGACAAAACGTTGACAATGATGCCCTTGGCCAAAAAGGGCGTATGCGTTTTTTCCTGAATATATTCAGGAAAAAACGCATACGCCCTTTTTGGCCAACCAAGCAACCTGGAAAGGCAAATCAGCGCTACAAAGAAGTCTCGCTTCCCATCGGTCAAAAGGGCCATGCTGAAAAAAGTGTCAAAACCAGAAATGCAGGACAGGCCATGGAGAAATGGGAGCCTTGCTACACTGATGGGCAGGATGTAAATTGCCAACAGCCACTCTGGAGAAGGGTACGGTGTGTCCTGAACCATGTAAAACACACAGCCTAGAGAGGAAAGGGCACTTCCACGCATGGGGGTATAAAGTGGGAAAATTGAAAATCAGCAAGACACAAGCACCCCAACGTTTAGGGCTGCTCTGTTGACAAGGACTTCCACTTCATTCCACCTTAAATATCCCAGGAAAGAGAAAAATGGATACAAAAGTTGTGGTCCTTATGTACGATGGAATATCACTCAGCCATGAAATCAATGTCATAAGGCTAGTAGCAGCATGATGAGTGGATTTAGGTACGACGATCCTAAGTGAAATAAGTCACACAGAAAAGGACACTTCTCATAAGGTGTCACTTATAGAGGGAATGTAAAAACCGTTACACTTGAACTGAGTTACAAAACAGAACAGAGTCACACATGCAGAAAACACACTATGGCTGCTTAACGGGAAAGGTGAGGTGGGGTGATACATAAAACAAGAGCTTCAAATTAGCTCAGATACCGTTCCATAAACCCAATATGTAATAGACAAGAGCTACCCCTTGCTCAGAGAACTGGACTCAACACGTCCTATTCACCGCACAAGAATATATCTGACTAGTAATAATCTTAAAACCTATGTATTGATATCTCTCTGTTAGTGTGTCAAGTGGGTGTAAAGCGGCATAAACACAGCCGTGAAAAGCAGCTAAACCCCATTAGAAAATAAATTACTTTTAAAAACCCAAGAAACAAAGACAGTGAAAGAGAGAGAAATTCTTACATAATTCGTTCATGGGTTGTGATGCAACCTGGATTGACCATATCTAGACCCACAGCTGGATGAGACATATGGGAGGACACTCTTGTTGCTGAGAGATTTGGTGACGTTGGGTGAGCAAACGCAGACCCTTTAAAGTAATACTGCGTGCTACCCATCGCATGGGTCCCAAATCTCCAGGTTCAGGGGCATCTTCCTACATTGAAAACATGCATGAGAAACCCAGAAGATGGTACACAGTGTGATGGGGAAAGGTTTCTAAAACGTACCTCATTTCTCATCTCCTTGTGCTCGGGTTCGCCATTCCAGCCACTTTACTAGCAATCTCCCTACTTGGAGCATCAGCACCTTTAACCTCCTGTTCCGTACAGGTTGCAATTTGTCCTGAGGATGAACGGGAAGACGGGGAACCAATGAGAGACTAACTCTTGGTGTTGGGACAGGCACAGGTCACTCTATTTTCCCATCAGGAAGAAGAATTAACCACAGGCTCAGCCTGCCCCCCGGAACCAGAACAGGGCCTGAAGCCATCCTGCGCTTTTGCGGCCACCTCCCAAAAAAACGAGTTGTAAAATGGAGCTTCAGGGCACTGCAATTCACAAACCTGCACAGTTATAAATGACAACTCTCGTCCACAAAAACATTGAGGGAAGGCAAAGACGAGGAATTGAAATCAAGGCAGAATTGCAGGAAACAGATTTCAGGAGGTAGATTCGAATCGCCTTTAAAGCACATGAAAAGCGGCAAAACGTTGACAATGATGCCCTTGGCCAAAAAGGGCGTATGCGTTTTTTCCTGAATATATTCAGGAAAAAACGCATACGCCCTTTTTGGCCAACCAAGCAACCTGGAAAGGAAAATCAGCTCTACAAAGAAGTCTCGCTTCCCATCGGTCAAAAGGGCCATGCTGAAAAAAGTGTCAAAACCAGAAATGCAGGACAGGCCATGGAGAAATGGGAGCCTTGCTACACTGATGGGCGGGATGTAAATTGCCAAGAGCCACTCTGGAGAAGTGTACGGTGTGTCCTGAAACATCTAAAAAACACAGCTAGAGAACATAGGGGACTTCCACGCATGGGGGTATAAAGTGGGAAAATTAAAAATCAGGAAGACTCAAGCACCCCAAAGTTTAGGCCTGCTCTGTTGACAAGGACCTCCACTTCATTCCACCTTAAATATCCCAGGAAAGAGAAAAATGGATAAAAAAGTTGTGGTCCTTATGTACAATGGAATATCACTCAGCCATGAAATCAATGTCATAAGGCTAGTAGCAGCATGATGAGTGGATTTAGGTACGACGATTCTAAGTGAAATAAGTCACACAGAAAAGGACACTTCTCATAAGGTGTCACTTATAGAGGGAATGTAAAAACCGTTACACTTGAACTGAATTACAAAACAGAACAGAGTCACACATGCAAAAAACACACTATGGCTGCTTAACGGGAAAGGTGAGGTGGGGTGATACATAAAACAAGAGTTTCAAATTAGCTCTGATACCGTTCCATAAACCCAATATGTAATAAACAAGACCTACTCCTTGCTCAGAGAACTGGACTCAACACGCCCGATTCACCGCACAAGAATATATCTGACTAGTAATAATCTTAAAACCTATGTATTGATATCTCTCTGTTAGTGTGTCAAGTGGGTGTAAAGCGGCATAAACACAGCCGTGAAAAGCAGCTAAACCCCATTATAAAAATAAATTACTTTTAAAAACCCATGAAACAACGCCAGTGAAAGAGAGAGAAATTCTTACACAATTCGTTCAGGGGCTGTGATGCAACCTGGATTGACCATATCTAGACCCACAGCTGGATGAGACATAAGGGTGGACACTCTTGGGGCTGAGAGGTTTGGTGAGGTTGGGTGAGCAAACGCAGACCCTTTAAACTAATACTGCGTGCTACCCATCGCATGGGTCCCAAATCTCCAGGTTCAAGGGCATCTTCCTACATCGAAAACATGCATGAGAAACCCAGAAGATGGTACACCGTGTGATGGGGAAAGGTTTCTAAAACGTACCTCATTTCTCATCTCCTTGTGCTCGGGTTCGCCATTCCAGCCACTTTACTAGCAATCTCCCTACTTGGAGCATCAGCACCTTTAACCTCCTGTTCCGTACAGGTTGCAATTTGTCCTGAGGATGAATGGGAAGACGGGGAACCAATGAGAGACTAGGTCTTGGTGTTGGGACAGGCACAGGTCACTCTATTTTCCCATCAGGAAGAAGAATTAACCACAGGCTCAGCCTGCCCCCCGGAACCAGAACAGGGCCTGAAGCCATCCTGCGCTTTTGCGGCCACCTCCCAAAAAAACGAGTTGTAAAATGGAGCTTCAGGGCACTGCAATTCACAAACCTGCACAGTTATAAATGACAACTCTCGTCCACAAATACTTTGAGGGAAGGCAAAGACGAGGAATTGAAATCAAGGCAGAATTGCAGGAAACAGATTTCAGGAGGTAGATTCGAATCGCCTTTAAAGCACATGAAAAGCGGCAAAACGTTGACAATGATGCCCTTGGCCAAAAAGGGCGTATGCATTTTTTCCTGAATATATTCAGGAAAAAACGCATACGCCCTTTTTGGCCAACCAAGCAACCTGGAAAGGCAAATCAGCGCTACAAAGAAGTCTCGCTTCCCATCGGTCAAAAGGGCCATGCTGAAAAAAGTGTCAAAACCAGAAATGCAGGACAGGCCATGGAGAAATGGGAGCCTTGCTTCACTGATGGGCGGGATATAAATTGCCAAGAGCCACTCTGGAGAAGTGTACGGTGTGTCCTGAAACATCTAAAAAACACAGCTTAGAGAGCATAGGGAACTTCCACGCATGGGGGTATAAAGTGGGAAAATTAAAAATCAGCAAGACACAAGCACCCCAAAGTTTAGGGCTGCTCTGTTGACAAGGACCTCCACTTCATTCCACCTTAAATATCCCAGGAAAGCGAAAAATGGATACAAAATTTGAGGTCTTTATGTACAATGGAATATCACTCAGCCATGAAATCAATGTCATAAGGCTAGTAGCATCATGATCAGTGGATTTAGGTACGACGATTCTAAGTGAAATAAGTCACAATGAAAAGGACACTTCTCATAAGGTGTCACTTATAGAGGGAATATAAAAACCGTTACACTTGAACTGAATTACAAAACAGAACAGAGTCACACATGCAGAAAACACACTATGGCTGCTTAACGGGAAAGGTGAGGTGGGGTGATACATAAAACAAGAGTTTCAAATTAGCTCAGATACCGTTCCATAAACCCAATATGTAATAGACAAGAGCTACTCCTTGCTCAGAGAACTGGACTCAACACGCCCGATTCACCGCACCAGAATATATCTGACTAGTAATAATCTTAAAACCTATGTATTGATATCTCTCTGTTAGTGTGTCACGTGGGTGTAAAGCGGCATGAACACAGCCGTGAAAAGTAGCTAAACCCCATTATAAAATAAATTACTTTTAAAAACCCAAGAAACAAAGACAGTGAAAGAGAGAGAAATTCTTACATAATTCGTTCAGGGGTTGTGATGCAACCTGGATTGACCATATCTAGACCCACAGCTGGATGAGACATATGGGAGGACACTCTTGTTGCTGAGAGATTTGGTGACGTTGGGTGAGCAAACGCAGACCCTTTAAAGTAATACTGCGTGCTACTCATCGCATGGGTCCCAAATCTCCAGGTTCAAGGGCATCTTCCTACATCGAAAACATGCATGAGAAACCCAGAAGATGGTACACCGTGTGATGGGGAAAGGTTCCTAAAACGTACCTCATTTCTCATCTCCTTGTGCTCGGGTTCGCCATTCCAGCCACTTTACTAGCAATCTCCCTACTTGGAGCATCAGCACCTTTAACCTCCTGTTCCGTACAGGTTGCAATTTGTCCTGAGGATGAACGGGAAGACGGGGAACCAATGAGAGACTAGCTCTTGGTGTTGGGACAGGCACAGGTCACTCTATTTTCCCATCAGGAAGAAGAATTAACCACAGGCTCAGCCTGCCCCCCGGAACCAGAACAGGGCCTGAAGCCATCCTGCACTTTTGCGGCCACCTCCCAAAAAAACGAGTTGTAAAATGGAGCTTCAGGGCACTGCAATTCACAAACCTGCACAGTTATAAATGACAACTCTCGTCCACAAAAACATTGAGGGAAGGCAAAGACGAGGAATTGAAATCAAGGCAGAATTGCAGGAAACAGATTTCAGGAGGTAGATTCGAATCGCCTTTAAAGCACATGAAAAGCGGCAAAACGTTGACAATGATGCCCTTGGCCAAAAAGGGCGTATGCGTTTTTTCCTGAATATATTCCGGAAAAAACGCATACGCCCTTTTTGGCCAACCAAGCAACCTGGAAAGGCAAATCAGCGCTACAAAGAAGTCTCGCTTCCCATCGGTCAAAAGGGCCATGCTGAAAAAAGTGTCAAAACCAGAAATGCAGGACAGGCCATGGAGAAATGGGAGCCTTGCTACACTGATGGGCGGGATGTAAATTTCCAAGAGCCACTCTGGAGAAGTGTACGGTGTGTCCTGAAACATCTAAAAAACACAGCTAGAGAACATAGGGGACTTCCACGCATGGGGGTATAAAGTGGGAAAATTAAAAATCAGGAAGACTCAAGCACCCCAAAGTTTAGGCCTGCTCTGTTGACAATGACCTCCACTTCATTCCACCTTAAATATCCCAGGAAAGAGAAAAATGGATAAAAAAGTTGTGGTCCTTATGTACAATGGAATATCACTCAGCCATGAAATCAATGTCATAAGGCTAGTAGCAGCATGATGAGTGGATTTAGGTACGACGATTCTAAGTGAAATAAGACACAATGAAAAGGACACTTCTCATAAGGTGTCACTTATAGAGGGAATGTAAAAACCGTTACACTTGAACTGAATTACAAAACAGAACAGAGTCACACATGCAGAAAACACACTATGGCTGCTTAACGGGAAAGGTGAGGTGGGGTGATACATAAAACAAGAGTTTCAAATTAGCTCAGATACCGTTCCATAAACCCAATATGTAATAGACAAGAGCTACTCCTTGCTCAGAGAACTGGACTCAACACGCCCGATTCACCGCACCAGAATATATCTGACTAGTAATAATCTTAAAACCTATGTATTGATATCTCTCTGTTAGTGTGTCACGTGGGTGTAAAGCGGCATGAACACAGCCGTGAAAAGTAGCTAAACCCCATTATAAAATAAATTACTTTTAAAAACCCAAGAAACAAAGACAGTGAAAGAGAGAGAAATTCTTACATAATTCGTTCAGGGGTTGTGATGCAAGCTGGATTGACCATATCTAGACCCACAGCTGGATGAGACATATGGGAGGACACTCTTGTTGCTGAGAGATTTGGTGACGTTGGGTGAGCAAACGCAGACCCTTTAAAGTAATACTGCGTGCTACTCATCGCATGGGTCCCAAATCTCCAGGTTCAAGGGCATCTTCCTACATCGAAAACATGCATGAGAAACCCAGAAGATGGTACACCGTGTGATGGGGAAAGGTTCCTAAAACGTACCTCATTTCTCATCTCCTTGTGCTCGGGTTCGCCATTCCAGCCACTTTACTAGCAGTCTCCCTACTTGGAGCATCAGCACCTTTAACCTCCTGTTCCGTACAGGTTGCAATTTGTCCTGAGGATGAACGGGAAGACGGGGAACCAATGAGAGACTAGCTCTTGGTGTTGGGACAGGCACAGGTCACTCTATTTTCCCATCAGGAAGAAGAATTAACCACAGGCTCAGCCTGCCCCCCGGAACCAGAACAGGGCCTGAAGCCATCCTGCACTTTTGCAGCCACCTCCCAAAAAAACGAGTTGTAAAATGGAGCTTCAGGGCACTGCAATTCACAAACCTGCACAGTTATAAATGACAACTCTCGTCCACAAATACATTGAGAGAAGGCAAAGACGAGGAATTGAAATCAAGGCAGAATTGCAGGAAACAGATTTCAGGAGGTAGATTCGAATCGCCTTTAAAGCACATGAAAAGCGGCAAAACGTTGACAATGATGCCCTTCGTCAAAAAGGGCGTATGCGTTTTTTCCTGAATATATTCAGGAAAAAACGCATACGCCCTTTTTGGCCAACCAAGCAACCTGGAAAGGCAAATCAGCGCTACAAAGAAGTCTCGCTTCCCATCGGTCAAAAGGGCCATGCTGAAAAAAGTGTCAAAACCAGAAATGCAGGACAGGCCATGGAGAAATGGGAGCCTTGCTACACTGATGGGCGGGATGTAAATTTCCAAGAGCCACTCTGGAGAAGTGTACGGTGTGTCCTGAAACATCTAAAAAACACAGCTAGAGAACATAGGGGACTTCCACGCATGGGGGTATAAAGTGGGAAAATTAAAAATCAGGAAGACTCAAGCACCCCAAAGTTTAGGCCTGCTCTGTTGACAATGACCTCCACTTCATTCCACCTTAAATATCCCAGGAAAGAGAAAAATGGATAAAAAAGTTGTGGTCCTTATGTACAATGGAATATCACTCAGCCATGAAATCAATGTCATAAGGCTAGTAGCAGCATGATGAGTGGATTTAGGTACGACGATTCTAAGTGAAATAAGTCACACAGAAAAGGACACTTCTCATAAGGTGTCACTTATAGAAGGAAAGTAAAAACCGTTACACTTGAACTGAATTACAAAACAGAACAGAGTCACACATGCAAAAAACACACTATGGCTGCTTAACGGGAAAGGTGAGGTGTGGTGATACATAAAACAAGAGTTTCAAATTAGCTCAGATACCGTTCCATAAACCCAATATGTAATAAACAAGACCTACTCCTTGCTCAGAGAACTGGACTCAACACGCCCGATTCACCACACAAGAATATATCTGACTAGTAATAATCTTAAAACCTATGTATTGATATCTCTCTGTTAGTGTGTCAAGTGGGTGTAAAGCGGCATAAACACAGCCGTGAAAAGCAGCTAAACCCCATTATAAAAATAAATTACTTTTAAAAACCCATGAAACAAAGACAGGGAAAGAGAGAGAAATTCTTACACAATTCATTCAGGGGCTGTGATGCAACCTGGATTGACCATATCTAGACCCACAGCTGGATGAGACATAAGGGTGGACACTCTTGGGGCTGAGAGGTTTGGTGAGGTTGGGTGAGCAAACGCAGACCCTTTAAAGTAATACTGCGTGCTACCCATCGCATGGGTCCCAAATCTCCAGGTTCAAGGGCATCTTCCTACATCGAAAACATGCATGAGAAACCCAGAAGATGGTACACCGTGTGATGGGGAAAGGTTTCTAAAACGTACCTCATTTCTCATCTCCTTGTGCTCGGGTTCGCCATTCCAGCCACTTTACTAGCAATCTCCCTACTTGGAGCATCAGCACCTTTAACCTCCTGTTCCGTACAGGTTGCAATTTGTCCTGAGGATGAATGGGAAGACGGGGAACCAATGAGAGACTAGGTCTTGGTGTTGGGACAGGCACAGGTCACTCTATTTTCCCATCAGGAAGAAGAATTAACCACAGGCTCAGCCTGCCCCCCGGAACCAGAACAGGGCCTGAAGCCATCCTGCGCTTTTGCGGCCACCTCCCAAAAAAACGAGTTGTAAAATGGAGCTTCAGGGCACTGCAATTCACAAACCTGCACAGTTATAAATGACAACTCTCGTCCACAAATACATTGAGGGAAGGCAAAGACGAGGAATTGAAATCAAGGCAGAATTGCAGGAAACAGATTTCAGGAGGTAGATTCGAATCGCCTTTAAAGCACATGAAAAGCGGCAAAACGTTGACAATGATGCCCTTGGCCAAAAAGGGCGTATGCGTTTTTTCCTGAATATATTCAGGAAAAAACGCATACGCCCTTTTTGGCCAACCAAGCAACCTGGAAAGGCAAATCAGTGCTACAAAGAAGTCTCGCTTCCCATCGGTCAAAAGGGCCATGCTGAAAAAAGTTTCAAAACCAGAAATGCAGGACAGGCCATGGAGAAATGGGAGCCTTGCTACACTGATGGGCGGGATGTAAATTGCCAAGAGCCACTCTGGAGAAGTGTACGGTGTGTCCTGAAACATATAAAAAACACAGCTTAGAGAGCATAGGGCACTTACACGCATGGGGGTATAAAGTGGGAAAATTAAAAATCAGCAAGACACAAGCACCCCAAAGTTTAGGGCTGCTCTGTTGACAAGGACCTCCACTTCATTCCACCTTAAATATCCCAGGAAAGCAAAAAATGGATAAAAAATTTGAGGTCCTTATGTACAATGGAATATCACTCAGCCATGAAATCAATGTCATAAGGCTAGTAGCATCATGATGAGTGGATTTAGGTACGACGATTCTAAGTGAAATAAGTCACACAGAAAAGGACACTTCTCATAAGGTGTCACTTATAGAGGGAATGTAAAAACCGTTACACTTGAACTGAATTACAAAACAGAACAGAGTCACACATGCAGAAAACACACTATGGCTGCTTAACGGGAAAGGTGAGGTGGGGTGATACATAAAACAAGGGTTTCAAATTAGCTCAGATACCATTCCATAAACCCAAGATGTAATAGACAAGACCTCCTCCTTGCTCAGAGAACTGGACTCAACACGCCCTATTCACCACAGAAGAATATATCTGACTAGTAAGAATCTTAAAACCTATGTATTGATATCTCTCTGTTAGTGTGTCCAGTGGGTGTAAAGCGGCATAAACACAGCCGTGAAAAGCAGCTAAACCCCATTAAAAAATAAATTACTTTTAAAAACCCATGAAACAAAGACAGTGAAAGAGAGAGAAATTCTTACACATTTCGTTCAGGGGCTGTGATGCAACCTGGATTGACCATATCTAGACCCACAGCTGGATGAGACATAAGGGTGGACACTCTTGGGGCTGTGAGGTTTGGTGATGTTGGGTGCGCAAACGCAGACCCTTTAAAGTAATTCTGCGTGCTACCCATCGCATGGGTCCCAAATCTCCAGGTTCAAGGGCATCTTCCTACATCGAAAACATGCATGAGAAACCCAGAAGATGGTACACCGTGTGATGGGGAAAGGTTTCTAAAACGTACCTCATTTCTCATCTCCTTGTGCTCGGGTTCGCCATTCCAGCCACTTTACTAGCAATCTCCCTACTTGGAGCATCAGCACCTTTAACCTCCTGTTCCGTACAGGTTGCAATTTGTCCTGAGGATGAACGGGAAGACGGGGAACCAATGAGAGACTAGCTCTTGGTGTTGGGACAGGCACAGGTCACTCTATTTTCCCATCAGGAAGAAGAATTAACCACAGGCTCAGCCTGCCCCCCGGAACCAGAACAGGGCCTGAAGCCATCCTGCGCTTTTGCGGCCACCTCCCAAAAAAACGAGTTGTAAAATGGAGCTTCAGGGCACTGCAATTCACAAACCTGCACAGTTATAAATGACAACTCTCGTCCACAAATACATTGAGGGAAGGCAAAGACGAGGAATTGAAATCAAGGCAGAATTGCAGGAAACAGATTTCAGGAGGTAGATTCGAATCGCCTTTAAAGCACATGAAAAGCGGCAAAACGTTGACAATGATGCCCTTGGCCAAAAAGGGCGTATGCGTTTTTTCCTGAATATATTCCGGAAAAAACGCATACGCCCTTTTTGGCCAACCAAGCAACCTGGAAAGGCAAATCAGCGCTACAAAGAAGTCTCGCTTCCCATCGGTCAAAAGGGCCATGCTGAAAAAAGTGTCAAAACCAGAAATGCAGGACAGGCCATGGAGAAATGGGAGCCTTGCTACACTGATGGGCGGGATGTAAATTGCCAACAGCCACTCTGGAGAAGTGTACGGTGTGTCCTGAAACATCTAAAAAACACAGCTTAGAGAGCATAGGGCACTTCCACGCATGGGGGAATAAAGCGGGAAAATTGAAAATCAGCAAGACACAAGCACCCCAAAGTTTAGGGCTGCTCTGTTGACAAGGACCTCCACTTCCTTCCACCTTAAATATCCCAGGAAAGCTAAAAATGGATAAAAAAGTTGTGGTCCTTATGTACAATGGAATATCACTCAGCCATGAAATCAATGTCATAAGGCTAGTAGCAGCATGATGAGTGGATTTAGGTACGACGATTCTAAGTGAAATAAGTCACACAGAAAAGGACACTTCTCATAAGGTGTCACTTATAGAGGGAATGTAAAAACCGTTACACTTGAACTGAATTACAAAACAGAACAGAGTCACACATGCAGAAAACACACTATGGCTGCTTAACGGGAAAGGTGAGGTGGGGTGATACATAAAACAAGAGTTTCAAATTAGCTCAGATACCGTTCCATAAACCCAAGATGTAATAGACAAGACCTACTCCTTGCTCAGAGAACTGGACTCAACACGCCCGATTCACCGCACAAGAATATATCTGACCAGTAATAATCTTAAAACCTATGTATTGATATCTCTCTGTTAGTGTGTCAAGTGGGTGTAAAGCGGCCTAAACACAGCCGTGAAAAGCAGCTAAACCCCATTATAAAAATAAATTACTTTTAAAAACCCATGAAACAAAGACAGGGAAAGAGAGAGAAATTCTTACACAATTCGTTCAGGGGCTGTGATGCAACCTGGATTCACCATATCTAGACCTACAGCTGAATGAGACATAAGGGTGGACACTCTTGGGGCTGAGAGGTTTGGTGAGGTTGGGTGAGCAAACGCAGACCCTTTAAAGTAATACTGCGTGCTACCCATCGCATGGGTCCCAAATCTCCAGGTTCAAGGGCATCTTCCTACATCGAAAACATGCATGAGAAACCCAGAAGATGGTACACCGTGTGATGGGGAAAGGTTTCTAAAACGCACCTCATTTCTCATCTCCTTGTGCTCGGGTTCGCCATTCCAGCCACTTTACTAGCAATCTCCCTACTTGGAGCATCAGCACCTTTAACCTCCTGTTCCGTACAGGTTGCAATTTGTCCTGAGGATGAACGGGAAGACGGGGAACCAATGAGAGACTAGCTCTTGGTGTTGGGACAGGCACAGGTCACTCTATTTTCCCATCAGGAAGAAGAATTAACCACAGGCTCAGCCTGCCCCCCAGAACCAGAACAGGGCCTGAAGCCATCCTGCGCTTTTGCGGCCGGCTCCCAAAAAAGCGACTTGTAAAATGGAGCTTCAGGGCACTGCAATTCACAAACCTGCAGAGTGATAAATGATAACTCTCGTCCACAAATACATTGAGGGAAGGCAAAGACGAGGAATTGAAATCAAGGCAGAATTGCAGGAAACAGATTTCAGGAGGTAGATTCGAATCGCCTTTAAAGCACATGAAAAGCGGCAAAACGTTGACAATGATGCCCTTGGCCAAAAAGGGCGTATGCGTTTTTTCCTGAATATATTCAGGAAAAAACGCATACGCCCTTTTTGGCCAACCAAGCAACCTGGAAAGGCAAATCAGCGCTACAAAGAAGTCTCGCTTCCCATCGGTCAAAAGGGCCATGCTGAAAAAAGTGTCAAAACCAGAAATGCAGGACAGGCCATGGAGAAATGGGAGCCTTGCTACACTGATGGGCGGGATGTAAATTGCCAAGAGCCACTCTGGAGAAGTGTACGGTGTGTCCGGAAACATCTAAAAAACACAGCTAGAGAACATAGGGCACTTCCACGCATGGGGGTATAAAGTGGGAAAATTAAAAATCAGGAAGACTCAAGCACCCCAAAGTTTAGGCCTGCTCTGTTGACAAGGACCTCCACTTCATTCCATCTTAAATATCCCAGGAAAGCGAAAAATGGATAAAAAATTTGAGGTCTTTATGTACAATGGAATATCACTCAGCCATGAAATCAATGTCATAAGGCTAGTAGCATCATGATGAGTGGATTTAGGTACGACGATTCTAAGTGAAATAAGTCACACAGAAAAGGACACTTCTCATAAGGTGTCACTTATAGAGGGAATGTAAAAACCGTTACACTTGAACTGAATTACAAAACAGAACAGAGTCACACATGCAGAAAACACACTATGGCTGCTTAACGGGAAAGGTGAGGTGGGGTGATACATAAAACAAGAGTTTCACATTAGCTCAGATACCGTTCCATAAACCCAATATGTAATAGACAAGAGCTACCCCTTGTTCAGAGAACTGGACTCAACACGCCCTATTCACCGCACAAGAATATATCTGACTAGTAATAATCTTAAAACCTATGTATTGATATCTCTCTGTTAGTGTGTCAAGTGGGTGTAAAGCGGCATAAACACAGCCGTGAAAAGCAGCTAAACCCCATTAGAAAATAAATTACTTTTAAAAACCCAAGAAACAAAGACAGTGAAAGAGAGAGAAATTCTTACACATTTCGTTCAGGGGCTGTGATGCAACCTGGATTGACCATATCTAGACCCACAGCTGGATGAGACATTAGGGTGGACACTCTTGGGGCTGAGAGGTTTGGTGAGGTTGGGTGAGCAAACGCAGACCCTTTAAACTAATACTGCGTGCTACCCATCGCATGGGTCCCAAATCTCCAGGTTCAAGGGCATCTTCCTACATCGAAAACATGCATGAGAAACCCAGAAGATGGTACACCGTGTGATGGGGAAAGGTTTCTAAAACGTACCTCATTTCTCATCTCCTTGTGCTCGGGTTCGCCATTCCAGCCACTTTACTAGCAATCTCCCTACGTGGAGCATCAGCACCTTTAACCTCCTGTTCCGTACAGGTTGCAGTTTGTCCTGAGGATGAATGGGAAGACGGGGAACCAATGAGAGACTAGCTCTTGGTTTTGGGACAGGCACAGGTCACTCTATTTTCCCATCAAGAAGAAGAATTAACCACAGGCTCAGCCTGCCCCCCGGAACCAGAACAGGGCCTGAAGCCATCCTGCGCTTTTGCGGGCAGCTCCCAAAAAAGCGAGTTGTAAAATGGAGCTTCAGGGCACAGCAATTCACAAACCTGCAGAGTTATAAATGATAACTCTCGTCCACAAATATATTGAGGGAAGGCAAAGAAGAGGATTTGAAATCAAGGCAGAATTGCAGGAAACAGATTTCAGGAGGTAGATTCGAATCGCCTTTAAAGCACATGAAAAGCGGCAAAACGTTGACAATGATGCCCTTGGCCAAAAAGGGCGTATGCGTTTTTTCCTGAATATATTCTGGAAAAAACGCATACGCCCTTTTTGGCCAACCAAGCAACCTGGAAAGGCAAATCAGCGCTACAAAGAAGTCTCGCTTCCCATCGGTCAAAAGGGCCATGCTGAAAAAAGTGTCAAAACCAGAAATGCAGGACAGGCCATGGAGAAATGGGAGCCTTGCTACACTGATGGGCGGGATGTAAATTGCCAACAGCCACTCTGGAGAAGGGTACGGTGTGTCCTGAACCATCTAAAACACACAGCCTAGAGAGGATAGGGCACTCCCACGCATGGGGGTATAAAGTGGGAAAATTGAAAATCAGCAAGACACAAGCACCCCATAGTTTAGGGCTGCTCTGTTGACAAGGACCTCCACTTCATTCCACCTTAAATATCCCAGGAAAGCGAAAAATGGATAAAAAAGTTGTAGTCCTTATTTACAATGGAATATCACTCAGCCATGAAATCAATATCATAAGGCTAGTAGCAGCATGATGAGTGGATTTAGGTACGACGATTCTAAGTGAAATAAGTCACACAGAAAAGGACACTTCTCATAAGGTGTCACTTATAGAGGGAATGTAAAAACCGTTACACTTGAACTGAATTACAAAACAGAACAGAGTCACACATGCAGAAAACACACTATGGCTGCTTAACTGGAAAGGTGAGGTGGGGTGATACATAAAACAAGAGTTTCAAATTAGCTCAGATACCGTTCCATAAACCCAATATGTTATAGACAAAACCTACTCCTTGCTCAGAGAACTGGACTCAACACGCCTGATTCACCGCACAAGAATATATCTGACTAGTAATAATCTTAAAACCTATGAATTGATATCTCTCTGTTAGTGTGTCAAGTGGGTGTAAAGCGGCATAAACACAGCCGTGAAAAGCAGCTAAAGCCCATTATAAAAATAAATTACTTTTAAAAACCCATGAAACAAAGACAGTGAAAGAGAGAGAAATTCTTACACAATTCGTTCAGGGGCTGTGATGCAACCTGGATTGACCATATCTAGACCCACAGCTGGATGAGACATAAGGGTGGATACTCTTGGGGCTGAGAGGTTTGGTGAGGTTGGGTGAGCAAACGCAGACCCTTTAAAGTAATACTGCGTGCTACCCATCGCATGGGTCCCAAATCTCCAGGTTCAAGGGCATCTTCCTACATCGAAAACAAGCATGAGAAACCCAGAAGATGGTACACCGTGTGATGGGGAAAGGTTTCTAAAACGCACCTCATTTCTCATCTCCTTGTGCTCGGGTTCGCCATTCCAGCCACTTTACTAGCAATCTCCCTACGTGGAGCATCAGCACCTTTAACCTCCTGTTCCGTACAGGTTGCAGTTTGTCCTGAGGATGAATGGGAAGACGGGGAACCAATGAGAGACTAGCTCTTGGTTTTGGGACAGGCACAGGTCACTCTATTTTCCCATCAAGAAGAAGAATTAACCACAGGCTCAGCCTGCCCCCCGGAACCAGAACAGGGCCTGAAGCCATCCTGCGCTTTTGCGGCCAGCTCCCAAAAAAGCGAGTTGTAAAATGGAGCTTCAGGGCACAGCAATTCACAAACCTGCAGAGTTATAAATGATAACTCTCGTCCACAAATATATTGAGGGAAGGCAAAGAAGAGGATTTGAAATCAAGGCAGAATTGCAGGAAACAGATTTCAGGAGGTAGATTCGAATCGCCTTTAAAGCACATGAAAAGCGGCAAAACGTTGACAATGATGCCCTTGGCCAAAAAGGGCGTATGCGTTTTTTCCTGAATATATTCAGGAAAAAACGCATACGCCCTTTTTGGCCAACCAAGCAACCTGGAAAGGCAAATCAGCGCTACAAAGAAGTCTCGCTTCCCATCGGTCAAAAGGGCCATGCTGAAAAAAGTGTCAAAACCAGAAATGCAGGACAGGCCATGGAGAAATGGGAGCCTTGCTACACTGATGGGCGGGATGTAAATTGCCAACAGCCACTCTGGAGAAGGGTACGGTGTGTCCTGAACCATCTAAAACACACAGCCTAGAGAGGATAGGGCACTCCCACGCATGGGGCTATAAAGTGGGAAAATTAAAAATCAGCAAGACAAAAGCACCCCATAGTTTAGGGCTGCTCTTTTGACAAGGACCTCCACTTCATTCCACCTTAAATATCCCAGGAAAGCGAAAAATGGATAAAAAAGTTGTAGTCCTTATTTACAATGGAATATCACTCAGCCATGAAATCAATATCATAAGGCTAGTAGCAGCATGATGAGTGGATTTAGGTACGACGATTCTAAGTGAAATAAGTCACACAGAAAAGGACACTTCTCATAAGGTGTCACTTATAGAGGGAATGTAAAAACCGTTACACTTGAACTGAGTTAAAAAACAGAACAGAGTCACACATGCAGAAAACACACTATGGCTGCTTAACGGGAAAGCGAGGTGGGGTGATACATAAAGCAAGAGTTTCAAATTAGCTCAGATACCGTTCCATAAACCCAATATGTAATAGACAAGACCTACTCCTTGGTCAGAAAACTGGACTCAACACGCCCGATTCACCGCACAAGAATATATCTGACTAGTAATAATCTTAAAACCTATGTATTGATATCTCTCTGTTACTGTGTCAAGTGGGTGTAAAGCGGCATAAACACAGCCGTGAAAAGCAGCTAAACCCCATTATAAAAATAAATTTCTTTTAAAAACTCATGAAACAAAGACAGTGAAAGAGAGAGAAATTCTTACACAATTCGTTCAGGGGCTGTGATGCAACCTGGATTGACCATATCTAGACCCACAGGTGGATGAGACATAAGGGTGGACACTCTTGGGGCTGAGAGGTTTGGTGAGGTTGGGTGAGCAAACGCAGACCCTTTAAAGTAATACTGCGTGCTACCCATCGCATGGGTCCCAAATCTCCAGGTTCAAGGGCATCTTCCTACATCGAAAACATGCATGAGAAACCAAGAAGATGGTACACCGTGTGTTGGGGAAAGGTTTCTAAAATGCACCTCATTTCTCATCTCCTTGTGCTCGGGTTCGCCATTCCAGCCACTTTAGTAGAAATCTCCCTACTTGGAGCATCAGCATCTTTAACCTCCTGTTCCGTACAAGTTGCAATTTGTCCTGAGGATGAACGGGAAGACGGGGAACCAATGAGAGACTAGCTCTTGGTGTTGGGACAAGCACAGGTCACTCTATTTTCCAATCAGGAAGAAGAATTAACCACAGGATCAGCCTGCCCCCCGGAACCAAAACAGGGCCTGAAGCCATCCTGCGCTTTTGCGGCCAGCTCCCAAAAAAGCGAGTTGTAAAATGGAGCTTCAGGGCACTGCAATTCACAAACCTGCAGAGTTATAAATGATAACTCTCGTCCACAAATATATTGAGGGAAGGCAAAGAAGAGGATTTGAAATCAAGGCAGAATTGCAGGAAACAGATTTCAGGAGGTAGATTCGAATCGCCTTTAAAGCACATGAAAAGCGGCAAAACGTTGACAATGATGCCCTTGGCCAAAAAGGGCGTATGCTTTTTTTCCTGAATATATTCAGGAAAAAACGCATACGCCCTTTTTGGCCAACCAAGCAACCTGGAAAGGCAAATCAGCGCTACAAAGAAGTCTCGCTTCCCATTGGTCAAAAGGGCCATTCTGAAAAAAGTGTCAAAACCAGAAATGCAGGACAGGCCATGGAGAAATGGGAGCCTTGCTACACTGATGGGCGGGATGTAAATTGCCAACAGCCACTCTGGAGAAGGGTACGGTGTGTCCTGAACCATCTAAAACACACAGCCTAGAGAGGGTAGGGCACTTCCACGCATGGGGGTATAAAGTGGGAAAATTGAAAATCAGCAAGACACAAGCACCCCAACGTTTAGGGCTGCTCTGTTGACAAGGACTTCCACTTCATTCCACCTTAAATATCCCAGGAAAGAGAAAAATGGATAAAAAAGTTGTGGTCCTTATGTACGATGGAATATCACTCAGCCATGAAATCAATGTCATAAGGCTAGTAGCAGCATGATGAGTGGATTTAGGTACGACGATTCTAAGTGAAATAAGTCACACAGAAACGGACACTTCTCATAATGTGTCACTTATAGAGGGAATGTAAAAACCGTTGCACTTGAACTGAATTACAAAACAGAACAGAGTGACACATGCAGAAAACACACTATGGCTGCTTAACGGGAAAGGGGAGGTGGGGAGATACATAAAACAAGAGTTTCAAATTAGATCAGATAACGTTCCATAAACCCAATATGTAACAGACAAGATCTACTCCTTGCTCAGAGAACTGGACTCAACACGCCCGATTCACCGCACAAGAATATATCTGACTAGTAATAATCTTAAAACCTATGTATTGATATCTCTCTATTAGTGTGTCAAGTGGGTGTAAAGCGGCATAAACACAGCCGTGAAAAGCAGCTAAACCCCATTATAAAAATAAATTACTTTTAAAAACCCATGAAACAAAGACAGGGAAAGAGAGAGAAATTCTTACACAATTCGTTCAGGGGCTTTGATGCAACCTGGATTGACCATATCTAGACCCACAGCTGGATGAGACATAAGGGTGGACACTCTTGGGGCTGAGAGGTTTGGTGAGGTTGGGTGAGCAAACACAGACCCTTTAAAGTAATACTGCGTGGTACCCATCGCATGGGTCCCAAATCTCCAGGTTCAAGGGCATCTTCCTACATCGAAAACATGCATGAGAAACCCAGAAGATGGTACACCGTGTGATGGGGAAAGGTTTCTAAAACGCACCTCATTTCTCATCTCCTTGTGCTCGGGTTTGCCATTCCAGCCACTTTACTAGCAATCTCCCTACTTGGAGCATCAGCACCTTTAACCTCCTGTTCTGTACAGGTTGCAATATGTCCTGAGGATGAACGGGAAGACGGGGAACCAATGAGAGACTAGCTCTTGGTGTTGGGACAGGCCCAGGTCACTCTATTTTCCCATCAGGAAGAAGAATTAACCACAGGCTCAGCCTGCCCCCCGGAACCAGAACAGGGCCTGAAGCCATCCTGCGCTTTTGCGGCCACCTCCCAAAAAAGCGAGTTGTAAAATGGAGCTTCAGGGCACTGCAATTCACAAACCTGCAGAGTTATAAATGATAACTCTCGTCCACAAATATATTGAGTGAAGGCAAAGAAGAGGATTTGAAGTCAAGGCAGAATTTCAGGAAACAGATTTTAGGAGGTAGATTCGAATCGCCTTTAAAGCACATGAAAAGCGACAAAACGTTGACAATGATGCCCTTGGCCAAAAAGGGCGTATGCGTTTTTTCCTGAATATATTCAGGAAAAAACGCATACGCCCTTTTTGGCCAACCAAGCAACCTGGAAAGGCAAATCAGCGCTACAAAGAAGTCTCGCTTCCCATCGGTCAAAAGGGCCATGCTGAAAAAAGTGTCAAAACCAGAAATGCAGGACAGGCCATGGAGAAATGGGAGCCTTGCTACACTGATGGGCAGGATGTAAATTGCCAACAGCCACTCTGGAGAAGGGTACGGTGTGTCCTGAACCATGTAGAACACACAGCCTAGAGAGGATAGGGCACTTCCACGCATGGGGGTATAAAGTGGGAAAATTGAAAATCAGCAAGACACAAGCACCCCAACGTTTAGGGCTGCTCTGTTGACAAGGACTTCCACTTCATTCCACCTTAAATATCCCAGGAAAGAGAAAAATGGATAAAAAAGTTGTGGTCCTTATGTACGATGGAATATCACTCAGCCATGAAATCAATGTCATAAGGCTAGTAGCAGCATGATGAGTGGATTTAGGTACGACGATCCTAAGTGAAATAAGTCACACAGAAAAGGACACTTCTCATAAGGTGTCACTTATAGAGGGAATGTAAAAACCGTTACACTTGAACTGAGTTACAAAACAGAACAGAGTAACACATGCAGAAAACACACTATGGCTGCTTAACGGGAAAGGGGAGGTGGGGAGATACATAAAACAAGAGTTTCAAATTAGATCAGATACCGTTCCATAAACCCAATATGTAACAGACAAGACCTACTCCTTGCTCAGAGAACTGGACTCAACACGCCCGATTCACCGCACAAGAATATATCTGACTAGTAATAATCTTAAAACCTATGTATTGATATCTCTCTATTAGTGTGTCAAGTGGGTGTAAAGCGACATAAACACAGCCGTGAAAAGCAGCTAAACCCCATTATAAAAATAAATTACTTTTAAAAACCCATGAAACAAAGACAGGGAAAGAGAGAGAAATTCTTACACAATTCGTTCAGGGGCTTTGATGCAACCTGGATTGACCATATCTAGACCCACAGCTGGATGAGACATAAGGGTGGACACTCTTGGGGCTGAGAGGTTTGGTGAGGTTGGGTGAGCAAACACAGACCCTTTAAAGTAATACTGCGTGGTACCCATCGCATGGGTCCCAAATCTCCAGGTTCAAGGGCATCTTCCTACATCGAAAACATGCATGAGAAACCCAGAAGATGGTACACCGTGTGATGGGGAAAGGTTTCTAAAACGCACCTCATTTCTCATCTCCTTGTGCTCGGGTTTGCCATTCCAGCCACTTTACTAGCAATCTCCCTACTTGGAGCATCAGCACCTTTAACCTCCTGTTCTGTACAGGTTGCAATTTGTCCTGAGGATGAACGGGAAGACGGGGAACCAATGAGAGACTAGCTCTTGGTGTTGGGACAGGCCCAGGTCACTCTATTTTCCCATCAGGAAGAAGAATTAACCACAGGCTCAGCCTGCCCCCCGGAACCAGAACAGGGCCTGAAGCCATCCTGCGCTTTTGCGGCCACCTCCCAAAAAAGCGAGTTGTAAAATGGAGCTTCAGGGCACTGCAATTCACAAACCTGCAGAGTTATAAATGATAACTCTCGTCCACAAATATATTGAGTGAAGGCAAAGAAGAGGATTTGAAGTCAAGGCAGAATTTCAGGAAACAGATTTTAGGAGGTAGATTCGAATCGCCTTTAAAGCACATGAAAAGCGACAAAACGTTGACAATGATGCCCTTGGCCAAAAAGGGCGTATGCGTTTTTTCCTGAATATATTCAGGAAAAAACGCATACGCCCTTTTTGGCCAACCAAGCAACCTGGAAAGGCAAATCAGCGCTACAAAGAAGTCTCGCTTCCCATCGGTCAAAAGGGCCATGCTGAAAAAAGTTTCAAAACCAGAAATGCAAGACAGGCCATAGAGAAATGGGAGCCTTGCTACACTGATGGGCGGGATGTAAATTGCCAACAGCCACTCTGGAGAAGGGTACGGTGTGTCCTGAAACAGCTAAAAACACAGCTTAGAGAGCATAGGGCACTTCCACGCATGGGGGTATAAAGTGGGAAAATTAAAAATCAGCAAGACACAAGCACCCCATAGTTTAGGGCTGCTCTTTTGACAAGGACCTCCACTTCATTCCACCTTAAATATCCCAGGAAAGCGAAAAATGGATAAAAAAGTTGTAGTCCTTATTTACAATGGAATATCACTCAGCCATGAAATCAATATCATAAGGCTAGTAGCAGCATGATGAGTGGATTTAGGTACGACGATTCTAAGTGAAATAAGTCACACAGAAAAGGACACTTCTCATAAGGTGTCACTTATAGAGGGAATGTAAAAACCGTTACACTTGAACTGAATTACAAAACAGAACAGAGTCACACATGCAGAAAACACACTATGGCTGCTTAACTGGAAAGGTGAGGTGGGGTGATACATAAAACAAGAGTTTCAAATTAGCTCAGATACCGTTCCATAAACCCAATATGTTATAGACAAAACCTACTCCTTGCTCAGAGAACTGGACTCAACACACCTGATTCTCCGCACAAGAATATATCTGACTAGTAATAATCTTAAAACCTATGAATTGATATCTCTCTGTTAGTGTGTCAAGTGGGTGTAAAGCGGCATAAACACAGCCGTGAAAAGCAGCTAAAGCCCATTATAAAAATAAATTACTTTTAAAAACCCATGAAACAAAGACAGTGAAAGAGAGAGAAATTCTTACACAATTCGTTCAGGGGCTGTGATGCAACCTGGATTGACCATATCTAGACCCACAGCTGGATGAGACATAAGGGTGGACTCTCTTGGGGCTGAGAGGTTTGGTGAAGGTGGGTGAGCAAACGCAGACCCTTTAAAGTAATACTGCGTGCTACCCATCGCATGGGTCCCAAATCTCCAGGTTCAAGGGCATCTTCCTACATCGAAAACAGGCATGAGAAACCCAGAAGATGGTACACCGTGTGATGGGGAAAGGTTTCTAAAACGCACCTCATTTCTCATCTCCTTGTGCTCGGGTTCGCCATTCCAGCCACTTTACTACCAATCGCCCTACGTGGAGCATCAGCACCTTTAACCTCCTGTTCCGTACAGGTTGCAATTTGTCCTGAGGATGAATGGGAAGACGGGGAACCAATGAGAGACTAGCTCTTGGTGTTGGGACAGGCACAGGTCACTCTATTTTCCCATCAGGAAGAAGAATTAACCACAGGCTCACCCTGCGCACCGGAACCAGAACAGGGCCTGAAGCCATCCTGCGCTTTTGCGGGCAGCTCCCAAAAAAGCGAGTTGTAAAATGGAGCTTCAGGGCACAGCAATTCACAAACCTGCAGAGTTATAAATGATAACTCTCGTCCACAAATATATTGAGGGAAGGCAAAGAAGAGGATTTGAAATCAAGGCAGAATTGCAGGAAACAGATTTCAGGAGGTAGATTCGAATCGCCTTTAAAGCACATGAAAAGCGGCAAAACGTTGACAATGATGCCCTTGGCCAAAAAGGGCGTATGCGTTTTTTCCTGAATATATTCAGGAAAAAACGCATACGCCCTTTTTGG
This sequence comes from Balaenoptera physalus, assembly GCF_965194825.1. Taxonomy (NCBI): domain Eukaryota; kingdom Metazoa; phylum Chordata; class Mammalia; order Artiodactyla; family Balaenopteridae; genus Balaenoptera; species Balaenoptera physalus. The sequence continues at coordinate 443,959 of NW_028126181.1, read as the reverse complement.
CCAACCAAGCAACCTGGAAAGGCAAATCAGCGCTACAAAGAAGTCTCGCTTCCCATTGGTCAAAAGGGCCATTCTGAAAAAAGTGTCAAAACCAGAAATGCAGGACAGGCCATGGAGAAATGGGAGCCTTGCTACACTGATGGGCGGGATGTAAATTGCCAACAGCCACTCTGGAGAAGGGTACGGTGTGTCCTGAACCATCTAAAACACACAGCCTAGAGAGGATAGGGCACTTCCACGCATGGGGGTATAAAGTGGGAAAATTGAAAATCAGCAAGACACAAGCACCCCAACGTTTAGGGCTGCTCTGTTGACAAGGACTTCCACTTCATTCCACCTTAAATATCCCAGGAAAGAGAAAAATGGATAAAAAAGTTGTGGTCCTTATGTACGATGGAATATCACTCAGCCATGAAATCAATGTCATAAGGCTAGTAGCAGCATGATGAGTGGATTTAGGTACGACGATTCTAAGTGAAATAAGTCACACAGAAAAGGACACTTCTCATAAGGTGTCACTTATAGAGGGAATGTAAAAACCGTTACACTTGAACTGAATTACAAAACAGAACAGAGTCACACATGCAGAAAACACACTATGGCTGCTTAACGGGAAAGGGGAGGTGGGGAGATACATAAAACAAGAGTTTCAAATTAGATCAGATACCGTTCCATAAACCCAATATGTAACAGACAAGACCTACTCCTTGCTCAGAGAACTGGACTCAACACGCCCGATTCACCGCACAAGAATATATCTGACTAGTAATAATCTTAAAACCTATGTATTGATATCTCTCTATTAGTGTGTCAAGTGGGTGTAAAGCGGCATAAACACAGCCGTGAAAAGCAGCTAAACCCCATTATAAAAATAAATTACTTTTAAAAACCCATGAAACAAAGACAGGGAAAGAGAGAGAAATTCTTACACAATTCGTTCAGGGGCTTTGATGCAACCTGGATTGACCATATCTAGACCCACAGCTGGATGAGACATAAGGGTGGACACTCTTGGGGCTGAGAGGTTTGGTGAGGTTGGGTGAGCAAACACAGACCCTTTAAAGTAATACTGCGTGGTACCCATCGCATGGGTCCCAAATCTCCAGGTTCAAGGGCATCTTCCTACATCGAAAACATGCATGAGAAACCCAGAAGATGGTACACCGTGTGATGGGGAAAGGTTTCTAAAACGCACCTCATTTCTCATCTCCTTGTGCTCGGGTTTGCCATTCCAGCCACTTTACTAGCAATCTCCCTACTTGGAGCATCAGCACCTTTAACCTCCTGTTCTGTACAGGTTGCAATTTGTCCTGAGGATGAACGGGAAGACGGGGAACCAATGAGAGACTAGCTCTTGGTGTTGGGACAGGCCCAGGTCACTCTATTTTCCCATCAGGAAGAAGAATTAACCACAGGCTCAGCCTGCCCCCCGGAACCAGAACAGGGCCTGAAGCCATCCTGCGCTTTTGCGGCCACCTCCCAAAAAAGCGAGTTGTAAAATGGAGCTTCAGGGCACTGCAATTCACAATCCTACAGAGTTATAAATGATAACTCTTGTCCACAAATATATTGAAGGAAGGCAAAGACGAGGAATTGAAATCAAGGCAGAATTGCAGGAAACAGATTTCAGGAGGTAGATTCGAATCGCCTTTAAAGCACATGAAAAGCGCCAAAACGTTGACAATGATGCCCTTGGCCAAAAAGGGCGTGTGCGTTTTTTCCTGAATATATTCAGGAAAAAACGCATACGCCCTTTTTGGCTAACCAAGCAACCTGGAAAGTCAAATCAGCGATACAAAGAAGTCTCGCTTCCCATCGGTCAAAAGGGCCATGCTGAAAAAAGTGTCAAAACCAGAAATGCAGGACAGGCCATGGAGAAATGGGAGCCTTGCTACACTGATGGGCGGGATGTAAATTGCCAAAAGCCACTCTGGAGAAGTGTACGGTGTGTCCTGAAACATCTAAAAAACACAGCTTAGAGAGCATAGGGCACTTCCACGCATGGGGGTATAAAGTGGGAAAATTAAAAATCAGCAAGACACAAGCACCCCAAAGTTTAGGGATGCTCTGTTGACAAGGACCTCCACTTCATTACACCTTAAATATCCCAGGAAAGCGAAAAATGGATAAAAAATTTGAGGTCCTTATGTACAATGGCATACCACTCAGCCATGAAATCAATGTCATAAGGCTAGTAGCAGCATGATGAGTGGATTTAGGTACGACAATTCTAAGTGAAATAAGTCACACAGAAAAGGACACTTCTCATAAGGTGTCACTTATAGAGGGAATGTAAAAACCGTTACACTTGAACTGAATTACAAAACAGAACAGAGTCACACATGCAGAAAACACACTATGGCTGCTTAACGGGAAAGCGAGGTGGGGTGATACATAAAGCAAGAGTTTCAAATTAGCTCAGATACCGTTCCATAAACCCAATATGTAATAGACAAGACCTACTCCTTGCTCAGAGAACTGGACTCAACACGCCCGATTCACCGCACAAGAATATATCTGACTAGTAATAATCTTAAAACCTATGAATTGATATCTCTCTGTTAGTGTGTCAAGTGGGTGTAAAGCGGCATAAACACAGCCGTGAAAAGCAGCTAAAGCCCATTATAAAAATAAATTACTTTTAAAAACCCATGAAACAAAGACAGTGAAAGAGAGAGAAATTCTTACAGAATTCGTTCAGGGGCTGTGATGCAACCTGGATTGACCATATCTAGACCCACAGCTGGATGAGACATAAGGGTGGACTCTCTTGGGGCTGAGAGGTTTGGTGAAGGTGGGTGAGCAAACGCAGACCCTTTATAGTAATACTGCGTGCTACCCATCGCATGGGTCCCAAATCTCCAGGTTCAAGGGCATCTTCCTACATCGAAAACAGGCATGAGAAACCCAGAAGATGGTACACCGTGTGATGGGGAAAGGTTTCTAAAACGCACCTCATTTCTCATCTCCTTGTGCTCGGGTTCGCCATTCCAGCCACTTTACTAGCAATCGCCCTACGTGGAGCATCAGCACCTTTAACCTCCTGTTCCGTACAGGTTGCAATTTGTCCTGAGGATGAATGGGAAGACGGGGAACCAATGAGAGACTAGCTCTTGGTGTTGGGACAGGCACAGGTCACTCTATTTTCCCACCAAGAAGAAGAATTAAACACAGGCTCAGCCTGCCCCCCGGAACCAGAACAGGGCCTGAAGCCATCCTGCGCTTTTGTGGCCAGCTCCCAAAAAAGCGAGTTGTAAAATGGAGCTTCAGGGCACTGCAATTCACAAACCTGCAGAGTTATAAATGATAACTCTCGTCCACAAATATATTGAGGGAAGGCAAAGAAGAGGATTTGAAATCAAGGCAGAATTGCAGGAAACAGATTTCAGGAGGTAGATTCGAATCGCCTTTAAAGCACATGAAAAGCGGCAAAACGTTGACAATGATGCCCTTGGCCAAAAAGGGCGTATGCGTTTTTTCCTGAATATATTCAGGAAAAAACGCATACGCCCTTTTTGGCCAAACAAGCAACCTGGAAAGGCCAATCAGCGCTACAAAGAAGTCTCGCTTCCCATCAGTCAAAAGGGCCATGCTGAAAAAAGTGTCAAAACCAGAAATGCAGGACAGGCCATGGAGAAATGGGAGCATTGCTACACTGATGGGCGGGATGTAAATTGCCAACAGCCACTCTGGAGAAGTGTACGGTGTGTCCTGAAACATCTAAAAAACACAGCTTAGAGAGCATAGGGCACTTCCACGCATGGGGGTATAAAGTGGGAAAATTAAAAATCAGCAAGACACAAGCACCCCAAAGTTTAGGGCTGCTCTGTTGACAAGGACCTCCACTTCATTCCACCTTAAATATCCCAGGAAAGCGAAAAATGGATAAAAAATTTGAGGTCCTTATGTACAATGGCATACCACTCAGCCATGAAATCAATGTCATAAGGCTAGTAGCAGCATGATGAGTGGATTTAGGTACGGCGATTCTAAGTGAAATAAGTCACACAGAAAAGGACACTTCTCATAAGGTGTCACTTATAGAGGGAATGTAAAAACCGTTACACTTGAACTGAATTACAAAACAGAACAGAGTCACACATGCAGAAAACACACTATGGCTGCTTAACGGGAAAGCGAGGTGGGGTGATACATAAATCAAGAGTTTCAAATTAGCTCATATACCGTTCCATAAACCCAATATGTAATAGACAAGACCTACTCCTTGCTCAGAGAACTGGACTCAACACGCCCGATTCACCGCACAAGAATATATCTGACTAGTAATAATCTTAAAACCTATGTATTGATATCTCTCTGTTAGTGTGTCAAGTGGGTGTAAAGCGGCATAAACACAGCCGTGAAAAGCAGCTAAACCCCATTATAAAAATAAATTTCTTTTAAAAACCCATGAAACAAAGACAGTGAAAGAGAGAGAAATTCTTACACAATTCGTTCAGGGGCTGTGATGCAACCTGGATTGACCATATCTAGACCCACAGCTGGATGAGACATAAGGGTGGACACTCTTGGGGCTGAGAGGTTTGGTGAGGTTGGGTGAGCAAACGCAGACCCTTTAAAGTAATACTGCGTGCTACCCATCGCATGGGTCCCAAATCTCCAGGTTCAAGGGCATCTTCCTACATCGAAAACATGCATGAGAAACCAAGAAGATGGTACACCGTGTGTTGGGGAAAGGTTTCTAAAATGCACCTCATTTCTCATCTCCTTGTGCTCGGGTTCGCCATTCCAGCCACTTTAGTAGCAATCTCCCTACTTGGAGCATCAGCATCTTTAACCTCTTGTTCCGTACAGGTTGCAATTTGTCCTGAGGATGAACGGGAAGACGGGGAACCAATGAGAGACTAGCTCTTGGTGTTGGGATAGGCACAGGTCACTCTATTTTCCCATCAGGAAGAAGAATTAACCACAGGCTCAGCCTGCACCCCGGAACCAGAACAGGGCCTGAAGCCATCCTGCGCTTTTGCGGCCACCTCCCAAAAAAGCGAGTTGTAAAATGGAGCTTCAGGGCACTGCAATTCACAATCCTACAGAGTTATAAATGATAACTCTCGTCCACAAATATATTGAGGGAAGGCAAAGACGAGGAATTGAAATCAAGGCAGAATTGCAGGAAACAGATTTCAGGAGGTAGATTCGAATCGCCTTTAAAGCACATGAAAAGCACCAAAACGTTGACAATGATGCCCTTGGCCAAAAAGGGCGTATGCGTTTTTTCCTGAATAAATTCAGGAAAAAACGCATACGCCCTTTTTGGCCAACCAAGCAACCTGGAAAGGCAAATCAGCGCTACAAAGCAGTCTCGCTTCCCATCGGTCAAAAGGGCCATGCTGAAAAAAGTGTCAAAACCAGAAATGCAGGACAGGCCATGGAGAAATGGGAGCCTTGCTACACTGATGGGCGGGATGTAAATTGCCAACAGCCACTCTGGAGAAGGGTACGGTGTGTCCTGAACCATCTAAAACACACAGCCTAGAGAGGGTAGGGCACTTCCACGCATGGGGGTATAAAGTGGGAAAATTGAAAATCAGCAAGACACAAGCACCCCAACGTTTAGGGCTGCTCTGTTGACAAGGACTTCCACTTCATTCCACCTTAAATATCCCAGGAAAGAGAAAAATGGATAAAAAAGTTGTGGTCCTTATGTACGGTGGAATATCACTCAGCCATGAAATCAATGTCATAAGGCTAGTAGCAGCATGATGAGTGGATTTAGGTACGACGATTCTAAGTGAAATAAGTCACACAGAAACGGACACTTCTCATAATGTGTCACTTATAGAGGGAATGTAAAAACCGTTACACTTGAACTGAATTACAAAACAGAACAGAGTGACACATGCAGAAAACACACTATGGCTGCTTAACGGGAAAGCGAGGTGGGGTGATACATAAATCAAGAGTTTCAAATTAGCTCAGATACCGTTCCATAAACCCAATATGTAATAGACAAGACCTACTCCTTGCTCAGAGAACTGGACTCAACACGCCCGATTCACCGCACAAGAATATATCTGACTAGTAATAATCTTAAAACCTATGTATTGATATCTCTCTGTTAGTGTGTCAAGTGGGTGTAAAGCGGCATAAACACAGCCGTGAAAAGCAGCTAAACCCCATTATAAAAATAAATTTCTTTTAAAAACCCATGAAACAAAGACAGTGAAAGAGAGAGAAATTCTTACACAATTCGTTCAGGGGCTGTGATGCAACCTGGATTGACCATATCTAGACCCACAGCTGGATGAGACATAAGGGTGGACACTCTTGGGGCTGAGAGGTTTGGTGAGGTTGGGTGAGCAAACGCAGACCCTTTAAAGTAATACTGCGTGCTACCCATCGCATGGGTCCCAAATCTCCAGGTTCAAGGGCATCTTCCTACATCGAAAACATGCATGAGAAACCAAGAAGATGGTACACCGTGTGATGGGGAAAGGTTTCTAAAATGCACCTCATTTCTCATCTCCTTGTGCTCGGGTTCGCCATTCCAGCCACTTTAGTAGCAATCTCCCTACTTGGAGCATCAGCACCTTTAACCTCCTGTTCCGTACAGGTTGCAATTTGTCCTGAGGATGAACGGGAAGACGGGGAACCAATGAGAGATTAGCTCTTGGTGTTGGGACAGGCACAAGTCACTCTATTTTCCCATCAGGAAGAAGAATTAACCACAGGCTCAGCCTGCCCCCCGGAACCAGAACAGGGCCTGAAGCCATCCTGCGCTTTTGCGGCCACCTCCCAAAAAAGCGAGTTGTAAAATGGAGCTTCAGGGCACTGCAATTTACAATCCTACAGAGTTATAAATGATAACTCTCGTCCACAAATATATTGAGGGAAGGCAAAGACGAGGAATTGAAATCAAGGCAGAATTGCAGGAAACAGATTTCAGGAGGTAGATTCGAATCGCCTTTAAAGCACATGAAAAGCGCCAAAACGTTGACAATGATGCCCTTGGCCAAAAAGGGCGTATGCGTTTTTTCCTGAATATATTCAGGAAAAAACGCATACGCCCTTTTTGGCCAACCAAGCAACCTGGAAAGGCCAATCAGCGCTACAAAGAAGTCTCGCTTCCCATCAGTCAAAAGGGCCATGCTGAAAAAAGTGTCAAAACCAGAAATGCAGGACAGGCCATGGAGAAATGGGAGCCTTGCTACACTGATGGGCGGGATGTAAATTGCCAACAGCCACTCTGGAGAAGTGTACGGTGTGTCCTGAAACATCTAAAAAACACAGCTTAGAGAGCATAGGGCACTTCCACGCATGGGGGTATAAAGTGGGAAAATTAAAAACCAGAAAGACACAAGCACCCCAAAGTTTAGGGCTGCTCTGTTGACAAGGACCTCCACTTCATTCCACCTTAAATATCCCAGGAAAGCGAAAAATGGATAAAAAATTTGAGGTCCTTATGTACAATGGCATACCACTCAGCCATGAAATCAATGTCATAAGGCTAGTAGGAGCATGATGAGTGGATTTAGGTACGGCGATTCTAAGTGAAATAAGTCACACAGAAAAGGACACTTCTCATAAGGTGTCACTTATAGAGGGAATGTAAAAACCGTTACACTTGAACTGAATTACAAAACAGAACAGAGTCACACATGCAGAAAACACACTATGGCTGCTTAACGGGAAAGCGAGGTGGGGTGATACATAAATCAAGAGTTTCAAATTAGCTCATATACCGTTCCATAAACCCAATATGTAATAGACAAGACCTACTCCTTGCTCAGAGAACTGGACTCAACACGCCCGATTCACCGCACAAGAATATATCTGACTAGTAATAATCTTAAAACCTATGTATTGATATCTCTCTGTTAGTGTGTCTAGTGGGTGTAAAGCGGCATAAACACAGCCGTGAAAAGCAGCTAAACCCCATTATAAAAATAAATTTTTTTAAAAACCCATGAAACATAGACAGTGAAAGAGAGAGAAATTCTTACACAATTCGTTCAGGGGCTGTGATGCAACCTGGATTGACCATATCTAGACCCACAGCTGGATGAGACATAAGGGTGGATACTCTTGGGGCTGAGAGGTTTGGTGAGGTTGGGTGAGCAAACGCAGACCCTTTAAAGTAATACTGCGTGCTACCCATCGCATGGGTCCCAAATCTCCAGGTTCAAGGGCATCTTCCTACATCGAAAACATGCATGAGAAACCAAGAAGATGGTACACCGTGTGTTGCGGAAAGGTTTCTAAAATGCACCTCATTTCTCATCTCCTTGTGCTCGGGTTCGCCATTCCAGCCACTTTAGTAGCAATCTCCCTACTTGGAGCATCAGCATCTTTAACCTCTTGTTCCGTACAGGTTGCAATTTGTCCTGAGGATGAACGGGAAGACGGGGAACCAATGAGAGACTAGCTCTTGGTGTTGGGATAGGCACAGGTCACTCTATTTTCCCATCAGGAAGAAGAATTAACCACAGGCTCAGCCTGCACCCCGGAACCAGAACAGGGCCTGAAGCCATCCTGCGCTTTTGCGGCCACCTCCCAAAAAAGCGAGTTGTAAAATGGAGCTTCAGGGCACTGCAATTCACAATCCTACAGAGTTATAAATGATAACTCTCGTCCACAAATATATTGAGGGAAGGCAAAGACGAGGAATTGAAATCAAGGCAGAATTGCAGGAAACAGATTTCAGGAGGTAGATTCGAATCGCCTTTAAAGCACATGAAAAGCACCAAAACGTTGACAATGATGCCCTTGGCCAAAAAGGGCGTATGCGTTTTTTCCTGAATAAATTCAGGAAAAAACGCATACGCCCTTTTTGGCCAACCAAGCAACCTGGAAAGGCAAATCAGCGCTACAAAGCAGTCTCGCTTCCCATCGGTCAAAAGGGCCATGCTGAAAAAAGTGTCAAAACCAGAAATGCAGGACAGGCCATGGAGAAATGGGAGCCTTGCTACACTGATGGGCGGGATGTAAATTGCCAACAGCCACTCTGGAGAAGGGTACGGTGTGTCCTGAACCATCTAAAACACACAGCCTAGAGAGGGTAGGGCACTTCCACGCATGGGGGTATAAAGTGGGAAAATTGAAAATCAGCAAGACACAAGCACCCCAACGTTTAGGGCTGCTCTGTTGACAAGGACTTCCACTTCATTCCACCTTAAATATCCCAGGAAAGAGAAAAATGGATAAAAAAGTTGTGGTCCTTATGTACGGTGGAATATCACTCAGCCATGAAATCAATGTCATAAGGCTAGTAGCAGCATGATGAGTGGATTTAGGTACGACGATTCTAAGTGAAATAAGTCACACAGAAACGGACACTTCTCATAATGTGTCACTTATAGAGGGAATGTAAAAACCGTTACACTTGAACTGAATTACAAAACAGAACAGAGTGACACATGCAGAAAACACACTATGGCTGCTTAACGGGAAAGGGGAGGTGGGGAGATACATAAAACAAGAGTTTCAAATTAGATCAGATACCGTTCCATAAACCCAATATGTAACAGACAAGATCTACTCCTTGCTCAGAGAACTGGACTCAACACGCCCGATTCACCGCACAAGAATATATCTGACTAGTAATAATCTTAAAACCTATGTATTGATATCTCTCTATTAGTGTGTCAAGTGGGTGTAAAGCGGCATAAACACAGCCGTGAAAAGCAGCTAAACCCCATTATAAAAATAAATTACTTTTAAAAACCCATGAAACAAAGACAGGGAAAGAGAGAGAAATTCTTACACAATTCGTTCAGGGGCTTTGATGCAACCTGGATTGACCATATCTAGACCCACAGCTGGATGAGACATAAGGGTGGACACTCTTGGGGCTGAGAGGTTTGGTGAGGTTGGGTGAGCAAACACAGACCCTTTAAAGTAATACTGCGTGGTACCCATCGCATGGGTCCCAAATCTCCAGGTTCAAGGGCATCTTCCTACATCGAAAACATGCATGAGAAACCCAGAAGATGGTACACCGTGTGATGGGGAAAGGTTTCTAAAACGCACCTCATTTCTCATCTCCTTGTGCTCGGGTTTGCCATTCCAGCCACTTTACTAGCAATCTCCCTACTTGGAGCATCAGCACCTTTAACCTCCTGTTCTGTACAGGTTGCAATATGTCCTGAGGATGAACGGGAAGACGGGGAACCAATGAGAGACTAGCTCTTGGTGTTGGGATAGGCACAGGTCACTCTATTTTCCCATCAGGAAGAAGAATTAACCACAGGCTCAGCCTGCCCCCCGGAACCAGAACAGGGCCTGAAGCCATCCTGCGCTTTTGCGGCCACCTCCCAAAAAAGCGAGTTGTAAAATGGAGCTTCAGGGCACTGCAATTCACAAACCTGCAGAGTTATAAATGATAACTCTCGTCCACAAATATATTGAGTGAAGGCAAAGAAGAGGATTTGAAGTCAAGGCAGAATTTCAGGAAACAGATTTTAGGAGGTAGATTCGAATCGCCTTTAAAGCACATGAAAAGCGACAAAACGTTGACAATGATGCCCTTGGCCAAAAAGGGCGTATGCGTTTTTTCCTGAATATATTCAGGAAAAAACGCATACGCCCTTTTTGGCCAACCAAGCAACCTGGAAAGGCAAATCAGCGCTACAAAGAAGTCTCGCTTCCCATCGGTCAAAAGGGCCATGCTGAAAAAAGTGTCAAAACCAGAAATGCAGGACAGGCCATGGAGAAATGGGAGCCTTGCTACACTGATGGGCAGGATGTAAATTGCCAACAGCCACTCTGGAGAAGGGTACGGTGTGTCCTGAACCATGTAAAACACACAGCCTAGAGAGGATAGGGCACTTCCACGCATGGGGGTATAAAGTGGGAAAATTGAAAATCAGCAAGACACAAGCACCCCAACGTTTAGGGCTGCTCTGTTGACAAGGACTTCCACTTCATTCCACCTTAAATATCCCAGGAAAGAGAAAAATGGATAAAAAAGTTTTGTTCCTTATGTACGATGGAATATCACTCAGCCATGAAATCAATGTCATAAGGCTAGTAGCAGCATGATGAGTGGATTTAGGTACGACGATCCTAAGTGAAATAAGTCACACAGAAAAGGACACTTCTCATAAGGTGTCACTTATAGAGGGAATGTAAAAACCGTTACACTTGAACTGAGTTACAAAACAGAACAGAGTAACACATGCAGAAAACACACTATGGCTGCTTAACGGGAAAGGGGAGGTGGGGAGATACATAAAACAAGAGTTTCAAATTAGATCAGATACCGTTCCATAAACCCAATATGTAACAGACAAGACCTACTCCTTGCTCAGAGAACTGGACTCAACACGCCCGATTCACCGCACAAGAATATATCTGACTAGTAATAATCTTAAAACCTATGTATTGATATCTCTCTATTAGTGTGTCAAGTGGGTGTAAAGCGACATAAACACTGCCGTGAAAAGCAGCTAAACCCCATTATAAAAATAAATTACTTTTAAAAACCCATGAAACAAAGACAGGGAAAGAGAGAGAAATTCTTACACAATTCGTTCAGGGGCTTTGATGCAACCTGGATTGACCATATCTAGACCCACAGCTGGATGAGACATAAGGGTGGACACTCTTGGGGCTGAGAGGTTTGGTGAGGTTGGGTGAGCAAACACAGACCCTTTAAAGTAATACTGCGTGGTACCCATCGCATGGGTCCCAAATCTCCAGGTTCAAGGGCATCTTCCTACATCGAAAACATGCATGAGAAACCCAGAAGATGGTACACCGTGTGATGGGGAAAGGTTTCTAAAACGCACCTCATTTCTCATCTCCTTGTGCTCGGGTTTGCCATTCCAGCCACTTTACTAGCAATCTCCCTACTTGGAGCATCAGCACCTTTAACCTCCTGTTCTGTACAGGTTGCAATTTGTCCTGAGGATGAACGGGAAGACGGGGAACCAATGAGAGACTAGCTCTTGGTGTTGGGACAGGCCCAGGTCACTCTATTTTCCCATCAGGAAGAAGAATTAACCACAGGCTCAGCCTGCCCCCCGGAACCAGAACAGGGCCTGAAGCCATCCTGCGCTTTTGCGGCCACCTCCCAAAAAAGCGAGTTGTAAAATGGAGCTTCAGGGCACTGCAATTCACAATCCTACAGAGTTATAAATGATAACTCTTGTCCACAAATATATTGAAGGAAGGCAAAGACGAGGAATTGAAATCAAGGCAGAATTGCAGGAAACAGATTTCAGGAGGTAGATTCGAATCGCCTTTAAAGCACATGAAAAGCGCCAAAACGTTGACAATGATGCCCTTGGCCAAAAAGGGCGTGTGCGTTTTTTCCTGAATATATTCAGGAAAAAACGCATACGCCCTTTTTGGCTAACCAAGCAACCTGGAAAGTCAAATCAGCGATACAAAGAAGTCTCGCTTCCCATCGGTCAAAAGGGCCATGCTGAAAAAAGTGTCAAAACCAGAAATGCAGGACAGGCCATGGAGAAATGGGAGCCTTGCTACACTGATGGGCGGGATGTAAATTGCCAAAAGCCACTCTGGAGAAGTGTACGGTGTGTCCTGAAACATCTAAAAAACACAGCTTAGAGAGCATAGGGCACTTCCACGCATGGGGGTATAAAGTGGGAAAATTAAAAATCAGCAAGACACAAGCACCCCAAAGTTTAGGGATGCTCTGTTGACAAGGACCTCCACTTCATTACACCTTAAATATCCCAGGAAAGCGAAAAATGGATAAAAAATTTGAGGTCCTTATGTACAATGGCATACCACTCAGCCATGAAATCAATGTCATAAGTCTAGTAGCAGCATGATGAGTGGATTTAGGTACGACAATTCTAAGTGAAATAAGTCACACAGAAAAGGACACTTCTCATAAGGTGTCACTTATAGAGGGAATGTAAAAACCGTTACACTTGAACTGAATTACAAAACAGAACAGAGTCACACATGCAGAAAACACACTATGGCTGCTTAACGGGAAAGCGAGGTGGGGTGATACATAAAGCAAGAGTTTCAAATTAGCTCAGATACCGTTCCATAAACCCAATATGTAATAGACAAGACCTACTCCTTGCTCAGAGAACTGGACTCAACACGCCCGATTCACCGCACAAGAATATATCTGACTAGTAATAATCTTAAAACCTATGAATTGATATCTCTCTGTTAGTGTGTCAAGTGGGTGTAAAGCGGCATAAACACAGCCGTGAAAAGCAGCTAAAGCCCATTATAAAAATAAATTACTTTTAAAAACCCATGAAACAAAGACAGTGAAAGAGAGAGAAATTCTTACAGAATTCGTTCAGGGGCTGTGATGCAACCTGGATTGACCATATCTAGACCCACAGCTGGATGAGACATAAGGGTGGACTCTCTTGGGGCTGAGAGGTTTGGTGAAGGTGGGTGAGCAAACGCAGACCCTTTATAGTAATACTGCGTGCTACCCATCGCATGGGTCCCAAATCTCCAGGTTCAAGGGCATCTTCCTACATCGAAAACAGGCATGAGAAACCCAGAAGATGGTACACCGTGTGATGGGGAAAGGTTTCTAAAACGCACCTCATTTCTCATCTCCTTGTGCTCGGGTTCGCCATTCCAGCCACTTTACTAGCAATCGCCCTACGTGGAGCATCAGCACCTTTAACCTCCTGTTCCGTACAGGTTGCAATTTGTCCTGAGGATGAATGGGAAGACGGGGAACCAATGAGAGACTAGCTCTTGGTGTTGGGACAGGCACAGGTCACTCTATTTTCCCACCAAGAAGAAGAATTAAACACAGGCTCAGCCTGCCCCCCGGAACCAGAACAGGGCCTGAAGCCATCCTGCGCTTTTGTGGCCAGCTCCCAAAAAAGCGAGTTGTAAAATGGAGCTTCAGGGCACTGCAATTCACAAACCTGCAGAGTTATAAATGATAACTCTCGTCCACAAATATATTGAGGGAAGGCAAAGAAGAGGATTTGAAATCAAGGCAGAATTGCAGGAAACAGATTTCAGGAGGTAGATTCGAATCGCCTTTAAAGCACATGAAAAGCGGCAAAACGTTGACAATGATGCCCTTGGCCAAAAAGGGCGTATGCGTTTTTTCCTGAATATATTCAGGAAAAAACGCATACGCCCTTTTTGGCCAAACAAGCAACCTGGAAAGGCCAATCAGCGCTACAAAGAAGTCTTGCTTCCCATCAGTCAAAAGGGCCATGCTGAAAAAAGTGTCAAAACCAGAAATGCAGGACAGGCCATGGAGAAATGGGAGCCTTGCTACACTGATGGGCGGGATGTAAATTGCCAACAGCCACTCTGGAGAAGTGTACGGTGTGTCCTGAAACATCTAAAAAACACAGCTTAGAGAGCATAGGGCACTTCCACGCATGGGGGTATAAAGTGGGAAAATTAAAAATCAGCAAGACACAAGCACCCCAAAGTTTAGGGCTGCTCTGTTGACAAGGACCTCCACTTCATTCCACCTTAAATATCCCAGGAAAGCGAAAAATGGATAAAAAATTTGAGGTCCTTATGTACAATGGCATACCACTCAGCCATGAAATCAATGTCATAAGGCTAGTAGCAGCATGATGAGTGGATTTAGGTACGGCGATTCTAAGTGAAATAAGTCACACAGAAAAGGACACTTCTCATAAGGTGTCACTTATAGAGGGAATGTAAAAACCGTTACACTTGAACTGAATTACAAAACAGAACAGAGTCACACATGCAGAAAACACACTATGGCTGCTTAACGGGAAAGCGAGGTGGGGTGATACATAAAATAAGAGTTTCAAATTAGCTCAGATACCGTTCCATAAACCCAATATGTAATAGACAAGACCTACTCCTTGCTCAGAGAACTGGACTCAACACGCCCGATTCACCGCACAAGAATATATCTGACTAGTAATAATCTTAAAACCTATGTATTGATATCTCTCTGTTAGTGTGTCAAGTGGGTGTAAAGCGGCATAAACACAGCCGTGAAAAGCAGCTATACCCCATTATAAAAATAAATTTCTTTTAAAAACCCATGAAACAAAGACAGTGAAAGAGAGAGAAATTCTTACACAATTCGTTCAGGGGCTGTGATGCAACCTGGATTGACCATATCTAGACCCACAGCTGGATGAGACATAAGGGTGGATACTCTTGGGGCTGAGAGGTTTGGTGAGGTTGGGTGAGCAAACGCAGACCCTTTAAAGTAATACTGCGTGCTACCCATCGCATGGGTCCCAAATCTCCAGGTTAAAGGGCATCTTCCTACATCGAAAACATGCATGAGAAACCAAGAAGATGGTACACCGTGTGTTGGGGAAAGGTTTCTAAAATGCACCTCATTTCTCATCTCCTTGTGCTCGGGTTCGCCATTCCAGCCACTTTAGTAGCAATCTCCCTATTTGGAGCATCAGCATATTTAACCTCCTGTTCCGTACAGGTTGCAATTTGTCATGAGGATGAACGGGAAGACGGGGAACCAATGAGAGACTAGCTCTTGGTGTTGGGACAGGCACAGGTCACTCTATTTTCCCATCAGGAAGAAGAATTAACCACAGGCTCAGCCTGCCCCCCGGAACCAGAACAGGGCCTGAAGCCATCCTGCGCTTTTGCGGCCACCTCCCAAAAAAGCGAGTTGTAAAATGGAGCTTCAGGGCACTGCAATTCACAATCCTACAGAGTTATAAATGATAACTCTCGTCCACAAATATATTGAGGGAAGGCAAAGACGAGGAATTGAAATCAAGGCAGAATTGCAGGAAACAGATTTCAGGAGGTAGATTCGAATCGCCTTTAAAGCACATGAAAAGCGCCAAAACGTTGACAATGATGCCCTTGGCCAAAAAGGGCGTATGCGTTTTTTCCTGAATATATTCAGGAAAAAACGCATACGCCCTTTTTGGCCAACCAAGCAACCTGGAAAGGCCAATCAGCGCTACAAAGAAGTCTCGCTTCCCATCAGTCAAAAGGGCCATGCTGAAAAAAGTGTCAAAACCAGAAATGCAGGACAGGCCATGGAGAAATGGGAGCCTTGCTACACTGATGGGCGGGATGTAAATTGCCAACAGCCACTCTGGAGAAGTGTACGGTGTGTCCTGAAACATCTAAAAAACACAGCTTAGAGAGCATAGGGCACTTCCACGCATGGGGGTATAAAGTGGGAAAATTAAAAACCAGAAAGACACAAGCACCCCAAAGTTTAGGGCTGCTCTGTTGACAAGGACCTCCACTTCATTCCACCTTAAATATCCCAGGAAAGCGAAAAATGGATAAAAAATTTGAGGTCCTTATGTACAATGGCATACCACTCAGCCATGAAATCAATGTCATAAGGCTAGTAGGAGCATGATGAGTGGATTTAGGTACGGCGATTCTAAGTGAAATAAGTCACACAGAAAAGGACACTTCTCATAAGGTGTCACTTATAGAGGGAATGTAAAAACCGTTACACTTGAACTGAATTACAAAACAGAACAGAGTCACACATGCAGAAAACACACTATGGCTGCTTAACGGGAAAGCGAGGTGGGGTGATACATAAATCAAGAGTTTCAAATTAGCTCATATACCGTTCCATAAACCCAATATGTAATAGACAAGACCTACTCCTTGCTCAGAGAACTGGACTCAACACGCCCGATTCACCGCACAAGAATATATCTGACTAGTAATAATCTTAAAACCTATGTATTGATATCTCTCTGTTAGTGTGTCTAGTGGGTGTAAAGCGGCATAAACACAGCCGTGAAAAGCAGCTAAACCCCATTATAAAAATAAATTTCTTTTAAAAACCCATGAAACATAGACAGTGAAAGAGAGAGAAATTCTTTCACAATTCGTTCAGGGGCTGTGATGCAACCTGGATTGACCATATCTAGACCCACAGCTGGATGAGACATAAGGGTGGATACTCTTGGGGCTGAGAGGTTTGGTGAGGTTGGGTGAGCAAACGCAGACCCTTTAAAGTAATACTGCGTGCTACCCATCGCATGGGTCCCAAATCTCCAGGTTCAAGGGCATCTTCCTACATCGAAAACATGCATGAGAAACCAAGAAGATGGTACACCGTGTGTTGGGGAAAGGTTTCTAAAATGCACCTCATTTCTCATCTCCTTGTGCTCGGGTTCGCCATTCCAGCCACTTTAGTAGCAATCTCCCTACTTGGAGCATCAGCATCTTTAACCTCCTGTTCCGTACAGGTTGCAATTTGTCCTGAGGATGAACGGGAAGACGGGGAACCAATGAGAGACTAGCTCTTGGTGTTGGGATAGGCACAGGTCACTCTATTTTCCCATCAGGAAGAAGAATTAACCACAGGCTCAGCCTGCACCCCGGAACCAGAACAGGGCCTGAAGCCATCGTGCGCTTTTGCGGCCACCTCCCAAAAAAGCGAGTTGTAAAATGGAGCTTCAGGGCACTGCAATTCACAATCCTACAGAGTTATAAATGATAACTCTCGTCCACAAATATATTGAGGGAAGGCAAAGACGAGGAATTGAAATCAAGGCAGAATTGCAGGAAACAGATTTCAGGAGGTAGATTCGAATCGCCTTTAAAGCACATGAAAAGCACCAAAACGTTGACAATGATGCCCTTGGCCAAAAAGGGCGTATGCGTTTTTTCCTGAATAAATTCAGGAAAAAACGCATACGCCCTTTTTGGCCAACCAAGCAACCTGGAAAGGCAAATCAGCGCTACAAAGCAGTCTCGCTTCCCATCGGTCAAAAGGGCCATGCTGAAAAAAGTGTCAAAACCAGAAATGCAGGACAGGCCATGGAGAAATGGGAGCCTTGCTACACTGATGGGCGGGATGTAAATTGCCAACAGCCACTCTGGAGAAGGGTACGGTGTGTCCTGAACCATCTAAAACACACAGCCTAGAGAGGGTAGGGCACTTCCACGCATGGGGGTATAAAGTGGGAAAATTGAAAATCAGCAAGACACAAGCACCCCAACGTTTAGGGCTGCTCTGTTGACAAGGACTTCCACTTCATTCCACCTTAAATATCCCAGGAAAGAGAAAAATGGATAAAAAAGTTGTGGTCCTTATGTACGATGGAATATCACTCAGCCATGAAATCAATGTCATAAGGCTAGTAGCAGCATGATGAGTGGATTTAGGTACGACGATTCTAAGTGAAATAAGTCACACAGAAACGGACACTTCTCATAATGTGTCACTTATAGAGGGAATGTAAAAACCGTTACACTTGAACTGAATTACAAAACAGAACAGAGTGACACATGCAGAAAACACACTATGGCTGCTTAACGGGAAAGGGGAGGTGGGGAGATACATAAAACAAGAGTTTCAAATTAGATCAGATACCGTTCCATAAACCCAATATGTAACAGACAAGATCTACTCCTTGCTCAGAGAACTGGACTCAACACGCCCGATTCACCGCACAAGAATATATCTGACTAGTAATAATCTTAAAACCTATGTATTGATATCTCTCTATTAGTGTGTCAAGTGGGTGTAAAGCGGCATAAACACAGCCGTGAAAAGCAGCTAAACCCCATTATAAAAATAAATTACTTTTAAAAACCCATGAAACAAAGACAGGGAAAGAGAGAGAAATTCTTACACAATTCGTTCAGGGGCTTTGATGCAACCTGGATTGACCATATCTAGACCCACAGCTGGATGAGACATAAGGGTGGACACTCTTGGGGCTGAGAGGTTTGGTGAGGTTGGGTGAGCAAACACAGACCCTTTAAAGTAATACTGCGTGGTACCCATCGCATGGGTCCCAAATCTCCAGGTTCAAGGGCATCTTCCTACATCGAAAACATGCATGAGAAACCCAGAAGATGGTACACCGTGTGATGGGGAAAGGTTTCTAAAACGCACCTCATTTCTCATCTCCTTGTGCTCGGGTTTGCCATTCCAGCCACTTTACTAGCAATCTCCCTACTTGGAGCATCAGCACCTTTAACCTCCTGTTCTGTACAGGTTGCAATATGTCCTGAGGATGAACGGGAAGACGGGGAACCAATGAGAGACTAGCTCTTGGTGTTGGGACAGGCCCAGGTCACTCTATTTTCCCATCAGGAAGAAGAATTAACCACAGGCTCAGCCTGCCCCCCGGAACCAGAACAGGGCCTGAAGCCATCCTGCGCTTTTGCGGCCACCTCCCAAAAAAGCGAGTTGTAAAATGGAGCTTCAGGGCACTGCAATTCACAAACCTGCAGAGTTATAAATGATAACTCTCGTCCACAAATATATTGAGTGAAGGCAAAGAAGAGGATTTGAAGTCAAGGCAGAATTTCAGGAAACAGATTTTAGGAGGTAGATTCGAATCGCCTTTAAAGCACATGAAAAGCGACAAAACGTTGACAATGATGCCCTTGGCCAAAAAGGGCGTATGCGTTTTTTCCTGAATATATTCAGGAAAAAACGCATACGCCCTTTTTGGCCAACCAAGCAACCTGGAAAGGCAAATCAGCGCTACAAAGAAGTCTCGCTTCCCATCGGTCAAAAGGGCCATGCTGAAAAAAGTGTCAAAACCAGAAATGCAGGACAGGCCATGGAGAAATGGGAGCCTTGCTACACTGATGGGCAGGATGTAAATTGCCAACAGCCACTCTGGAGAAGGGTACGGTGTGTCCTGAACCATGTAAAACACACAGCCTAGAGAGGATAGGGCACTTCCACGCATGGGGGTATAAAGTGGGAAAATTGAAAATCAGCAAGACACAAGCACCCCAACGTTTAGGGCTGCTCTGTTGACAAGGACTTCCACTTCATTCCACCTTAAATATCCCAGGAAAGAGAAAAATGGATAAAAAAGTTTTGTTCCTTATGTACGATGGAATATCACTCAGCCATGAAATCAATGTCATAAGGCTAGTAGCAGCATGATGAGTGGATTTAGGTACGACGATCCTAAGTGAAATAAGTCACACAGAAAAGGACACTTCTCATAAGGTGTCACTTATAGAGGGAATGTAAAAACCGTTACACTTGAACTGAGTTACAAAACAGAACAGAGTAACACATGCAGAAAACACACTATGGCTGCTTAACGGGAAAGGGGAGGTGGGGAGATACATAAAACAAGAGTTTCAAATTAGATCAGATACCGTTCCATAAACCCAATATGTAACAGACAAGACCTACTCCTTGCTCAGAGAACTGGACTCAACACGCCCGATTCACCGCACAAGAATATATCTGACTAGTAATAATCTTAAAACCTATGTATTGATATCTCTCTATTAGTGTGTCAAGTGGGTGTAAAGCGACATAAACACTGCCGTGAAAAGCAGCTAAACCCCATTATAAAAATAAATTACTTTTAAAAACCCATGAAACAAAGACAGGGAAAGAGAGAGAAATTCTTACACAATTCGTTCAGGGGCTTTGATGCAACCTGGATTGACCATATCTAGACCCACAGCTGGATGAGACATAAGGGTGGACACTCTTGGGGCTGAGAGGTTTGGTGAGGTTGGGTGAGCAAACACAGACCCTTTAAAGTAATACTGCGTGGTACCCATCGCATGGGTCCCAAATCTCCAGGTTCAAGGGCATCTTCCTACATCGAAAACATGCATGAGAAACCCAGAAGATGGTACACCGTGTGATGGGGAAAGGTTTCTAAAACGCACCTCATTTCTCATCTCCTTGTGCTCGGGTTTGCCATTCCAGCCACTTTACTAGCAATCTCCCTACTTGGAGCATCAGCACCTTTAACCTCCTGTTCTGTACAGGTTGCAATTTGTCCTGAGGATGAACGGGAAGACGGGGAACCAATGAGAGACTAGCTCTTGGTGTTGGGACAGGCCCAGGTCACTCTATTTTCCCATCAGGAAGAAGAATTAACCACAGGCTCAGCCTGCCCCCCGGAACCAGAACAGGGCCTGAAGCCATCCTGCGCTTTTGCGGCCACCTCCCAAAAAAGCGAGTTGTAAAATGGAGCTTCAGGGCACTGCAATTCACAATCCTACAGAGTTATAAATGATAACTCTTGTCCACAAATATATTGAAGGAAGGCAAAGACGAGGAATTGAAATCAAGGCAGAATTGCAGGAAACAGATTTCAGGAGGTAGATTCGAATCGCCTTTAAAGCACATGAAAAGCGCCAAAACGTTGACAATGATGCCCTTGGCCAAAAAGGGCGTGTGCGTTTTTTCCTGAATATATTCAGGAAAAAACGCATACGCCCTTTTTGGCTAACCAAGCAACCTGGAAAGTCAAATCAGCGATACAAAGAAGTCTCGCTTCCCATCGGTCAAAAGGGCCATGCTGAAAAAAGTGTCAAAACCAGAAATGCAGGACAGGCCATGGAGAAATGGGAGCCTTGCTACACTGATGGGCGGGATGTAAATTGCCAAAAGCCACTCTGGAGAAGTGTACGGTGTGTCCTGAAACATCTAAAAAACACAGCTTAGAGAGCATAGGGCACTTCCACGCATGGGGGTATAAAGTGGGAAAATTAAAAATCAGCAAGACACAAGCACCCCAAAGTTTAGGGATGCTCTGTTGACAAGGACCTCCACTTCATTACACCTTAAATATCCCAGGAAAGCGAAAAATGGATAAAAAATTTGAGGTCCTTATGTACAATGGCATACCACTCAGCCATGAAATCAATGTCATAAGTCTAGTAGCAGCATGATGAGTGGATTTAGGTACGACAATTCTAAGTGAAATAAGTCACACAGAAAAGGACACTTCTCATAAGGTGTCACTTATAGAGGGAATGTAAAAACCGTTACACTTGAACTGAATTACAAAACAGAACAGAGTCACACATGCAGAAAACACACTATGGCTGCTTAACGGGAAAGCGAGGTGGGGTGATACATAAAGCAAGAGTTTCAAATTAGCTCAGATACCGTTCCATAAACCCAATATGTAATAGACAAGACCTACTCCTTGCTCAGAGAACTGGACTCAACACGCCCGATTCACCGCACAAGAATATATCTGACTAGTAATAATCTTAAAACCTATGAATTGATATCTCTCTGTTAGTGTGTCAAGTGGGTGTAAAGCGGCATAAACACAGCCGTGAAAAGCAGCTAAAGCCCATTATAAAAATAAATTACTTTTAAAAACCCATGAAACAAAGACAGTGAAAGAGAGAGAAATTCTTACAGAATTCGTTCAGGGGCTGTGATGCAACCTGGATTGACCATATCTAGACCCACAGCTGGATGAGACATAAGGGTGGACTCTCTTGGGGCTGAGAGGTTTGGTGAAGGTGGGTGAGCAAACGCAGACCCTTTATAGTAATACTGCGTGCTACCCATCGCATGGGTCCCAAATCTCCAGGTTCAAGGGCATCTTCCTACATCGAAAACAGGCATGAGAAACCCAGAAGATGGTACACCGTGTGATGGGGAAAGGTTTCTAAAACGCACCTCATTTCTCATCTCCTTGTGCTCGGGTTCGCCATTCCAGCCACTTTACTAGCAATCGCCCTACGTGGAGCATCAGCACCTTTAACCTCCTGTTCCGTACAGGTTGCAATTTGTCCTGAGGATGAATGGGAAGACGGGGAACCAATGAGAGACTAGCTCTTGGTGTTGGGACAGGCACAGGTCACTCTATTTTCCCACCAAGAAGAAGAATTAAACACAGGCTCAGCCTGCCCCCCGGAACCAGAACAGGGCCTGAAGCCATCCTGCGCTTTTGTGGCCAGCTCCCAAAAAAGCGAGTTGTAAAATGGAGCTTCAGGGCACTGCAATTCACAAACCTGCAGAGTTATAAATGATAACTCTCGTCCACAAATATATTGAGGGAAGGCAAAGAAGAGGATTTGAAATCAAGGCAGAATTGCAGGAAACAGATTTCAGGAGGTAGATTCGAATCGCCTTTAAAGCACATGAAAAGCGGCAAAACGTTGACAATGATGCCCTTGGCCAAAAAGGGCGTATGCGTTTTTTCCTGAATATATTCAGGAAAAAACGCATACGCCCTTTTTGGCCAAACAAGCAACCTGGAAAGGCCAATCAGCGCTACAAAGAAGTCTTGCTTCCCATCAGTCAAAAGGGCCATGCTGAAAAAAGTGTCAAAACCAGAAATGCAGGACAGGCCATGGAGAAATGGGAGCCTTGCTACACTGATGGGCGGGATGTAAATTGCCAACAGCCACTCTGGAGAAGTGTACGGTGTGTCCTGAAACATCTAAAAAACACAGCTTAGAGAGCATAGGGCACTTCCACGCATGGGGGTATAAAGTGGGAAAATTGAAAATCAGCAAGACACAAGCACCCCAAAGTTTAGGGCTGCTCTGTTGACAAGGACCTCCACTTCATTCCACCTTAAATATCCCAGGAAAGCGAAAAATGGATAAAAAATTTGAGGTCCTTATGTACAATGGCATACCACTCAGCCATGAAATCAATGTCATAAGGCTAGTAGCAGCATGATGAGTGGATTTAGGTACGGCGATTCTAAGTGAAATAAGTCACACAGAAAAGGACACTTCTCATAAGGTGTCACTTATAGAGGGAATGTAAAAACCGTTACACTTGAACTGAATTACAAAACAGAACAGAGTCACACATGCAGAAAACACACTATGGCTGCTTAACGGGAAAGCGAGGTGGGGTGATACATAAAATAAGAGTTTCAAATTAGCTCAGATACCGTTCCATAAACCCAATATGTAATAGACAAGACCTACTCCTTGCTCAGAGAACTGGACTCAACACGCCCGATTCACCGCACAAGAATATATCTGACTAGTAATAATCTTAAAACCTATGTATTGATATCTCTCTGTTAGTGTGTCAAGTGGGTGTAAAGCGGCATAAACACAGCCGTGAAAAGCAGCTATACCCCATTATAAAAATAAATTTCTTTTAAAAACCCATGAAACAAAGACAGTGAAAGAGAGAGAAATTCTTACACAATTCGTTCAGGGGCTGTGATGCAACCTGGATTGACCATATCTAGACCCACAGCTGGATGAGACATAAGGGTGGATACTCTTGGGGCTGAGAGGTTTGGTGAGGTTGGGTGAGCAAACGCAGACCCTTTAAAGTAATACTGCGTGCTACCCATCGCATGGGTCCCAAATCTCCAGGTTAAAGGGCATCTTCCTACATCGAAAACATGCATGAGAAACCAAGAAGATGGTACACCGTGTGTTGGGGAAAGGTTTCTAAAATGCACCTCATTTCTCATCTCCTTGTGCTCGGGTTCGCCATTCCAGCCACTTTACTAGCAATCTCCCTACTTGGAGCATCAGCACGTTTAACCTCCTGTTCCGTACAGGTTGCAATTTGTCCTGAGGATGAACGGGAAGACGGGGAACCAATGAGAGACTAGCTCTTGGTGTTGGGACAGGCACAGGTCACTCTATTTTCCCATCAGGAAGAAGAATTAACCACAGGCTCAGCCTGCCCCCCGGAACCAGAACAGGGCCTGAAGCCATCCTGCGCTTTTGCGGCCACCTCCCAAAAAAGCGAGTTGTAAAATGGAGCTTCAGGGCACTGCAATTTACAATCCTACAGAGTTATAAATGATAACTCTCGTCCACAAATATATTGAGGGAAGGCAAAGACGAGGAATTGAAATCAAGGCAGAATTGCAGGAAACAGATTTCAGGAGGTAGATTCGAATCGCCTTTAAAGCACATGAAAAGCGCCAAAACGTTGACAATGATGCCCTTGGCCAAAAAGGGCGTATGCGTTTTTTCCTGAATATATTCAGGAAAAAACGCATACGCCCTTTTTGGCCAACCAAGCAACCTGGAAAGGCCAATCAGCGCTACAAAGAAGTCTCGCTTCCCATCAGTCAAAAGGGCCATGATGAAAAAAGTGTCAAAACCAGAAATGCAGGACAGGCCATGGAGAAATGGGAGCCTTGCTACACTGATGGGCGGGATGTAAATTGCCAACAGCCACTCTGGAGAAGTGTACGGTGTGTCCTGAAACATCTAAAAAACACAGCTTAGAGAGCATAGGGCACTTCCACGCATGGGGGTATAAAGTGGGAAAATTAAAAACCAGAAAGACACAAGCACCCCAAAGTTTAGGGCTGCTCTGTTGACAAGGACCTCCACTTCATTCCACCTTAAATATCCCAGGAAAGCGAAAAATGGATAAAAAATTTGAGGTCCTTATGTACAATGGCATACCACTCAGCCATGAAATCAATGTCATAAGGCTAGTAGGAGCATGATGAGTGGATTTAGGTACGGCGATTCTAAGTGAAATAAGTCACACAGAAAAGGACACTTCTCATAAGGTGTCACTTATAGAGGGAATGTAAAAACCGTTACACTTGAACTGAATTACAAAACAGAACAGAGTCACACATGCAGAAAACACACTATGGCTGCTTAACGGGAAAGCGAGGTGGGGTGATACATAAATCAAGAGTTTCAAATTAGCTCATATACCGTTCCATAAACCCAATATATAATAGACAAGACCTACTCCTTGCTCAGAGAACTGGACTCAACACGCCCGATTCACCGCACAAGAATATATCTGACTAGTAATAATCTTAAAACCTATGTATTGATATCTCTCTGTTAGTGTGTCTAGTGGGTGTAAAGCGGCATAAACACAGCCGTGAAAAGCAGCTAAACCCCATTATAAAAATAAATTTCTTTTAAAAACCCATGAAACATAGACAGTGAAAGAGAGAGAAATTCTTACACAATTCGTTCAGGGGCTGTGATGCAACCTGGATTGACCATATCTAGACCCACAGCTGGATGAGACATAAGGGTGGACACTCTTGGGGCTGAGAGGTTTGGTGAGGTTGGGTGAGCAAACACAGACCCTTTAAAGTAATACTGCGTGGTACCCATCGCATGGGTCCCAAATCTCCAGGTTCAAGGGCATCTTCCTACATCGAAAACATGCATGAGAAACCCAGAAGATGGTACACCGTGTGATGGGGAAAGGTTTCTAAAACGCACCTCATTTCTCATCTCCTTGTGCTCGGGTTTGCCATTCCAGCCACTTTACTAGCAATCTCCCTACTTGGAGCATCAGCACCTTTAACCTCCTGTTCTGTACAGGTTGCAATATGTCCTGAGGATGAACGGGAAGACGGGGAACCAATGAGAGACTAGCTCTTGGTGTTGGGACAGGCCCAGGTCACTCTATTTTCCCATCAGGAAGAAGAATTAACCACAGGCTCAGCCTGCCCCCCGGAACCAGAACAGGGCCTGAAGCCATCCTGCGCTTTTGCGGCCACCTCCCAAAAAAGCGAGTTGTAAAATGGAGCTTCAGGGCACTGCAATTCACAAACCTGCAGAGTTAAAAATGATAACTCTCGTCCACAAATATATTGAGTGAAGGCAAAGAAGAGGATTTGAAGTCAAGGCAGAATTTCAGGAAACAGATTTTAGGAGGTAGATTCGAATCGCCTTTAAAGCACATGAAAAGCGACAAAACGTTGACAATGATGCCCTTGGCCAAAAAGGGCGTATGCGTTTTTTCCTGAATATATTCAGGAAAAAACGCATACGCCCTTTTTGGCCAACCAAGCAACCTGGAAAGGCAAATCAGCGCTACAAAGAAGTCTCGCTTCCCATCGGTCAAAAGGGCCATGCTGAAAAAAGTGTCAAAACCAGAAATGCAGGACAGGCCATGGAGAAATGGGAGCCTTGCTACACTGATGGGCAGGATGTAAATTGCCAACAGCCACTCTGGAGAAGGGTACGGTGTGTCCTGAACCATGTAAAACACACAGCCTAGAGAGGAAAGGGCACTTCCACGCATGGGGGTATAAAGTGGGAAAATTGAAAATCAGCAAGACACAAGCACCCCAACGTTTAGGGCTGCTCTGTTGACAAGGACTTCCACTTCATTCCACCTTAAATATCCCAGGAAAGAGAAAAATGGATACAAAAGTTGTGGTCCTTATGTACGATGGAATATCACTCAGCCATGAAATCAATGTCATAAGGCTAGTAGCAGCATGATGAGTGGATTTAGGTACGACGATCCTAAGTGAAATAAGTCACACAGAAAAGGACACTTCTCATAAGGTGTCACTTATAGAGGGAATGTAAAAACCGTTACACTTGAACTGAGTTACAAAACAGAACAGAGTAACACATGCAGAAAACACACTATGGCTGCTTAACGGGAAAGGGGAGGTGGGGAGATACATAAAACAAGAGTTTCAAATTAGATCAGATACCGTTCCATAAACCCAATATGTAACAGACAAGACCTACTCCTTGCTCAGAGAACTGGACTCAACACGCCCGATTCACCGCACAAGAATATATCTGACTAGTAATAATCTTAAAACCTATGTATTGATATCTCTCTATTAGTGTGTCAAGTGGGTGTAAAGCGACATAAACACAGCCGTGAAAAGCAGCTAAACCCCATTATAAAAATAAATTACTTTTAAAAACCCATGAAACAAAGACAGGGAAAGAGAGAGAAATTCTTACACAATTCGTTCAGGGGCTTTGATGCAACCTGGATTGACCATATCTAGACCCACAGCTGGATGAGACATAAGGGTGGACACTCTTGGGGCTGAGAGGTTTGGTGAGGTTGGGTGAGCAAACACAGACCCTTTAAAGTAATACTGCGTGGTACCCATCGCATGGGTCCCAAATCTCCAGGTTCAAGGGCATCTTCCTACATCGAAAACATGCATGAGAAACCCAGAAGATGGTACACCGTGTGATGGGGAAAGGTTTCTAAAACGCACCTCATTTCTCATCTCCTTGTGCTCGGGTTTGCCATTCCAGCCACTTTACTAGCAATCTCCCTACTTGGAGCATCAGCACCTTTAACCTCCTGTTCTGTACAGGTTGCAATATGTCCTGAGGATGAACGGGAAGACGGGGAACCAATGAGAGACTAGCTCTTGGTGTTGGGACAGGCCCAGGTCACTCTATTTTCCCATCAGGAAGAAGAATTAACCACAGGCTCAGCCTGCCCCCCGGAACCAGAACAGGGCCTGAAGCCATCCTGCGCTTTTGCGGCCACCTCCCAAAAAAGCGAGTTGTAAAATGGAGCTTCAGGGCACTGCAATTCACAAACCTGCAGAGTTATAAATGATAACTCTCGTCCACAAATATATTGAGTGAAGGCAAAGAAGAGGATTTGAAGTCAAGGCAGAATTTCAGGAAACAGATTTTAGGAGGTAGATTCGAATCGCCTTTAAAGCACATGAAAAGCGACAAAACGTTGACAATGATGCCCTTGGCCAAAAAGGGCGTATGCGTTTTTTCCTGAATATATTCAGGAAAAAACGCATACGCCCTTTTTGGCCAACCAAGCAACCTGGAAAGGCAAATCAGCGCTACAAAGAAGTCTCGCTTCCCATCGGTCAAAAGGGCCATGCTGAAAAAAGTGTCAAAACCAGAAATGCAGGACAGGCCATGGAGAAATGGGAGCCTTGCTACACTGATGGGCAGGATGTAAATTGCCAACAGCCACTCTGGAGAAGGGTACGGTGTGTCCTGAACCATGTAAAACACACAGCCTAGAGAGGAAAGGGCACTTCCACGCATGGGGGTATAAAGTGGGAAAATTGAAAATCAGCAAGACACAAGCACCCCAACGTTTAGGGCTGCTCTGTTGACAAGGACTTCCACTTCATTCCACCTTAAATATCCCAGGAAAGAGAAAAATGGATACAAAAGTTGTGGTCCTTATGTACGATGGAATATCACTCAGCCATGAAATCAATGTCATAAGGCTAGTAGCAGCATGATGAGTGGATTTAGGTACGACGATCCTAAGTGAAATAAGTCACACAGAAAAGGACACTTCTCATAAGGTGTCACTTATAGAGGGAATGTAAAAACCGTTACACTTGAACTGAGTTACAAAACAGAACAGAGTAACACATGCAGAAAACACACTATGGCTGCTTAACGGGAAAGGGGAGGTGGGGAGATACATAAAACAAGAGTTTCAAATTAGATCAGATACCGTTCCATAAACCCAATATGTAACAGACAAGACCTACTCCTTGCTCAGAGAACTGGACTCAACACGCCCGATTCACCGCACAAGAATATATCTGACTAGTAATAATCTTAAAACCTATGTATTGATATCTCTCTATTAGTGTGTCAAGTGGGTGTAAAGCGACATAAACACAGCCGTGAAAAGCAGCTAAACCCCATTATAAAAATAAATTACTTTTAAAAACCCATGAAACAAAGACAGGGAAAGAGAGAGAAATTCTTACACAATTCGTTCAGGGGCTTTGATGCAACCTGGATTGACCATATCTAGACCCACAGCTGGATGAGACATAAGGGTGGACACTCTTGGGGCTGAGAGGTTTGGTGAGGTTGGGTGAGCAAACACAGACCCTTTAAAGTAATACTGCGTGGTACCCATCGCATGGGTCCCAAATCTCCAGGTTCAAGGGCATCTTCCTACATCGAAAACATGCATGAGAAACCCAGAAGATGGTACACCGTGTGATGGGGAAAGGTTTCTAAAACGCACCTCATTTCTCATCTCCTTGTGCTCGGGTTTGCCATTCCAGCCACTTTACTAGCAATCTCCCTACTTGGAGCATCAGCACCTTTAACCTCCTGTTCTGTACAGGTTGCAATATGTCCTGAGGATGAACGGGAAGACGGGGAACCAATGAGAGACTAGCTCTTGGTGTTGGGACAGGCCCAGGTCACTCTATTTTCCCATCAGGAAGAAGAATTAACCACAGGCTCAGCCTGCCCCCCGGAACCAGAACAGGGCCTGAAGCCATCCTGCGCTTTTGCGGCCACCTCCCAAAAAAGCGAGTTGTAAAATGGAGCTTCAGGGCACTGCAATTCACAAACCTGCAGAGTTATAAATGATAACTCTCGTCCACAAATATATTGAGTGAAGGCAAAGAAGAGGATTTGAAGTCAAGGCAGAATTTCAGGAAACAGATTTTAGGAGGTAGATTCGAATCGCCTTTAAAGCACATGAAAAGCGACAAAACGTTGACAATGATGCCCTTGGCCAAAAAGGGCGTATGCGTTTTTTCCTGAATATATTCAGGAAAAAACGCATACGCCCTTTTTGGCCAACCAAGCAACCTGGAAAGGCAAATCAGCGCTACAAAGAAGTCTCGCTTCCCATCGGTCAAAAGGGCCATGCTGAAAAAAGTGTCAAAACCAGAAATGCAGGACAGGCCATGGAGAAATGGGAGCCTTGCTACACTGATGGGCAGGATGTAAATTGCCAACAGCCACTCTGGAGAAGGGTACGGTGTGTCCTGAACCATGTAAAACACACAGCCTAGAGAGGAAAGGGCACTTCCACGCATGGGGGTATAAAGTGGGAAAATTGAAAATCAGCAAGACACAAGCACCCCAACGTTTAGGGCTGCTCTGTTGACAAGGACTTCCACTTCATTCCACCTTAAATATCCCAGGAAAGAGAAAAATGGATACAAAAGTTGTGGTCCTTATGTACGATGGAATATCACTCAGCCATGAAATCAATGTCATAAGGCTAGTAGCAGCATGATGAGTGGATTTAGGTACGACGATCCTAAGTGAAATAAGTCACACAGAAAAGGACACTTCTCATAAGGTGTCACTTATAGAGGGAATGTAAAAACCGTTACACTTGAACTGAGTTACAAAACAGAACAGAGTAACACATGCAGAAAACACACTATGGCTGCTTAACGGGAAAGGGGAGGTGGGGAGATACATAAAACAAGAGTTTCAAATTAGATCAGATACCGTTCCATAAACCCAATATGTAACAGACAAGACCTACTCCTTGCTCAGAGAACTGGACTCAACACGCCCGATTCACCGCACAAGAATATATCTGACTAGTAATAATCTTAAAACCTATGTATTGATATCTCTCTATTAGTGTGTCAAGTGGGTGTAAAGCGACATAAACACAGCCGTGAAAAGCAGCTAAACCCCATTATAAAAATAAATTACTTTTAAAAACCCATGAAACAAAGACAGGGAAAGAGAGAGAAATTCTTACACAATTCGTTCAGGGGCTTTGATGCAACCTGGATTGACCATATCTAGACCCACAGCTGGATGAGACATAAGGGTGGACACTCTTGGGGCTGAGAGGTTTGGTGAGGTTGGGTGAGCAAACACAGACCCTTTAAAGTAATACTGCGTGGTACCCATCGCATGGGTCCCAAATCTCCAGGTTCAAGGGCATCTTCCTACATCGAAAACATGCATGAGAAACCCAGAAGATGGTACACCGTGTGATGGGGAAAGGTTTCTAAAACGCACCTCATTTCTCATCTCCTTGTGCTCGGGTTTGCCATTCCAGCCACTTTACTAGCAATCTCCCTACTTGGAGCATCAGCACCTTTAACCTCCTGTTCTGTACAGGTTGCAATTTGTCCTGAGGATGAACGGGAAGACGGGGAACCAATGAGAGACTAGCTCTTGGTGTTGGGACAGGCCCAGGTCACTCTATTTTCCCATCAGGAAGAAGAATTAACCACAGGCTCAGCCTGCCCCCCGGAACCAGAACAGGGCCTGAAGCCATCCTGCGCTTTTGCGGCCACCTCCCAAAAAAGCGAGTTGTAAAATGGAGCTTCAGGGCACTGCAATTCACAAACCTGCAGAGTTATAAATGATAACTCTCGTCCACAAATATATTGAGTGAAGGCAAAGAAGAGGATTTGAAGTCAAGGCAGAATTTCAGGAAACAGATTTTAGGAGGTAGATTCGAATCGCCTTTAAAGCACATGAAAAGCGACAAAACGTTGACAATGATGCCCTTGGCCAAAAAGGGCGTATGCGTTTTTTCCTGAATATATTCAGGAAAAAACGCATACGCCCTTTTTGGCCAACCAAGCAACCTGGAAAGGCAAATCAGCGCTACAAAGAAGTCTCGCTTCCCATCGGTCAAAAGGGCCATGCTGAAAAAAGTTTCAAAACCAGAAATGCAAGACAGGCCATAGAGAAATGGGAGCCTTGCTACACTGATGGGCGGGATGTAAATTGCCAACAGCCACTCTGGAGAAGGGTACGGTGTGTCCTGAAACAGCTAAAAACACAGCTTAGAGAGCATAGGGCACTTCCACGCATGGGGGTATAAAGTGGGAAAATTAAAAATCAGCAAGACACAAGCACCCCATAGTTTAGGGCTGCTCTTTTGACAAGGACCTCCACTTCATTCCACCTTAAATATCCCAGGAAAGCGAAAAATGGATAAAAAAGTTGTAGTCCTTATTTACAATGGAATATCACTCAGCCATGAAATCAATATCATAAGGCTAGTAGCAGCATGATGAGTGGATTTAGGTACGACGATTCTAAGTGAAATAAGTCACACAGAAAAGGACACTTCTCATAAGGTGTCACTTATAGAGGGAATGTAAAAACCGTTACACTTGAACTGAATTACAAAACAGAACAGAGTCACACATGCAGAAAACACACTATGGCTGCTTAACTGGAAAGGTGAGGTGGGGTGATACATAAAACAAGAGTTTCAAATTAGCTCAGATACCGTTCCATAAACCCAATATGTTATAGACAAAACCTACTCCTTGCTCAGAGAACTGGACTCAACACACCTGATTCTCCGCACAAGAATATATCTGACTAGTAATAATCTTAAAACCTATGAATTGATATCTCTCTGTTAGTGTGTCAAGTGGGTGTAAAGCGGCATAAACACAGCCGTGAAAAGCAGCTAAAGCCCATTATAAAAATAAATTACTTTTAAAAACCCATGAAACAAAGACAGTGAAAGAGAGAGAAATTCTTACACAATTCGTTCAGGGGCTGTGATGCAACCTGGATTGACCATATCTAGACCCACAGCTGGATGAGACATAAGGGTGGACTCTCTTGGGGCTGAGAGGTTTGGTGAAGGTGGGTGAGCAAACGCAGACCCTTTAAAGTAATACTGCGTGCTACCCATCGCATGGGTCCCAAATCTCCAGGTTCAAGGGCATCTTCCTACATCGAAAACAGGCATGAGAAACCCAGAAGATGGTACACCGTGTGATGGGGAAAGGTTTCTAAAACGCACCTCATTTCTCATCTCCTTGTGCTCGGGTTCGCCATTCCAGCCACTTTACTAGCAATCGCCCTACGTGGAGCATCAGCACCTTTAACCTCCTGTTCCGTACAGGTTGCAATTTGTCCTGAGGATGAATGGGAAGACGGGGAACCAATGAGAGACTAGCTCTTGGTGTTGGGACAGGCACAGGTCACTCTATTTTCCCATCAGGAAGAAGAATTAACCACAGGCTCACCCTGCGCACCGGAACCAGAACAGGGCCTGAAGCCATCCTGCGCTTTTGCGGCCAGCTCCCAAAAAAGCGAGTTGTAAAATGGAGCTTCAGGGCACAGCAATTCACAAACCTGCAGAGTTATAAATGATAACTCTCGTCCACAAATATATTGAGGGAAGGCAAAGAAGAGGATTTGAAATCAAGGCAGAATTGCAGGAAACAGATTTCAGGAGGTAGATTCGAATCGCCTTTAAAGCACATGAAAAGCGGCAAAACGTTGACAATGATGCCCTTGGCCAAAAAGGGCGTATGCGTTTTTTCCTGAATATATTCAGGAAAAAACGCATACGCCCTTTTTGGCCAACCAAGCAACCTGGAAAGGCAAATCAGCGCTACAAAGAAGTCTCGCTTCCCATTGGTCAAAAGGGCCATTCTGAAAAAAGTGTCAAAACCAGAAATGCAGGACAGGCCATGGAGAAATGGGAGCCTTGCTACACTGATGGGCGGGATGTAAATTGCCAACAGCCACTCTGGAGAAGGGTACGGTGTGTCCTGAACCATCTAAAACACACAGCCTAGAGAGGATAGGGCACTTCCACGCATGGGGGTATAAAGTGGGAAAATTGAAAATCAGCAAGACACAAGCACCCCAACGTTTAGGGCTGCTCTGTTGACAAGGACTTCCACTTCATTCCACCTTAAATATCCCAGGAAAGAGAAAAATGGATAAAAAAGTTGTGGTCCTTATGTACGATGGAATATCACTCAGCCATGAAATCAATGTCATAAGGCTAGTAGCAGCATGATGAGTGGATTTAGGTACGACGATTCTAAGTGAAATAAGTCACACAGAAAAGGACACTTCTCATAAGGTGTCACTTATAGAGGGAATGTAAAAACCGTTACACTTGAACTGAATTACAAAACAGAACAGAGTCACACATGCAGAAAACACACTATGGCTGCTTAACGGGAAAGGGGAGGTGGGGAGATACATAAAACAAGAGTTTCAAATTAGATCAGATACCGTTCCATAAACCCAATATGTAACAGACAAGACCTACTCCTTGCTCAGAGAACTGGACTCAAC
The DNA here is from genome assembly GCF_965194825.1 of Balaenoptera physalus. Lineage (NCBI taxonomy): Eukaryota > Metazoa > Chordata > Mammalia > Artiodactyla > Balaenopteridae > Balaenoptera > Balaenoptera physalus. The sequence goes on along the minus strand of NW_028126181.1, from coordinate 409,801 downwards.
ACGCCCGATTCACCGCACAAGAATATATCTGACTAGTAATAATCTTAAAACCTATGTATTGATATCTCTCTATTAGTGTGTCAAGTGGGTGTAAAGCGGCATAAACACAGCCGTGAAAAGCAGCTAAACCCCATTATAAAAATAAATTACTTTTAAAAACCCATGAAACAAAGACAGGGAAAGAGAGAGAAATTCTTACACAATTCGTTCAGGGGCTTTGATGCAACCTGGATTGACCATATCTAGACCCACAGCTGGATGAGACATAAGGGTGGACACTCTTGGGGCTGAGAGGTTTGGTGAGGTTGGGTGAGCAAACACAGACCCTTTAAAGTAATACTGCGTGGTACCCATCGCATGGGTCCCAAATCTCCAGGTTCAAGGGCATCTTCCTACATCGAAAACATGCATGAGAAACCCAGAAGATGGTACACCGTGTGATGGGGAAAGGTTTCTAAAACGCACCTCATTTCTCATCTCCTTGTGCTCGGGTTTGCCATTCCAGCCACTTTACTAGCAATCTCCCTACTTGGAGCATCAGCACCTTTAACCTCCTGTTCTGTACAGGTTGCAATTTGTCCTGAGGATGAACGGGAAGACGGGGAACCAATGAGAGACTAGCTCTTGGTGTTGGGACAGGCCCAGGTCACTCTATTTTCCCATCAGGAAGAAGAATTAACCACAGGCTCAGCCTGCCCCCCGGAACCAGAACAGGGCCTGAAGCCATCCTGCGCTTTTGCGGCCACCTCCCAAAAAAGCGAGTTGTAAAATGGAGCTTCAGGGCACTGCAATTCACAATCCTACAGAGTTATAAATGATAACTCTTGTCCACAAATATATTGAAGGAAGGCAAAGACGAGGAATTGAAATCAAGGCAGAATTGCAGGAAACAGATTTCAGGAGGTAGATTCGAATCGCCTTTAAAGCACATGAAAAGCGCCAAAACGTTGACAATGATGCCCTTGGCCAAAAAGGGCGTGTGCGTTTTTTCCTGAATATATTCAGGAAAAAACGCATACGCCCTTTTTGGCTAACCAAGCAACCTGGAAAGTCAAATCAGCGATACAAAGAAGTCTCGCTTCCCATCGGTCAAAAGGGCCATGCTGAAAAAAGTGTCAAAACCAGAAATGCAGGACAGGCCATGGAGAAATGGGAGCCTTGCTACACTGATGGGCGGGATGTAAATTGCCAAAAGCCACTCTGGAGAAGTGTACGGTGTGTCCTGAAACATCTAAAAAACACAGCTTAGAGAGCATAGGGCACTTCCACGCATGGGGGTATAAAGTGGGAAAATTAAAAATCAGCAAGACACAAGCACCCCAAAGTTTAGGGATGCTCTGTTGACAAGGACCTCCACTTCATTACACCTTAAATATCCCAGGAAAGCGAAAAATGGATAAAAAATTTGAGGTCCTTATGTACAATGGCATACCACTCAGCCATGAAATCAATGTCATAAGGCTAGTAGCAGCATGATGAGTGGATTTAGGTACGACAATTCTAAGTGAAATAAGTCACACAGAAAAGGACACTTCTCATAAGGTGTCACTTATAGAGGGAATGTAAAAACCGTTACACTTGAACTGAATTACAAAACAGAACAGAGTCACACATGCAGAAAACACACTATGGCTGCTTAACGGGAAAGCGAGGTGGGGTGATACATAAAGCAAGAGTTTCAAATTAGCTCAGATACCGTTCCATAAACCCAATATGTAATAGACAAGACCTACTCCTTGCTCAGAGAACTGGACTCAACACGCCCGATTCACCGCACAAGAATATATCTGACTAGTAATAATCTTAAAACCTATGAATTGATATCTCTCTGTTAGTGTGTCAAGTGGGTGTAAAGCGGCATAAACACAGCCGTGAAAAGCAGCTAAAGCCCATTATAAAAATAAATTACTTTTAAAAACCCATGAAACAAAGACAGTGAAAGAGAGAGAAATTCTTACAGAATTCGTTCAGGGGCTGTGATGCAACCTGGATTGACCATATCTAGACCCACAGCTGGATGAGACATAAGGGTGGACTCTCTTGGGGCTGAGAGGTTTGGTGAAGGTGGGTGAGCAAACGCAGACCCTTTATAGTAATACTGCGTGCTACCCATCGCATGGGTCCCAAATCTCCAGGTTCAAGGGCATCTTCCTACATCGAAAACAGGCATGAGAAACCCAGAAGATGGTACACCGTGTGATGGGGAAAGGTTTCTAAAACGCACCTCATTTCTCATCTCCTTGTGCTCGGGTTCGCCATTCCAGCCACTTTACTAGCAATCGCCCTACGTGGAGCATCAGCACCTTTAACCTCCTGTTCCGTACAGGTTGCAATTTGTCCTGAGGATGAATGGGAAGACGGGGAACCAATGAGAGACTAGCTCTTGGTGTTGGGACAGGCACAGGTCACTCTATTTTCCCACCAAGAAGAAGAATTAAACACAGGCTCAGCCTGCCCCCCGGAACCAGAACAGGGCCTGAAGCCATCCTGCGCTTTTGTGGCCAGCTCCCAAAAAAGCGAGTTGTAAAATGGAGCTTCAGGGCACTGCAATTCACAAACCTGCAGAGTTATAAATGATAACTCTCGTCCACAAATATATTGAGGGAAGGCAAAGAAGAGGATTTGAAATCAAGGCAGAATTGCAGGAAACAGATTTCAGGAGGTAGATTCGAATCGCCTTTAAAGCACATGAAAAGCGGCAAAACGTTGACAATGATGCCCTTGGCCAAAAAGGGCGTATGCGTTTTTTCCTGAATATATTCAGGAAAAAACGCATACGCCCTTTTTGGCCAAACAAGCAACCTGGAAAGGCCAATCAGCGCTACAAAGAAGTCTCGCTTCCCATCAGTCAAAAGGGCCATGCTGAAAAAAGTGTCAAAACCAGAAATGCAGGACAGGCCATGGAGAAATGGGAGCCTTGCTACACTGATGGGCGGGATGTAAATTGCCAACAGCCACTCTGGAGAAGTGTACGGTGTGTCCTGAAACATCTAAAAAACACAGCTTAGAGAGCATAGGGCACTTCCACGCATGGGGGTATAAAGTGGGAAAATTAAAAATCAGCAAGACACAAGCACCCCAAAGTTTAGGGCTGCTCTGTTGACAAGGACCTCCACTTCATTCCACCTTAAATATCCCAGGAAAGCGAAAAATGGATAAAAAATTTGAGGTCCTTATGTACAATGGCATACCACTCAGCCATGAAATCAATGTCATAAGGCTAGTAGCAGCATGATGAGTGGATTTAGGTACGGCGATTCTAAGTGAAATAAGTCACACAGAAAAGGACACTTCTCATAAGGTGTCACTTATAGAGGGAATGTAAAAACCGTTACACTTGAACTGAATTACAAAACAGAACAGAGTCACACATGCAGAAAACACACTATGGCTGCTTAACGGGAAAGCGAGGTGGGGTGATACATAAATCAAGAGTTTCAAATTAGCTAAGATACCGTTCCATAAACCCAATATGTAATAGACAAGACCTACTCCTTGCTCAGAGAACTGGACTCAACACGCCCGATTCACCGCACAAGAATATATCTGACTAGTAATAATCTTAAAACCTATGTATTGATATCTCTCTGTTAGTGTGTCAAGTGGGTGTAAAGCGGCATAAACACAGCCGTGAAAAGCAGCTATACCCCATTATAAAAATAAATTTCTTTTAAAAACCCATGAAACAAAGACAGTGAAAGAGAGAGAAATTCTTACACAATTCGTTCAGGGGCTGTGATGCAACCTGGATTGACCATATCTAGACCCACAGCTGGATGAGACATAAGGGTGGATACTCTTGGGGCTGAGAGGTTTGGTGAGGTTGGGTGAGCAAACGCAGACCCTTTAAAGTAATACTGCGTGCTACCCATCGCATGGGTCCCAAATCTCCAGGTTAAAGGGCATCTTCCTACATCGAAAACATGCATGAGAAACCAAGAAGATGGTACACCGTGTGTTGGGGAAAGGTTTCTAAAATGCACCTCATTTCTCATCTCCTTGTGCTCGGGTTCGCCATTCCAGCCACTTTAGTAGCAATCTCCCTATTTGGAGCATCAGCATATTTAACCTCCTGTTCCGTACAGGTTGCAATTTGTCATGAGGATGAACGGGAAGACGGGGAACCAATGAGAGACTAGCTCTTGGTGTTGGGACAGGCACAGGTCACTCTATTTTCCCATCAGGAAGAAGAATTAACCACAGGCTCAGCCTGCCCCCCGGAACCAGAACAGGGCCTGAAGCCATCCTGCGCTTTTGCGGCCACCTCCCAAAAAAGCGAGTTGTAAAATGGAGCTTCAGGGCACTGCAATTCACAATCCTACAGAGTTATAAATGATAACTCTCGTCCACAAATATATTGAGGGAAGGCAAAGACGAGGAATTGAAATCAAGGCAGAATTGCAGGAAACAGATTTCAGGAGGTAGATTCGAATCGCCTTTAAAGCACATGAAAAGCGCCAAAACGTTGAAAATGATGCCATTGGCCAAAAAGGGCGTATGCGTTTTTTCCTGAATATATTCAGGAAAAAACGCATACGCCCTTTTTGGCCAACCAAGCAACCTGGAAAGGCAAATCAGCGCTACAAAGAAGTCTCGCTTCCCATCGGTCAAAAGGGCCATGCTGAAAAAAGTGTCAAAACCAGAAATGCAGGACAGGCCATGGAGAAATGGGAGCCTTGCTACACTGATGGGCGGGATGTAAATTGCCAACAGCCAGTCTGGAGAAGTGTACGGTGTGTCCTGAAACATCTAAAAAACACAGCTTAGAGAGCATAGGGCACTTCCACGCATGGGGGTATAAAGTGGGAAAATTAAAAATCAGCAAGACACAAGCACCCCAAAGTTTAGGGCTGCTCTGTTGACAAGGACCTCCACTTCATTCCACCTTAAATATCCCAGAAAAGCGAAAAATGGATAAAAAATTTGAGGTCCTTATGTACAATGGCATACCACTCAACCATGAAATCAATGTCATAAGGCTAGTAGCAGCATGATGAGTGGATTTAGGTATGACGATTCTAAGTGAAATAAGTCACACAGAAAAGGACACTTCTCATAAGGTGTCACTTATAGAGGGAATGTAAAAACCGTTACACTTGAACTGAGTTACAAAACAGAACAGAGTCACACATGCAGAAAACACACTATGGCTGCTTAACGGGAAAGCGAGGTGGGGTGATACATAAAGCAAGAGTTTCAAATTAGCTCAGATACCGTTCCATAAACCCAATATGTAACAGACAAGACCTACTCCTTGCTCAGAGAACTGGACTCAACACGCCCGATTCACCACACAAGAATATATCTGACTAGTAATAATCTTAAAACCTATGTATTGATATCTCTCTGTTAGTTTGTCAAGTGGGTGTAAAGCGGCATAAACACAGCCGTGAAAAGCAGCTAAACCCCATTATAAAAATAAATTTCTTTTAAAAACCCATGAAACAAAGACAGTGAAAGAGAGAGAAATTCTTACACAATTCGTTCAGGGGCTGTGATGCAACCTGGATTGACCATATCTAGACCCACAGCTGGATGAGACATAAGGGTGGACACTCTTGTGGCTGAGAGGTTTGGTGAGGTTGGGTGAGCAAACGCAGACCCTTTAAAGTAATACTGCGTGCTACCCATCGCATGGGTCCCAAATCTCCAGGTTCAAGGGCATCTTCCTACATCGAAAACATGCATGAGAAACCAAGAAGATGGTACACCGTGTGTTGGGGAAAGGTTTCTAAAATGCACCTCATTTCTCATCTCCTTGTGCTCGGGTTCGCCATTCCAGCCACTTTAGTAGCAATCTCCCTACTTGGAGCATCAGCATCTTTAACCTCCTGTTCCGTACAGGTTGCAATTTGTCCTGAGGATGAACGGGAAGACGGGGAACCAATGAGAGACTAGCTCTTGGTGTTGGGACAGGCACAGGTCACTCTATTTTCCCATCAGGAAGAAGAATTAACCACAGGCTCAGCCTGCCCCCCGGAACCAGAACAGGGCCTGAAGCCATCCTGCGCTTTTGCGGCCACCTCCCAAAAAAGCGAGTTGTAAAATGGAGCTTCAGGGCACTGCAATTCACAATCCTACAGAGTTATAAATGATAACTCTCGTCCACAAATATATTGAGGGAAGGCAAAGAAGAGGATTTGAAATCAAGGCAGAATTGCAGGAAACAGATTTCAGGAGGTAGATTCGAATCGCCTTTAAAGCACATGAAAAGCGGCAAAACGTTGACAATGATGCCCTTGGCCAAAAAGGGCGTATGCGTTTTTTCCTGAATATATTCAGGAAAAAACGCATACGCCCTTTTTGGCCAACCAAGCAACCTGGAAAGGCAAATCAGCGCTACAAAGAAGTCTCGCTTCCCATTGGTCAAAAGGGCCATTCTGAAAAAAGTGTCAAAACCAGAAATGCAGGACAGGCCATGGAGAAATGGGAGCCTTGTTACACTGATGAGCGGGATGTAAATTGCCAACAGCCACTCTGGAGAAGGGTACGGTGTGTCCTGACCATCTAAAACACACAGCCTAGAGAGGATAGGGCACTTCCACGCATGGGGGTATAAAGTGGGAAAATTAAAAATCAGCAAGACAAAAGTACCCCATAGTTTAGGGCTGCTCTTTTGACAAGGACCTCCACTTCATTCCACCTTAAATATCCCAGGAAAGCGAAAAATGGATAAAAAAGTTGTAGTCCTTATTTACAATGGAATATCACTCAGCCATGAAATCAATATCATAAGGCTAGTAGCAGCATGATGAGTGGATTTAGGTACGACGATTCTAAGTGAAATAAGTCACACAGAAAAGGACACTTCTCATAAGGTGTCACTTATAGAGGGAATGTAAAAACCGTTACACTTGAACTGAATTACAAAACAGAACAGAGTCACACATGCAGAAAACACACTATGGCTGCTTAACGGGAAAGCGAGGTGGGGTGATACATAAAGCAAGAGTTTCAAATTAGCTCAGATACCGTTCCATAAACCCAATATGTAATAGACAAGACCTACTCCTTGCTCAGAGAACTGGACTCAACACGCCCGATTCACCGCACAAGAATATATCTGACTAGTAATAATCTTAAAACCTATGTATTGATATCTCTCTGTTAGTGTGTCAAGTGGGTGTAAAGCGGCATAAACACAGCCGTGAAAAGCAGCTAAACCCCATTATAAAAATAAATTTCTTTTAAAAACCCATGAAACAAAGACAGTGAAAGAGAGAGAAATTCTTACACAATTCGTTCAGGGGCTGTGATGCAACCTGGATTGACCATATCTAGACCCACAGCTGGATGAGACATAAGGGTGGACACTCTTGGGGCTGAGAGGTTTGGTGAGGTTGGGTGAGCAAACGCAGACCCTTTAAAGTAATACTGCGTGCTACCCATCACATGGGTCCCAAATCTCCAGGTTCAAGGGCATCTTCCTACATCGAAAACATGCATGAGAAACCAAGAAGATGGTACACCGTGTGTTGGGGAAAGGTTTCTAAAATGCACCTCATTTCTCATCTCCTTGTGCTCGGGTTCACCATTCCAGCCACTTTAGTAGAAATCTCCCTACTTGGAGCATCAGCATCTTTAACCTCCTGTTCCGTACAAGTTGCAATTTGTCCTGAGGATGAACGGGAAGACGGGGAACCAATGAGAGACTAGCTCTTGGTGTTGGGACAAGCACAGGTCACTCTATTTTCCAATCAGGAAGAAGAATTAACCACAGGCTCAGCCTGCCCCCCGGAACCAAAACAGGGCCTGAAGCCATCCTGCGCTTTTGCGGCCACCTCCCAAAAAAGCGAGTTGTAAAATGGAGCTTCAGGGCACTGCAATTCACAATCCTACAGAGTTATAAATGATAACTCTCGTCCACAAATATATTGAGGGAAGGCAAAGACGAGGAATTGAAATCAAGGCAGAATTGCAGGAAACAGATTTCAGGAGGTAGATTCGAATCGCCTTTAAAGCACATGAAAAGTGCCAAAACGTTGACAATGATGCCCTTGGCCAAAAAGTGCGTGTGCGTTTTTTCCTGAATATATTCAGGAAAAAACGCATACGCCCTTTTTGGCTAACCAAGCAACCTGGAAAGTCAAATCAGCGATACAAAGAAGTCTCGCTTCCCATCGGTCAAAAGGGCCATGCTGAAAAAAGTGTCAAAACCAGAAATGCAGGACAGGCCATGGAGAAATGGGAGCCTTGCTACACTGATGGGCGGGATGTAAATTGCCAACAGCCACTCTGGAGAAGTGTACGGTGTGTCCTGAAACATCTAAAAAACACAGCTTAGAGAGCATAGGGCACTTCCACGCATGGGGGTATAAAGTGGGAAAATTAAAAATCAGCAAGACACAAGCACCCCAAAGTTTAGGGCTGCTCTGTTGACAAGGACCTCCACTTCATTCCACCTTAAATATCCCAGGAAAGCGAAAAATGGATAAAAAATTTGAGTTCCTTATGTACAATGGCATACCACTCAGCCATGAAATCAATGTCATAAGGCTAGTAGCAGCATGATGAGTGGATTTAGGTACGACGATTCTAAATGAAATAAGTCACACAGAAAAGGACACTTCTCATAAGGTGTCACTTATAGAGGGAATGTAAAAACCGTTACACTTGAACTGAATTACAAAACAGAACAGAGTCACACATGCAGAAAACACACTATTGCTGCGTAACGGGAAAGGTGAGGTGGGGTGATACATAAAGCAAGAGTTTCAAATTAGCTCAGATACCGTTCCATAAACCCAATATGTAATAGACAAGACCTACTCCTTGCTCAGAGAATTGGACTCAACACGCCCGATTCACCGCACAAGAATATATCTGACTAGTAATAATCTTAAAACCTATGTATTGATATCTCTCTGTTAGTGTGTCAAGTGGGTGTAAAGCGGCATAAACACAGCCGTGAAAAGCAGCTAAACCCCATTATAAAAATAAATTTCTTTTAAAAACCCATGAAACAAAGACAGTGAAAGAGAGAGAAATTCTTACACAATTCGTTCAGGGGCTGTGATGCAACCTGGATTGACCATATCTAGACCCACAGCTGGATGAGACATAAGGGTGGACACTCTTGGGGCTGAGAGGTTTGGTGAGGTTGGGTGAGCAAACGCAGACCCTTTAAAGTAATACTGCGTGCTACCCATCGCATGGGTCCCAAATCTCCAGGTTCAAGGGCATCTTCCTACATCGAAAACATGCATGAGAAACCAAGAAGATGGTACACCGTGTGTTGGGGAAAGGTTTCTGAAATGCACCTCATTTCTCATCTCCTTGTGCTCGGGTTCGCCATTCCAGCCACTTTAGTAGCAATCTCCCTACTTGGAGCATCAGCATCTTTAACCTCCTGTTCCGTACAGGTTGCAATTTGTCCTGAGGATGAACGGGAAGACGGGGAACCAATGAGAGACTAGCTCTTGGTGTTGGGATAGGCACAGGTCACTCTATTTTCCCATCAGGAAGAAGAATTAACCACAGGCTCAGCCTGCACCCCGGAACCAGAACAGGGCCTGAAGCCATCCTGCGCTTTTGCGGCCACCTCCCAAAAAAGCGAGTTGTAAAATGGAGCTTCAGGGCACTGCAATTCACAATCCTACAGAGTTATAAATGATAACTCTCGTCCACAAATATATTGAGGGAAGGCAAAGACGAGGAATTGAAATCAAGGCAGAATTGCAGGAAACAGATTTCAGGAGGTAGATTCGAATCGCCTTTAAAGCACATGAAAAGCGCCAAAACTTTGACAATGATGCCCTTGGCCAAAAAGGGCGTATGCGTTTTTTCCTGAATAAATTCAGGAAAAAACGCATACGCCCTTTTTGGCCAACCAAGCAACCTGGAAAGGCAAATCAGCGCTACAAAGAAGTCTCGATTCCCATCGGTCAAAAGGGCCATGCTGAAAAAAGTGTCAAAACCAGAAATGCAGGACAGGCCATGGAGAAATGGGAGCCTTGCTACACTGATGGGCGGGATGTAAATTGCCAACAGCCAGTCTGGAGAAGGGCACGGTGTGTCCTGAAACATCTAAAAAACACAGCTTAGAGAGCATAGGGCACTTACACGCATGGGGGTATAAAGTGGGAAAATTGAAAATCAGCAAGACACAAGCACCCCGAAGTTTAGGGTTGCTCTGTTGACAAGGACCTCCACTTCATTCCACCTTAAATATCCCAGGAAAGCGAAAAATGGATAAAAATGTTGTGGTCCTTATGTACAATGGCATACCACTCAGCCATGAAATCAATGTCATAAGGGTAGTAGCAGCATGATGAGTGGATTTAGGTACGACGATTCTAAGTGAAATAAGTCACACAGAAAAGGACACTTCTCATAAGGTGTCACTTATAGAGGGAATGTAAAAACCGTTACACTTGAACTGAATTACAAAACAGAACAGAGTCACACATGCAGAAAACACAGTATAGCTGCTTAACGGGAAAGGTGAGGTGGGGTGATACATAAAACAAGAGTTTCAAATTAGCTCAGATACCGTTCCATAAAACCAATATGTAATAGACAAGACCTACTCCCTGCTCAGAGAACTGGACTCAACACGCCTGATTCATCGCACAAGAATATATCTGACTAGTAATAATCTTAAAACCTATGTATTGATATATCTCTGTTAGTGTGTCAAGTGGGTGTAAAGCAGCATAAACACAGCCGTGAAAAGCAGCTAAACCCCATTATAAAAATAAATTACTTTTAAAAACCCATGAAACAAAGACAGGGAAAGAGAAAGAAATTCTTACACAATTCGTTCAGGGGCTGTGATGCAACCTGGAGTGACCATATCTAGACCCACAGCTGGATGAGACATAAGGGTGGACACTCTTGGGGCTGAGAGTTTTGGTGAGGTTGGGTGAGCAAACGCAGACCCATAAAGTATTATTGTGTGCTACCCATCGCATGGGTCCAAAATCTCCAGGTTCAAGGGCATCTTCCTACATCGAAAACATGCATGAGAAACCCAGAAGATGGTACACCGTGTGATGGGGAAAGGTTTCTAAAACGCACCTCATTTCTCATCACCTTGTGCTCGGGTTCGCCATTCCAGCCACTTTACTAGCAATCTCCCTACTTGGAGCATCAGCACCTTTAACCTCCTGTTCCGTACAGGTTGCAATTTGTCATGAGGATGAACGGGAAGACGGGGAACCAATGAGACACTAGCTCTTGGTGTTGGGACAGGCACAGGTCACTCTATTTTCCCATCAGGAAGAAGAATTAACCACAGGCTCAGCCTGCCACCCGGAACCAGAAGAGGGTCTGAAGCCATCCGGCGCTTTTGCGGCCAGCTCCCAAAAAAGCGAGTTGTAAAATGGAGCTTCAGGGCACTGCAATTCACAATCCTGCAGAGTTATAAATGATAACTCTCGTCCACAAATATATTGAGGGAAGGCAAAGAAGAGGATTTGAAATCAAGGCAGAATTGCAGGAAACAGATTTCAGGAGGTAGATTCGAATCGCCTTTAAAGCACATGAAAAGCAGCAAAACGTTGACAATGATGCCCTTGGCCAAAAAGGGCGTATGCGTTTTTTCCTGAATATATTCAGGAAAAAACGCATACGCCCTTTTTGGCCAACCAAGCAACCTGGAAAGGCAAATCAGCGCTACAAAGAAGTCTCGCTTCCCATCGGTCAAAAGGGCCATGTTGAAAAAAGTGTCAAAACAAGAAATGCAGGACAGGCCATGGAGAAATGGGAGCCTTGCTACACTGATGGGCGGGATGTAAATTGCCAACAGCCACTCTGGAGAAGTGTACGGTGTGTCCTGAAACATCTAAAAAACACAGCTTAGAGAGCATAGGGCACTTCCATGCATGGGGGTATAAAGTGGGAAAATTAAAAATCAGCAAGACACAAGCACCCCAAAGTTTAGGGCTGCTCTGTTGACAAGGACCTCCACTTCATTCCACCTTAAATATCCCAGAAAAGCGAAAAATGGATAAAAAATTTGAGGTCCTTATGTACAATGGCATACCACTCAGCCATGAAATCAATGTCATAAGGCTAGTAGCAGCATGATGAGTGGATTTAGGTACGACGATTCTAAGTGAAATAAGTCACACAGAAAAGGACACTTCTCATAAGGTGTCACTTATAGAGGGAATGTAAAAACCGTTACACTTGAACTGAGTTACAAAACAGAACAGAGTCACACATGCAGAAAACACACTATGGCTGCTTAACGGGAAAGCGAGGTGGGGTGATACATAAAGCAAGAGTTTCAAATTAGCTCAGATACCGTTCCATAAACCCAATATGTAATAGACAAGACCTACTCCTTGCTCAGAGAACTGGACTCAACACGCCCGATTCACCGCACAAGAATATATCTGACTAGTAATAATCTTAAAACCTATGTATTGATATCTCTCTGTTAGTGTGTCAAGTGGGTGTAAAGCGGCATAAACACAGCCGTGAAAAGCAGCTAAACCCCATTATAAAAATAAATTTCTTTTAAAAACCCATGAAACAAAGACAGTGAAAGAGAGAGAAATTCTTACACAATTCGTTCAGGGGCTGTGATGCAACCTGGATTGACCATATCTAGACCCACAGCTGGATGAGACATAAGGGTGGACACTCTTGGGGCTGAGAGGTTTGGTGAGGTTGGGTGAGCAAACGCAGACCCTTTAAAGTAATACTGCGTGCTACCCATCGCATGGGTCCCAAATCTCCAGGTTCAAGGGCATCTTCCTACATCGAAAACATGCATGAGAAACCAAGAAGATGGTACACCGTGTGATGGGGAAAGGTTTCTAAAATGCACCTCATTTCTCATCTCCTTGTGCTCGGGTTCGCCATTCCAGCCACTTTAGTAGCAATCTCCCTACTTGGAGCATCAGCACCTTTAACCTCCTGTTCCGTACAGGTTGCAATTTGTCCTGAGGATGAACGGGAAGACGGGGAACCAATGAGAGATTAGCTCTTGGTGTTGGGACAGGCACAGGTCACTCTATTTTCCCATCAGGAAGAAGAATTAACCACAGGCTCACCCTGCCAACCGGAACCAGAACAGGGCCTGAAGCCATCCTGCGCTTTTGCGGCCAGCTCCCAAAAAAGCGAGTTGTAAAATGGAGCTTCAGGGCACAGCAATTCACAAACCTGCAGAGTTATAAATGATAACTCTCGTCCACAAATATATTGAGGGAAGGCAAAGAAGAGGATTTGAAATCAAGGCAGAATTGCAGGAAACAGATTTCAGGAGGTAGATTCGAATCGCCTTTAAAGCACATGAAAAGCGGCAAAACGTTGACAATGATGCCCTTGGCCAAAAAGGGCGTATGCGTTTTTTCCTGAATATATTCAGGAAAAAACGCATACGCCCTTTTTGGCCAACCAAGCAACCTGGAAAGGCAAATCAGCGCTACAAAGAAGTCTCGCTTCCCATCGGTCAAAAGGGCCATGCTGAAAAAAGTTTCAAAACCAGAAATGCAGGACAGGCCATGGAGAAATGGGAGCCTTGCTACACTGATGGGCGGGATGTAAATTGCCAACAGCCAGTCTGGAGAAGGGTACGGTGTGTCCTGAAACAGCTAAAAAACACAGCTTAGAGAGCATAGGGCACTTCCACGCATGGGGGTATAAAGTGGGAAAATTAAAAATCAGCAAGACACAAGCACCCCAAAGTTTAGGGCTGCTCTGTTGACAAGGACCTCCACTTCATTCCACCTTAAATATCCCAGGAAAGCGAAAAATGGATAAAAAAGTTGTAGACCTTATGTACAATGGAATATCACTCAGCCATGAAATCAATATCATAAGGCTAGTAGCAGCAGGATGAGTGGATTTAGGTACGACGATTCTAAGTGAAATAAGTCACACAGAAAAGGACACTTCTCATAAGGTGTCACTTATAGAGGGAATGTAAAAACCGTTACACTTGAACTGAATTACAAAACAGAACAGGGTCACACATGCAGAAAACACACTATGGCTGCTTAACGGGAAAGGTGAGGTGGGGTGATACATAAAACAAGAGTTTCAAATTAGCTCAGATACCGTTCCATAAACCCAATATGTAATAGACAAGACCTACTCCTTGCTCAGAGAACTGGACTCAACACGCCTGATTCACCGCACAAGAATATATCTGACTAGTAATAATCTTAAAACCTATGTATTGATATCTCTCTGTTAGTGTGTCAAGTGGGTGTAAAGCGGCATAAACACAGCCGTGAAAAGCAGCTAAACCCCATTATAAAAATAAATTACTTTTAAAAACCCATGAAACAAAGACAGTGAAAGAGAGAGAAATTCTTACACAATTCGTTCAGGGGCTGTGATGCAACCTGGATTGACCATATCTAGACCCACAGCTGGATGAGACATAAGGGTGGACACTCTTGGGGCTGAGAGGTTTGGTGAAGTTGGGTGAGCAAACCCAGACCCTTTAAAGTAATACTGCGTGCTACCCGTCCCATGGGTCCCAAATCTCCAGGTTCAAGGGCATCTTCCTACATCGAAAACCGGCATGAGAAACCCAGAAGATGGTACACCGTGTGATGGGGAAAGGTTTCTAAAACGCACCTCATTTCTCATCTCCTTGTGCTCGGGTTCGCCATTCCAGCCACTTTACTAGCAATCTCCCTACGTGGAGCATCAGCACCTTTAACCTCCTGTTCCGTACAGGTTGCAATTTGTCCTGAGGATGAATGGGAAGACGGGGAACCAATGAGAGACTAGCTCCTGGTGTTGGGACAGGCACAGGTCACTCTATTTTCCCATCAGGAAGAAGAATTAACCACAGGCTCACCCTGCCAACCGGAACAAGAACAGGGCCTGAAGCCATCCTGCGCTTTTGCGGCCAGCTCCCAAAACAGCGAGTTGTAAAATGGAGCTTCAGGGCACAGCAATTCACAAACCTGCAGAGTTATAAATGATAACTCTCGTCCACAAATATATTGAGGGAAGGCAAAGAAGAGGATTTGAAATCAAGGCAGAATTGCAGGAAACAGATTTCAGGAGGTAGATTCGAATCGCCTTTAAAGCACATGAAAAGCGGCAAAACGTTGACAATGATGCCCTTGGCCAAAAAGGGCGTATGCGTTTTTTCCTGAATATATTCAGGAAAAAACGCATACGCCCTTTTTGGCCAACCAAGCAACCTGGAAAGGCAAATCAGCGCTACAAAGAAGTCGCGCTTCCCATCGGTCAAAAGGCCCATGCTGAAAAAAGTTTCAAAACCAGAAATGCAGGACAGGCCATGGAGAAATGGGAGCCTTGCTACACTGATGGGCGGGATGTAAATTGCCAACAGCCACTCTGGAGAAGGGCACGGTGTGTCCTGAAACAGCTAAAAAACACAGCTTAGAGAGCATAGGGCACTTCCACGCATGGGGGTATAAAGTGGGAAAATTAAAAATCAGCAAGACACAAGCACCCCATAGTTTAGGGCTGCTCTGTTGACAAGGACCTCCACTTCAATCCACCTTAAATATCCCAGGAAAGCGAAAAATGGATAAAAAAGTTGTAGTCCTTATGTACAATGGAATATCACTCAGCCATGAAATCAATATCATAAGGCTAGTAGCAGCATGATGAGTGGATTTAGGTACGACGATTCTAAGTGAAATAAGTCACACAGAAAAGGACACTTCTCATAAGGTGTCACTTATAGAGGGAATGTAAAAACCGTTACACTTGAACTGAATTACAAAACAGAACAGAGTCACACATGCAGAAAACACACTATGGCTGCTTAACTGGAAAGATGAGGTGGGGTGATACATAAAACAAGAGTTTCAAATTAGCTCAGATACCGTTCCATAAACCCAATATGTAATAGACAAAACCTACTCCTTGCTCAGAGAACTGGACTCAACACGCCTGATTCACCGCACAAGAATATATCTGACTAGAAATAATCTTAAAACCTATGAATTGATATATCTCTGTTAGTGTGTCAAGTGGGTGTAAAGCGGCATAAACACAGCCGTGAAAAGCAGCTAAACCCCAGTATAAAAATAAATTACTTTTAAAAACCCATGAAACAAAGACAGGGAAAGAGAGAGAAATTCTTACACAATTCGTTCAGGGGCTGTGATGCAACCTGGATTGACCATATCTAGACCCACAGCTGGATGAGACATAAGGGTGGACACTCTTGGGGCTGAGAGGTTTGGTGAAGTTGGGTGAGCAAACGCAGACCCTTTAAAGTAATACTGCGTGCTACCCATCGCATGGGTCCCAAATCTCCAGGTTCAAGGGCATCTTCCTACATCGAAAACAAGCATGAGAAACCCAGAAGATGGTACACCGTGTGATGGGGAAAGGTTTCTAAAACGCACCTCATTTCTCATCTCCTTGTGCTCGGGTTCGCCATTCCAGCCACTTTACTAGCAATCTCCCTACGTGGAGCATCAGCACCTTTAACCTCCTGTTCCGTACAGGTTGCAGTTTGTCCTGAGGATGAATGGGAAGACGGGGAACCAATGAGAGACTAGCTCTTGGTGTTGGGACAGGCACAGGTCACTCTATTTTCCCATCAGGAAGAAGAATTAACCACAGGCTCACCCTGCCCACCGGAACCAGAACAGGGCCTGAAGCCATCCTGCGCTTTTGCGGCCAGCTCCCAAAAAAGCGAGTTGTAAAATGGAGCTTCAGGGCACAGCAATTCTCAAACCTGCAGAGTTATAAATGTTAACTCTCGTCCACAAATATATTGAGGGAAGGCAAAGAAGAGGATTTGAAATCAAGGCAGAATTGCAGGAAACAGATTTCAGGAGGTACATTCGAATCGCCTTTAAAGCACATGAAAAGCGGCAAAACGTTGACAATGATGCCCTTGGCCAAAAAGGGCGTATGCGTTTTTTCCTGAATATATTCAGGAAAAAACGCATACGCCCTTTTTGGCCAACCAAGCAACCTGGAAAGGCAAATCAGCGCTACTAAGAAGTCTCTCTTCCCATTGGTCAAAAGGGCCATTCTGAAAAAAGTGTCAAAACCAGAAATGCAGGACAGGCCATGGAGAAATGGGAGCCTTGCTACACTGATGGGCGGGATGTAAATTGCCAACAGCCACTCTGGAGAAGGGCACGGTGTGTCCTGAAACAGCTAAAAAACACAGCTTAGAGAGCATAGGGCACTTCCACGCATGGGGGTATAAAGTGGGAAAATTAAAAATCAGCAAGACACAAGCACCCCATAGTTTAGGGCTGCTCTTTTGACAAGGACCTCCACTTCAATCCACCTTAAATATCCCAGGAAAGCGAAAAATGGATAAAAAAGTTGTAGTCCTTATGTACAATGGAATATCACTCAGCCATGAAATCAATATCATAAGGCTAGTAGCAGCATGATGAGTGGATTTAGGTACGACGATTCTAAGTGAAATAAGTCACACAGAAAAGGACACTTCTCATAAGGTGTCACTTATAGAGGGAATGTAAAAACCGTTACACTTGAACTGAATTACAAAACAGAACAGAGTCACACATGCAGAAAACAAACTATGGCTGCTTAACTGGAAAGATGAGGTGGGGTGATACATAAAACAAGAGTTTCAAATTAGCTCAGATACCGTTCCATAAACCCAATATGTAATAGACAAAACCTACCCCTTGCTCAGAGAACTGGACTCAACACGCCTGATTCACCGCACAAGAATATATCTGACTAGAAATAATCTTAAAACCTATGAATTGATATATCTCTGTTAGTGTGTCAAGTGGGTGTAAAGCGGCATAAACACAGCCGTGAAAAGCAGCTAAACCCCATTATAAAAATAAATTACTTTAAAAAACCCATGAAACAAAGACAGGGAAAGAGAGAGAAATTCTTACACAATTCGTTCAGGGGCTGTGATGCAACCTGGATTGACCATATCTAGACCCACAGCTGGATGAGACATAAGGGTGGACACTCTTGGGGCGGAGAGGTTTGGTGAAGTTGGGTGAGCAAACGCAGACCCTTTAAAGTAATACTGCGTGCTACCCATCGCATGGGTCCCAAATCTCCAGGTTCAAGGGCATCTTCCTACATCGAAAACAAGCATGAGAAACCCAGAAGATGGTACACCGTGTGATGGGGAAAGGTTTCTAAAACGCACCTCATTTCTCATCTCCTTGTGCTCGGGTTCGCCATTCCAGCCACTTTACTAGCAATCTCCCTACGTGGAGCATCAGCACCTTTAACCTCCTGTTCCGTACAGGTTGCAGTTTGTCCTGAGGATGAATGGGAAGACGGGGAACCAATGAGAGACTAGCTCTTGGTGTTGGGACAGGCACAGGTCACTCTATTTTCCCATCAGGAAGAAGAATTAACCACAGGCTCACCCTGCCCACCGGAACCAGAACAGGGCCTGAAGCCATCCTGCGCTTTTGCGGCCAGCTCCCAAAAAAGCGAGTTGTAAAATGGAGCTTCAGGGCACTGCAATTCACAAACCTGCGGAGTTATAAATGATAACTCTCGTCCACAAATATATTGAGTGAAGGCAAAGAAGAGGATTTGAAGTAAAGGCAGAATTGCAGGAAACAGATTTTAGGAGGTAGATTCGAATCGCCTTTAAAGCACATGAAAAGCGGCAAAACGTTGACAATGATGCCCTTGGCCAAAAAGGGCGTATGCGTTTTTTCCTGAATATATTCAGGAAAAAACGCATACGCCCTTTTTGGCCAACCAAGCAACCTGGAAAGGCAAATCAGCGCTACAAAGAAGTCTCGCTTCCCATCGGTCAAAAGGGCCATGCTGAAAAAAGTTTCAAAACCAGAAATGCAGAACAGGCCATAGAGAAATGGGAGCCTTGCTACACTGATGGGCGGGATGTAAATTGCCAACAGCCACTCTGGAGAAGGGTACGGTGTGTCCTGAAACAGCTAAAAACACAGCTTAGAGAGCATAGGGCACTTCCACGCATGGGGTTATAAAGTGGGAAAAGTAAAAATCAGCAAGACACAAGCACCCCATAGTTTAGGGCTGCTCTTTTGACAAGGACCTCCACTTCATTCCACCTTAAATATCCCAGGAAAGCGAAAAATGGATAAAAAAGTTGTAGTCCTTATGTACAATGGAATATCACTCAGCCATGAAATCAATATCATAAGGCTAGTAGCAGCATGATGAGTGGATTTAGGTACGACGATTCTAAGTGAAATAAGTCACACAGAAAAGGACATTTCTCATAAGGTGTCACTTATAGAGGGAATGTAAAAACCGTTACACTTGAACTGAATTACAAAACAGAACAGAGTCACACATGCAGAAAACACACTATGGCTGCTTAACTGGAAAGGTGAGGTGGGGTGATACATAAAACAAGAGTTTCAAATTAGCTCAGATACCGTTCCATAAACCCAATATGTAATAGACAAAACCTACTCCTTGCTCAGAGAACTGGACTCAACACGCTTGATTCACCGCACAAGAATATATCTGACTAGTAATAATCTTAAAACCTATGAATTGATATCTCTCTGTTAGTGTGTCAAGTGGGTGTAAAGTGGCATAAACACAGCCGTGAAAAGCAGCTAAAGCCCATTATAAAAATAAATTACTTTTAAATACCCATGAAACAAAGACAGTGAAAGAGAGAGAAATTCTTACACAATTCGTTCAGGGGCTGTGATGCAACCTGGATTGACCATATCTAGACCCACAGCTGGATGAGACATAAGGGTGGACACTCTTGGGGCTGAGAGTTTTGGTGAAGTTGGGTGAGCAAACGCAGACCCTTTAAAGTAATACTGCGTGCTACCCATCGCATGGGTCCCAAATCTCCAGGTTCAAGGGCATCTTCCTACATCGAAAACAGGCATGAGAAACCCAGAAGATGGTAGACCGTGTGATGGGGAAAGGTTTCTAAAACGCCCCTCATTTCTCATCTCCTTGTGCTCGGGTTCGCCATTCCAGCCACTTTACTAGCAATCTCCCTACGTGGAGCATCAGCACCTTTAACCTCCTGTTCCGTACAGGTTGCAATTTGTCCTGAGGATGAATGGGAAGACGGGGAACCAATGAGAGACTAGCTCTTGGTGTTGGGACAGGCACAGGTCACTCTATTTTCCCATCAAGAAGAAGAATTAACCACAGGCTCAGCCTGCCCCCCGGAACCAGAACAGGGCCTGAAGCCATCCTGCGCTTTTGCGGCCAGCTCCCAAAAAAGCGAGTTGTAAAATGGAGCTTCAGGGCACAGCAATTCACAAACCTGCAGAGTTATAAATGATAACTCTCGTCCACAAATATATTGAGTGAAGGCAAAGAAGAGGATTTGAAGTAAAGGCAGAATTGCAGGAAACAGATTTTAGGAGGTAGATTCGAATCGCCTTTAAAGCACATGAAAAGCGGCAAAACGTTGACAATGATGCCCTTGGCCAAAAAGGGCGTATGCGTTTTTTCCTGAATATATTCAGGAAAAAACGCATACGCCCTTTTTGGCCAACCAAGCAACCTGGAAAGGCAAATCAGCGCTACAAAGAAATCTCGCTTCCCATCGGTCAAAAGGGCCATGCTGAAAAAAGTTTCAAAACCAGAAATGCAGAACAGGCCATAGAGAAATGGGAGCCTTGCTACACTGATGGGCGGGATGTAAATTGCCAACAGCCATCTGGAGAAGGGTACGGTTTGTCCTGAACCATCTAAAAAACACAGCCTAGAGAGGATAGGGCACTTCCACGCATGGGGGTATAAAGTGGGAAAATTAAAAAGCAGCAAGACACAAGCACCCCAACGTTTATGGCTGCTCTGTTGACAAGGACCTCCACTTCATTCCACCTTAAATATCCCAGGAAAGCGAAAAATGGATAAAAAAGTTGTAGACCTTATGTACAATGGAATATCACTCAGCCATGAAATCAATATCATAAGGCTAGTAGCAGCATGATGAGTGGATTTAGGTACGACGATTCTAAGTGAAATAAGTCACACAGAAAAGGACACTTCTCATAAGGTGTCACTTATAGAGGGAATGTAAAAACCGTTACACTTGAACTGAATTACAAGACAGAACAGGGTCACACATGCAGAAAACACACTATGGCTGCTTAACGGGAAAGGTGAGGTGGGGTGATACATAAAACAAGAGTTTCAAATTAGCTCAGATACCGTTCCATAAACCCAATATGTAATAGACAAGACCTACTCCTTGCTCAGAGAACTGGACTCAACACGCCTGATTCACCGCACAAGAATATATCTGACTAGTAATAATCTTAAAACCTATGTATTGATATCTCTCTGTTAGTGTGTCAAGTTGGTGTAAAGCGGCATAAACACAGCCGTGAAAAGCAGCTAAACCCCATTATAAAAATAAATTACTTTTAAAAACCCATGAAACAAAGACAGTGAAAGAGAGAGAAATTCTTACACAATTCGTTCAGGGGCTGTGATGCAACCTGGATTGACCATATCTAGACCCACAGCTGGATGAGACATGAGGGTGGACACTCTTGGGGCTGAGAGGTTTGGTGAAGTTGGGTGAGCAAACCCAGACCCTTTAAAGTAATACTGCGTGCTACCCGTCCCATGGGTCCCAAATCTCCAGGTTCAAGGGCATCTTCCTACATCGAAAACAGGCATGAGAAACCGAGAAGATGGTACACCATGTGATGGGGAAAGGTTTCTAAAACGCACCTCATTTCTCATCTCCTTGTGCTCGGGTTCGCCATTCCAGCCACTTTACTAGCAATCTCCCTACGTGGAGCATCAGCACCTTTAACCTCGTGTTCCGTACAGGTTGCAATTTGTCCTGAGGATGAACGGGAAGACGGGGAACCAATGAGAGACTAGCTATTGGTGTTGGGACAGGCACAGGTCACTCTATTTTCCCATCAGGAAGAAGAATTAACCAGAGGCTCAGCCTGCCCCCCAGAACCAGAACAGGGCCTGAAGCCATCCTGCGCTTTTGCGGCCACCTCCCAAAAAAGCGAGTTGTAAAATGGAGCTTCAGGGCACTGCAATTCACAAACCTGCAGAGTTATAAATGATAACTCTCGTCCACAAATATATTGAGGGAAGGCAAAGAAGAGGATTTGAAGTCAAGGCAGAATTGCAGGAAACAGATTTCAGGAGGTACATTCGAATCGCCTTTAAAGCACATGAAAAGCGGCAAAACGTTGACAATGATGCCCTTGGCCAAAAAGGGCGTATGCGTTTTTTCCTGAATACATTCAGGAAAAAACGCATACGCCCTTTTTGGCCAACCAAGCAACCTGGAAAGGCAAATCAGCGCTACTAAGAAGTCTCGCTTCCCAATGGTCAAAAGGGCCATTCTGAAAAAAGTGTCAAAACCAGAAATGCAGGACAGGCCATGGAGAAATAGGAGCCTTGCTACACTGATGGGTGGGATGTAAATTGCCAACAGCCATCTGGAGAAGGGTACGGTTTGTCCTGAACCATCTAAAAAACACAGCCTAGAGAGGATAGGGCACTTCCACGCATGGGGGTATAAAGTGGGAAAATTAAAAAGCAGCAAGACACAAGCACCCCAACGTTTATGGCTGCTCTGTTGACAAGGACCTCCACTTCATTCCACCTTAAATATCCCAGGAAAGCGAAAAATGGATAAAAAAGTTGTAGACCTTATGTACAATGGAATATCACTCAGCCATGAAATCAATATCATAAGGCTAGTAGCAGCATGATGAGTGGATTTAGGTACGACGATTCTAAGTGAAATAAGTCACACAGAAAAGGACACTTCTCATAAGGTGTCACTTATAGAGGGAATGTAAAAACCGTTACACTTGAACTGAATTACAAGACAGAACAGGGTCACACATGCAGAAAACACACTATGGCTGCTTAACGGGAAAGGTGAGGTGGGGTGATACATAAAACAAGAGTTTCAAATTAGCTCAGATACCGTTCCATAAACCCAATATGTAATAGACAAGACCTACTCCTTGCTCAGAGAACTGGACTCAACACGCCTGATTCACCGCACAAGAATATATCTGACTAGTAATAATCTTAAAACCTATGTATTGATATCTCTCTGTTAGTGTGTCAAGTTGGTGTAAAGCGGCATAAACACAGCCGTGAAAAGCAGCTAAACCCCATTATAAAAATAAATTACTTTTAAAAACCCATGAAACAAAGACAGTGAAAGAGAGAGAAATTCTTACACAATTCGTTCAGGGGCTGTGATGCAACCTGGATTGACCATATCTAGACCCACAGCTGGATGAGACATGAGGGTGGACACTCTTGGGGCTGAGAGGTTTGGTGAAGTTGGGTGAGCAAACCCAGACCCTTTAAAGTAATACTGCGTGCTACCCGTCCCATGGGTCCCAAATCTCCAGGTTCAAGGGCATCTTCCTACATCGAAAACAGGCATGAGAAACCGAGAAGATGGTACACCATGTGATGGGGAAAGGTTTCTAAAACGCACCTCATTTCTCATCTCCTTGTGCTCGGGTTCGCCATTCCAGCCACTTTACTAGCAATCTCCCTACGTGGAGCATCAGCACCTTTAACCTCCTGTTCCGTACAGGTTGCAATTTGTCCTGAGGATGAACGGGAAGACGGGGAACCAATGAGAGACTAGCTCTTGGTGTTGGGACAGGCACAGGTCACTCTATTTTCCCATCAGGAAGCAGAATTAACCAGAGGCTCAGCCTGCCCCCCAGAACCAGAACAGGGCCTGAAGCCATCCTGCGCTTTTGCGGCCACCTCCCAAAAAAGCGAGTTGTAAAATGGAGCTTCAGGGCACTGCAATTCACAAACCTGCAGAGTTATAAATGATAACTCTCGTCCACAAATATATTGAGGGAAGGCAAAGAAGAGGATTTGAAGTCAAGGCAGAATTGCAGGAAACAGATTTCAGGAGGTACATTCGAATCGCCTTTAAAGCACATGAAAAGCGGCAAAACGTTGACAATGATGCCCTTGGCCAAAAAGGGCGTATGCGTTTTTTCCTGAATATATTCAGGAAAAAACGCATACGCCCTTTTTGGCCAACCAAGCAACCTGGAAAGGCAAATCAGCGCTACAAAGAAGTCGCGCTTCCCATCGGTCAAAAGGCCCATGCTGAAAAAAGTTTCAAAACCAGAAATGCAGGACAGGCCATGGAGAAATGGGAGCCTTGCTACACTGATGGGCGGGATGTAAATTGCCAACAGCCACTCTGGAGAAGGGCACGGTGTGTCCTGAAACAGCTAAAAAACACAGCTTAGAGAGCATAGGGCACTTCCACGCATGGGGGTATAAAGTGGGAAAATTAAAAATCAGCAAGACACAAGCACCCCATAGTTTAGGGCTGCTCTGTTGACAAGGACCTCCACTTCAATCCACCTTAAATATCCCAGGAAAGCGAAAAATGGATAAAAAAGTTGTAGTCCTTATGTACAATGGAATATCACTCAGCCATGAAATCAATATCATAAGGCTAGTAGCAGCATGATGAGTGGATTTAGGTACGACGATTCTAAGTGAAATAAGTCACACAGAAAAGGACACTTCTCATAAGGTGTCACTTATAGAGGGAATGTAAAAACCGTTACACTTGAACTGAATTACAAAACAGAACAGAGTCACACATGCAGAAAACACACTATGGCTGCTTAACTGGAAAGATGAGGTGGGGTGATACATAAAACAAGAGTTTCAAATTAGCTCAGATACCGTTCCATAAACCCAATATGTAATAGACAAAACCTACTCCTTGCTCAGAGAACTGGACTCAACACGCCTGATTCACCGCACAAGAATATATCTGACTAGAAATAATCTTAAAACCTATGAATTGATATATCTCTGTTAGTGTGTCAAGTGGGTGTAAAGCGGCATAAACACAGCCGTGAAAAGCAGCTAAACCCCAGTATAAAAATAAATTACTTTTAAAAACCCATGAAACAAAGACAGGGAAAGACAGAGAAATTCTTACACAATTCGTTCAGGGGCTGTGATGCAACCTGGATTGACCATATCTAGACCCACAGCTGGATGAGACATAAGGGTGGACACTCTTGGGGCTGAGAGGTTTGGTGAAGTTGGGTGAGCAAACGCAGACCCTTTAAAGTAATACTGCGTGCTACCCATCGCATGGGTCCCAAATCTCCAGGTTCAAGGGCATCTTCCTACATCGAAAACAAGCATGAGAAACCCAGAAGATGGTACACCGTGTGATGGGGAAAGGTTTCTAAAACGCACCTCATTTCTCATCTCCTTGTGCTCGGGTTCGCCATTCCAGCCACTTTACTTGCAATCTCCCTACGTGGAGCATCAGCACCTTTAACCTCCTGTTCCGTACAGGTTGCAGTTTGTCCTGAGGATGAATGGGAAGACGGGGAACCAATGAGAGACTAGCTCTTGGTGTTGGGACAGGCACAGGTCACTCTATTTTCCCATCAGGAAGAAGAATTAACCACAGGCTCACCCTGCCCACCGGAACCAGAACAGGGCCTGAAGCCATCCTGCGCTTTTGCGGCCAGCTCCCAAAAAAGCGAGTTGTAAAATGGAGCTTCAGGGCACAGCAATTCTCAAACCTGCAGAGTTATAAATGTTAACTCTCGTCCACAAATATATTGAGGGAAGGCAAAGAAGAGGATTTGAAATCAAGGCAGAATTGCAGGAAACAAATTTCAGGAGGTACATTCGAATCGCCTTTAAAGCACATGAAAAGCGGCAAAACGTTGACAATGATGCCCTTGGCCAAAAAGGGCGTATGCGTTTTTTCCTGAATATATTCAGGAAAAAACGCATACGCCCTTTTTGGCCAACCAAGCAACCTGGAAAGGCAAATCAGCGCTACTAAGAAGTCTCGCTTCCCATTGGTCAAAAGGGCCATTCTGAAAAAAGTTTCAAAACCAGAAATGCAGGACAGGCCATGGAGAAATGGGAGCCTTGCTACACTGAAGGGCGGGATGTAAATTGCCAACAGCCACTCTGGAGAAGTGTACGGTGTGTCCTGAACCATCTAAAAAACACAGCCTAGAGAGGATAGGGCACTTCCACGCATGGGGGTATAAAGTGGGAAAATTGAAAATCAGCAAGACACAAGCACCCCAACGTTTAGGGCTGCTCTGTTGACAAGGACTTCCACTTCATTCCACCTTAAATATCCCAGGAAAGAGAAAAATGGATAAAAAAGATGTGGTCCTTATATACGATGGAATATCACTCAGCCATGAAATCAATGTCATAAGGCTAGTAGCAGCATGATGAGTGGATTTAGGTATGACGATTCTAAGTGAAATAAGTCACACAGAAAAGGACACTTCTCATAAGGTGTCACTTATAGAGGGAATGTAAAAACTGTTACACTTGAACTGAATTACAAAACAGAACAGAGTCACACATGCAGAAAACACACTATGGCTGTTAACTGGAAAGGTGAGGTGGGGTGATACATAAAACAAGAGTTTCAAATTAGCTCAGATACCGTTCCATAAACCCAATATGTAATAGACAAAACCTACTCCTTGCTCAGAGAACTGGACTCAACACGCCTGATTCACCGCACAAAATATATCTGACTAGTAATAATCTTAAAACCTATGAATTGATATCTCTCTGTTAGTGTGTCAAGTGGGTGTAAAGCGGCATAAACACAGCCGTGAAAAGCAGCTAAACCACATTATAAAAATAAATTACTTTTAAAAACCCATGAAACAAAGACAGTGAAAGAGAGAGAAATTCTTACACAATTCGTTCAGGGGCTGTGATGCAACCTGGATTGACCATATCTAGACCCACAGCTGGATGAGACATAAGGGTGGACACTCTTGGGGCTGAGAGGTTTGGTGAAGTTGGGTGAGCAAACGCAGACCCTTTAAAGTAATACTGCGTGCTACCCATCGCATGGGTCCCAAATCTCCAGGTTCAAGGGCATCTTCCTACATCGAAAACAAGCATGAGAAACCCAGAAGATGGTACACCGTGTGATGGGGAAAGGTTTCTAAAACGCACCTCATTTCTCATCTCCTTGTGCTCGGGTTCGCCATTCCAGCCACTTTACTAGCAATCTCCCTACGTGGAGCATCAGCACCTTTAACCTCCTGTTCCGTACAGGTTGCAGTTTGTCCTGAGGATGAATGGGAAGACGGGGAACCAATGAGAGACTAGCTCTTGGTGTTGGGACAGGCACAGGTCACTCTATTTTCCCATCAGGAAGAAGAATTAACCACAGGCTCACCCTGCCCACCGGAACCAGAACAGGGCCTGAAGCCATCCTGCGCTTTTGCGGCCAGCTCCCAAAAAAGCGAGTTATAAAATGGAGCTTCAGGGCACAGCAATTCACAAACCTGCAGAGTTATAAATGATAACTCTCGTCCACAAATATATTGAGGGAAGGCAAAGAAGAGGATTTGAAATCAAGGCAGAATTGCAGGAAACAGATTTCAGGAGGTACATTCGAATCGCCTTTAAAGCACATGAAAAGCGGCAAAACGTTGACAATGATGCCCTTGGCCAAAAAGGGCGTATGCGTTTTTTCCTGAATATATTCAGGAAAAAACGCATACGCCCTTTTTGGCCAACCAAGCAACCTGGAAAGGCAAATCAGCGCTACTAAGAAGTCTCGCTTCCCATTGGTCAAAAGGGCCATGCTGAAAAAAGTGTCAAAACCAGAAATGCAGGACAGGCCATGGAGAAATGGGAGCCTTGCTACACTGATGGGCGGGATGTAAATTGCCAACAGCCACTCTGGAGAAGGGCACGGTGTGTCCTGAAACAGCTAAAAAACACAGCTTAGAGAGCATAGGGCACTTCCACGCATGGGGGTATAAAGTGGGAAAATTAAAAATCAGCAAGACACAAGCACCCCATAGTTTAGGGCTGCTCTTTTGACAAGGACCTCCACTTCAATCCACCTTAAATATCCCAGGAAAGCGAAAAATGGATAAAAAGTTGTAGTCCTTATGTACAATGGAATATCACTCAGCCATGAAATCAATATCATAAGGCTAGTAGCAGCATGATGAGTGGATTTAGGTACGACGATTCTAAGTGAAATTAGTCACACAGAAAAGGACACTTCTCATAAGGTGTCACTTATAGAGGGAATGTAAAAACCGTTACACTTGAACTGAATTACAAAACAGAACAGAGTCACACATGCAGAAAACACACTATGGCTGCTTAACTGGAAAGATGAGGTGGGGTGATACATAAAACAAGAGTTTCAAATTAGCTCAGATACCGTTCCATAAACCCAATATGTAATAGACAAAACCTACTCCTTGCTCAGAGAACTGGACTCAACACGCCTGATTCACCGCACAAGAATATATCTGACTAGAAATAATCTTAAAACCTATGAATTGATATATCTCTGTTAGTGTGTCAAGTGGGTGTAAAGCGGCATAAACACAGCCGTGAAAAGCAGCTAAACCCCATTATAAAAATAAATTACTTTTAAAAACCCATGAAACAAAGACAGGGAAAGAGAGAGAAATTCTTACACAATTCGTTCAGGGGCTGTGATGCAACCTGGATTGACCATATCTAGACCCACAGCTGGATGAGACATAAGGGTGGACACTCTTGGGGCTGAGAGGTTTGGTGAAGTTGGGTGAGCAAACGCAGACCCTTTAAAGTAATACTGCGTGCTACCCATCGCATGGGTCCCAAATCTCCAGGTTCAAGGGCATCTTCCTACATCGAAAACAAGCATGAGAAACCCAGAAGATGGTACACCGTGTGATGGGGAAAGGTTTCTAAAACGCACCTCATTTCTCATCTCCTTGTGCTCGGGTTCGCCATTCCAGCCACTTTACTAGCAATCTCCCTACGTGGAGCATCAGCACCTTTAACCTCCTGTTCAGTACAGGTTGCAGTTTGTCCTGAGGATGAATGGGAAGACGGGGAACCAATGAGAGACTAGCTCTTGGTGTTGGGACAGGCACAGGTCACTCTATATTCCCATCAGGAAGAAGAATTAACCACAGGCTCACCCTGCCCACCGGAACCAGAACAGGGCCTGAAGCCATCCTGCGCTTTTGCGGCCAGCTCCCAAAAAAGCGAGTTGTAAAATGGAGCTTCAGGGCACAGCAATTCACAAACCTGCAGAGTTATAAATGATAACTCTCGTCCACAAATATATTGAGGGAAGGCAAAGAAGAGGATTTGAAATCAAGGCAGAATTGCAGGAAACAGATTTCAGGAGGTACATTCGAATCGCCTTTAAAGCACATGAAAAGCGGCAAAACGTTGACAATGATGCCCTTGGCCAAAAAGGGCGTATGCGTTTTTTCCTGAATATATTCAGGAAAAAACGCATACGCCCTTTTTGGCCAACCAAGCAACCTGGAAAGGCAAATCAGCGCTACTAAGAAGTCTCGCTTTCCATTGGTCAAAAGGGCCATTCTGAAAAAAGTGTCAAAACCAGAAATGCAGGACAGGCCATGGAGAAATGGGAGCCTTGCTACACTGGTGGGCGGGATGTAAATTGCCAACAGCCACTCTGGAGAAGGGCACGGTGTGTCCTGAAACAGCTAAAAAACACAGCTTAGAGAGCATAGGGCACTTCCACGCATGGGGGTATAAAGTGGGAAAATTAAAAATCAGCAAGACACAAGCACCCCATAGTTTAGGGCTGCTCTTTTGACAAGGACCTCCACTTCAATCCACCTTAAATATCCCAGGAAAGCGAAAAATGGATAAAAAAGTTGTAGTCCTTATGTACAATGGAATATCACTCAGCCATGAAATCAATATCATAAGGCTAGTAGCAGCATGATGAGTGGATTTAGGTACGACGATTCTAAGTGAAATTAGTCACACAGAAAAGGACACTTCTCATAAGGTGTCACTTATAGAGGGAATGTAAAAACCGTTACACTTGAACTGAATTACAAAACAGAACAGAGTCACACATGCAGAAAACACACTATGGCTGCTTAACTGGAAAGATGAGGTGGGGTGATACATAAAACAAGAGTTTCAAATTAGCTCAGATACCGTTCCATAAACCCAATATGTAATAGACAAAACCTACCCCTTGCTCAGAGAACTGGACTCAACACGCCTGATTCACCGCACAAGAATATATCTGACTAGAAATAATCTTAAAACCTATGAATTGATATATCTCTGTTAGTGTGTCAAGTGGGTGTAAAGCGGCATAAACACAGCCGTGAAAAGCAGCTAAACCCCATTATAAAAATAAATTACTTTTAAAAACCCATGAAACAAAGACAGGGAAAGAGAGAGAAATTCTTACACAATTCGTTCAGGGGCTGTGATGCAACCTGGATTGACCATATCTAGACCCACAGCTGGATGAGACATAAGGGTGGACACTCTTGGGGCTGAGAGGTTTGGTGAAGTTGGGTGAGCAAACGCAGACCCTTTAAAGTAATACTGCGTGCTACCCATCGCATGGGTCCCAAATCTCCAGGTTCAAGGGCATCTTCCTACATCGAAAACAAGCATGAGAAACCCAGAAGATGGTACACCGTGTGATGGGGAAAGGTTTCTAAAACGCACCTCATTTCTCATCTCCTTGTGCTCGGGTTCGCCATTCCAGCCACTTTACTAGCAATCTCCCTACGTGGAGCATCAGCACCTTTAACCTCCTGTTCCGTACAGGTTGCAGTTTGTCCTGAGGATGAATGGGAAGACGGGGAACCAATGAGAGACTAGCTCTTGGTGTTGGGACAGGCACAGGTCACTCTATTTTCCCATCAGGAAGAAGAATTAACCACAGGCTCACCCTGCCCACCGGAACCAGAACAGGGCCTGAAGCCATCCTGCGCTTTTGCGGCCAGCTCCCAAAAAAGCGAGTTGTAAAATGGAGCTTCAGGGCACAGCAATTCACAAACCTGCAGAGTTATAAATGATAACTCTCGTCCACAAATATATTGAGGGAAGGCAAAGAAGAGGATTTGAAATCAAGGCAGAATTGCAGGAAACAGATTTCAGGAGGTAGATTCGAATCGCCTTTAAAGCACATGAAAAGCGGCAAAACGTTGACAATGATGCCCTTGGCCAAAAAGGGCGTATGCGTTTTTTCCTGAATATATTCAGGAAAAAACGCATACGCCCTTTTTGGCCAACCAAGCAACCTGGAAAGGCAAATCAGCGCTACTAAGAAGTCTCGCTTCCCATTGGTCAAAAGGGCCATTCTGAAAAAAGTGTCAAAACCAGAAATGCAGGACAGGCCATGGAGAAATGGGAGCCTTGCTACACTGATGGGCGGGATGTAAATTGCCAACAGCCACTCTGGAGAAGGGCACGGTGTGTCCTGAAACAGCTAAAAAACACAGCTTAGAGAGCATAGGGCACTTCCACGCATGGGGGTATAAAGTGGGAAAATTAAAAATCAGCAAGACACAAGCACCCCATAGTTTAGGGCTGCTCTTTTGACAAGGACCTCCACTTCAATCCACCTTAAATATCCCAGGAAAGCGAAAAATGGATAAAAAAGTTGTAGTCCTTATGTACAATGGAATATCACTCAGCCATGAAATCAATATCATAAGGCTAGTAGCAGCATGATGAGTGGATTTAGGTACGACGATTCTAAGTGAAATAAGTCACACAGAAAAGGACACTTCTCATAAGGTGTCACTTATAGAGGGAATGTAAAAACCGTTACACTTGAACTGAATTACAAAACAGAACAGAGTCACACATGCAGAAAACACACTATGGCTGCTTAACTGGAAAGGTGAGGTGGGGTGATACATAAAACAAGAGTTTCAAATTAGCTCAGATACCGTTCCATAAACCCAATATGTAATAGACAAAACCTACTCCTTGCTCAGAGAACTGGACTCAACACGCCTGATTCACCGCACAAGAATATATCTGACTAGAAATAATCTTAAAACCTATGAATTGATATCTCTCTGTTAGTGTGTCAAGTGGGTGTAAAGCGGCATAAACACAGCCGTGAAAAGCAGCTAAACCCCATTATAAAAATAAATTACTTTTAAAAACCCATGAAACAAAGACAGGGAAAGAGAGAGAAATTCTTACACAATTCGTTCAGGGGCTGTGATGCAACCTGGATTGACCATATCTAGACCCACAGCTGGATGAGACATAAGGGTGGACACTCTTGGGGCTGAGAGTTTTGGTGAAGTTGGGTGAGCAAACGCAGACCCTATAAAGTAATACTGCGAGCTACCCATCGCATGGGTCCCAAATCTCCAGGTTCAAGGGCATCTTCCTACATCGAAAACAAGCATGAGAAACCCAGAAGATGGTACACCGTGTGATGGGGAAAGGTTTCTAAAACGCACCTCATTTCTCATCTCCTTGTGCTCGGGTTCGCCATTCCAGCCACTTTACTAGCAATCTCCCTACGTGGAGCATCAGCACCTTTAACCTCCTGTTCCGTACAGGTTGCAGTTTGTCCTGAGAATGAATGGGAAGACGGGGAACCAATGAGAGACTAGCTCTTGGTGTTGGGACAGGCACAGGTCACTCTATTTTCCCATCAGGAAGAAGAATTAACCACAGGCTCACCCTGCATACCGGAACCAGAACAGGGCCTGAAGCCATCCTGCGCTTTTGCGGCCAGCTCCCAAAAAAGCGAGTTGTAAAATGGAGCTTCAGGGCACAGCAATTCACAAACCTGCAGAGTTATAAATGATAACTCTCGTCCACAAATATATTGAGGGAAGGCAAAGAAGAGGATTTGAAATCAAGGCAGAATTGCAGGAAACAGATTTCAGGAGGTAGATTCGAATCTCCTTTAAAGCACATGAAAAGCGGCAAAACGTTGACAATGATGCCCTTGGCCAAAAAGGGCGTATGCGTTTTTTCCTGAATATATTCAGGAAAAAACGCATACGCCCTTTTTGGCCAACCAAGCAACCTGGAAAGGCAAATCAGCGCTACTAAGAAGTCTCGCTTCCCATCGGTCAAAAGGGCCATTCTGAAAAAAGTGTCAAAACCAGAAATGCAGGACAGGCCATGGAGAAATGGGAGCCTTGCTACACTGATGGGCGGGATGTAAATTGCCAACAGCCACTCTGGAGAAGGGCACGGTGTGTCCTGAAACAGCTAAAAAACACAGCTTAGAGAGCATAGGGCACTTCCACGCATGGGGGTATAAAGTGGGAAAATTAAAAATCAGCAAGACACAAGCACCCCATAGTTTAGGGCTGCTCTTTTGACAAGGACCTCCACTTCAATCCACCTTAAATATCCCAGGAAAGCGAAAAATGGATAAAAAAGTTGTAGTCCTTATGTACAATGGAATATCACTCAGCCATGAAATCAATATCATAAGGCTAGTAGCAGCATGATGAGTGGATTTAGGTACGACGATTCTAAGTGAAATAAGTCACACAGAAAAGGACACTTCTCATAAGGTGTCACTTATAGAGGGAATGTAAAAACCGTTACACTTGAACTGAATTACAAAACAGAACAGAGTCACACATGCAGAAAACACACTATGGCTGCTTAACTGGAAAGATGAGGTGGGGTGATACATAAAACAAGAGTTTCAAATTAGCTCAGATACCGTTCCATAAACCCAATATGTAATAGACAAAACCTACCCCTTGCTCAGAGAACTGGACTCAACACGCCTGATTCACCGCACAAGAATATATCTGACTAGAAATAATCTTAAATCCTATGAATTGATATATCTCTGTTAGTGTGTCAAGTGGGTGTAAAGCGGCATAAACACAGCCGTGAAAAGCAGCTAAACCCCATTATAAAAATAAATTACTTTAAAAAACCCATGAAACAAAGACAGGGAAAGAGAGAGAAATTCTTACACAATTCGTTCAGGGGCTGTGATGCAACCTGGATTGACCATATCTAGACCCACAGCTGGATGAGACATAAGGGTGGACACTCTTGGGGCTGAGAGGTTTGGTGAAGTTGGGTGAGCAAACGCATACCCTTTAAAGTAATACTGCGTGCTACCCATCGCATGGGTCCCAAATCTCCAGGTTCAAGGGCATCTTCCTACATCGAAAACAAGCATGAGAAACCCAGAAGATGGTACACCGTGTGATGGGGAAAGGTTTCTAAAACGCACCTCATTTCTCATCTCCTTGTGCTCGGGTTCGCCATTCCAGCCACTTTACTAGCAATCTCCCTACGTGGAGCATCAGCACCTTTAACCTCCTGTTCCGTACAGGTTGCAGTTTGTCCTGAGGATGAATGGGAAGACGGGGAACCAATGAGAGACTAGCTCTTGGTGTTGGGACAGGCACAGGTCACTCTATTTTCCCATCAGGAAGAAGAATTAACCACAGGCTCACCCTGCCCACCGGAACCAGAACAGGGCCTGAAGCCATCCTGCGCTTTTGCGGCCAGCTCCCAAAAAAGCGAGTTGTAAAATGGAGCTTCAGGGCACAGCAATTCACAAACCTGCAGAGTTATAAATGATAACTCTCGTCCACAAATATATTGAGGGAAGGCAAAGAAGAGGATTTGAAATCAAGGCAGAATTGCAGGAAACAGATTTCAGGAGGTAGATTCGAATCGCCTTTAAAGCACATGAAAAGCGGCAAAACGTTGACAATGATGCCCTTGGCCAAAAAGGGCGTATGCGTTTTTTCCTGAATATATTCAGGAAAAAACGCATACGCCCTTTTTGGCCAACCAAGCAACCTGGAAAGGCAAATCAGCGCTACTAAGAAGTCTCGCTTCCCATTGGTCAAAAGGGCCATTCTGAAAAAAGTGTCAAAACCAGAAATGCAGGACAGGCCATGGAGAAATGGGAGCCTTGCTACACTGATGGGCGGGATGTAAATTGCCAACAGCCACTCTGGAGAAGGGTACGGTGTGTCCTGAACCATCTAAAAAACACAGCCTAGAGAGGATAGGGCACTTCCACGCATGGGGGTATAAAGTGGGAAAATTAAAAATCAGCAAGACAGAAGCACCCCAACGTTTATGGCTGCTCTGTTGACAAGGACTTCCACTTCATTCCACCTTAAATATCCCAGGAAAGAGAAAAATGGATAAAAAAGTTGTGGTCCTTATATACGATGGAATATCACTCAGCCATGAAATCAATGTCATAAGGCTAGTAGGAGCATGATGAATGGATTTAGGTACGACAATTCTAAGTGAAATAAGTCACACAGAAAAGGACACTTCTCATAAGGTGTCACTTATAGAGGGAATGTAAAAACCGTTACACTTGAACTGAATTACAAAACAGAACAGAGTCACACATGCAGAAAACACACTATGGCTGCTTAACGGGAAAGGGGAGGTGGTGAGATACATAAAACAAGAGTTTCAAATTAGATCAGATACCGTTCCATAAACCCAATATGTAACAGACAAGACCTACTCCTTGCTCAGAGAACTGATCTCAACACGCCCGATTCACCGCACAAGAATATATCTGACGAGTAATAATCTTAAAACCTATGTATTGATATCTCTCTGTTAGTGTGTCAAGTGGGTGTAAAGCGGCATAAACACAGCCGTGAAAAGCAGCTAAACCCCATTATAAAAATAAATTACTTTTAAAAACCCATGAAACAAAGACAGGGAAAGAGAGAGAAATTCTTACACAATTTGTTCAGGGGCTTTGATGCAACCTGGATTGACCATATCTAGACCCACAGCTGGATGAGACATAAGGGTGGACACTCTTGGGGCTGAGAGGTTTGGTGAGGTTGGGTGAGCAAACACAGACCCTTTAAAGTAATACTGCGTGCTACCCATCGCATGGGTCCCAAATCTCCAGGTTCAAGGGCATCTTCCTACATCGAAAACATGCATGAGAAACCCAGAAGATGGTACACCGTGTGATGGGGAAAGGTTTCTAAAACGCACCTCATTTCTCATCTCCTTGTGCTCGGGTTTGCCATTCAGGCCACTTTACTAGCAATCTCCCTACGTGGAGCATCAGCACCTTTAACCTCCTGTTCCGTACAGGTTGCAATTTGTCCTGAGGATGAATGGGAAGACGGGGAACCAATGAGAGACTAGCTCTTGGTTTTGGGACAGGCACAGGTCACTCTATTTTCCCATCAGGAAGAAGAATTAACCACAGGCTCAGCCTGCCCCCCGGAACCAGAACAGGGCCTGAAGCCATCCTGCGGTTTTGCGGCCAGCTCCAAAAGAAGCGAGTTGTAAAATGGAGCTTCAGGGCACTGCAATTCACAAACCTGCGGAGTTATAAATGATAACTCTCGTCCACAAATATATTGAGTGAAGGCAAAGAAGAGGATTTGAAGTAAAGGCAGAATTGCAGGAAACAGATTTTAGGAGGTAGATTCGAATCGCCTTTAAAGCACATGAAAAGCGGCAAAACGTTGACAATGATGCCCTTGGCCAAAAAGGGCGTATGCGTTTTTTCCTGAATATATTCAGGAAAAAACGCATACGCCCTTTTTGGCCAACCAAGCAACCTGGAAAGGCAAATCAGCGCTACTAAGAAGTCTCGCTTCCCATTGGTCAAAAGGGCCATGCTGAAAAAAGTGTCAAAACCAGAAATGCAGGACAGGCCATGGAGAAATGGGAGCCTTGCTACACTGATGGGCGGGATGTAAATTGCCAACAGCCACTCTGGAGAAGGGCACGGTGTGTCCTGAAACAGCTAAAAAACACAGCTTAGAGAGCATAGGGCACTTCCACGCATGGGGGTATAAAGTGGGAAAATTAAAAATCAGCAAGACACAAGCACCCCATAGTTTAGGGCTGCTCTTTTGACAAGGACCTCCACTTCAATCCACCTTAAATATCCCAGGAAAGCGAAAAATGGATAAAAAAGTTGTAGTCCTTATGTACAATGGAATATCACTCAGCCATGAAATCAATATCATAAGGCTAGTAGCAGCATGATGAGTGGATTTAGGTACGACGATTCTAAGTGAAATTAGTCACACAGAAAAGGACACTTCTCATAAGGTGTCACTTATAGAGGGAATGTAAAAACCGTTACACTTGAACTGAATTACAAAACAGAACAGAGTCACACATGCAGAAAACACACTATGGCTGCTTAACTGGAAAGATGAGGTGGGGTGATACATAAAACAAGAGTTTCAAATTAGCTCAGATACCGTTCCATAAACCCAATATGTAATAGACAAAACCTACTCCTTGCTCAGAGAACTGGACTCAACACGCCTGATTCACCGCACAAGAATATATCTGACTAGAAATAATCTTAAAACCTATGAATTGATATATCTCTGTTAGTGTGTCAAGTGGGTGTAAAGCGGCATAAACACAGCCGTGAAAAGCAGCTAAACCCCATTATAAAAATAAATTACTTTTAAAAACCCATGAAACAAAGACAGGGAAAGAGAGAGAAATTCTTACACAATTCGTTCAGGGGCTGTGATGCAACCTGGATTGACCATATCTAGACCCACAGCTGGATGAGACATAAGGGTGGACACTCTTGGGGCTGAGAGGTTTGGTGAAGTTGGGTGAGCAAACGCAGACCCTTTAAAGTAATACTGCGTGCTACCCATCGCATGGGTCCCAAATCTCCAGGTTCAAGGGCATCTTCCTACATCGAAAACAAGCATGAGAAACCCAGAAGATGGTACACCGTGTGATGGGGAAAGGTTTCTAAAACGCACCTCATTTCTCATCTCCTTGTGCTCGGGTTCGCCATTCCAGCCACTTTACTAGCAATCTCCCTACGTGGAGCATCAGCACCTTTAACCTCCTGTTCCGTACAGGTTGCAGTTTGTCCTGAGGATGAATGGGAAGACGGGGAACCAATGAGAGACTAGCTCTTGGTGTTGGGACAGGCACAGGTCACTCTATTTTCCCATCAGGAAGAAGAATTAACCACAGGCTCACCCTGCCCACCGGAACCAGAACAGGGCCTGAAGCCATCCTGCGCTTTTGCGGCCAGCTCCCAAAAAAGCGAGTTGTAAAATGGAGCTTCAGGGCACAGCAATTCACAAACCTGCAGAGTTATAAATGATAACTCTCGTCCACAAATATATTGAGGGAAGGCAAAGAAGAGGATTTGAAATCAAGGCAGAATTGCAGGAAACAGATTTCAGGAGGTAGATTCGAATCGCCTTTAAAGCACATGAAAAGCGGCAAAACGTTGACAATGATGCCCTTGGCCAAAAAGGGCGTATGCGTTTTTTCCTGAATATATTCAGGAAAAAACGCATACGCCCTTTTTGGCCAACCAAGCAACCTGGAAAGGCAAATCAGCGCTACTAAGAAGTCTCGCTTCCCATTGGTCAAAAGGGCCATGCTGAAAAAAGTGTCAAAACCAGAAATGCAGGACAGGCCATGGAGAAATGGGAGCCTTGCTACACTGATGGGCGGGATGTAAATTGCCAACAGCCACTCTGGAGAAGGGCACGGTGTGTCCTGAAACAGCTAAAAAACACAGCTTAGAGAGCATAGGGCACTTCCACGCATGGGGGTATAAAGTGGGAAAATTAAAAATCAGCAAGACACAAGCACCCCATAGTTTAGGGCTGCTCTTTTGACAAGGACCTCCACTTCAATCCACCTTAAATATCCCAGGAAAGCGAAAAATGGATAAAAAAGTTGTAGTCCTTATGTACAATGGAATACCACTCAGCCATGAAATCAATATCATAAGGCTAGTAGCAGCATGATGAGTGGATTTAGGTACGACGATTCTAAGTGAAATTAGTCACACAGAAAAGGACACTTCTCATAAGGTGTCACTTATAGAGGGAATGTAAAAACCGTTACACTTGAACTGAATTACAAAACAGAACAGAGTCACACATGCAGAAAACACACTATGGCTGCTTAACTGGAAAGATGAGGTGGGGTGATACATAAAACAAGAGTTTCAAATTAGCTCAGATACCGTTCCATAAACCCAATATGTAATAGACAAAACCTACTCCTTGCTCAGAGAACTGGACTCAACACGCCTGATTCACCGCACAAGAATATATCTGACTAGAAATAATCTTAAAACCTATGAATTGATATATCTCTGTTAGTGTGTCAAGTGGGTGTAAAGCGGCATAAACACAGCCGTGAAAAGCAGCTAAACCCCATTATAAAAATAAATTACTTTTAAAAACCCATGAAACAAAGACAGGGAAAGAGAGAGAAATTCTTACACAATTCGTTCAGGGGCTGTGATGCAACCTGGATTGACCATATCTAGACCCACAGCTGGATGAGACATAAGGGTGGACACTCTTGGGGCTGAGAGGTTTGGTGAAGTTGGGTGAGCAAACGCAGACCCTTTAAAGTAATACTGCGTGCTACCCATCGCATGGGTCCCAAATCTCCAGGTTCAAGGGCATCTTCCTACATCGAAAACAAGCATGAGAAACCCAGAAGATGGTACACCGTGTGATGGGGAAAGGTTTCTAAAACGCACCTCATTTCTCATCTCCTTGTGCTCGGGTTCGCCATTCCAGCCACTTTACTAGCAATCTCCCTACGTGGAGCATCAGCACCTTTAACCTCCTGTTCCGTACAGGTTGCAGTTTGTCCTGAGGATGAATGGGAAGACGGGGAACCAATGAGAGACTAGCTCTTGGTGTTGGGACAGGCACAGGTCACTCTATTTTCCCATCAGGAAGAATAATTAACCACAGGCTCACCCTGCCCACCGGAACCAGAACAGGGCCTGAAGCCATCCTGCGCTTTTGCGGCCAGCTCCCAAAAAAGCGAGTTGTAAAATGGAGCTTCAGGGCACAGCAATTCACAAACCTGCAGAGTTATAAATGATAACTCTCGTCCACAAATATATTGAGGGAAGGCAAAGAAGAGGATTTGAAATCAAGGCAGAATTGCAGGAAACAGATTTCAGGAGGTAGATTCGAATCGCCTTTAAAGCACATGAAAAGCGGCAAAACGTTGACAATGATGCCCTTGGCCAAAAAGGGCGTATGCGTTTTTTCCTGAATATATTCAGGAAAAAACGCATACGCCCTTTTTGGCCAACCAAGCAACCTGGAAAGGCAAATCAGCGCTACTAAGAAGTCTCGCTTCCCATTGGTCAAAAGGGCCATTCTGAAAAAAGTGTCAAAACCAGAAATGCAGGACAGGCCATGGAGAAATGGGAGCCTTGCTACACTGATGGGCGGGATGTAAATTGCCAACAGCCACTCTGGAGAAGGGCACGGTGTGTCCTGAAACAGCTAAAAAACACAGCTTAGAGAGCATAGGGCACTTCCACGCATGGGGGTATAAAGTGGGAAAATTAAAAATCAGCAAGACACAAGCACCCCATAGTTTAGGGCTGCTCTTTTGACAAGGACCTCCACTTCAATCCACCTTAAATATCCCAGGAAAGCGAAAAATGGATAAAAAAGTTGTAGTCCTTATGTACAATGGAATATCACTCAGCCATGAAATCAATATCATAAGGCTAGTAGCAGCATGATGAGTGGATTTAGGTACGACGATTCTAAGTGAAATAAGTCACACAGAAAAGGACACTTCTCATAAGGTGTCACTTATAGAGGGAATGTAAAAACCGTTACACTTGAACTGAATTACAAAACAGAACAGAGTCACACATGCAGAAAACACACTATGGCTGCTTAACGGGAAAGGTGAGGTGGGGTGATCCATAAAACAAGAGCTTCAAATTAGCTCAGATACCGTTCCATCAACCCAGTATGTAATAGACAAGACCTACTCCTTGCTCAGAGAACTGGACTCAACACGCCCGATTCACCGCACAAGAATATATCGGACTAGTAATAATCTTAAAACCTATGTATTGATATCTCTCTGTTAGTGTGTCAAGTGGGTGTAAGGCGGCATAAGCACAGCCGTGAAAAGCAGCTAAACCCCATTATAAAAATAAATTACTTTTAAAAACCCATGAAACAAAGACAGGGAAAGAGAGAGAAATTCTTACACAATTCGTTCAGGGGCTGTGATGCAACCTGGATTGACCATATCTAGACCCACAGCTGGATGAGACATAAGGGTGGACACTCTTGGGGCTGAGAGGTTTGGTGAAGTTGGGTGAGCAAACGCAGACCCTTTAAAGTAATACTGCGTGCTACCCATCGCATGGGTCCCAAATCTCCAGGTTCAAGGGCATCTTCCTACATCGAAAACAAGCATGAGAAACCCAGAAGATGGTACACCGTGTGATGGGGAAAGGTTTCTAAAACGCACCTCATTTCTCATCTCCTTGTGCTCGGGTTCGCCATTCCAGCCACTTTACTAGCAATCTCCCTACGTGGAGCATCAGCACCTTTAACCTCCTGTTCCGTACAGGTTGCAGTTTGTCCTGAGGATGAATGGGAAGACGGAGAACCAATGAGAGACTAGCTCTTGGTGTTGGGACAGGCACAGGTCACTCTATTTTCCCATCAGGAAGAAGAATTAACCACAGGCTCACCCTGCATACCGGAACCAGAACAGGGCCTGAAGCCATCCTGCGCTTTTGCGGCCAGCTCCCAAAATAGCGAGTTGTAAAATGGAGCTTCAGGGCACAGCAATTCACAAACCTGCAGAGTTATAAATGATAACTCTCGTCCACAAATATATTGAGGGAAGGCAAAGAAGAGGATTTGAAATCAAGGCAGAATTGCAGGAAACAGATTTCAGGAGGTAGATTCGAATCTCCTTTAAAGCACATGAAAAGCGGCAAAACGTTGACAATGATGCCCTTGGCCAAAAAGGGCGTATGCGTTTTTTCCTGAATATATTCAGGAAAAAACGCATACGCCCTTTTTGGCCAACCAAGCAACCTGGAAAGGCAAATCAGCGCTACTAAGAAGTCTCTCTTCCCATTGGTCAAAAGGGCCATTCTGAAAAAAGTGTCAAAACCAGAAATGCAGGACAGGCCATGGAGAAATGGGAGCCTTGCTACACTGATGGGCGGGATGTAAATTGCCAACAGCCACTCTGGAGAAGGGTACGGTGTGTCCTGAACCATCTAAAAAACACAGCCTAGAGAGGATAGGGCACTTCCACGCATGGGGGTATAAAGTGGGAAAATTAAAAATCAGCAAGACACAAGCACCCCATAGTTTAGGGCTGCTCTTTTGACAAGGACCTCCACTTCATTCCACCTTAAATATCCCAGGAAAGCGAAAAATGGATAAAAAAGTTGTAGTCCTTATGTACAATGGAATATCACTCAGCCATGAAATCAATATCATAAGGCTAGTAGCAGCATGATGAGTGGATTTAGGTACGACGATTCTAAGTGAAATAAGTCACACAGAAAAGGACATTTCTCATAAGGTGTCACTTATAGAGGGAATGTAAAAACCGTTACACTTGAACTGAATTACAAAACAGAACAGAGTCACACATGCAGAAAACACACTATGGCTGCTTAACTGGAAAGGTGAGGTGGGGTGATACATAAAACAAGAGTTTCAAATTAGCTCAGATACCGTTCCATAAACCCAATATGTAATAGACAAAACCTACTCCTTGCTCAGAGAACTGGACTCAACACGCCTGATTCACCGCACAAGAATATATCTGACTAGTAATAATCTTAAAACCTATGAATTGATATCTCTCTGTTAGTGTGTCAAGTGGGTGTAAAGTGGCATAAACACAGCCGTGAAAAGCAGCTAAAGCCCATTATAAAAATAAATTACTTTTAAAAACCCATGAAACAAAGACAGGGAAAGAGAGAGAAATTCTTACACAATTCGTTCAGGGGCTGTGATGCAACCTGGATTGACCATATCTAGACCCACAGCTGGATGAGACATAAGGGTGGACACTCTTGGGGCTGAGAGGTTTGGTGAAGTTGGGTGAGCAAACGCAGACCCTTTAAAGTAATACTGCGTGCTACCCATCGCATGGGTCCCAAATCTCCAGGTTCAAGGGCATCTTCCTACATCGAAAACAAGCATGAGAAACCCAGAAGATGGTACACCGTGTGATGGGGAAAGGTTTCTAAAACGCACCTCATTTCTCATCTCCTTGTGCTCGGGTTCGCCATTCCAGCCACTTTACTAGCAATCTCCCTACGTGGAGCATCAGCACCTTTAACCTCCTGTTCCGTACAGGTTGCAGTTTGTCCTGAGGATGAATGGGAAGACGGGGAACCAATGAGAGACTAGCTCTTGGTGTTGGGACAGGCACAGGTCACTCTATTTTCCCATCAGGAAGAAGAATTAACCACAGGCTCACCCTGCCCACCGGAACCAGAACAGGGCCTGAAGCCATCCTGCGCTTTTGCGGCCAGCTCCCAAAAAAGCGAGTTGTAAAATGCAGCTTCAGGGCACAGCAATTCACAAACCTGCAGAGTTATAAATGATAACTCTCGTCCACAAATATATTCAGGGAAGGCAAAGAAGAGGATTTGAAATCAAGGCAGAATTGCAGGAAACAGATTTCAGGAGGTACATTCGAATCGCCTTTAAAGCACATGAAAAGCGGCAAAACGTTGACAATGATGCCCTTGGCCAAAAAGGGCGTATGCGTTTTTTCCTGAATATATTCAGGAAAAAACGCATACGCCCTTTTTGGCCAACCAAGCAACCGGGAAAGGCAAATCAGCGCTACTAAGAAGTCTCGCTTCCCATTGGTCAAAAGGGCCATTCTGAAAAAAGTGTCAAAACCAGAAATGCAGGACAGGCCATGGAGAAATGGGAGCCTTGCTACACTGATGGGCGGGATGTAAATTGCCAACAGCCACTCTGGAGAAGGGCACGGTGTGTCCTGAAACAGCTAAAAAACACAGCTTAGAGAGCATAGGGCACTTCCACGCATGGGGGTATAAAGTGGGAAAATTAAAAATCAGCAAGACACAAGCACCCCATAGTTTAGGGCTGCTCTTTTGACAAGGACCTCCACTTCAATCCACCTTAAATATCCCAGGAAAGAGAAAAATGGATAAAAAAGTTGTAGTCCTTATGTACAATGGAATATCACTCAGCCATGAAATCAATATCATAAGGCTAGTAGCAGCATGATGAGTGGATTTAGGTACGACGATTCTAAGTGAAATAAGTCACACAGAAAAGGACACTTCTCATAAGGTGTCACTTATAGAGGGAATGTAAAAACCGTTACACTTGAACTGAATTACAAAACAGAACAGAGTCACACATGCAGAAAACACACTATGGCTGCTTAACTGGAAAGATGAGGTGGGGTGATACATAAAACAAGAGTTTCAAATTAGCTCAGATACCGTTCCATAAACCCAATATGTAATAGACAAAACCTACCCCTTGCTCAGAGAACTGGACTCAACACGCCTGATTCACCGCACAAGAATATATCTGACTAGAAATAATCTTAAAACCTATGAATTGATATATCTCTGTTAGTGTGTCAAGTGGGTGTAAAGCGGCATAAACACAGCCGTGAAAAGCAGCTAAACCCCATTATAAAAATAAATTACTTTAAAAAACCCATGAAACAAAGACAGGGAAAGAGAGAGAAATTCTTACACAATTCGTTCAGGGGCTGTGATGCAACCTGGATTGACCATATCTAGACCCACAGCTGGATGAGACATAAGGGTGGACACTCTTGGGGCTGAGAGGTTTGGTGAAGTTGGGTGAGCAAACGCAGACCCTTTAAAGTAATACTGCGTGCTACCCATCGCATGGGTCCCAAATCTCCAGGTTCAAGGGCATCTTCCTACATCGAAAACAAGCATGAGAAACCCAGAAGATGGTACACCGTGTGATGGGGAAAGGTTTCTAAAACGCACCTCATTTCTCATCTCCTTGTGCTCGGGTTCGCCATTCCAGGCACTTTACTAGCAATCTCCCTACGTGGAGCATCAGCACCTTTAACCTCCTGTTCCGTACAGGTTGCAGTTTGTCCTGAGGATGAATGGGAAGACGGGGAACCAATGAGAGACTAGCTCTTGGTGTTGGGACAGGCACAGGTCACTCTATTTTCCCATCAGGAAGAAGAATTAACCACAGGCTCACCCTGCCCACCGGAACCAGAACAGGGCCTGAAGCCATCCTGCGCTTTTGCGGCCAGCTCCCAAAAAAGCGAGTTGTAAAATGGAGCTTCAGGGCACAGCAATTCACAAACCTGCAGAGTTATAAATGATAACTCTCGTCCACAAATATATTGAGGGAAGGCAAAGAAGAGGATTTGAAATCAAGGCAGAA
This sequence comes from Balaenoptera physalus, assembly GCF_965194825.1. Lineage (NCBI taxonomy): Eukaryota > Metazoa > Chordata > Mammalia > Artiodactyla > Balaenopteridae > Balaenoptera > Balaenoptera physalus. Next base: position 364,934 of record NW_028126181.1, on the reverse strand, counting down.
TTGCAGGAAACAGATTTCAGGAGGTACATTCGAATCGCCTTTAAAGCACATGAAAAGCGGCAAAACGTTGACAATGATGCCCTTGGCCAAAAAGGGCGTATGCGTTTTTTCCTGAATATATTCAGGAAAAAACGCATACGCCCTTTTTGGCCAACCAAGCAACCTGGAAAGGCAAATCAGCGCTACTAAGAAGTCGCGCTTCCCATCGGTCAAAAGGGCCATGCTGAAAAAAGTGTCAAAACCAGAAATGCAGGACAGGCCATGGAGAAATGGGAGCCTTGCTACACTGATGGGCGGGATGTAAATTGCCAACAGCCACTCTGGAGAAGGGTACGGTGTGTCCTGAACCATCTAAAAAACACAGCCTAGAGAGGATAGGGCACTTCCACGCATGGGGGTATAAAGTGGGAAAATTAAAAATCAGCAAGACACAAGCACCCCATAGTTTAGGGCTGCTCTTTTGACAAGGACCTCCACTTCATTCCACCTTAAATATCCCAGGAAAGCGAAAAATGGATAAAAAAGTTGTAGTCCTTATGTACAATGGAATATCACTCAGCCATGAAATCAATATCATAAGGCTAGTAGCAGCATGATGAGTGGATTTAGGTACGACGATTCTAAGTGAAATAAGTCACACAGAAAAGGACATTTCTCATAAGGTGTCACTTATAGAGGGAATGTAAAAACCGTTACACTTGAACTGAATTACAAAACAGAACAGAGTCACACATGCAGAAAACACACTATGGCTGCTTAACTGGAAAGGTGAGGTGGGGTGATACATAAAACAAGAGTTTCAAATTAGCTCAGATACCGTTCCATAAACCCAATATGTAATAGACAAAACCTACTCCTTGCTCAGAGAACTGGACTCAACACGCCTGATTCACCGCACAAGAATATATCTGACTAGTAATAATCTTAAAACCTATGAATTGATATCTCTCTGTTAGTGTGTCAAGTGGGTGTAAAGTGGCATAAACACAGCCGTGAAAAGCAGCTAAAGCCCATTATAAAAATAAATTACTTTTAAAAACCCATGAAACAAAGACAGGGAAAGAGAGAGAAATTCTTACACAATTCGTTCAGGGGCTGTGATGCAACCTGGATTGACCATATCTAGACCCACAGCTGGATGAGACATAAGGGTGGACACTCTTGGGGCTGAGAGGTTTGGTGAAGTTGGGTGAGCAAACGCAGACCCTTTAAAGTAATACTGCGTGCTACCCATCGCATGGGTCCCAAATCTCCAGGTTCAAGGGCATCTTCCTACATCGAAAACAAGCATGAGAAACCCAGAAGATGGTACACCGTGTGATGGGGAAAGGTTTCTAAAACGCACCTCATTTCTCATCTCCTTGTGCTCGGGTTCGCCATTCCAGCCACTTTACTAGCAATCTCCCTACGTGGAGCATCAGCACCTTTAACCTCCTGTTCCGTACAGGTTGCAGTTTGTCCTGAGGATGAATGGGAAGACGGGGAACCAATGAGAGACTAGCTCTTGGTGTTGGGACAGGCACAGGTCACTCTATTTTCCCATCAGGAAGAAGAATTAACCACAGGCTCACCCTGCCCACCGGAACCAGAACAGGGCCTGAAGCCATCCTGCGCTTTTGCGGCCAGCTCCCAAAAAAGCGAGTTGTAAAATGCAGCTTCAGGGCACAGCAATTCACAAACCTGCAGAGTTATAAATGATAACTCTCGTCCACAAATATATTGAGGGAAGGCAAAGAAGAGGATTTGAAATCAAGGCAGAATTGCAGGAAACAGATTTCAGGAGGTACATTCGAATCGCCTTTAAAGCACATGAAAAGCGGCAAAACGTTGACAATGATGCCCTTGGCCAAAAAGGGCGTATGCGTTTTTTCCTGAATATATTCAGGAAAAAACGCATACGCCCTTTTTGGCCAACCAAGCAACCGGGAAAGGCAAATCAGCGCTACTAAGAAGTCTCGCTTCCCATTGGTCAAAAGGGCCATTCTGAAAAAAGTGTCAAAACCAGAAATGCAGGACAGGCCATGGAGAAATGGGAGCCTTGCTACACTGATGGGCGGGATGTAAATTGCCAACAGCCACTCTGGAGAAGGGCACGGTGTGTCCTGAAACAGCTAAAAAACACAGCTTAGAGAGCATAGGGCACTTCCACGCATGGGGGTATAAAGTGGGAAAATTAAAAATCAGCAAGACACAAGCACCCCATAGTTTAGGGCTGCTCTTTTGACAAGGACCTCCACTTCAATCCACCTTAAATATCCCAGGAAAGCGAAAAATGGATAAAAAAGTTGTAGTCCTTATGTACAATGGAATATCACTCAGCCATGAAATCAATATCATAAGGCTAGTAGCAGCATGATGAGTGGATTTAGGTACGACGATTCTAAGTGAAATAAGTCACACAGAAAAGGACACTTCTCATAAGGTGTCACTTACAGAGGGAATGTAAAAACCGTTACACTTGAACTGAATTACAAAACAGAACAGAGTCACACATGCAGAAAACACACTATGGCTGCTTAACTGGAAAGGTGAGGTGGGGTGATACATAAAACAAGAGTTTCAAATTAGCTCAGATACCGTTCCATAAACCCAATATGTAATAGACAAAACCTACTCCTTGCTCAGAGAACTGGACTCAACACGCCTGATTCACCGCACAAGAATATATCTGACTAGAAATAATCTTAAAACCTATGAATTGATATATCTCTGTTAGTGTGTCAAGTGTGTGTAAAGCGGCATAAACACAGCCGTGAAAAGCAGCTAAACCCCATTATAAAAATAAATTACTTTAAAAAACCCATGAAACAAAGACAGGGAAAGAGAGAGAAATTCTTACACAATTCGTTCAGGGGCTGTGATGCAACCTGGATTGACCATATCTAGACCCACAGCTGGATGAGACATAAGGGTGGACACTCTTGGGGTTGAGAGGTTTGGTGAAGTTGGGTGAGCAAACGCAGACCCTTTAAAGTAATACTGCGTGCTACCCATCGCATGGGTCCCAAATCTCCAGGTTCAAGGGCATCTTCCTACATCGAAAACAAGCATGAGAAACCCAGAAGATGGTACACCGTGTGATGGGGAAAGGTTTCTAAAACGCACCTCATTTCTCATCTCCTTGTGCTCGGGTTCGCCATTCCAGCCACTTTACTAGCAATCTCCCTACGTGGAGCATCAGCACCTTTAACCTCCTGTTCCGTACAGGTTGCAGTTTGTCCTGAGGATGAATGGGAAGACGGGGAACCAATGAGAGACTAGCTCTTGGTGTTGGGACAGGCACAGGTCACTCTATTTTCCCATCAGGAAGAAGAATTAACCACAGGCTCACCCTGCCCACCGGAACCAGAACAGGGCCTGAAGCCATCCAGCGCTTTTGCGGCCAGCTCCCAAAAAAGCGAGTTGTAAAATGGAGCTTCAGGGCACAGCAATTCACAAACCTGCAGAGTTATAAATGATAACTCTCGTCCACAAATATATTGAGGGAAGGCAAAGAAGAGGATTTGAAATCAAGGCAGAATTGCAGGAAACAGATTTCAGGAGGTAGATCCGAATCGCCTTTAAAGCACATGAAAAGCGGCAAAACGTTGACAATGATGCCCTTGGCCAAAAAGGGCGTATGCGTTTTTTCCTGAATATATTCAGGAAAAAACGCATACGCCCTTTTTGGCCAACCAAGCAACCTGGAAAGGCAAATCAGCGCTACAAAGAAGTCGCGCTTCCCATCGGTCAAAAGGGCCATGCTGAAAAAAGTTTCAAAACCAGAAATGCAGGACAGGCCATAGAGAAATGGGAGCCTTGCTACACTGATGGGCGGGATGTAAATTGCCAACAGCCACTCTGGAGAAGGGTACGGTGTGTCCTGAAACAGCTAAAAACACAGCTTAGAGAGCATAGGGCACTTCCACGCATGGGGTTATAAAGTGGGAAAATTAAAAATCAGCAAGACACAAGCACCCCATAGTTTAGGGCTGCTCTTTTGACAAGGACCTCAACTTCATTCCACCTTAAATATCCCAGGAAAGCGAAAAATGGATAAAAAAGTTGTAGTCCTTATGTACAATGGAATATCACTCAGCCATGAAATCAATATCATAAGGCTAGTAGCAGCATGATGAGTGGATTTAGGTACGACGATTCTAAGTGAAATAAGTCACACAGAAAAGGACATTTCTCTTAAGGTGTCACTTATAGAGGGAATGTAAAAACCGTTACACTTGAACTGAATTACAAAACAGAACAGAGTCACACATGCAGAAAACACACTATGGCTGCTTAACTGGAAAGGTGAGGTGGGGTGATACATAAAACAAGAGTTTCAAATTAGCTCAGATACCGTTCCATAAACCCAATATGTAATAGACAAAACCTACTCCTTGCTCAGAGAACTGGACTCAACACGCCTGATTCACCGCACAAGAATATATCTGACTAGTAATAATCTTAAAACCTATGAATTGATATCTCTCTGTTAGTGTGTCAAGTGGGTGTAAAGTGGCATAAGCACAGCCGTGAAAAGCAGCTAAAGCCCATTATAAAAATAAATTACTTTTAAATACCCATGAAACAAAGACAGTGAAAGAGAGAGAAATTCTTACACAATTCGTTCAGGGGCTGTGATGCAACCTGGATTGACCATATCTAGACCCACAGCTGGATGAGACATAAGGGTGGACACTCTTGGGGCTGAGAGGTTTGGTGAAGTTGGGTGAGCAAACGCAGACCCTTTAAAGTAATACTGCGTGCTACCCATCGCATGGGTCCCAAATCTCCAGGTTCAAGGGCATCTTCCTACATCGAAAACAGGCATGAGAAACCCAGAAGATGGTAGACCGTGTGATGGGGAAAGGTTTCTAAAACGCACCTCATTTCTCATCTCCTTGTGCTCGGGTTCGCCATTCCAGCCACTTTACTAGCAATCTCCCTACGTGGAGCATCAGCACCTTTAACCTCCTGTTCCGTACAGGTTGCAATTTGTCCTGAGGATGAATGGGAAGACGGGGAACCAATGAGAGACTAGCTCTTGGTGTTGGGACAGGCACAGGTCACTCTATTTTCCCATCAAGAAGAAGAATTAACCACAGGCTCAGCCTGCCCCCCGGAACCAGAACAGGGCCTGAAGCCATCCTGCGCTTTTGCGGCCAGCTCCCAAAAAAGCGAGTTGTAAAGTGGAGCTTCAGGGCACTGCAATTCACAAACCTGCAGAGTTATAAATGATAACTCTCGTCCACAAATATATTGAGGGAAGGCAAAGAAGAGGATTTGAAGTCAAGGCAGAATTGCAGGAAACAGATTTCAGGAGGTAGATCCGAATCGCCTTTAAAGCACATGAAAAGCGGCAAAACGTTGACAATGATGCCCTTGGCCAAAAAGGGCGTATGCGTTTTTTCCTGAATATATTCAGGAAAAAACGCATACGCCCTTTTTGGCCAACCAAGCAACCTGGAAAGGCAAATCAGCGCTACAAAGAAGTCGCGCTTCCCATCGGTCAAAAGGGCCATGCTGAAAAAAGTTTCAAAACCAGAAATGCAGGACAGGCCATAGAGAAATGGGAGCCTTGCTACACTGATGGGCGGGATGTAAATTGCCAACAGCCACTCTGGAGAAGGGTACGGTGTGTCCTGAAACAGCTAAAAACACAGCTTAGAGAGCATAGGGCACTTCCACGCATGGGGTTATAAAGTGGGAAAATTAAAAATCAGCAAGACACAAGCACCCCATAGTTTAGGGCTGCTCTTTTGACAAGGACCTCAACTTCATTCCACCTTAAATATCCCAGGAAAGCGAAAAATGGATAAAAAAGTTGTAGTCCTTATGTACAATGGAATATCACTCAGCCATGAAATCAATATCATAAGGCTAGTAGCAGCATGATGAGTGGATTTAGGTACGACGATTCTAAGTGAAATAAGTCACACAGAAAAGGACATTTCTCATAAGGTGTCACTTATAGAGGGAATGTAAAAACCGTTACACTTGAACTGAATTACAAAACAGAACAGAGTCACACATGCAGAAAACACACTATGGCTGCTTAACTGGAAAGGTGAGGTGGGGTGATACATAAAACAAGAGTTTCAAATTAGCTCAGATACCGTTCCATAAACCCAATATGTAATAGACAAAACCTACTCCTTGCTCAGAGAACTGGACTCAACACGCCTGATTCACCGCACAAGAATATATCTGACTAGTAATAATCTTAAAACCTATGAATTGATATCTCTCTGTTAGTGTGTCAAGTGGGTGTAAAGTGGCATAAGCACAGCCGTGAAAAGCAGCTAAAGCCCATTATAAAAATAAATTACTTTTAAATACCCATGAAACAAAGACAGTGAAAGAGAGAGAAATTCTTACACAATTCGTTCAGGGGCTGTGATGCAACCTGGATTGACCATATCTAGACCCACAGCTGGATGAGACATAAGGGTGGACACTCTTGGGGCTGAGAGGTTTGGTGAAGTTGGGTGAGCAAACGCAGACCCTTTAAAGTAATACTGCGTGCTACCCATCGCATGGGTCCCAAATCTCCAGGTTCAAGGGCATCTTCCTACATCGAAAACAGGCATGAGAAACCCAGAAGATGGTAGACCGTGTGATGGGGAAAGGTTTCTAAAACGCACCTCATTTCTCATCTCCTTGTGCTCGGGTTCGCCATTCCAGCCACTTTACTAGCAATCTCCCTACGTGGAGCATCAGCACCTTTAACCTCCTGTTCCGTACAGATTGCAATTTGTCCTGAGGATGAATGGGAAGACGGGGAACCAATGAGAGACTAGCTCTTGGTTTTGGGACAGGCACAGGTCACTCTATTTTCCCATCAAGAAGAAGAATTAACCACAGGCTCAGACTGCCCCCCGGAACCAGAACAGGGCCTGAAGCCATCCTGCGCTTTTGCGGCCAGCTCCCAAAAAAGCGAGTTGTAAAGTGGAGCTTCAGGGCACTGCAATTCACAAACCTGCAGAGTTATAAATGATAACTCTCGTCCACAAATATATTGAGGGAAGGCAAAGAAGAGGATTTGAAGTCAAGGCAGAATTGCAGGAAACAGATTTCAGGAGGTAGATCCGAATCGCCTTTAAAGCACATGAAAAGCGGCAAAACGTTGACAATGATGCCCTTGGCCAAAAAGGGCGTATGCGTTTTTTCCTGAATATATTCAGGAAAAAACGCATACGCCCTTTTTGGCCAACCAAGCAACCTGGAAAGGCAAATCAGCGCTACAAAGAAGTCGCGCTTCCCATCGGTCAAAAGGGCCATGCTGAAAAAAGTTTCAAAACCAGAAATGCAGGACAGGCCATAGAGAAATGGGAGACTTGCTACACTGATGGGCGGGATGTAAATTGCCAACAGCCACTCTGGAGAAGGGTACGGTGTGTCCTGAAACAGCTAAAAACACAGCTTAGAGAGCATAGGGCACTTCCACGCATGGGGTTATAAAGTGGGAAAATTAAAAATCAGCAAGACACAAGCACCCCATAGTTTAGGGCTGCTCTTTTGACAAGGACCTCAACTTCATTCCACCTTAAATATCCCAGGAAAGCGAAAAATGGATAAAAAAGTTGTAGTCCTTATGTACAATGGAATATCACTCAGCCATGAAATCAATATCATAAGGCTAGTAGCAGCATGATGAGTGGATTTAGGTACGACGATTCTAAGTGAAATAAGTCACACAGAAAAGGACATTTCTCATAAGGTGTCACTTATAGAGGGAATGTAAAAACCGTTACACTTGAACTGAATTACAAAACAGAACAGAGTCACACATGCAGAAAACACACTATGGCTGCTTAACTGGAAAGGTGAGGTGGGGTGATACATAAAACAAGAGTTTCAAATTAGCTCAGATACCGTTCCATAAACCCAATATGTAATAGACAAAACTTACTCCTTGCTCAGAGAACTGGACTCAACACGCCTGATTCACCGCACAAGAATATATCTGACTAGTAATAATCTTAAAACCTATGAATTGATATCTCTCTGTTAGTGTGTCAAGTGGGTGTAAAGTGGCATAAGCACAGCCGTGAAAAGCAGCTAAAGCCCATTATAAAAATAAATTACTTTTAAATACCCATGAAACAAAGACAGTGAAAGAGAGAGAAATTCTTACACAATTCGTTCAGGGGCTGTGATGCAACCTGGATTGACCATATCTAGACCCACAGCTGGATGAGACATAAGGGTGGACACTCTTGGGGCTGAGAGGTTTGGTGAAGTTGGGTGAGCAAACGCAGACCCTTTAAAGTAATACTGCGTGCTACCCATCGCATGGGTCCCAAATCTCCAGGTTCAAGGGCATCTTCCTACATCGAAAACAGGCATGAGAAACCCAGAAGATGGTAGACCGTGTGATGGGGAAAGGTTTCTAAAACGCACCTCATTTCTCATCTCCTTGTGCTCGGGTTCGCCATTCCAGCCACTTTACTAGCAATCTCCCTACGTGGAGCATCAGCACCTTTAACCTCCTGTTCCGTACAGGTTGCAATTTGTCCTGAGGATGAATGGGAAGACGGGGAACCAATGAGAGACTAGCTCTTGGTGTTGGGACAGGCACAGGTCACTCTATTTTCCCATCAAGAAGAAGAATTAACCACAGGCTCAGCCTGCCCCCCGGAACCAGAACAGGGCCTGAAGCCATCCTGCGCTTTTGCGGCCAGCTCCCAAAAAAGCGAGTTGTAAAATGGAGCTTCAGGGCACAGCAATTCACAAACCTGCAGAGTTATAAATGATAACTCTCGTCGACAAATATATTGAGGGAAGGCAAAGAAGAGGATTTGAAATCAAGGCAGAATTGCAGGAAACAGATTTCAGGAGGTAGATTCGAATCGCATTTAAAGCACATGAAAAGCGGCAAAACGTTGACAATGATGCCCTTGGCCAAAAAGGGCGTATGCGTTTTTTCCTGAATATATTCAGGAAAAAACGCATACGCCCTTTTTGGCCAACCAAGCAACCTGGAAAGGCAAATCAGCGCTACAAAGAAGTCTCGCTTCCCATTGGTCAAAAGGGCCATTCTGAAAAAAGTGTCAAAACCAGAAATGCAGGACAGGCCATGGAGAAATGGGAGCCTTGCTACACTGATGGGCGGGATGTAAATTGCCAACAGCCACTCTGGAGAAGGGTACGGTGTGTCCTGAACCATCTAAAACACACAGCCTAGAGAGGATAGGGCACTTCCACGCATGGGGGTATAAAGTGGGAAAATTGAAAATCAGCAAGACACAAGCACCCCAACGTTTAGGGCTGCTCTGTTGACAAGGACTTCCACTTCATTCCACCTTAAATATCCCAGGAAAGAGAAAAATGGATAAAAAAGTTGTGGTCCTTATATACGATGGAATATCACTCAGCCATGAAATCAATGTCATAAGGCTAGTAGGAGCATGATGAGTGGATTTAGGTACGACGATTCTAAGTGAAATAAGTCACACAGAAAAGGACACTTCTCATAAGGTGTCACTTATAGAGGGAATGTAAAAACCGTTACACTTGAACTGAATTACAAAACAGAACAGAGTCACACATGCAGAAAACACACTATGGCTGCTTAACTGGAAAGGTGAGGTGGGGTGATACATAAAACAAGAGTTTCAAATTAGCTCAGATACCGTTCCATAAACCCAATATGTAATAGACAAAACCTACTCCTTGCTCAGAGAACTGGACTCAACACGCCTGATTCACCGCACAAGAATATATCTGACTAGTAATAATCTTAAAACCTATGAATTGATATCTCTCTGTTAGTGTGTCAAGTGGGTGTAAAGCGGCATAAACACAGCCGTGAAAAGCAGCTAAACCCCATTATAAAAATAAATTACTTTTAAAAACCCATGAAACAAAGACAGTGAAAGAGAGAGAAATTCTTACACAATTCGTTCAGGGGCTGTGATGCAACCTGGATTGATCATATCTAGACCCACAGCTGGATGAGACATAAGGGTGGACACTCTTGGGGCTGAGAGGTTTGGTGACGTTGGGTGAGCAAACGCAGACCCTTTAAAGTAATACTGCGTGCTACCCATCGCATGGGTCCCAAATCTCCAGGTTCAAGGGCATCTTCCTACATCGAAAACAGGCATGAGAAACCCAGAAGATGGTACACCGTGTGATGGGGAAAGGTTTCTAAAACGCACCTCATTTCTCATCTCCTTGTGCTCGGGTTCGCCATTCCAGCCACTTTACTAGCAATCTCCCTACGTGGAGCATCAGCACCTTTAACCTCCTGTTCCGTACAGGTTGCAATTTGTCCTGAGGATGAATGGGAAGACGGGGAACCAATGAGAGACTAGCTCTTGGTGTTGGGACAGGCACAGGTCACTCTATTTTCCCATCAGGAAGAAGAATTAACCACAGGCTCACCCTGCCCACTGGAACCAAAACAGGGCCTGAAGCCATCCTGCGCTTTTGCGGCCAGCTCCCAAAAAAGAGAGTTGTAAAATGGAGCTTCAGGGCACAGCAATTCACAAACCTGCAGAGTTATAAATGATAACTCTCGTCCACAAATATATTGAGGGAAGGCAAAGAAGAGGATTTGAAATCAAGGCAGAATTGCAGGAAACAGATTTCAGGAGGTAGATTCGAATCGCCTTTAAAGCACATGAAAAGCGGCAAAACGTTGACAATGATGCCCTTGGCCAAAAAGGGCGTATGCGTTTTTTCCTGAATATATTCAGGAAAAAACGCATACGCCCTTTTTGGCCAACCAAGCAACCTGGAAAGGCAAATCAGCGCTACTAAGAAGTCTCGCTTCCCATTGGTCAAAAGGGCCATTCTGAAAAAAGTGTCAAAACCAGAAATGCAGGACAGGCCATGGAGAAATGGGAGCCTTGCTACACTGATGGGCGGGATGTAAATTGCCAACAGCCACTCTGGAGAAGGGTACGGTGTGTCCTGAACCATCTAAAAAACACAGCCTAGAGAGGATAGGGCACTTCCACGCATGGGGGTATAAAGTGGGAAAATTAAAAATCAGCAAGACACAAGCACCCCAACGTTTATGGCTGCTCTGTTGACAAGGACTTCCACTTCATTCCACCTTAAATATCCCAGGAAAGAGAAAAATGGATAAAAAAGTTGTGGTCCTTATATACGATGGAATATCACTCAGCCATGAAATCAATGTCATAAGGCTAGTAGGAGCATGATGAGTGGATTTAGGTACGACGATTCTAAGTGAAATAAGTCACACAGAAAAGGACACTTCTCATAAGGTGTCACTTATAGAGGGAATGTAAAAACCGTTACACTTGAACTGAATTACAAAACAGAACAGAGTCACACATGCAGAAAACACACTATGGCTGCTTAACTGGAAAGATGAGGTGGGGTGATACATAAAACAAGAGTTTCAAATTAGCTCAGATACCGTTCCATAAACCCAATATGTAATAGACAAAACCTACTCCTTGCTCAGAGAACTGGACTCAACACGCCTGATTCACCGCACAAGAATATATCTGACTAGAAATAATCTTAAAACCTATGAATTGATATCTCTCTGTTAGTGTGTCAAGTGGGTGTAAAGCGGCATAAACACAGCCGTGAAAAGCCGCTAAACCCCATTATAAAAATAAATTACTTTTAAAAACCCATGAAACAAAGACAGGGAAAGAGAGAGAAATTCTTACACAATTCGTTCAGGGGCTGTGATGCAACCTGGATTGACCATATCTAGACCCACAGCTGGATGAGACATAAGGGTGGACACTCTTGGGGCTGAGAGGTTTGGTGAAGTTGGGTGAGCAAACGCAGACCCTTTAAAGTAATACTGCGTGCTACCCATCGCATGGGTCCCAAATCTCCAGGTTCAAGGGCATCTTCCTACATCGAAAACAAGCATGAGAAACCCAGAAGATGGTACACCGTGTGATGGGGAAAGGTTTCTAAAACGCACCTCATTTCTCATCTCCTTGTGCTCGGGTTCGCCATTCCAGCCACTTTACTAGCAATCTCCCTACGTGGAGCATCAGCACCTTTAACCTCCTGATCCGTACAGGTTGCAATTTGTCCTGAGGATGAACGGGAAGACGGGGAACCAATGAGAGACTAGCTCTTGGTGTTGGGACAGGCACAGGTCACTCTATTTTCCCATCAAGAAGAAGAATTAACCACAGGCTCAGCCTGCCCCCCGGAACCAGAACAGGGCCTGAAGCCATCCTGCGCTTTTGCGGCCAGCTCCCAAAAAAGCGAGTTGTAAAATGGAGCTTCAGGGCACAGCAATTCACAAACCTGCAGAGTTATAAATGATAACTCTCGTCCACAAATATATTGAGGGAAGGCAAAGAAGAGGATTTGAAATCAAGGCAGAATTGCAGGAAACAGATTTCAGGAGGTAGATTCGAATCGCATTTAAAGCACATGAAAAGCGGCAAAACGTTGACAATGATGCCCTTGGCCAAAAAGGGCGTATGCGTTTTTTCCTGAATATATTCAGGAAAAAACGCATACGCCCTTTTTGGCCAACCAAGCAACCTGGAAAGGCAAATCAGCGCTACAAAGAAGTCTCGCTTCCCATTGGTCAAAAGGGCCATTCTGAAAAAAGTGTCAAAACCAGAAATGCAGGACAGGCCATGGAGAAATGGGAGCCTTGCTACACTGATGGGCGGGATGTAAATTGCCAACAGCCACTCTGGAGAAGGGTACGGTGTGTCCTGAACCATCTAAAACACACAGCCTAGAGAGGATAGGGCACTTCCACGCATGGGGGTATAAAGTGGGAAAATTGAAAATCAGCAAGACAAAAGCACCCCAACGTTTAGGGCTGCTCTGTTGACAAGGACTTCCACTTCATTCCACCTTAAATATCCCAGGAAAGAGAAAAATGGATAAAAAAGTTGTGGTCCTTATGTACGATGGAATATCACTCAGCCATGAAATCAATGTCATAAGGCTAGTAGCAGCATGATGAGTGGATTTAGGTACGACGATTCTAAGTGAAATAAGTCACACAGAAAAGGACACTTCTCATAAGGTGTCACTTATAGAGGGAATGTAAAAACCGTTACACTTGAACTGAATTACAAAACAGAACAGAGTCACACATGCAGAAAACACACTATGGCTGCTTAACTGGAAAGGTGAGGTGGGGTGATACATAAAACAAGAGTTTCAAATTAGCTCAGATACCGTTCCATAAACCCAATATGTAATAGACAAAACCTACTCCTTGCTCAGAGAACTGGACTCAACACGCCTGATTCACCGCACAAGAATATATCTGACTAGAAATAATCTTAAAACCTATGAATTGATATCTCTCTGTTAGTGTGTCAAGTGGGTGTAAAGCGGCATAAACACAGCCGTGAAAAGCAGCTAAACCCCATTATAAAAATAAATTACATTTAAAAACCCATGAAACAAAGACAGGGAAAGAGAGAGAAATTCTTACACAATTCGTTCAGGGGCTGTGATGCAACCTGGATTGACCATATCTAGACCCAAAGCTGGATGAGACATAAGGGTGGACACTCTTGGGGCTGAGAGGTTTGGTGACGTTGGGTGAGCAAACGCAGACCCTTTAAAGTAATACTGCGTGCTACCCATCGCATGGGTCCCAAATCTCCAGGTTCAAGGGCATCTTCCTACATCGAAAACAGGCATGAGAAACCCAGAAGATGGTACACCGTGTGATGGGGAAAGGTTTCTAAAACGCACCTCATTTCTCATCTCCTTGTGCTCGTGTTCGCCATTCCAGCCACTTTACTAGCAATCTCCCTACGTGGAGCATCAGCACCTTTAACCTCCTGTTCCGTACAGGTTGCAATTTGTCCTGAGGATGAATGGGAAGACGGGGAACCAATGAGAGACTAGCTCTTGGTGTTGGGACAGGCACAGGTCACTCTATTTTCCCATCAGGAAGAAGAATTAACCACAGGCTCAGCCTGCCCCCCGGAACCAGAACAGGGCCTGAAGCCATCCTGCGCTTTTGCGGCCAGCTCCCAAAAAAGCGAGTTGTAAAATGGAGCTTCAGGGCACTGCAATTCACAAACCTGCAGAGTTATAAATGATAACTCTCGTCCACAAATATATTGAGGGAAGGCAAAGAAGAGGATTTGAAGTCAAGGCAGAATTGCAGGAAACAGATTTCAGGAGGTAGATCCGAATCGCCTTTAAAGCACATGAAAAGCGGCAAAACGTTGACAATGATGCCCTTGGCCAAAAAGGGCGTATGCGTTTTTTCCTGAATATATTCAGGAAAAAACGCATACGCCCTTTTTGGCCAACCAAGCAACCTGGAAAGGCAAATCAGCGCTACAAAGAAGTCGCGCTTCCCATCGGTCAAAAGGGCCATGCTGAAAAAAGTTTCAAAACCAGAAATGCAGGACAGGCCATAGAGAAATGGGAGCCTTGCTACACTGATGGGCGGGATGTAAATTGCCAACAGCCACTCTGGAGAAGGGTACGGTGTGTCCTGAAACAGCTAAAAACACAGCTTAGAGAGCATAGGGCACTTCCACGCATGGGGTTATAAAGTGGGAAAATTAAAAATCAGCAAGACACAAGCACCCCATAGTTTAGGGCTGCTCTTTTGACAAGGACCTCAACTTCATTCCACCTTAAATATCCCAGGAAAGCGAAAAATGGATAAAAAAGTTGTAGTCCTTATGTACAATGGAATATCACTCAGCCATGAAATCAATATCATAAGGCTAGTAGCAGCATGATGAGTGGATTTAGGTACGACGATTCTAAGTGAAATAAGTCACACAGAAAAGGACATTTCTCATAAGGTGTCACTTATAGAGAGAATGTAAAAACCGTTACACTTGAACTGAATTACAAAACAGAACAGAGTCACACATGCAGAAAACACACTATGGCTGCTTAACTGGAAAGGTGAGGTGGGGTGATACATAAAACAAGAGTTTCAAATTAGCTCAGATACCGTTCCATAAACCCAATATGTAATAGACAAAACCTACTCCTTGCTCAGAGAACTGGACTCAACACGCCTGATTCACCGCACAAGAATATATCTGACTAGTAATAATCTTAAAACCTATGAATTGATATCTCTCTGTTAGTGTGTCAAGTGGGTGTAAAGTGGCATAAGCACAGCCGTGAAAAGCAGCTAAAGCCCATTATAAAAATAAATTACTTTTAAATACCCATGAAACAAAGACAGTGAAAGAGAGAGAAATTCTTACACAATTCGTTCAGGGGCTGTGATGCAACCTGGATTGACCATATCTAGACCCACAGCTGGATGAGACATAAGGGTGGACACTCTTGGGGCTGAGAGGTTTGGTGAAGTTGGGTGAGCAAACGCAGACCCTTTAAAGTAATACTGCGTGCTACCCATCGCATGGGTCCCAAATCTCCAGGTTCAAGGGCATCTTCCTACATCGAAAACAGGCATGAGAAACCCAGAAGATGGTAGACCGTGTGATGGGGAAAGGTTTCTAAAACGCACCTCATTTCTCATCTCCTTGTGCTCGGGTTCGCCATTCCAGCCACTTTACTAGCAATCTCCCTACGTGGAGCATCAGCACCTTTAACCTCCTGTTCCGTACAGGTTGCAATTTGTCCTGAGGATGAATGGGAAGACGGGGAACCAATGAGAGACTAGCTCTTGGTGTTGGGACAGGCACAGGTCACTCTATTTTCCCATCAAGAAGAAGAATTAACCACAGGCTCAGCCTGCCCCCCGGAACCAGAACAGGGCCTGAAGCCATCCTGCGCTTTTGCGGCCAGCTCCCAAAAAAGCGAGTTGTAAAATGGAGCTTCAGGGCACTGCAATTCACAAACCTGCAGAGTTATAAATGATAACTCTCGTCCACAAATATATTGAGGGAAGGCAAAGAAGAGGATTTGAAGTCAAGGCAGAATTGCAGGAAACAGATTTCAGGAGGTAGATCCGAATCGCCTTTAAAGCACATGAAAAGCGGCAAAACGTTGACAATGATGCCCTTGGCCAAAAAGGGCGTATGCGTTTTTTCCTGAATATATTCAGGAAAAAACGCATACGCCCTTTTTGGCCAACCAAGCAACCTGGAAAGGCAAATCAGCGCTACAAAGAAGTCGCGCTTCCCATCGGTCAAAAGGGCCATGCTGAAAAAAGTTTCAAAACCAGAAATGCAGGACAGGCCATAGAGAAATGGGAGCCTTGCTACACTGATGGGCGGGATGTAAATTGCCAACAGCCACTCTGGAGAAGGGTACGGTGTGTCCTGAAACAGCTAAAAACACAGCTTAGAGAGCATAGGGCACTTCCACGCATGGGGTTATAAAGTGGGAAAATTAAAAATCAGCAAGACACAAGCACCCCATAGTTTAGGGCTGCTCTTTTGACAAGGACCTCAACTTCATTCCACCTTAAATATCCCAGGAAAGCGAAAAATGGATAAAAAAGTTGTAGTCCTTATGTACAATGGAATATCACTCAGCCATGAAATCAATATCATAAGGCTAGTAGCAGCATGATGAGTGGATTTAGGTACGACGATTCTAAGTGAAATAAGTCACACAGAAAAGGACATTTCTCATAAGGTGTCACTTATAGAGGGAATGTAAAAACCGTTACACTTGAACTGAATTACAAAACAGAACAGAGTCACACATGCAGAAAACACACTATGGCTGCTTAACTGGAAAGGTGAGGTGGGGTGATACATAAAACAAGAGTTTCAAATTAGCTCAGATACCGTTCCATAAACCCAATATGTAATAGACAAAACCTACTCCTTGCTCAGAGAACTGGACTCAACACGCCTGATTCACCGCACAAGAATATATCTGACTAGTAATAATCTTAAAACCTATGAATTGATATCTCTCTGTTAGTGTGTCAAGTGGGTGTAAAGTGGCATAAGCACAGCCGTGAAAAGCAGCTAAAGCCCATTATAAAAATAAATTACTTTTAAATACCCATGAAACAAAGACAGTGAAAGAGAGAGAAATTCTTACACAATTCGTTCAGGGGCTGTGATGCAACCTGGATTGACCATATCTAGACCCACAGCTGGATGAGACATAAGGGTGGACACTCTTGGGGCTGAGAGGTTTGGTGAAGTTGGGTGAGCAAACGCAGACCCTTTAAAGTAATACTGCGTGCTACCCATCGCATGGGTCCCAAATCTCCAGGTTCAAGGGCATCTTCCTACATCGAAAACAGGCATGAGAAACCCAGAAGATGGTAGACCGTGTGATGGGGAAAGGTTTCTAAAACGCACCTCATTTCTCATCTCCTTGTGCTCGGGTTCGCCATTCCAGCCACTTTACTAGCAATCTCCCTACGTGGAGCATCAGCACCTTTAACCTCCTGTTCCGTACAGGTTGCAATTTGTCCTGAGGATGAATGGGAAGACGGGGAACCAATGAGAGACTAGCTCTTGGTTTTGGGACAGGCACAGGTCACTCTATTTTCCCATCAAGAAGAAGAATTAACCACAGGCTCAGCCTGCCCCCCGGAACCAGAACAGGGCCTGAAGCCATCCTGCGCTTTTGCGGCCAGCTCCCAAAAAAGCGAGTTGTAAAATGGAGCTTCAGGGCACAGCAATTCACAAACCTGCAGAGTTATAAATGATAACTCTCGTCCACAAATATATTGAGGGAAGGCAAAGAAGAGGATTTGAAATCAAGGCAGAATTGCAGGAAACAGATTTCAGGAGGTAGATTCGAATCGCATTTAAAGCACATGAAAAGCGGCAAAACGTTGACAATGATGCCCTTGGCCAAAAAGGGCGTATGCGTTTTTTCCTGAATATATTCAGGAAAAAACGCATACGCCCTTTTTGGCCAACCAAGCAACCTGGAAAGGCAAATCAGCGCTACAAAGAAGTCTCGCTTCCCATTGGTCAAAAGGGCCATTCTGAAAAAAGTGTCAAAACCAGAAATGCAGGACAGGCCATGGAGAAATGGGAGCCTTGCTACACTGATGGGCGGGATGTAAATTGCCAACAGCCACTCTGGAGAAGGGTACGGTGTGTCCTGAACCATCTAAAACACACAGCCTAGAGAGGATAGGGCACTTCCACGCATGGGGGTATAAAGTGGGAAAATTGAAAATCAGCAAGACACAAGCACCCCAACGTTTAGGGCTGCTCTGTTGACAAGGACTTCCACTTCATTCCACCTTAAATATCCCAGGAAAGAGAAAAATGGATAAAAAAGTTGTGGTCCTTATATACGATGGAATATCACTCAGCCATGAAATCAATGTCATAAGGCTAGTAGGAGCATGATGAGTGGATTTAGGTACGACGATTCTAAGTGAAATAAGTCACACAGAAAAGGACACTTCTCATAAGGTGTCACTTATAGAGGGAATGTAAAAACCGTTACACTTGAACTGAATTACAAAACAGAACAGAGTCACACATGCAGAAAACACACTATGGCTGCTTAACTGGAAAGGTGAGGTGGGGTGATACATAAAACAAGAGTTTCAAATTAGCTCAGATACCGTTCCATAAACCCAATATGTAATAGACAAAACCTACTCCTTGCTCAGAGAACTGGACTCAACACGCCTGATTCACCGCACAAGAATATATCTGACTAGTAATAATCTTAAAACCTATGAATTGATATCTCTCTGTTAGTGTGTCAAGTGGGTGTAAAGCGGCATAAACACAGCCGTGAAAAGCAGCTAAACCCCATTATAAAAATAAATTACTTTTAAAAACCCATGAAACAAAGACAGTGAAAGAGAGAGAAATTCTTACACAATTCGTTCAGGGGCTGTGATGCAACCTGGATTGATCATATCTAGACCCACAGCTGGATGAGACATAAGGGTGGACACTCTTGGGGCTGAGAGGTTTGGTGACGTTGGGTGAGCAAACGCAGACCCTTTAAAGTAATACTGCGTGCTACCCATCGCATGGGTCCCAAATCTCCAGGTTCAAGGGCATCTTCCTACATCGAAAACAGGCATGAGAAACCCAGAAGATGGTACACCGTGTGATGGGGAAAGGTTTCTAAAACGCACCTCATTTCTCATCTCCTTGTGCTCGGGTTCGCCATTCCAGCCACTTTACTAGCAATCTCCCTACGTGGAGCATCAGCACCTTTAACCTCCTGTTCCGTACAGGTTGCAATTTGTCCTGAGGATGAATGGGAAGACGGGGAACCAATGAGAGACTAGCTCTTGGTGTTGGGACAGGCACAGGTCACTCTATTTTCCCATCAGGAAGAAGAATTAACCACAGGCTCACCCTGCCCACTGGAACCAAAACAGGGCCTGAAGCCATCCTGCGCTTTTGCGGCCAGCTCCCAAAAAAGCGAGTTGTAAAATGGAGCTTCAGGGCACAGCAATTCACAAACCTGCAGAGTTATAAATGATAACTCTCGTCCACAAATATATTGAGGGAAGGCAAAGAAGAGGATTTGAAATCAAGGCAGAATTGCAGGAAACAGATTTCAGGAGGTAGATTCGAATCGCCTTTAAAGCACATGAAAAGCGGCAAAACGTTGACAATGATGCCCTTGGCCAAAAAGGGCGTATGCGTTTTTTCCTGAATATATTCAGGAAAAAACGCATACGCCCTTTTTGGCCAACCAAGCAACCTGGAAAGGCAAATCAGCGCTACTAAGAAGTCTCGCTTCCCATTGGTCAAAAGGGCCATTCTGAAAAAAGTGTCAAAACCAGAAATGCAGGACAGGCCATGGAGAAATGGGAGCCTTGCTACACTGATGGGCGGGATGTAAATTGCCAACAGCCACTCTGGAGAAGGGTACGGTGTGTCCTGAACCATCTAAAAAACACAGCCTAGAGAGGATAGGGCACTTCCACGCATGGGGGTATAAAGTGGGAAAATTAAAAATCAGCAAACACAAGCACCCCAACGTTTATGGCTGCTCTGTTGACAAGGACTTCCACTTCATTCCACCTTAAATATCCCAGGAAAGAGAAAAATGGATAAAAAAGTTGTGGTCCTTATATACGATGGAATATCACTCAGCCATGAAATCAATGTCATAAGGCTAGTAGGAGCATGATGAGTGGATTTAGGTACGACGATTCTAAGTGAAATAAGTCACACAGAAAAGGACACTTCTCATAAGGTGTCACTTATAGAGGGAATGTAAAAACCGTTACACTTGAACTGAATTACAAAACAGAACAGAGTCACACATGCAGAAAACACACTATGGCTGCTTAACTGGAAAGATGAGGTGGGGTGATACATAAAACAAGAGTTTCAAATTAGCTCAGATACCGTTCCATAAACCCAATATGTAATAGACAAAACCTACTCCTTGCTCAGAGAACTGGACTCAACACGCCTGATTCACCGCACAAGAATATATCTGACTAGAAATAATCTTAAAACCTATGAATTGATATCTCTCTGTTAGTGTGTCAAGTGGGTGTAAAGCGGCATAAACACAGCCGTGAAAAGCCGCTAAACCCCATTATAAAAATAAATTACTTTTAAAAACCCATGAAACAAAGACAGGGAAAGAGAGAGAAATTCTTACACAATTCGTTCAGGGGCTGTGATGCAACCTGGATTGACCATATCTAGACCCACAGCTGGATGAGACATAAGGGTGGACACTCTTGGGGCTGAGAGGTTTGGTGAAGTTGGGTGAGCAAACGCAGACCCTTTAAAGTAATACTGCGTGCTACCCATCGCATGGGTCCCAAATCTCCAGGTTCAAGGGCATCTTCCTACATCGAAAACAAGCATGAGAAACCCAGAAGATGGTACACCGTGTGATGGGGAAAGGTTTCTAAAACGCACCTCATTTCTCATCTCCTTGTGCTCGGGTTCGCCATTCCAGCCACTTTACTAGCAATCTCCCTACGTGGAGCATCAGCACCTTTAACCTCCTGATCCGTACAGGTTGCAATTTGTCCTGAGGATGAACGGGAAGACGGGGAACCAATGAGAGACTAGCTCTTGGTGTTGGGACAGGCACAGGTCACTCTATTTTCCCATCAAGAAGAAGAATTAACCACAGGCTCAGCCTGCCCCCCGGAACCAGAACAGGGCCTGAAGCCATCCTGCGCTTTTGCGGCCAGCTCCCAAAAAAGCGAGTTGTAAAATGGAGCTTCAGGGCACAGCAATTCACAAACCTGCAGAGTTATAAATGATAACTCTCGTCCACAAATATATTGAGGGAAGGCAAAGAAGAGGATTTGAAATCAAGGCAGAATTGCAGGAAACAGATTTCAGGAGGTAGATTCGAATCGCATTTAAAGCACATGAAAAGCGGCAAAACGTTGACAATGATGCCCTTGGCCAAAAAGGGCGTATGCGTTTTTTCCTGAATATATTCAGGAAAAAACGCATACGCCCTTTTTGGCCAACCAAGCAACCTGGAAAGGCAAATCAGCGCTACAAAGAAGTCTCGCTTCCCATTGGTCAAAAGGGCCATTCTGAAAAAAGTGTCAAAACCAGAAATGCAGGACAGGCCATGGAGAAATGGGAGCCTTGCTACACTGATGGGCGGGATGTAAATTGCCAACAGCCACTCTGGAGAAGGGTACGGTGTGTCCTGAACCATCTAAAACACACAGCCTAGAGAGGATAGGGCACTTCCACGCATGGGGGTATAAAGTGGGAAAATTGAAAATCAGCAAGACAAAAGCACCCCAACGTTTAGGGCTGCTCTGTTGACAAGGACTTCCACTTCATTCCACCTTAAATATCCCAGGAAAGAGAAAAATGGATAAAAAAGTTGTGGTCCTTATGTACGATGGAATATCACTCAGCCATGAAATCAATGTCATAAGGCTAGTAGCAGCATGATGAGTGGATTTAGGTACGACGATTCTAAGTGAAATAAGTCACACAGAAAAGGACACTTCTCATAAGGTGTCACTTATAGAGGGAATGTAAAAACCGTTACACTTGAACTGAATTACAAAACAGAACAGAGTCACACATGCAGAAAACACACTATGGCTGCTTAACTGGAAAGGTGAGGTGGGGTGATACATAAAACAAGAGTTTCAAATTAGCTCAGATACCGTTCCATAAACCCAATATGTAATAGACAAAACCTACTCCTTGCTCAGAGAACTGGACTCAACACGCCTGATTCACCGCACAAGAATATATCTGACTAGAAATAATCTTAAAACCTATGAATTGATATCTCTCTGTTAGTGTGTCAAGTGGGTGTAAAGCGGCATAAACACAGCCGTGAAAAGCAGCTAAACCCCATTATAAAAATAAATTACATTTAAAAACCCATGAAACAAAGACAGGGAAAGAGAGAGAAATTCTTACACAATTCGTTCAGGGGCTGTGATGCAACCTGGATTGACCATATCTAGACCCAAAGCTGGATGAGACATAAGGGTGGACACTCTTGGGGCTGAGAGGTTTGGTGACGTTGGGTGAGCAAACGCAGACCCTTTAAAGTAATACTGCGTGCTACCCATCGCATGGGTCCCAAATCTCCAGGTTCAAGGGCATCTTCCTACATCGAAAACAGGCATGAGAAACCCAGAAGATGGTACACCGTGTGATGGGGAAAGGTTTCTAAAACGCACCTCATTTCTCATCTCCTTGTGCTCGTGTTCGCCATTCCAGCCACTTTACTAGCAATCTCCCTACGTGGAGCATCAGCACCTTTAACCTCCTGTTCCGTACAGGTTGCAATTTGTCCTGAGGATGAATGGGAAGACGGGGAACCAATGAGAGACTAGCTCTTGGTGTTGGGACAGGCACAGGTCACTCTATTTTCCCATCAGGAAGAAGAATTAACCACAGGCTCAGCCTGCCCCCCGGAACCAGAACAGGGCCTGAAGCCATCCTGCGCTTTTGCGGCCAGCTCCCAAAAAAGCGAGTTGTAAAATGGAGCTTCAGGGCACTGCAATTCACAAACCTGCAGAGTTATAAATGATAACTCTCGTCCACAAATATATTGAGGGAAGGCAAAGAAGAGGATTTGAAGTCAAGGCAGAATTGCAGGAAACAGATTTCAGGAGGTAGATCCGAATCGCCTTTAAAGCACATGAAAAGCGGCAAAACGTTGACAATGATGCCCTTGGCCAAAAAGGGCGTATGCGTTTTTTCCTGAATATATTCAGGAAAAAACGCATACGCCCTTTTTGGCCAACCAAGCAACCTGGAAAGGCAAATCAGCGTTACAAAGAAGTCGCGCTTCCCATCGGTCAAAAGGGCCATGCTGAAAAAAGTTTCAAAACCAGAAATGCAGGACAGGCCATAGAGAAATGGGAGCCTTGCTACACTGATGGGCGGGATGTAAATTGCCAACAGCCACTCTGGAGAAGGGTACGGTGTGTCCTGAAACAGCTAAAAACACAGCTTAGAGAGCATAGGGCACTTCCACGCATGGGGTTATAAAGTGGGAAAATTAAAAATCAGCAAGACACAAGCACCCCATAGTTTAGGGCTGCTCTTTTGACAAGGACCTCAACTTCATTCCACCTTAAATATCCCAGGAAAGCGAAAAATGGATAAAAAAGTTGTAGTCCTTATGTACAATGGAATATCACTCAGCCATGAAATCAATATCATAAGGCTAGTAGCAGCATGATGAGTGGATTTAGGTACGACGATTCTAAGTGAAATAAGTCACACAGAAAAGGACATTTCTCATAAGGTGTCACTTATAGAGAGAATGTAAAAACCGTTACACTTGAACTGAATTACAAAACAGAACAGAGTCACACATGCAGAAAACACACTATGGCTGCTTAACTGGAAAGGTGAGGTGGGGTGATACATAAAACAAGAGTTTCAAATTAGCTCAGATACCGTTCCATAAACCCAATATGTAATAGACAAAACCTACTCCTTGCTCAGAGAACTGGACTCAACACGCCTGATTCACCGCACAAGAATATATCTGACTAGTAATAATCTTAAAACCTATGAATTGATATCTCTCTGTTAGTGTGTCAAGTGGGTGTAAAGTGGCATAAGCACAGCCGTGAAAAGCAGCTAAAGCCCATTATAAAAATAAATTACTTTTAAATACCCATGAAACAAAGACAGTGAAAGAGAGAGAAATTCTTACACAATTCGTTCAGGGGCTGTGATGCAACCTGGATTGACCATATCTAGACCCACAGCTGGATGAGACATAAGGGTGGACACTCTTGGGGCTGAGAGGTTTGGTGAAGTTGGGTGAGCAAACGCAGACCCTTTAAAGTAATACTGCGTGCTACCCATCGCATGGGTCCCAAATCTCCAGGTTCAAGGGCATCTTCCTACATCGAAAACAGGCATGAGAAACCCAGAAGATGGTAGACCGTGTGATGGGGAAAGGTTTCTAAAACGCACCTCATTTCTCATCTCCTTGTGCTCGGGTTCGCCATTCCAGCCACTTTACTAGCAATCTCCCTACGTGGAGCATCAGCACCTTTAACCTCCTGTTCCGTACAGGTTGCAATTTGTCCTGAGGATGAATGGGAAGACGGGGAACCAATGAGAGACTAGCTCTTGGTGTTGGGACAGGCACAGGTCACTCTATTTTCCCATCAAGAAGAAGAATTAACCACAGGCTCAGCCTGCCCCCCGGAACCAGAACAGGGCCTGAAGCCATCCTGCGCTTTTGCGGCCAGCTCCCAAAAAAGCGAGTTGTAAAATGGAGCTTCAGGGCACTGCAATTCACAAACCTGCAGAGTTATAAATGATAACTCTCGTCCACAAATATATTGAGGGAAGGCAAAGAAGAGGATTTGAAGTCAAGGCAGAATTGCAGGAAACAGATTTCAGGAGGTAGATCCGAATCGCCTTTAAAGCACATGAAAAGCGGCAAAACGTTGACAATGATGCCCTTGGCCAAAAAGGGCGTATGCGTTTTTTCCTGAATATATTCAGGAAAAAACGCATACGCCCTTTTTGGCCAACCAAGCAACCTGGAAAGGCAAATCAGCGCTACAAAGAAGTCGCGCTTCCCATCGGTCAAAAGGGCCATGCTGAAAAAAGTTTCAAAACCAGAAATGCAGGACAGGCCATAGAGAAATGGGAGCCTTGCTACACTGATGGGCGGGATGTAAATTGCCAACAGCCACTCTGGAGAAGGGTACGGTGTGTCCTGAAACAGCTAAAAACACAGCTTAGAGAGCATAGGGCACTTCCACGCATGGGGTTATAAAGTGGGAAAATTAAAAATCAGCAAGACACAAGCACCCCATAGTTTAGGGCTGCTCTTTTGACAAGGACCTCAACTTCATTCCACCTTAAATATCCCAGGAAAGCGAAAAATGGATAAAAAAGTTGTAGTCCTTATGTACAATGGAATATCACTCAGCCATGAAATCAATATCATAAGGCTAGTAGCAGCATGATGAGTGGATTTAGGTACGACGATTCTAAGTGAAATAAGTCACACAGAAAAGGACATTTCTCATAAGGTGTCACTTATAGAGGGAATGTAAAAATCGTTACACTTGAACTGAATTACAAAACAGAACAGAGTCACACATGCAGAAAACACACTATGGCTGCTTAACTGGAAAGGTGAGGTGGGGTGATACATAAAACAAGAGTTTCAAATTAGCTCAGATACCGTTCCATAAACCCAATATGTAATAGACAAAAACTACTCCTTGCTCAGAGAACTGGACTCAACACGCCTGATTCACCGCACAAGAATATATCTGACTAGTAATAATCTTAAAACCTATGAATTGATATCTCTCTGTTAGTGTGTCAAGTGGGTGTAAAGCGGCATAAACACAGCCGTGAAAAGCAGCTAAACCCCATTATAAAAATAAATTACTTTTAAAAACCCATGAAACAAAGACAGTGAAAGAGAGAGAAATTCCTACACAATTCGTTCAGGGGCTGTGATGCAACCTGGATTGACCATATCTAGACCCACAGCTGGATGAGACATAAGGGTGGACACTCTTGGGGCTGAGAGGTTTGGTGACGTTGGGTGAGCAAACGCAGACCCTTTAAAGTAATACTGCGTGCTACCCATCGCATGGGTCCCAAATCTCCAGGTTCAAGGGCATCTTCCTACATCGAAAACAGGCATGAGAAACCCAGAAGATGGTACACCGTGTGATGGGGAAAGGTTTCTAAAACGCACCTCATTTCTCATCTCCTTGTGCTCGGGTTCGCCATTCCAGCCACTTTACTAGCAATCTCCCTACGTGGAGCATCAGCACCTTTAACCTCCTGTTCCGTACAGGTTGCAATTTGTCCTGAGGATGAATGGGAAGACGGGGAACCAATGAGAGACTAGCTCTTGGTGTTGGGACAGGCACAGGTCACTCTATTTTCCCATCAGGAAGAAGAATTAACCACAGGCTCACCCTGCCCACTGGAACCAAAACAGGGCCTGAAGCCATCCTGCGCTTTTGCGGCCAGCTCCCAAAAAAGCGAGTTGTAAAATGGAGCTTCAGGGCACAGCAATTCACAAACCTGCAGAGTTATAAATGATAACTCTCGTCCACAAATATATTGAGGGAAGGCAAAGAAGAGGATTTGAAATCAAGGCAGAATTGCAGGAAACAGATTTCAGGAGGTAGATTCGAATCGCCTTTAAAGCACATGAAAAGCGGCAAAACGTTGACAATGATGCCCTTGGCCAAAAAGGGCGTATGCGTTTTTTCCTGAATATATTCAGGAAAGAACGCATACGCCCTTTTTGGCCAACCAAGCAACCTGGAAAGGCAAATCAGCGCTACTAAGAAGTCTCGCTTCCCATTGGTCAAAAGGGCCATTCTGAAAAAAGTGTCAAAACCAGAAATGCAGGACAGGCCATGGAGAAATGGGAGCCTTGCTACACTGATGGGCGGGATGTAAATTGCCAACAGCCACTCTGGAGAAGGGTACGGTGTGTCCTGAACCATCTAAAAAACACAGCCTAGAGAGGATAGGGCACTTCCACGCATGGGGGTATAAAGTGGGAAAATTAAAAATCAGCAAGACACAAGCACCCCAACGTTTATGGCTGCTCTGTTGACAAGGACTTCCACTTCATTCCACCTTAAATATCCCAGGAAAGAGAAAAATGGATAAAAAAGTTGTGGTCCTTATATACGATGGAATATCACTCAGCCATGAAATCAATGTCATAAGGCTAGTAGGAGCATGATGAGTGGATTTAGGTACGACGATTCTAAGTGAAATAAGTCACACAGAAAAGGACACTTCTCATAAGGTGTCACTTATAGAGGGAATGTAAAAACCGTTACACTTGAACTGAATTACAAAACAGAACAGAGTCACACATGCAGAAAACACACTATGGCTGCTTAACTGGAAAGATGAGGTGGGGTGATACATAAAACAAGAGTTTCAAATTAGCTCAGATACCGTTCCATAAACCCAATATGTAATAGACAAAACCTACTCCTTGCTCAGAGAACTGGACTCAACACGCCTGATTCACCGCACAAGAATATATCTGACTAGAAATAATCTTAAAACCTATGAATTGATATCTCTCTGTTAGTGTGTCAAGTGGGTGTAAAGCGGCATAAACACAGCCGTGAAAAGCAGCTAAAGCCCATTATAAAAATAAATTACTTTTAAAAACCCATGAAACAAAGACAGGGAAAGAGAGAGAAATTCTTACACAATTCGTTCAGGGGCTGTGATGCAACCTGGATTGACCATATCTAGACCCACAGCTGGATGAGACATAAGGGTGGACACTCTTGGGGCTGAGAGGTTTGGTGAAGTTGGGTGAGCAAACGCAGACCCTTTAAAGTAATACTGCGTGCTACCCATCGCATGGGTCCCAAATCTCCAGGTTCAAGGACATCTTCCTACATCGAAAACAAGCATGAGAAACCCAGAAGATGGTACACCGTGTGATGGGGAAAGGTTTCTAAAACGCACCTCATTTCTCATCTCCTTGTGCTCGGGTTCGCCATTCCAGCCACTTTACTAGCAATCTCCCTACGTGGAGCATCAGCACCTTTAACCTCCTGATCCGTACAGGTTGCAATTTGTCCTGAGGATGAACGGGAAGACGGGGAACCAATGAGAGACTAGCTCTTGGTGTTGGGACAGGCACAGGTCACTCTATTTTCCCATCAAGAAGAAGAATTAACCACAGGCTCAGCCTGCCCCCCGGAACCAGAACAGGGCCTGAAGCCATCCTGCGCTTTTGCGGCCAGCTCCCAAAAAAGCGAGTTGTAAAATGGAGCTTCAGGGCACAGCAATTCACAAACCTGCAGAGTTATAAATGATAACTCTCGTCCACAAATATATTGAGGGAAGGCAAAGAAGAGGATTTGAAATCAAGGCAGAATTGCAGGAAACAGATTTCAGGAGGTAGATTCGAATCGCATTTAAAGCACATGAAAAGCGGCAAAACGTTGACAATGATGCCCTTGGCCAAAAAGGGCGTATGCGTTTTTTCCTGAATATATTCAGGAAAAAACGCATACGCCCTTTTTGGCCAACCAAGCAACCTGGAAAGGCAAATCAGCGCTACAAAGAAGTCTCGCTTCCCATTGGTCAAAAGGGCCATTCTGAAAAAAGTGTCAAAACCAGAAATGCAGGACAGGCCATGGAGAAATGGGAGCCTTGCTACACTGATGGGCGGGATGTAAATTGCCAACAGCCACTCTGGAGAAGGGTACGGTGTGTCCTGAACCA
This sequence comes from Balaenoptera physalus, assembly GCF_965194825.1. Lineage (NCBI taxonomy): Eukaryota > Metazoa > Chordata > Mammalia > Artiodactyla > Balaenopteridae > Balaenoptera > Balaenoptera physalus. The sequence goes on along the minus strand of NW_028126181.1, from coordinate 336,432 downwards.
TCTAAAACACACAGCCTAGAGAGGATAGGGCACTTCCACGCATGGGGGTATAAAGTGGGAAAATTGAAAATCAGCAAGACACAAGCACCCCAACGTTTAGGGCTGCTCTGTTGACAAGGACTTCCACTTCATTCCACCTTAAATATCCCAGGAAAGAGAAAAATGGATAAAAAAGTTGTGGTCCTTATGTACGATGGAATATCACTCAGCCATGAAATCAATGTCATAAGGCTAGTAGCAGCATGATGAGTGGATTTAGGTACGACGATTCTAAGTGAAATAAGTCACACAGAAAAGGACACTTCTCATAAGGTGTCACTTATAGAGGGAATGTAAAAACCGTTACACTTGAACTGAATTACAAAACAGAACAGAGTCACACATGCAGAAAACACACTATGGCTGCTTAACTGGAAAGGTGAGGTGGGGTGATACATAAAACAAGAGTTTCAAATTAGCTCAGATACCGTTCCATAAACCCAATATGTAATAGACAAAACCTACTCCTTGCTCAGAGAACTGGACTCAACACGCCTGATTCACCGCACAAGAATATATCTGACTAGTAATAATCTTAAAACCTATGAATTGATATCTCTCTGTTAGTGTGTCAAGTGGGTGTAAAGCGGCATAAACACAGCCGTGAAAAGCAGCTAAAGCCCATTATAAAAATAAATTACTTTTAAATACCCATGAAACAAAGACAGTGAAAGAGAGAGAAATTCTTACACAATTCGTTCAGGGGCTGTGATGCAACCTGGATTGACCATATCTAGACCCACAGCTGGATGAGACATAAGGGTGGACACTCTTGGGGCTGAGAGGTTTGGTGACGTTGGGTGAGCAAACGCAGACCCTTTAAAGTAATACTGCGTGCTACCCATCGCATGGGTCCCAAATCTCCAGGTTCAAGGGCATCTTCCTACATCGAAAACAGGCATGAGAAACCCAGAAGATGGTACACCGTGTGATGGGGAAAGGTTTCTAAAACGCACCTCATTTCTCATCTCCTTGTGCTCGTGTTCGCCATTCCAGCCACTTTACTAGCAATCTCCCTACGTGGAGCATCAGCACCTTTAACCTCCTGTTCCGTACAGGTTGCAATTTGTCCTGAGGATGAATGGGAAGACGGGGAACCAATGAGAGACTAGCTCTTGGTGTTGGGACAGGCACAGATCACTCTATTTTCCCATCAGGAAGAAGAATTAACCACAGGCTCAGCCTGCCCCCCGGAACCAGAACAGGGCCTGAAGCCATCCTGCGCTTTTGCGGCCAGCTCCCAAAAAAGCGAGTTGTAAAATGGAGCTTCAGGGCACTGCAATTCACAAACCTGCAGAGTTATAAATGATAACTCTCGTCCACAAATATATTGAGGGAAGGCAAAGAAGAGGATTTGAAGTCAAGGCAGAATTGCAGGAAACAGATTTCAGGAGGTAGATCCGAATCGCCTTTAAAGCACATGAAAAGCGGCAAAACGTTGACAATGATGCCCTTGGCCAAAAAGGGCGTATGCGTTTTTTCCTGAATATATTCAGGAAAAAACGCATACGCCCTTTTTGGCCAACCAAGCAACCTGGAAAGGCAAATCAGCGCTACAAAGAAGTCGCGCTTCCCATCGGTCAAAAGGGCCATGCTGAAAAAAGTTTCAAAACCAGAAATGCAGGACAGGCCATAGAGAAATGGGAGCCTTGCTACACTGATGGGCGGGATGTAAATTGCCAACAGCCACTCTGGAGAAGGGTACGGTGTGTCCTGAAACAGCTAAAAACACAGCTTAGAGAGCATAGGGCACTTCCACGCATGGGGTTATAAAGTGGGAAAATTAAAAATCAGCAAGACACAAGCACCCCATAGTTTAGGGCTGCTCTTTTGACAAGGACCTCAACTTCATTCCACCTTAAATATCCCAGGAAAGCGAAAAATGGATAAAAAAGTTGTAGTCCTTATGTACAATGGAATATCACTCAGCCATGAAATCAATATCATAAGGCTAGTAGCAGCATGATGAGTGGATTTAGGTACGACGATTCTAAGTGAAATAAGTCACACAGAAAAGGACATTTCTCATAAGGTGTCACTTATAGAGGGAATGTAAAAATCGTTACACTTGAACTGAATTACAAAACAGAACAGAGTCACACATGCAGAAAACACACTATGGCTGCTTAACTGGAAAGGTGAGGTGGGGTGATACATAAAACAAGAGTTTCAAATTAGCTCAGATACCGTTCCATAAACCCAATATGTAATAGACAAAAACTACTCCTTGCTCAGAGAACTGGACTCAACACGCCTGATTCACCGCACAAGAATATATCTGACTAGTAATAATCTTAAAACCTATGAATTGATATCTCTCTGTTAGTGTGTCAAGTGGGTGTAAAGCGGCATAAACACAGCCGTGAAAAGCAGCTAAACCCCATTATAAAAATAAATTACTTTTAAAAACCCATGAAACAAAGACAGTGAAAGAGAGAGAAATTCCTACACAATTCGTTCAGGGGCTGTGATGCAACCTGGATTGACCATATCTAGACCCACAGCTGGATGAGACATAAGGGTGGACACTCTTGGGGCTGAGAGGTTTGGTGACGTTGGGTGAGCAAACGCAGACCCTTTAAAGTAATACTGCGTGCTACCCATCGCATGGGTCCCAAATCTCCAGGTTCAAGGGCATCTTCCTACATCGAAAACAGGCATGAGAAACCCAGAAGATGGTACACCGTGTGATGGGGAAAGGTTTCTAAAACGCACCTCATTTCTCATCTCCTTGTGCTCGGGTTCGCCATTCCAGCCACTTTACTAGCAATCTCCCTACGTGGAGCATCAGCACCTTTAACCTCCTGTTCCGTACAGGTTGCAATTTGTCCTGAGGATGAATGGGAAGACGGGGAACCAATGAGAGACTAGCTCTTGGTGTTGGGACAGGCACAGGTCACTCTATTTTCCCATCAGGAAGAAGAATTAACCACAGGCTCACCCTGCCCACTGGAACCAAAACAGGGCCTGAAGCCATCCTGCGCTTTTGCGGCCAGCTCCCAAAAAAGCGAGTTGTAAAATGGAGCTTCAGGGCACAGCAATTCACAAACCTGCAGAGTTATAAATGATAACTCTCGTCCACAAATATATTGAGGGAAGGCAAAGAAGAGGATTTGAAATCAAGGCAGAATTGCAGGAAACAGATTTCAGGAGGTAGATTCGAATCGCCTTTAAAGCACATGAAAAGCGGCAAAACGTTGACAATGATGCCCTTGGCCAAAAAGGGCGTATGCGTTTTTTCCTGAATATATTCAGGAAAGAACGCATACGCCCTTTTTGGCCAACCAAGCAACCTGGAAAGGCAAATCAGCGCTACTAAGAAGTCTCGCTTCCCATTGGTCAAAAGGGCCATTCTGAAAAAAGTGTCAAAACCAGAAATGCAGGACAGGCCATGGAGAAATGGGAGCCTTGCTACACTGATGGGCGGGATGTAAATTGCCAACAGCCACTCTGGAGAAGGGTACGGTGTGTCCTGAACCATCTAAAAAACACAGCCTAGAGAGGATAGGGCACTTCCACGCATGGGGGTATAAAGTGGGAAAATTAAAAATCAGCAAGACACAAGCACCCCAACGTTTATGGCTGCTCTGTTGACAAGGACTTCCACTTCATTCCACCTTAAATATCCCAGGAAAGAGAAAAATGGATAAAAAAGTTGTGGTCCTTATATACGATGGAATATCACTCAGCCATGAAATCAATGTCATAAGGCTAGTAGGAGCATGATGAGTGGATTTAGGTACGACGATTCTAAGTGAAATAAGTCACACAGAAAAGGACACTTCTCATAAGGTGTCACTTATAGAGGGAATGTAAAAACCGTTACACTTGAACTGAATTACAAAACAGAACAGAGTCACACATGCAGAAAACACACTATGGCTGCTTAACTGGAAAGATGAGGTGGGGTGATACATAAAACAAGAGTTTCAAATTAGCTCAGATACCGTTCCATAAACCCAATATGTAATAGACAAAACCTACTCCTTGCTCAGAGAACTGGACTCAACACGCCTGATTCACCGCACAAGAATATATCTGACTAGAAATAATCTTAAAACCTATGAATTGATATCTCTCTGTTAGTGTGTCAAGTGGGTGTAAAGCGGCATAAACACAGCCGTGAAAAGCAGCTAAACCCCATTATAAAAATAAATTACTTTTAAAAACCCATGAAACAAAGACAGGGAAAGAGAGAGAAATTCTTACACAATTCGTTCAGGGGCTGTGATGCAACCTGGATTGACCATATCTAGACCCACAGCTGGATGAGACATAAGGGTGGACACTCTTGGGGCTGAGAGGTTTGGTGAAGTTGGGTGAGCAAACGCAGACCCTTTAAAGTAATACTGCGTGCTACCCATCGCATGGGTCCCAAATCTCCAGGTTCAAGGACATCTTCCTACATCGAAAACAAGCATGAGAAACCCAGAAGATGGTACACCGTGTGATGGGGAAAGGTTTCTAAAACGCACCTCATTTCTCATCTCCTTGTGCTCGGGTTCGCCATTCCAGCCACTTTACTAGCAATCTCCCTACGTGGAGCATCAGCACCTTTAACCTCCTGATCCGTACAGGTTGCAATTTGTCCTGAGGATGAACGGGAAGACGGGGAACCAATGAGAGACTAGCTCTTGGTGTTGGGACAGGCACAGGTCACTCTATTTTCCCATCAAGAAGAAGAATTAACCACAGGCTCAGCCTGCCCCCCGGAACCAGAACAGGGCCTGAAGCCATCCTGCGCTTTTGCGGCCAGCTCCCAAAAAAGCGAGTTGTAAAATGGAGCTTCAGGGCACAGCAATTCACAAACCTGCAGAGTTATAAATGATAACTCTCGTCCACAAATATATTGAGGGAAGGCAAAGAAGAGGATTTGAAATCAAGGCAGAATTGCAGGAAACAGATTTCAGGAGGTAGATTCGAATCGCATTTAAAGCACATGAAAAGCGGCAAAACGTTGACAATGATGCCCTTGGCCAAAAAGGGCGTATGCGTTTTTTCCTGAATATATTCAGGAAAAAACGCATACGCCCTTTTTGGCCAACCAAGCAACCTGGAAAGGCAAATCAGCGCTACAAAGAAGTCTCGCTTCCCATTGGTCAAAAGGGCCATTCTGAAAAAAGTGTCAAAACCAGAAATGCAGGACAGGCCATGGAGAAATGGGAGCCTTGCTACACTGATGGGCGGGATGTAAATTGCCAACAGCCACTCTGGAGAAGGGTACGGTGTGTCCTGAACCATCTAAAACACACAGCCTAGAGAGGATAGGGCACTTCCACGCATGGGGGTATAAAGTGGGAAAATTGAAAATCAGCAAGACACAAGCACCCCAACGTTTAGGGCTGCTCTGTTGACAAGGACTTCCACTTCATTCCACCTTAAATATCCCAGGAAAGAGAAAAATGGATAAAAAAGTTGTGGTCCTTATGTACGATGGAATATCACTCAGCCATGAAATCAATGTCATAAGGCTAGTAGCAGCATGATGAGTGGATTTAGGTACGACGATTCTAAGTGAAATAAGTCACACAGAAAAGGACACTTCTCATAAGGTGTCACTTATAGAGGGAATGTAAAAACCGTTACACTTGAACTGAATTACAAAACAGAACAGAGTCACACATGCAGAAAACACACTATGGCTGCTTAACTGGAAAGGTGAGGTGGGGTGATACATAAAACAAGAGTTTCAAATTAGCTCAGATACCGTTCCATAAACCCAATATGTAATAGACAAAACCTACTCCTTGCTCAGAGAACTGGACTCAACACGCCTGATTCACCGCACAAGAATATATCTGACTAGTAATAATCTTAAAACCTATGAATTGATATCTCTCTGTTAGTGTGTCAAGTGGGTGTAAAGCGGCATAAACACAGCCGTGAAAAGCAGCTAAAGCCCATTATAAAAATAAATTACTTTTAAATACCCATGAAACAAAGACAGTGAAAGAGAGAGAAATTCTTACACAATTCGTTCAGGGGCTGTGATGCAACCTGGATTGACCATATCTAGACCCACAGCTGGATGAGACATAAGGGTGGACACTCTTGGGGCTGAGAGGTTTGGTGACGTTGGGTGAGCAAACGCAGACCCTTTAAAGTAATACTGCGTGCTACCCATCGCATGGGTCCCAAATCTCCAGGTTCAAGGGCATCTTCCTACATCGAAAACAGGCATGAGAAACCCAGAAGATGGTACACCGTGTGATGGGGAAAGGTTTCTAAAACGCACCTCATTTCTCATCTCCTTGTGCTCGTGTTCGCCATTCCAGCCACTTTACTAGCAATCTCCCTACGTGGAGCATCAGCACCTTTAACCTCCTGTTCCGTACAGGTTGCAATTTGTCCTGAGGATGAATGGGAAGACGGGGAACCAATGAGAGACTAGCTCTTGGTGTTGGGACAGGCACAGATCACTCTATTTTCCCATCAGGAAGAAGAATTAACCACAGGCTCAGCCTGCCCCCCGGAACCAGAACAGGGCCTGAAGCCATCCTGCGCTTTTGCGGCCAGCTCCCAAAAAAGCGAGTTGTAAAATGGAGCTTCAGGGCACTGCAATTCACAAACCTGCAGAGTTATAAATGATAACTCTCGTCCACAAATATATTGAGGGAAGGCAAAGAAGAGGATTTGAAGTCAAGGCAGAATTGCAGGAAACAGATTTCAGGAGGTAGATTCGAATCGCCTTTAAAGCACATGAAAAGCGGCAAAACGTTGACAATGATGCCCTTGGCCAAAAAGGGCGTATGCGTTTTTTCCTGAATATATTCAGGAAAAAACGCATACGCCCTTTTTGGCCAACCAAGCAACCTGGAAAGGCAAATCAGCGCTACAAAGAAGTCGCGCTTCCCATCGGTCAAAAGGGCCATGCTGAAAAAAGTTTCAAAACCAGAAATGCAGGACAGGCCATAGAGAAATGGGAGCCTTGCTACACTGATGGGCGGGATGTAAATTGCCAACAGCCACTCTGGAGAAGGGTACGGTGTGTCCTGAAACAGCTATAAACACAGCTTAGAGAGCATAGGGCACTTCCACGCATGGGGTTATAAAGTGGGAAAATTAAAAATCAGCAAGACACAAGCACCCCATAGTTTAGGACTGCTCTTTTGACAAGGACCTCCACTTCATTCCACCTTAAATATCCCAGGAAAGCGAAAAATGGATAAAAAAGTTGTAGTCCTTATGTACAATGGAATATCACTCAGCCATGAAATCAATATCATAAGGCTAGTAGCAGCATGATGAGTGGATTTAGGTACGACGATTCTAAGTGAAATAAGTCACACAGAAAAGGACATTTCTCATAAGGTGTCACTTATAGAGGGAATGTAAAAACCGTTACACTTGAACTGAATTACAAAACAGAACAGAGTCACACATGCAGAAAACACACTATGGCTGCTTAACTGGAAAGGTGAGGTGGGGTGATACATAAAACAAGAGTTTCAAATTAGCTCAGATACCGTTCCATAAACCCAATATGTAATAGACAAAACCTACTCCTTGCTCAGAGAACTGGACTCAACACGCCTGATTCACCGCACAAGAATATATCTGACTAGTAAAAATCTTAAAACCTATGAATTGATATCTCTCTGTTAGTGTGTCAAGTGGGTGTAAAGTGGCATAAGCACAGCCGTGAAAAGCAGCTAAAGCCCATTATAAAAATAAATTACTTTTAAATACCCATGAAACAAAGACAGTGAAAGAGAGAGAAATTCTTACACAATTCGTTCAGGGGCTGTGATGCAACCTGGATTGACCACATCTAGACCCACAGCTGGATGAGACATAAGGGTGGACACTCTTGGGGCTGAGAGGTTTGGTGAAGTTGGGTGAGCAAACGCAGACCCTTTAAAGTAATACTGCGTGCTACCCATCGCATGGGTCCCAAATCTCCAGGTTCAAGGGCATCTTCCTACATCGAAAACAGGCATGAGAAACCCAGAAGATGGTACACCGTGTGATGGGGAAATGTTTCTAAAACGCACCTCATTTCTCATCTCCTTGTGCTCGGGTTCGCCATTCCAGCCACTTTACTAGCAATCTCCCTACGTGGAGCATCAGCACCTTTAACCTCCTGTTCCGTACAGGTTGCAATTTGTCCTGAGGATGAATGGGAAGACGGGGAACCAATGAGAGACTAGCTCTTGGTGTTGGGACAGGCACAGGTCACTCTATTTTCCCATCAGGAAGAAGAATTAACCACAGGCTCAGCCTGCCCCCCGGAACCAGAACAGGGCCTGAAGCCATCCTGCGCTTTTGCGGCCAGCTCCCAAAAAAGCGAGTTGTATAATGGAGCTTCAGGGCACAGCAATTCACAAACCTGCAGAGTTATAAATGATAACTCTCGTCCACAAATATATTGAGGGAAGGCAAAGAAGAGGATTTGAAATCAAGGCAGAATTGCAGGAAACAGATTTCAGGAGGTAGATTCGAATCGCCTTTAAAGCACATGAAAAGCGGCAAAACGTTGACAATGATGCCCTTGGCCAAAAAGGGCGTATGCGTTTTTTCCTGAATATATTCAGGAAAAAACGCATACGCCCTTTTTGGCCAACCAAGCAACCTGGAAAGGCAAATCAGCGCTACTAAGAAGTCTCGCTTCCCATTGGTCAAAAGGGCCATTCTGAAAAAAGTGTCAAAACCAGAAATGCAGGACAGGCCATGGAGAAATGGGAGCCTTGCTACACTGATGGGCGGGATGTAAATTGCCAACAGCCACTGTGGAGAAGGGTACGGTGTGTCCTGAACCATCTAAAAAACACAGCCTAGAGAGGATAGGGCACTTCCACGCATGGGGGTATAAAGTGGGAAAATTAAAAATCAGCAAGACACAAGCACCCCAACGTTTATGGCTGCTCTGTTGACAAGGACTTCCACTTCATTCCACCTTAAATATCCCAGGAAAGAGAAAAATGGATAAAAAAGTTGTGGTCCTTATGTACGATGGAATATCACTCAGCCATGAAATCAATGTCATAAGGCTAGTAGGAGCATGATGAGTGGATTTAGGTACGACGATTCTAAGTGAAATAAGTCACACAGAAAAGGACACTTCTCATAAGGTGTCACTTATAGAGGGAATGTAAAAACCGTTACACTTGAACTGAATTACAAAACAGAACAGAGTCACACATGCAGAAAACACACTATGGCTGCTTAACTGGAAAGATGAGGTGGGGTGATACATAAAACAAGAGTTTCAAATTAGCTCAGATACCGTTCCATAAACCCAATATGTAATAGACAAAACCTACTCCTTGCTCAGAGAACTGGACTCAACACGCCTGATTCACCGCACAAGAATATATCTGACTAGAAATAATCTTAAAACCTATGAATTGATATCTCTCTGTTAGTGTGTCAAGTGGGTGTAAAGCGGCATAAACACAGCCGTGAAAAGCAGCTAAACCCCATTATAAAAATAAATTACTTTTAAAAACCCATGAAACAAAGACAGGGAAAGAGAGAGAAATTCTTACACAATTCGTTCAGGGGCTGTGATGCAACCTGGATTGACCATATCTAGACCCACAGCTGGATGAGACATAAGGGTGGACACTCTTGGGGCTGAGAGGTTTGGTGAAGTTGGGTGAGCAAACGCAGACCCTTTAAAGTAATACTGCGTGCTACCCATCGCATGGGTCCCAAATCTCCAGGTTCAAGGGCATCTTCCTACATCGAAAACAAGCATGAGAAACCCAGAAGATGGTACACCGTGTGATGGGGAAAGGTTTCTAAAACGCACCTCATTTCTCATCTCCTTGTGCTCGGGTTCGCCATTCCAGCCACTTTACTAGCAATCTCCCTACGTGGAGCATCAGCACCTTTAACCTCCTGATCCGTACAGGTTGCAATTTGTCCTGAGGATGAACGGGAAGACGGGGACCCAATGAGAGACTAGCTCTTGGTGTTGGGACAGGCACAGGTCACTCTATTTTCCCATCAAGAAGAAGAATTAACCACAGGCTCAGCCTGCCCCCCGGAACCAGAACAGGGCCTGGAGCCATCCTGCGCTTTTGCGGCCAGCTCCCAAAAAAGCGAGTTGTAAAATGGAGCTTCAGGGCACAGCAATTCACAAACCTGCAGAGTTATAAATGATAACTCTCGTCCACAAATATATTGAGGGAAGGCAAAGAAGAGGATTTGAAATCAAGGCAGAATTGCAGGAAACAGATTTCAGGAGGTAGATTCGAATCGCATTTAAAGCACATGAAAAGCGGCAAAACGTTGACAATGATGCCCTTGGCCAAAAAGGGCGTATGCGTTTTTTCCTGAATATATTCAGGAAAAAACGCATACGCCCTTTTTGGCCAACCAAGCAACCTGGAAAGGCAAATCAGCGCTACAAAGAAGTCTCGCTTCCCATTGGTCAAAAGGGCCATTCTGAAAAAAGTGTCAAAACCAGAAATGCAGGACAGGCCATGGAGAAATGGGAGGCTTGCTACACTGATGGGCGGGATGTAAATTGCCAACAGCCACTCTGGAGAAGGGTACGGTGTGTCCTGAACCATCTAAAACACACAGCCTAGAGAGGATAGGGCACTTCCACGCATGGGGGTATAAAGTGGGAAAATTGAAAATCAGCAAGACACAAGCACCCCAACGTTTAGGGCTGCTCTGTTGACAAGGACTTCCACTTCATTCCACCTTAAATATCCCAGGAAAGAGAAAAATGGATAAAAAAGTTGTGGTCCTTATGTACGATGGAATATCACTCAGCCATGAAATCAATGTCATAAGGCTAGTTGCAGCATGATGAGTGGATTTAGGTACGACGATTCTAAGTGAAATAAGTCACACAGAAAAGGACACTTCTCATAAGGTGTCACTTATAGAGGGAATGTAAAAACCGTTACACTTGAACTGAATTACAAAACAGAACAGAGTCACACATGCAGAAAACACACTATGGCTGCTTAACTGGAAAGGTGAGGTGGGGTGATACATAAAACAAGAGTTTCAAATTAGCTCAGATACCGTTCCATAAACCCAATATGTAATAGACAAAACCTACTCCTTGCTCAGAGAACTGGACTCAACACGCCTGATTCACCGCACAAGAATATATCTGACTAGTAATAATCTTAAAACCTATGAATTGATATCTCTCTGTTAGTGTGTCAAGTGGGTGTAAAGCGGCATAAACACAGCCGTGAAAAGCAGCTAAAGCCCATTATAAAAATAAATTACTTTTAAATACCCATGAAACAAAGACAGTGAAAGAGAGAGAAATTCTTACACAATTCGTTCAGGGGCTGTGATGCAACCTGGATTGACCATATCTAGACCCACAGCTGGATGAGACATAAGGGTGGACACTCTTGGGGCTGAGAGGTTTGGTGACGTTGGGTGAGCAAACGCAGACCCTTTAAAGTAATACTGCGTGCTACCCATCGCATGGGTCCCAAATCTCCAGGTTCAAGGGCATCTTCCTACATCGAAAACAGGCATGAGAAACCCAGAAGATGGTACACCGTGTGATGGGGAAAGGTTTCTAAAACGCACCTCATTTCTCATCTCCTTGTGCTCGTGTTCGCCATTCCAGCCACTTTACTAGCAATCTCCCTACGTGGAGCATCAGCACCTTTAACCTCCTGTTCCGTACAGGTTGCAATTTGTCCTGAGGATGAATGGGAAGACGGGGAACCAATGAGAGACTAGCTCTTGGTGTTGGGACAGGCACAGATCACTCTATTTTCCCATCAGGAAGAAGAATTAACCACAGGCTCAGCCTGTCCCCCGGAACCAGAACAGGGCCTGAAGCCATCCTGCGCTTTTGCGGCCAGCTCCCAAAAAAGCGAGTTGTAAAATGGAGCTTCAGGGCACTGCAATTCACAAACCTGCAGAGTTATAAATGATAACTCTCGTCCACAAATATATTGAGGGAAGGCAAAGAAGAGGATTTGAATTCAAGGCAGAATTGCAGGAAACAGATTTCAGGAGGTAGATTCGAATCGCCTTTAAAGCACATGAAAAGCGGCAAAACGTTGACAATGATGCCCTTGGCCAAAAAGGGCGTATGCGTTTTTTCCTGAATATATTCAGGAAAAAACGCATACGCCCTTTTTGGCCAACCAAGCAACCTGGAAAGGCAAATCAGCGCTACAAAGAAGTCGCGCTTCCCATCGGTCAAAAGGGCCATGCTGAAAAAAGTTTCGAAACCAGAAATGCAGGACAGGCCATAGAGAAATGAGAGCCTTGCTACACTGATGGGCGGGATGTAAATTGCCAACAGCCACTCTGGAGAAGGGTACGGTGTGTCCTGAACCATCTAAAACACACAGCCTAGAGAGGATAGGGCACTTCCACGCATGGGGGTATAAAGTGGGAAAATTGAAAATCAGCAAGACACAAGCACCCCAACGTTTAGGGCTGCTCTTTTGACAAGGACTTCCACTTCATTCCACCTTAAATATCCCAGGAAAGAGAAAAATGGATAAAAAAGTTGTGGTCCTTATATACGATGGAATATCACTCAGCCATGAAATCAATGTCATAAGGCTAGTAGGAGCATGATGAGTGGATTTAGGTACGACGATTCTAAGTGAAATAAGTCACACAGAAAAGGACACTTCTCATAAGGTGTCACTTATAGAGGGAATGTAAAAACTGTTACACTTGAACTGAATTACAAAACAGAACAGAGTCACACATGCAGAAAACACACTATGGCTGCTTAACGGGAAAGGTGAGGTGGGGTGATACATAAAACAAGAGTTTCAAATTAGCTCAGATACCGTTCCATAAACCCAATATGTAATAGACAAAACCTACTCCTTGCTCAGAGAACTGGACTCAACACGCCTGATTCACCGCACAAGAATATATCTGACTAGTAATAATCTTAAAACCTATGAATTGATATCTCTCTGTTAGTGTGTCAAGTGGGTGTAAAGCGGCATAAACACAGCCGTGAAAAGCAGCTAAACCCCATTATAAAAATAAATTACTTTTAAAAACCCATGAAACAAAGACAGGGAAAGAGAGAGAAATTCTTACACAATTCGTTCAGGGGCTGTGATGCAACCTGGATTGACCATATCTAGACCCACAGCTGGATGAGACATAAGGGTGGACACTCTTGGGGCTGAGAGGTTTGGTGAAGTTGGGTGTGCAAACGCAGACCCTTTAAAGTAATACTGCGTGCTACCCATCGCATGGGTCCCAAATCTCCAGGTTCAAGGGCATCTTCCTACATCGAAAACAGGCATGAGAAACCCAGAAGATGGTACACCGTGTGATGGGGAAAGGTTTCTAAAACGCACCTCATTTCTCATCTCCTTGTGCTCGGGTTCGCCATTCCAGCCACTTTACTAGCAATCTCCCTACGTGGAGCATCAGCACCTTTAACCTCCTGTTCCGTACAGGTTGCAATTTGTCCTGAGGATGAATGGGAAGACGGGGAACCAATGAGAGACTAGCTCTTGGTGTTGGGACAGGCACAGGTCACTCTATTTTCCCATCAGGAAGAAGAATTAACCACAGGCTCACCCTGCCCACCGGAACCAAAACAGGGCCTGAAGCCATCCTGCGCTTTTGCGGCCAGCTCCCAAAAAAGCGAGTTGTAAAATGGAGCTTCAGGGCACAGCAATTCACAAACCTGCAGAGTTATAAATGATAACTCTCGTCCACAAATATATTGAGGGAAGGCAAAGAAGAGGATTTGAAATCAAGGCAGAATTGCAGGAAACAGATTTCAGGAGGTAGATTCGAATCGCCTTTAAAGCACATGAAAAGCGGCAAAACGTTGACAATGATGCCCTTGGCCAAAAAGGGCGTATGCGTTTTTTCCTGAATATATTCAGGAAAAAACGCATACGCCCTTTTTGGCCAACCAAGCAACCTGGAAAGGCAAATCAGCGCTACTAAGAAGTCTCGCTTCCCATTGGTCAAAAGGGCCATTCTGAAAAAAGTGTCAAAACCAGAAATGCAGGACAGGCCATGGAGAAATGGGAGCCTTGCTACACTGATGGGCGGGATGTAAATTGCCAACAGCCACTGTGGAGAAGGGTACGGTGTGTCCTGAACCATCTAAAAAACACAGCCTAGAGAGGATAGGGCACTTCCACGCATGGGGGTATAAAGTGGGAAAATTAAAAATCAGCAAGACACAAGCACCCCAACGTTTATGGCTGCTCTGTTGACAAGGACTTCCACTTCATTCCACCTTAAATATCCCAGGAAAGAGAAAAATGGATAAAAACGTTGTGGTCCTTATATACGATGGAATATCACTCAGCCATGAAATCAATGTCATAAGGCTAGTAGGAGCATGATGAGTGGATTTAGGTACGACAATTCTAAGTGAAATAAGTCACACAGAAAAGGACACTTCTCATAAGGTGTCACTTATAGAGGGAATGTAAAAACCGTTACACTTGAACTGAATTACAAAACAGAACAGAGTCACACATGCAGAAAACACACTATGGCTGCTTAACGGGAAAGGGGAGGTGGTGAGATACATAAAACAAGAGTTTCAAATTAGATCAGATACCGTTCCATAAACCCAATATGTAACAGACAAGACCTACTCCTTGCTCAGAGAACTGATCTCAACACGCCCGATTCACCGCACAAGAATATATCTGACGACTAATAATCTTAAAACCTATGTATTGATATCTCTCTGTTAGTGTGTCAAGTGGGTGTAAAGCGGCATAAACACAGCCGTGAAAAGCAGCTAAACCCCATTATAAAAATAAATTACTTTTAAAAACCCATGAAACAAAGACAGGGAAAGAGAGAGAAATTCTTACGCAATTTGTTCAGGGGCTTTGATGCAACCTGGATTGACCATATCTAGACCCACAGCTGGATGAGACATAAGGGTGGACACTCTTGGGGCTGAGAGGTTTGGTGAGGTTGGGTGAGCAAACACAGACCCTTTAAAGTAATACTGCGTGCTACCCATTGCATGGGTCCCAAATCTCCAGGTTCAAGGGCATCTTCCTACATCGAAAACATGCATGAGAAACCCAGAAGATGGTACACCGTGTGATGGGGAAAGGTTTCTAAAACGCACCTCATTTCTCATCTCCTTGTGCTCGGGTTTGCCATTCCAGCCACTTTACTAGAAATCTCCCTACTTGGAGCATCAGCACCTTTAACCTCCTGTTCCTTACAGGTTGCAATTTGTCCTGAGGATGAACGGGAAAACGGGGAACCAATGAGAGACTAGGTCTTGGTTTTGGGACAGGCACAGGTCACTCTATTTTCCCATCAGGAAGAAGAATTAACCACAGGCTCAGCCTGCCCCCCGGAACCAGAACAGGGCCTGAAGCCATCCTGCGGTTTTGCGGCCAGCTCCCAAAAAAGCGAGTTGTAAAATGGAGCTTCAGGGCACTGCAATTCACAAACCTGCGGAGTTATAAATGATAACTCTCGTCCACAAATATATTGAGTGAAGGCAAAGAAGAGGATTTGAAGTAAAGGCAGAATTGCAGGAAACAGATTTTAGGAGGTAGATTCGAATCGCCTTTAAAGCACATGAAAAGCGGCAAAAGGTTGACAATGATGCCCTTGGCCAAAAAGGGCGTATGCGTTTTTTCCTGAATATATTCAGGAAAAAACGCATACGCCCTTTTTGGCCAACCAAGCAACCTGGAAAGGCAAATCAGCGCTACAAAGAAGTCTCGCTTCCCATCCGTCAAAAGGGCCATGCTGAAAAAAGTTTCAAAACCAGAAATGCAAGACAGGCCATAGAGAAATGGGAGCCTTGCTACACTGATGGGCGGGATGTAAATTGCCAACAGCCACTCTGGAGAAGGGTACGGTGTGTCCTGAAACAGCTAAAAACACAGCTTAGAGAGCATAGGGCACTTCCACGCATGGGGTTATAAAGTGGGAAAATTAAAAATCAGCAAGACACAAGCACCCCATAGTTTAGGGCTGCTCTTTTGACAAGGACCTCCACTTCATTCCACCTTAAATATCCCAGGAAAGCGAAAAATGGATAAAAAAGTTGTAGTCCTTATGTACAATGGAATATCACTCAGCCATGAAATCAATATCATAAGGCTAGTAGCAGCATGATGAGTGGATTTAGGTACGACGATTCTAAGTGAAATAAGTCACACAGAAAAGGACATTTCTCATAAGGTGTCACTTATAGAGGGAATGTAAAAACCGTTACACTTGAACTGAATTACAAAACAGAACAGAGTCACACATGCAGAAAACACACTATGGCTGCTTAACTGGAAAGGTGAGGTGGGGTGATACATAAAACAAGAGTTTCAAATTAGCTCAGATACCGTTCCATAAACCCAATATGTAATAGACAAAACCTACTCCTTGCTCAGAGAACTGGACTCAACACGCCTGATTCACCGCACAAGAATATATCTGACTAGTAATAATCTTAAAACCTATGAATTGATATCTCTCTGTTAGTGTGTCAAGTGGGTGTAAAGTGGCATAAGCACAGCCGTGAAAAGCAGCTAAAGCCCATTATAAAAATAAATTACTTTTAAATACCCATGAAACAAAGACAGTGAAAGAGAGAGAAATTCTTACACAATTCGTTCAGGGGCTGTGATGCAACCTGGATTGACCATATCTAGACCCACAGCTGGATGAGACATAAGGGTGGACACCCTTGGGGCTGAGAGGTTTGGTGAAGTTGGGTGAGCAAACGCAGACCCTTTAAATAATACTGCGTGCTACCCATCGCATGGGTCCCAAATCTCCAGGTTCAAGGGCATCTTCCTATATCGAAAACAGGCATGAGAAACCCAGAAGATGGTAGACCGTGTGATGGGGAAAGGTTTCTAAAACGCACCTCATTTCTCATCTCCTTGTGCTCGGGTTCGCCATTCCAGCCACTTTACTAGCAATCTCCCTACGTGGAGCATCAGCACCTTTAACCTCCTGTTCCGTACAGGTTGCAATTTGTCCTGAGGATGAATGGGAAGACGGGGAACCAATGAGAGACTAGCTCTTGGTGTTGGGACAGGCACAGGTCACTCTATTTTCCCATCAAGAAGAAGAATTAACCACAGGCTCAGCCTGCCCCCCGGAACCAGAACAGGGCCTGAAGCCATCCTGCGCTTTTGCGGCCAGCTCCCAAAAAAGCGAGTTGTAAAATGGAGCTTCAGGGCACAGCAATTCACAAACCTGCAGAGTTATAAATGATAACTCTCGTCCACAAATATATTGAGGGAAGGCAAAGAAGAGGATTTGAAATCAAGGCAGAATTGCAGGAAACAGATTTCAGGAGGTAGATTCGAATCGCATTTAAAGCACATGAAAAGCGGCAAAACGTTGACAATGATGCCCTTGGCCAAAAAGGGCGTATGCGTTTTTTCCTGAATATATTCAGGAAAAAATGCATACGCCCTTTTTGGCCAACCAAGCAACCTGGAAAGGCAAATCAGCGCTACAAAGAAGTCTCGCTTCCCATTGGTCAAAAGGGCCATTCTGAAAAAAGTGTCAAAACCAGAAATGCAGGACAGGCCATGGAGAAATGGGAGCCTTGCTACACTGATGGGCGGGATGTAAATTGCCAACAGCCACTCTGGAGAAGGGTACGGTGTGTCCTGAACCATCTAAAACACACAGCCTAGAGAGGATAGGGCACTTCCACTCATGGGGGTATAAATTGGGAAAATTAAAAATCAGCAAGACACAAGCACTCCAAAGTTTAGGGCTGCTCTGTTGCCAAGGACCTCCACTTCATCCCACCTTAAATATCCCAGGAAAGAGAAAAATGGATAAAGAATTTGTGGTAATTATGTACAATGGAATATCACTCATCCATGAAATCAATGTCATAAGGCTAGTAGCAGCATGATGAGTGGATTTAGGTACGACGATTCTAAGTGAAATAAGTCACACAGAAAAGGTCATTTCTCATAAGATTTCACTTATAGAGGGAATGTAAAAACCGTTACACTTGAACTGAATTACAAAACAGATCAGAGTCACACATGCAGAAAACACACTATGGCTGCTTAACGGGAAAGGTGAGGTGGGGTGATACATAAAACAAGGGTTTCAAATTAGCTCAGATACCGTTCCTTAAACCCAATATGTAATAGACAAGACCTACTCCTTGCTCAGGAAATGGACTCTACACCCCCTATTAACCGCAAAAGGATATATCTGACTAGTAAGAATTTTAAAACCTGTGTATTGATATATCACTGCAAATGTGTAAAGTGGCATAATCACAGGAGTGAAAAGCAGCTATACCGCATCATAAAAATAAATTACTTTTAAAACCCCATTGAACAAAGACAGTGAAAAAGAGAGAAATTCTTACAGAATTCGTTCAGGGGCTTTGATGCCACCTGGATTGACCATATCTAGACCCACAGCTGGATGAGTCATATGGGTGTACACTCTTGGGGCTGAGAGGTTTGGTGAGGTTGGATGAACAAACGCAGACCCTTAAAATAATACTGCGAGTTACCCCTCCTATGGGTCCCTAATCTCCATGTTCAAGGGCATCTTCCTACATCGAAAACATGCATGAGAAACCCAGAAGATGGTACAGCGTGTGATGGCGAAAGGTTTCTAAAACGCACCTCATTTCTCATCTCCTTGTGCTAGGGTTCCCCATTCCAGTCGCTTTACTAGCAATTTCCCTACTTGGAGCATCAGCACCTTTAACCTCCTGTTCCGTACAGATGGCAATTTGTCCTGAGGGTGAACGGGAATAGGGGCAACCAATGAGAGACTAGCTCTAGGTTTTGGAAGAGGCACAGGTCACTCTATTTTCCCATCGGGAAGAAAAATTAAACATAGGCTCAGCCTTCCCCCCGGAACCAGAATAGGGCCTGAAGCAATCCTGTGCTTCTGCAGTCAGCTCCCTAAAAAGCGAGTTGAAAAATGGGGGTCAGGGTCACTGCAATTCACAAACCTGCAGAGTTATAAATGATAACTCTCATCCACAAATATATTGAGGGAAGGCAGCGAAGAGGATTTGAAAGCAAGGCAGAATTGTCGGAAACAGATTTCAGAAGGTAGATTCGAATCGCCTTTAACGCACATGAAAAGAGGCAAAACGTCGACAATGATGCCCTTGGCCAAAAGGGCGTATGCGGTTTTTCCTGAATATATTCAGGAAAAAATGCACACGCCCTTTTTGGCCAACCAAGCAACCTGGATATGCAAATCAGCGGTACAAAGAAGTATCGCTTCCATTTGGTCAAAAGTGCCATGCTGAAAAAACTGAACAAACCAGAAATGCAGGACAGGCCATGGATAAATGGGAGCCTTGCTCTTCTGATGGACGGGATATAAATTGCCAACAGCCACTCTGGAGAAGTGTACGGTGTGTCCTGAAACTTCTAAAAAACACAGCTTAGAGAGCATAGGGCACTTCCACTCATGGGTGTATAAATTGGGAAAACCAAAAATCAGCAGGACACAGGCACCCCAAAATTTAGGGCTACTCTGTTGACAGGATCCTCCACTTCATTCCACCTTAAATATCCAAGGAAAGAGAAAAATGGATAAAGAAGTTGTGTTCCTTATGTACAATGGAATATCATTCAGCCATGAAATCAATGTCATAAGGCTAGTAGCAGCAGGAGGAGTGGATTTAGGTACGACGATTCTAAGTGAAATTAGTCACACAGAAAAAGACACTTATCATAAGATATCACTTATAGAGAGAATGTAAAATCCGTTACACTTGAACTGATTTACAAAATAGAACAGAGTCACACATGCAGAAAACACACGATGGCTGCTTAATGGGAAAGGTGAGGTGAGGTAATGCATATAACAAGGGTTTCAAATTAGCTCAGATACCATTCCATAAACCAAATATGTAATAGACAAGACCCACTCCATGCTCAGAGAACTGAACACAACACCCGCTATTCACCGCATAAGAATATATCTGACTAGTAAGAATCTTAAAATATGTATTGATATCTCTCTGTAAGTGTGTCAAGTGGCTGTAAAGCGTCATAAACAGAGCCGTGAAAAGCAGCCAAACCCCATTATAAAAATAAATTACTTTTAAAAACCCATGAAAAAACACAGTGAAAGAGCAAGAAATACTTACACAATTCGTTCAGGGGCAGTGATGCAAACTGGATTTACCATATCTAGACCCACAGCTGGATGAGACATAAGGGTGGACACTCTTGGGGCTGAGAGGTTTGGTGAGGTTGGGTAAGCAAACGCAGACCCTTCACAGTAATACTGCGTGGTACCCATCCCATGTGTCCCAAATCTCCAAGTCCAATGGCGTCTTCCTACCTCGAAAACATGCAAGAGAAACCCAGAAGATGGTACACCGTGTGATGGGGAAAGGTTTCTAAAACGTACCTCATTCCTCATCTCCTTGTGCTTGGGTTCGCCATTCCAGCCACTATACTAGCAATCTCACTACTTGGAGCATCAGCACCTTTAACCTCTTGTTCCGTACAGTTTGCAATTTGTCCTGAGGGTGAACGGGAAGAGGGGGAACCAATGAGAGACTAGCTCTAGGTGTTGGAACAGGCACAGGTCACTCTATTTTCCCATCGGGAAGAAGAATTAAACATAGGCTCTGCCTTCCCTCCGGAACCAGAATAGTGCCTGAAACAAACCTGCGCTTTTGCGGAGAGCTCCCAAAAAAGCGAGTTGAAAAATGGAGCTCAAGGGCACAGCAATTCACAAACCTGCAGAGTTATAAATGATATCACTCATTCACAAATATATTGAGGGAAGGCAACGAAGAGGATTTGAAAGCAAGGCAGAATTGCAGGAAACAGATTTCAGGAGGTAGATGCGAATCGCCTTTAAAGCACATGAAAAGCTGCAAAACGTGGACAATGATGCCCTTGGCTAAAAAGGGCGTATGCGTTTTTTCCTGAATATATTCAGGAAAAAACGCATACGCCCTTTTTGGCCAACCAAGCAACCTGGAAAGGCAAATCAGCGCTACAAAGAAGTCTCGCTTCCCATCGGTCAAAAGGGCCATGCTGAAAAACGTGTAAAATCCAGAAATGCAGGACAGACCGTGGAGAAATGTGAGCCTTGCTATGCTCCTGGGTGGGATGTAAATTGCCAACAGCCACTCTGGAGAAGTGTACGGTGTGTCCTGAAACATCTAAAAAACACAGCTTAGAGAGCATAGGGCACTTCCACGCATGGGGTATAAATCGGGAAAATGAAAAATCAGCAAGATACAGGCACCCCAACGTTTAGGGGTACTCTGTTGACAAGGACCTCAACTTCATTCCACCTTAAATATCCAGGATAGAGAAAAATGGATAAAGAAGTTGTGGTCCTTATGTACAATGGAATATCATTCAGCCATGAAATCAATGTCATAATGCTAGTAGCTGCATGATGAGTGGATTTAGGTACGACGATTCTAAGTGAAATAAGTCACACAGAAAACGGCACTTATCATAAGATATCACTTATAGAGGGAATGTAAAAACCGTTACACTTGAACTGAATTACTAAACAGAACAGAGTCACATATTTAGAAAACAGACTATGGCTGCTTAACGGGAAAGGTGAGGTGGGGTGATACATAAAACAAGAGTTTCAAATTAGCTCAGATACCATTCCATAAACCCAATATGTTATAGACAAGACCTACTCCTTGCTCAGAGAACTGGACTCAACACGCCTGATTCACCGCACAAGAATATATCTGACTAGTAATAATCTTAAAACCTATGAATTGATATCTCTCTGTTAGTGTGTCAAGTGGATGTAAAGCAGCATAAACACAGCCGTGAAAAGCAGCTAAAGCCCATTATAAAAATAAATTACTTTTAAAAACCCATGAAACAAAGACAGTGAAAGAGAGAGAAATTCTTACACAATTCGTTCAGGGGCTGTGATGCAACCTGGATTGACCATATCTAGACCCACAGCTGGATGAGACATAAGGGTGGACACTCTTGGGGCTGAGAGGTTTGGTGAAGTTGGGTGAGCAAACGCAGACCCTTTAAAGTAATACTGCGTGCTACCCATCGCATGGGTCCCAAATCTCCAGGTTCAAGGGCATCTTCCTACATCGAAAACAGGCATGAGAAACCCAGAAGATGGTACACCGTGTGATGGGGAAAGGTTTCTAAAACGCACCTCATTTCTCATCTCCTTGTGCTCGGGTTCGCCATTCCAGCCACTTTACTAGCAATCTCCCTACGTGGAGCATCAGCACCTTTAACCTCCTGTTCCGTACAGGTTGCAATTTGTCCTGAGGATGAATGGGAAGACGGGGAACCAATGAGAGACTAGCTCTTGGTTTTGGGACAGGCACATGTCACTCTATTTTCCCTTAAAGAAGAAGAATTAACCACAGGCTCAGCCTGCCCCCCGGAACCAGAACAGGGCCTGAAGCCATCCTGCGCTTTTGCGGCCAGCTCCCAAAAAAGCGAGTTGTAAAATGGAGCTTCAGGGCACAGCAATTCACAAACCTGCAGAGTTATAAATGATAACTCTCATCCACAAATATATTGAGGGAAGGCAAAGAAGAGGATTTGAAATCAAGGCAGAATTGCAGGAAACAGATTTCAGGAGGTAGATTCGAATCGCCTTTAAAGCACATGAAAAGCGGCAAAACGTTGACAATGATGCCCTTGGCCAAAAAGGGCGTATGCGTTTTTTCCTGAATATATTCAGGAAAAAACGCATACGCCCTTTTTGGCCAACCAAGCAACCTGGAAAGGCAAATCAGCGCTACAAAGAAGTCTCGCTTCCCATCCATCAAAAAGGCCATGCTGAAAAAAGTGTCAAAACCAGAAATGCAGGACAGGCCATGGAGAAATGGGAGCCTTGCTACACTGATGGGCGGGATGTAAATTGCCAACAGCCACTCTGGAGAAAGGTACGGTGTGTCCTGAAACAGCTAAAAAACACAGCTTAGAGAGCACAGGGCACTTCCACGCATGGGGGTATAAAGAGGGAAAATTAAAAATCAGCAAGACACAAGCACCCCAAAGTTTAGGGCTGCTCTGTTGACAAGGACCTCCACTTCATTCCACCTTAAATATCCCAGGAAAGCGAAAAATGGATAAAAAAGTTGTAGACCTTATGTACAATGGAATATCACTCAGCCATGAAATCAATATCATAAGGCTAGTAGCAGCATGATGAGTGGATTTAGGTACGACGATTCTAAGTGAAATAAGTCACACAGAAAAGGACACTTCTCATAAGGTGTCACTTATAGAGGGAATGTAAAAACCGTTACACTTGAACTGAATTACAAAACAGAACAGAGTCTCACATGCAGAAAACACACTATGGCTGCTTAACTGGAAAGGTGAGGTGGGGTGATACATAAAACAAGAGTTTCAAATTAGCTCAGATACCGTTCCATAAACCCAATATGTAATAGACAAAACCTACTCCTTGCTCAGAGAACTGGACTCAACACGCCTGATTCACCGCACAAGAATATATCTGACTAGTAATAATCTTAAAACCTATGAATTGATATCTCTCTGTTAGTGTGTCAAGTGGGTGTAAAGTGGCATAAGCACAGCCGTGAAAAGCAGCTAAAGCCCATTATAAAAATAAATTACTTTTAAATACCCATGAAACAAAGACAGTGAAAGAGAGAGAAATTCTTACACAATTCGTTCAGGGGCTGTGATGCAACCTGGATTGACCATATCTAAACCCACAGCTGGATGAGACATAAGGGTGGACACTCTTGGGGCTGAGAGGTTTGGTGAAGTTGGGTGAGCAAACGCAGACCCTTTAAATAATACTGCGTGCTACCCATCGCATGGGTCCCAAATCTCCAGGTTCAAGGGCATCTTCCTATATCGAAAACAGGCATGAGAAACCCAGAAGATGGTAGACCGTGTGATGGGGAAAGGTTTCTAAAACGCACCTCATTTCTCATCTCCTTGTGCTCGGGTTCGCCATTCCAGCCACTTTACTAGCAATCTCCCTACGTGGAGCATCAGCACCTTTAACCTCCTGTTCCGTACAGGTTGCAATTTGTCCTGAGGATGAATGGGAAGACGGGGAACCAATGAGAGACTAGCTCTTGGTGTTGGGACAGGCACAGGTCACTCTATTTTCCCATCAAGAAGAAGAATTAACCACAGGCTCAGCCTGCCCCCCGGAACCAGAACAGGGCCTGAAGCCATCCTGCGCTTTTGCGGCCAGCTCCCAAAAAAGCGAGTTGTAAAATGGAGCTTCAGGGCACAGCAATTCACAAACCTGCAGAGTTATAAATGATAACTCTCGTCCACAAATATATTGAGGGAAGGCAAAGAAGAGGATTTGAAATCAAGGCAGAATTGCAGGAAACAGATTTCAGGAGGTAGATTCGAATCGCATTTAAAGCACATGAAAAGCGGCAAAACGTTGACAATGATGCCCTTGGCCAAAAAGGGCGTATGCGTTTTTTCCTGAATATATTCAGGAAAAAATGCATACGCCCTTTTTGGCCAACCAAGCAACCTGGAAAGGCAAATCAGCGCTACAAAGAAGTCTCGCTTCCCATTGGTCAAAAGGGCCATTCTGAAAAAAGTGTCAAAACCAGAAATGCAGGACAGGCCATGGAGAAATGGGAGCCTTGCTACACTGATGGGCGGGATGTAAATTGCCAACAGCCACTCTGGAGAAGGGTACGGTGTGTCCTGAACCATCTAAAACACACAGCCTAGAGAGGATAGGGCACTTCCACTCATGGGGGTATAAATTGGGAAAATTAAAAATCAGCAAGACACAAGCACTCCAAAGTTTAGGGCTGCTCTGTTGCCAAGGACCTCCACTTCATCCCACCTTAAATATCCCAGGAAAGAGAAAAATGGATAAAGAATTTGTGGTAATTATGTACAATGGAATATCACTCATCCATGAAATCAATGTCATAAGGCTAGTAGCAGCATGATGAGTGGATTTAGGTACGACGATTCTAAGTGAAATAAGTCACACAGAAAAGGTCATTTCTCATAAGATTTCACTTATAGAGGGAATGTAAAAACCGTTACACTTGAACTGAATTACAAAACAGATCAGAGTCACACATGCAGAAAACACACTATGGCTGCTTAACGGGAAAGGTGAGGTGGGGTGATACATAAAACAAGGGTTTCAAATTAACTCAGATACCGTTCCTTAAACCCAATATGTAATAGACAAGACCTACTCCTTGCTCAGGAAATGGACTCTACACCCCCTATTAACCGCAAAAGGATATATCTGACTAGTAAGAATTTTAAAACCTGTGTATTGATATATCACTGCAAATGTGTAAAGTGGCATAATCACAGGAGTGAAAAGCAGCTATACCGCATCATAAAAATAAATTACTTTTAAAACCCCATTGAACAAAGACAGTGAAAAAGAGAGAAATTCTTACAGAATTCGTTCAGGGGCTTTGATGCCACCTGGATTGACCATATCTAGACCCACAGCTGGATGAGTCATATGGGTGTACACTCTTGGGGCTGAGAGGTTTGGTGAGGTTGGATGAACAAACGCAGACCCTTAAAATAATACTGCGAGTTACCCCTCCTATGGGTCCCTAATCTCCATGTTCAAGGGCATCTTCCTACATCGAAAACATGCATGAGAAACCCAGAAGATGGTACAGCGTGTGATGGCGAAAGGTTTCTAAAACGCACCTCATTTCTCATCTCCTTGTGCTAGGGTTCCCCATTCCAGTCGCTTTACTAGCAATTTCCCTACTTGGAGCATCAGCACCTTTAACCTCCTGTTCCGTACAGATGGCAATTTGTCCTGAGGGTGAACGGGAATAGGGGCAACCAATGAGACACTAGCTCTAGGTTTTGGAAGAGGCACAGGTCACTCTATTTTCCCATCAAGAAGAAGAATTAACCACAGGCTCAGCCTGCCCCCCGGAACCAGAACAGGGCCTGAAGCCATCCTGCGCTTTTGCGGCCAGCTCCCAAAAAAGCGAGTTGTAAAATGGAGCTTCAGGGCACAGCAATTCACAAACCTGCAGAGTTATAAATGATAACTCTCGTCCACAAATATATTGAGGGAAGGCAAAGAAGAGGATTTGAAATCAAGGCAGAATTGCAGGAAACAGATTTCAGGAGGTAGATTCGAATCGCATTTAAAGCACATGAAAAGCGGCAAAACGTTGACAATGATGCCCTTGGCCAAAAAGGGCGTATGCGTTTTTTCCTGAATATATTCAGGAAAAAATGCATACGCCCTTTTTGGCCAACCAAGCAACCTGGAAAGGCAAATCAGCGCTACAAAGAAGTCTCGCTTCCCATTGGTCAAAAGGGCCATTCTGAAAAAAGTGTCAAAACCAGAAATGCAGGACAGGCCATGGAGAAATGGGAGCCTTGCTACACTGATGGGCGGGATGTAAATTGCCAACAGCCACTCTGGAGAAGGGTACGGTGTGTCCTGAACCATCTAAAACACACAGCCTAGAGAGGATAGGGCACTTCCACTCATGGGGGTATAAATTGGGAAAATTAAAAATCAGCAAGACACAAGCACTCCAAAGTTTAGGGCTGCTCTGTTGCCAAGGACCTCCACTTCATCCCACCTTAAATATCCCAGGAAAGAGAAAAATGGATAAAGAATTTGTGGTAATTATGTACAATGGAATATCACTCATCCATGAAATCAATGTCATAAGGCTAGTAGCAGCATGATGAGTGGATTTAGGTACGACGATTCTAAGTGAAATAAGTCACACAGAAAAGGTCATTTCTCATAAGATTTCACTTATAGAGGGAATGTAAAAACCGTTACACTTGAACTGAATTACAAAACAGATCAGAGTCACACATGCAGAAAACACACTATGGCTGCTTAACGGGAAAGGTGAGGTGGGGTGATACATAAAACAAGGGTTTCAAATTAGCTCAGATACCGTTCCTTAAACCCAATATGTAATAGACAAGACCTACTCCTTGCTCAGGAAATGGACTCTACACCCCCTATTAACCGCAAAAGGATATATCTGACTAGTAAGAATTTTAAAACCTGTGTATTGATATATCACTGCAAATGTGTAAAGTGGCATAATCACAGGAGTGAAAAGCAGCTATACCGCATCATAAAAATAAATTACTTTTAAAACCCCATTGAACAAAGACAGTGAAAAAGAGAGAAATTCTTACAGAATTCGTTCAGGGGCTTTGATGCCACCTGGATTGACCATATCTAGACCCACAGCTGGATGAGTCATATGGGTGTACACTCTTGGGGCTGAGAGGTTTGGTGAGGTTGGATGAACAAACGCAGACCCTTAAAATAATACTGCGAGTTACCCCTCCTATGGGTCCCTAATCTCCATGTTCAAGGGCATCTTCCTACATCGAAAACATGCATGAGAAACCCAGAAGATGGTACAGCGTGTGATGGCGAAAGGTTTCTAAAACGCACCTCATTTCTCATCTCCTTGTGCTAGGGTTCCCCATTCCAGTCGCTTTACTAGCAATTTCCCTACTTGGAGCATCAGCACCTTTAACCTCCTGTTCCGTACAGATGGCAATTTGTCCTGAGGGTGAACGGGAATAGGGGCAACCAATGAGAGACTAGCTCTAGGTTTTGGAAGAGGCACAGGTCACTCTATTTTCCCATCGGGAAGAAAAATTAAACATAGGCTCAGCCTTCCCCCCGGAACCAGAATAGGGCCTGAAGCAATCCTGTGCTTCTGCAGTCAGCTCCCTAAAAAGCGAGTTGAAAAATGGGGGTCAGGGTCACTGCAATTCACAAACCTGCAGAGTTATAAATGATAACTCTCATCCACAAATATATTGAGGGAAGGCAGCGAAGAGGATTTGAAAGCAAGGCAGAATTGTCGGAAACAGATTTCAGAAGGTAGATTCGAATCGCCTTTAACGCACATGAAAAGAGGCAAAACGTCGACAATGATGCCCTTGGCCAAAAGGGCGTATGCGGTTTTTCCTGAATATATTCAGGAAAAAATGCACACGCCCTTTTTGGCCAACCAAGCAACCTGGATATGCAAATCAGCGGTACAAAGAAGTATCGCTTCCATTTGGTCAAAAGTGCCATGCTGAAAAAACTGAACAAACCAGAAATGCAGGACAGGCCATGGAGAAATGGGAGCCTTGCTCTTCTGATGGACGGGATATAAATTGCCAACAGCCACTCTGGAGAAGTGTACGGTGTGTCCTGAAACTTCTAAAAAACACAGCTTAGAGAGCATAGGGCACTTCCACTCATGGGTGTATAAATTGGGAAAACCAAAAATCAGCAGGACACAGGCACCCCAAAATTTAGGGCTACTCTGTTGACAGGATCCTCCACTTCATTCCACCTTAAATATCCAAGGAAAGAGAAAAATGGATAAAGAAGTTGTGTTCCTTATGTACAATGGAATATCATTCAGCCATGAAATCAATTTCATAAGGCTAGTAGCAGCAGGAGGAGTGGATTTAGGTACGACGATTCTAAGTGAAATTAGTCACACAGAAAAAGACACTTATCATAAGATATCACTTATAGAGAGAATGTAAAATCCGTTACACTTGAACTGATTTACAAAATAGAACAGAGTCACACATGCAGAAAACACACGATGGCTGCTTAATGGGAAAGGTGAGGTGAGGTAATGCATATAACAAGGGTTTCAAATTAGCTCAGATACCATTCCATAAACCAAATATGTAATAGACAAGACCCACTCCATGCTCAGAGAACTGAACACAACACCCGCTATTCACCGCATAAGAATATATCTGACTAGTAAGAATCTTAAAATATGTATTGATATCTCTCTGTAAGTGTGTCAAGTGGCTGTAAAGCGTCATAAACAGAGCCGTGAAAAGCAGCCAAACCCCATTATAAAAATAAATTACTTTTAAAAACCCATGAAAAAACACAGTGAAAGAGCAAGAAATACTTACACAATTCGTTCAGGGGCAGTGATGCAAACTGGATTTACCATATCTAGACCCACAGCTGGATGAGACATAAGGGTGGACACTCTTGGGGCTGAGAGGTTTGGTGAGGTTGGGTAAGCAAACGCAGACCCTTCACAGTAATACTGCGTGGTACCCATCCCATGTGTCCCAAATCTCCAAGTCCAATGGCGTCTTCCTACCTCGAAAACATGCAAGAGAAACCCAGAAGATGGTACACCGTGTGATGGGGAAAGGTTTCTAAAACGTACCTCATTCCTCATCTCCTTGTGCTTGGGTTCGCCATTCCAGCCACTATACTAGCAATCTCACTACTTGGAGCATCAGCACCTTTAACCTCTTGTTCCGTACAGTTTGCAATTTGTCCTGAGGGTGAACGGGAAGAGGGGGAACCAATGAGAGACTAGCTCTAGGTGTTGGAACAGGCACAGGTCACTCTATTTTCCCATCGGGAAGAAGAATTAAACATAGGCTCTGCCTTCCCTCCGGAACCAGAATAGTGCCTGAAACAAACCTGCGCTTTTGCGGAGAGCTCCCAAAAAAGCGAGTTGAAAAATGGAGCTCAAGGGCACAGCAATTCACAAACCTGCAGAGTTATAAATGATATCACTCATTCACAAATATATTGAGGGAAGGCAACGAAGAGGATTTGAAAGCAAGGCAGAATTGCAGGAAACAGATTTCAGGAGGTAGATGCGAATCGCCTTTAAAGCACATGAAAAGCTGCAAAACGTGGACAATGATGCCCTTGGCCAAAAAGGGCGTATGCGTTTTTTCCTGAATATATTCAGGAAAAAACGCATACGCCCTTTTTGGCCAACCAAGCAACCTGGAAAGGCAAATCAGCGCTACAAAGAAGTCTCGCTTCCCATCGGTCAAAAGGGCCATGCTGAAAAACGTGTAAAATCCAGAAATGCAGGACAGACCGTGGAGAAATGTGAGCCTTGCTATGCTCCTGGGTGGGATGTAAATTGCCAACAGCCACTCTGGAGAAGTGTACGGTGTGTCCTGAAACATCTAAAAAACACAGCTTAGAGAGCATAGGGCACTTCCACGCATGGGGTATAAATCGGGAAAATGAAAAATCAGCAAGATACAGGCACCCCAACGTTTAGGGGTACTCTGTTGACAAGGACCTCAACTTCATTCCACCTTAAATATCCAGGATAGAGAAAAATGGATAAAGAAGTTGTGGTCCTTATGTACAATGGAATATCATTCAGCCATGAAATCAATGTCATAATGCTAGTAGCTGCATGATGAGTGGATTTAGGTACGACGATTCTAAGTGAAATAAGTCACACAGAAAACGGCACTTATCATAAGATATCACTTATAGAGGGAATGTAAAAACCGTTACACTTGAACTGAATTACTAAACAGAACAGAGTCACATATTTAGAAAACAGACTATGGCTGCTTAACGGGAAAGGTGAGGTGGGGTGATACATAAAACAAGAGTTTCAAATTAGCTCAGATACCATTCCATAAACCCAATATGTTATAGACAAGACCTACTCCTTGCTCAGAGAACTGGACTCAACACGCCTGATTCACCGCACAAGAATATATCTGACTAGTAATAATCTTAAAACCTATGAATTGATATCTCTCTGTTACTGTGTCAAGTGGGTGTAAAGCGGCATAAACACAGCCGTGAAAAGCAGCTAAAGCCCATTATAAAAATAAATTACTTTTAAAAACCCATGAAACAAAGACAGTGAAAGAGAGAGAAATTCTTACACAATTCGTTCAGGGGCTGTGATGCAACCTGGATTGACCATATCTAGACCCACAGCTGGATGAGACATAAGGGTGGACACTCTTGGGGCTGAGAGGTTTGGTGAAGTTGGGTGAGCAAACGCAGACCCTTTAAAGTAATACTGCGTGCTACCCATCGCATGGGTCCCAAATCTCCAGGTTCAAGGGCATCTTCCTACATCGAAAACAGGCATGAGAAACCCAGAAGATGGTACACCGTGTGATGGGGAAAGGTTTCTAAAACGCACCTCATTTCTCATCTCCTTGTGCTCGGGTTCGCCATTCCAGCCACTTTACTAGCAATCTCCCTACGTGGAGCATCAGCACCTTTAACCTCCTGTTCCGTACAGGTTGCAATTTGTCCTGAGGATGAATGGGAAGACGGGGAACCAATGAGAGACTAGCTCTTGGTTTTGGGACAGGCACATGTCACTCTATTTTCCCTTAAAGAAGAAGAATTAACCACAGGCTCAGCCTGCCCCCCGGAACCAGAACAGGGCCTGAAGCCATCCTGCGCTTTTGCGGCCAGCTCCCAAAAAAGCGAGTTGTAAAATGGAGCTTCAGGGCACAGCAATTCACAAACCTGCAGAGTTATAAATGATAACTCTCATCCACAAATATATTGAGGGAAGGCAAAGAAGAGGATTTGAAATCAAGGCAGAATTGCAGGAAACAGATTTCAGGAGGTAGATTCGAATCACCTTTAAAGCACATGAAAAGCGGCAAAACGTTGACAATGATGCCCTTGGCCAAAAAGGGCGTATGCGTTTTTTCCTGAATATATTCAGGAAAAAACGCATACGCCCTTTTTGGCCAACCAAGCAACCTGGAAAGGCAAATCAGCGCTACAAAGAAGTCTCGCTTCCCATCCATCAAAAAGGCCATGCTGAAAAAAGTGTCAAAACCAGAAATGCAGGACAGGCCATGGAGAAATGGGAGCCTTGCTACACTGATGGGCGGGATGTAAATTGCCAACAGCCACTCTGGAGAAAGGTACGGTGTGTCCTGAAACAGCTAAAAAACACAGCTTAGAGAGCACAGGGCACTTCCACGCATGGGGGTATAAAGAGGGAAAATTAAAAATCAGCAAGACACAAGCACCCCAAAGTTTAGGGCTGCTCTGTTGACAAGGACCTCCACTTCATTCCACCTTAAATATCCCAGGAAAGCGAAAAATGGATAAAAAAGTTGTAGACCTTATGTACAATGGAATATCACTCAGCCATGAAATCAATATCATAAGGCTAGTAGCAGCATGATGAGTGGATTTAGGTACGACGATTCTAAGTGAAATAAGTCACACAGAAAAGGACACTTCTCATAAGGTGTCACTTATAGAGGGAATGTAAAAACCGTTACACTTGAACTGAATTACAAAACAGAACAGAGTCTCACATGCAGAAAACACACTATGGCTGCTTAACTGGAAAGGTGAGGTGGGGTGATACATAAAACAAGAGTTTCAAATTAGCTCAGATACCTTTCCATAAACCCAATATGTAATAGAAAAAACCTACTCCTTGCTCAGAGAACTGGACTCAACACGCCCGATTCACCGCACAAGAATATATCTGACTAGTAATAATCTTAAAACCTATGTATTGATATCTCTCTATTAGTGTTTCAAGTGGGTGTAAAGCGGCATAAACACAGCCGTGAAAACCAGCTAAACCCCATTATAAAAATAAATTAATTTTAAAAACCCATGAAACAAAGACAGGGAAAGAGAGAGAAATTCTTACACAATTCGTTCAGGGGCTTTGATGCAACCTGGATTGACCATATGTAGACCCACAGCTGGATGAGACATAAGGGTGGACACTCTTGGGGCTGAGAGGTTTGGTGAAGTTGGGTGAGCAAACGCAGACCCTTTAAAGTAGTACTGCGTGCTACCCGTCGCATGGGTCCCAAATCTCCAGGTTCAAGGGCATCTTCCTACATCGAAAACAGGCATGAGAAACCCAGAAGATGGTACACCGTGTGATGGGGAAAGGTTTCTAAAACGCACCTCATTTCTCATCTCCTTGTGCTCGGGTTTGCCATTCCAGCCACTTTATTAGCAATCTCCCTACGTGGAGCATCAGCACCTTTAACCTCCTGTTCCGTACAGGTTGCAATTTGTCCTGAGGATGAATGGGAAGACGGGGAACCAATGAGAGACTAGCTCTTGGTGTTGGGACAGGCACAGGTCACTCTATTTTCCCATCAGGAAGAAGAATTAACCACAGGCTCACCCTGCCCACTGGAACCAGAACAGGGCCTGAAGCCATCCTGCGCTTTTGCGGCCAGCTCCCAAAAAAGCGAGTTGTAAAATGGAGCTTCAGGGCACAGCAATTCACAAACCTGCAGAGTTATAAATGATAACTCTCGTCCACAAATATATTGAGGGAAAGCAAAGAAGAGGATTTGAAATCAAGGCAGAATTGCAGGAAACAGATTTCAGGAGGTAGATTCGAATCGCCTTTAAAGCACATGAAAAGCGGCAAAATGTTGACAATGATGCCCTTGGCCAAAAAGGGCGTATGCGTTTTTTCCTGAATATATTCAGGAAAAAACGCATACGCCCTTTTTGGCCAACCAAGCAACCTAGAAAGGCAAATCAGCACTACAAGAAGTCTCACTTCCCATCGGTCAAAAGGGCCATGCTGAAAAAAGTGTGAAAACCAGAAATGCAGGACAGGCCATGGAGAAATGGGAGCCTTGCTACACTGATGGACGGGATGTAAATTGCCAACAGCCACTCTGGAGAAGGGTACGGTGTGTCCTGAAACATATAAAAAACACAGCTTAGAGAGCATAGGGCACTTCCACTCATGGGGGTATAAATTGGGAAAATTAAAAATCAGCAAGACACAAGCACTCCAAAGTTTAGGGCTGCTCTGTTGCCAAGGACCTCCACT
Source organism: Balaenoptera physalus (assembly GCF_965194825.1). NCBI lineage: Eukaryota > Metazoa > Chordata > Mammalia > Artiodactyla > Balaenopteridae > Balaenoptera > Balaenoptera physalus. The sequence goes on along the minus strand of NW_028126181.1, from coordinate 302,921 downwards.
TCATCCCACCTTAAATATCCCAGGAAAGAGAAAAATGGATAAAGAAGTTGTGGTAATTATGTACAATGGAATATCACTCATCCATGAAATCAATGTCATAAGGCTAGTAGCAGCATGATGAGTGGATTTAGATACGACGATTCTAAGTGAAATAAGTCACACAGAAAAGGTCATTTCTCATAAGATATCACTTATAGAGGGAATGTAAAAACCGTTACACTTGAACTGAATTACAAAACAGAACAGAGTCACACATGCAGAAAACACACTATGGCTGCTTAACGGGAAAGGTGAGGTGGGGTGATACATAAAACAAGGGTTTCAAATTAGCTCAGATATCGTTCCTTAAACACAATATGTAATAGACAAGACCTACTCCTTGCTCAGGAAATGGACTCTACACCCCCTATTAACGGCAAAAGGATATATCTGACTAGTAAGAATCTTAAAACCTGTGTATTGATATATCACTGTAAATGTGTAAAGTGGCATAATCACAGGAGTGAAAAGCAGCTATACCGCATCATAAAAATAAATTACTTTTAAAACCCCATTGAACAAAGACAGTGAAAAAGAGAGAAATTCTTACAGAATTCGTTCAGGGGCTTTGATGCCACCTGGATTGACCATATCTAGACCCACAGCTGGATGAGACATATGGGTGGACACTCTTGGGGCTGAGAGGTTTGGTGAGGTTGGATGAGCAAACGCAGACCCTTAAAATAATACTGCGAGTTACCCCTCCTATGGGTCCCTAATCTCCAGGTTCAAGGGCATCTTCCTACATCGAAAACATGCATGAGAAACCCAGAAGATGGTACAGCGTGTGATGGCGAAAGGTTTCTAAAACGCACCTCATTTCTCATCTCCTTGTGCTAGGGTTCCCCATTCCAGTCGCTTTACTAGCAATTTCCCTACTTGGAGCATCAGCACCTTTAACCTCCTGTTCCGTACAGATGGCAATTTGTCCTGAGGGTGAACGGGAATAGGGGCAACCAATGAGAGACTAGCTCTAGGTGTTGGAACAGGCACAGGTCACTCTATTTTCCCATCGGGAAGAAAAATTAAACATAGGCTCAGACTTCCCCCAGGAACCAGAATAGGGCCTGAAGCAATCCTGTGCTTCTGCAGTCAGCTCCCTAAAAAGCGAGTTGAAAAATGGGGGTCAGGGGCACTGCAATTCACAAACCTGCAGAGTTATAAATGATAACTCTCATCCACAAATATATTGAGGGAAGGCAGCAAAGAGGATTTGAAAGCAAGGCAGAATTGTCGGAAACAGATTTCAGAAGGTAGATTCGAATCGCCTTTAACGCACATGAAAAGAGGCAAAACGTCGACAATGATGCCCTTGGCCAAAAGGGCGTATGCGGTTTTTCCTGAATATATTCAGGAAAAAACGCATACGCCCTTTTTGGCCAACCAAGCAACCTGGATATGCAAATCAGCGGTACAAAGAAGTATCGCTTCCATTTGGTCAAAAGTGCCATGCTGAAAAAACTGAACAAACCAGAAATGCAGGACAGGCCATGGAGAAATGGGAGCCTTGCTCTTCTGATGGACGGGATGTAAATTGCCAACAGCCACTCTGGAGAACTGTACGGTGTGTCCTGAAACTTCTAAAAAACACAGCTTAGAGAGCATAGGGCACTTCCACTCATGGGTGTATAAATTGGGAAAACCAAAAATCAGCAGGACACAGGCACCCCAAAGTTTAGGGCTACTCTGTTGACAGGATGCTCCACTTCATTCCACCTTAAATATCCAAGGAAACAGAAAAATGGATAAAGAAGTTGTGTTACTTATGTACAATGGAATATCATTCAGCCATGAAATCAATGTCATAAGGCTAGTAGCAGCAGGAGGAGTGGATTTAGGTACGACGATTCTAAGTGAAATTAGTCACACAGAAAAAGACACTTATCATAAGATATCACTTATAGAGAGAATGTAAAATCCGTTACACTTGAACTGATTTACAAAATAGAACAGAGTCACACATGCAGAAAACACACGATGGCTGCTTAATGGGAAAGGTGAGGTGAGGTAATGCATATAACAAGGGTTTCAAATTAGCTCAGATACCATTCCATAAACCAAATATGTAATAGACAAGACCCACTCCATGCTCAGAGAACTGAACACAACACCCGCTATTCACCGCATAAGAATATATCTGACTAGTAAGAATCTTAAAATATGTATTGATATCTCTCTGTAAGTGTGTCAAGTGGCTGTAAAGCGTCATAAACACAGCCGTGAAAACCAGCCAAACCCCATTATAAAAATAAATTACTTTTAAAAATCCATGAAAAAAGACAGTGAAAGAGCAAGAAATACTTACACAATTCGTTCAGGGGCAGTGATGCAAACTGGATTTACCATATCTAGACCCACAGCTGGATGAGACATAAGGGTGGACACTCTTAGGGCTGAGAGGTTTGGTGAGGTTGGGTAAGCAAATGCAGACCCTTCACAGTAATACTGCGTGGTACCCATCCCAAGTGTCCCAAATCTCCAAGTCCAATGGCGTCTTCCTACCTCGAAAACATGCAAGAGAAACCCAGAAGATGGTACACCGTGTGATGGGGAAAGGTTTCTAAAACGTACCTCATTCCTCATCTCCTTGTGCTTGGGTTCGGCATTCCAGCCGCTATACTAGCAATCTCACTACTTGGAGCATCAACACCTTTAACCTCTTGTTCCGTACAGTTTGCAATTTGTCCTGAGGGTGAACGGGAAGAGGGGGAACCAATGAGAGACTAGCTCTAGGTGTTGGAACAGGCACAGGTCACTCTATTTTCCCATCGGGAAGAAGAATTAAACATAGGCTCTGCCTTCCCTCCGGAACCAGAATAGTGCCTGAAACAAACCTGCGCTTTTGCGGAGAGCTCCCAAAAAAGCGAGTTGAAAAATGGAGCTCAAGGGCACAGCAATTCACAAACCTGCAGAGTTATAAATGATAACACTCATTCACAAATATATTGAGGGAAGGCAACGAAGAGGATTTGAAAGCAAGGCAGAATTGCAGGAAACAGATTTCAGGAGGTAGATGCGAATCGCCTTTAAAGCACATGAAAAGCTGCAAAACGTGGACAATGATGCCCTTGGCCAAAAAGGGCGTATGCGTTTTTTCCTGAATATATTCAGGAAAAAACGCATACGCCCTTTTTGGCCAACCAAGCAACCTGGAAAGGCAAATCAGCGCTACAAAGAAGTCTCGCTTCCCATCGGTCAAAAGGGCCATGCTGAAAAACGTGTAAAATCCAGAAATGCAGGACAGACCGTGGAGAAATGTGAGCCTTGCTATGCTCCTGGGTGGGATGTAAATTGCCAACAGCCACTCTGGAGAAGTGTACGGTGTGTCCTGAAACATCTAAAAAACACAGCTTAGAGAGCATAGGGCACTTCCACGCATGGGGTATAAATCGGGAAAATGAAAAATCAGCAAGATACAGGCACCCCAACATTTAGGGGTACTCTGTTGACAAGGACCTCCACTTCATTCCACCTTAAATATCCAGGAAAGAGAAAAATGGATAAAGAAGTTGTGGTCCTTATGTACAATGGAATATCATTCAGCCATGAAATCAATGTCATAATGCTAGTAGCTGCATGATGAGTGGATTTAGGTACGACGATTCTAAGTGAAATAAGTCACACAGAAAACGGCACTTATCATAAGATATCACTTATAGAGGGAATGTAAAAACCGTTACACTTGAACTGAATTACTAAACAGAACAGAGTCACATATTTAGAAAACAGACTATGGCTGCTTAACGGGAAAGCTGAGGTGGGGTGATACATAAAACAAGAGTTTCAAATTAGCTCAGATACTGTTCCATAAACCCAATATGTAATAGACAAGACCTACTCCTTGCTCAGTGAAGTGGACGCAACACCCCCTATTTAACGAAGAAGAATATATCTGACTAGTAAAAATCTTAAAACCTATGTATTGATATCTCTCTGTAAGTGAAAGAAGTGGATGTAAATTGGCATAAACACAGCAGTGAAAATCAGGTAAACCCCATTATAAAAATAAATTACTTTAAAAAACCCAAAAAACAAAGAGAGTGATAGAGGGAGAAATTTTTACATAATTCGTTCCGGGGCTGTGATGCAACCTGGTGTGACCATATCTAGACCCACAGCTGGATGAGAAATAAAGCTGGACACTCTTGGGGGTGAAGGTCTCTTTCCCTATTTACCAGATTGGGGAACGTAGAAAGGCTGCCGCCCTCTTGCCGTTACCTGTAAAAGCAGCTTTAAAACCTGTGCTAATGGTCACTTCATATGAACAAGTACTTCAGGGCTGTAAATGAAACCTGCCCTCAAAATGTCTTGACGGAGGTAATGGCCAAAAATTTTCAAAATGTGACACTTACTTTAAGAAAACACTTTGAACAACTAAGCTGTAATCACAGTTTGATAAATAAAAAGGGCATGCTTTAAAGCTCCATTTCAACAGATTATGGGACACATGCAAATTCAACCACAGAGAGGTATCAGCTCACACCTGTTAGAATAACCATCAGCAAGAAAACTACAAACAATAAATATTGAAGGTGTTTTGGAGAAATGCATACCCTCAATTTTAAGTGGGACGTAACCTGGAAAGAGCCACTAATGAACACTGAATGGTGGTGCCTTTAAAACGTACACACTGCGCTACCATATGATACAGCAAGCCCACTCCTTGGCCTATAACATAAGAAGATAGAACTGGAAAGACACAGGCAAGCAAATGTGCATTGCAGCAGTATTACAATAGCCAAGACATGGAGGCAACCAGAAAGTCCATCAACAGGTGCGTGGCCAAAGAAGAACTGGTACACGTACAGATGGACTATTAGCCAGGGAAAAAAATGAAACAATGCCATTTGCAGCACCATGTATGATTCTTGAGGTAATCAGGCAAATTGTACTAAGTCAGAAAGCAAAAGACACATATCCTATAATATCACTTATAGGTCTTAGCTAAAAATTGATACCAATGAAGATATTTCCACAGAGAAATGCAATCACAGGTTCATTAAACAAACTTATGGTTCACCAAATGGAAAGGTGTGAGGATTGGAGACATTAGGATATTGGGGTTAAGATAGATATAGAAACACATGTGAAATATGTAATCACCAAAGACCTACGTAATACCAAGACAAGACTACTCAACATTGTATCATAACCTACATGGGAAAATGATCCAAAGAAGAATAGATATATGTATATGTTTAAAAGAACCACATCTTGCACACCTAGAAGAAACAAAACATTTTAATTACACTTGCTCTGACAAAAAATAAAAATTAAATTAAAAAAAGAACAAGAAGTAATGAGACATAAACTTAAGGGGCTTTTTGCTGGCACATTGCATTCTAATTTACAATCAGAACATGACTTCCATTAAGGCTCTGTCATCACTAATAAAGCAGCTTTATAAGCAATGTTGAAGGTAGCTTAAAAGAAGTCTCACTAATTATTGATAGTAACAAGGAAACAAAGAAAAGTAAAAATCTCACTGCAAAAAGTATACATAGGGTAAGGATAGTAGATCAAACACTTATTAAACTTCTGTAAAGAATAAAAGACAACAGTCGTATGTTTTTTTAAAAAGAGAGGGCCCAAATAAATCTGAAATGAAAGAGATGATGTTACAACAGACACCACAGAAATACAAAGGATCCTAAGATACACACAGGGTAACTCAGGGCTCAGACTGGACAGAGCCCACTCTTCAGTCCCCTGTACATGACTTACAGGAGCCTCAGGAACTGAGGAGGGGCTCCCTGAGGAGAGGCTCAAGATAGAATATGGTAGGCATTAACATGACTGCATTCATCTTAAACATGCCTGAACTACATTCACACGAGATGATTTTGTCCTGTATGTACATCGGCACCTCTAGTTGGAACTGCAGATCTTTGGCTTCAACACCTCTACTGACAACATTAGTGTCACCTGCTGTGGACCGTCTCCTATAGGATTTCTAGAATCAGAAAACATCGAAGCTTCACAGGACCCAGAGTCTGTGCGACTCCACACAGAGAATCAGAGTCTCAACTCCACTCAGATACTCCACTCTTGGAAGGCACACACAAAGTAGTGTGCACATCAGGACCCAGGGGAAGGAGCAGTGACCCCGTAGGAGAATGACCAGAATTACCTGCTACTTTTATAGGGTCTCCTGCAGAGGCAGGTGGTGTCTGTGGCTGTGGCTCACCATGAGGACAACGACACTGGCAGCAGAAGTTCTGGGAAATACTCCTTGGTGTGAGCCCTCCCAGAGTCCGCCGTTAGCCCCACCAAGAGCAAGGTAGGCTCCAGTGCTGCGTCGCCTCAGGCCAAACAACCAACAGGGAGGGAACCCAGCCCCATGCATCAGCAGACAAGCGGATTAAACTTTTTATTAAAGTTTTATTTAATCCGTAGACAAGCAGATTAAAGCTCTGTCCACCAAAGCAACACCCAGCTCTACCCACCACCAGTCCCTCCCATCAGGAAGCTTGCACAAGCCTCTAAGATAGACTCATCCACTAGAGAGCAGACAGCAGAAGCAAGAAGAACTACAATTCTGCAGCCTGTGGAAGGAAAACCACATTCACAGAAAGATAGACAAAATGAAAAGGCAGAGGACATTATACCAGATCAAGGAACAAGATAAAACCCCAGAAAAAAAATGAAATGAGGTGGAGATAGGGAACCTTCCAGAAAAAGAATTCAGAATAATGATAGTGAAGTTGAGCCAAGACCTTGGAAAAAGAAAGGAGGCAAAGATCGAGAAGATGCAAGAAATGCTTAACAAAGACCTAGAAGAATTAAGGAACAAACACCTAGAAGAATTAAAGAACAAACAAACAGAGGTGAACAATGGAATAACTGAAATGAAAAATACACTAGAAGGAATCAGTAGCAGAATAACTGTGGCAGAAGAACGGATAAGTGACCTGGAAGACAGAAAGGTGGAAATCACTGCCATGGAACAGATTAAAGAAAAAGAATGAAAATAAATGAAGACACCCCAAGAGTCCTCTGGGACAACATTAAGCGCAACAACATTCGCATTATAGGGGTCCCAGAAGGAGAAGAGAGAGAGAAAGGACCCGAGAATATATTTGAAGAGATTATGGTCAAAAACTTCCCTAGCATGGGAAAAGAAATAGCCACCCAAGTCCAGAAGCACAGAGTGTCCCAGGCAGGATAAACCAAAGGAGAAAAATGACAAGACACATAGTAATCAAATTGACAAAAATTAATGACAAAGAGAAATGATTGAAAGCAGCAAGGGAAAAATGACAAATAACATACAAGGGAACTCCCATAAGGATAACAGCTGATTTCTCAGTAGAAAATCTACAAGCCAGAAGGAAGTGGCATGATAAATTTAAAGTGATGAAAGGGAAGAACCTACAACCAAGAGTACTCCACCCTGCAAAGAGGTCATTCAGATTTGATGGAGAAATCAAAAGCCTTACAGACAAGCAAAAGCTAAGAGAATTCAGCACCATGAAACCAGCTCTACACCAAATGCTGAAGGCCCTTCTCTAAGTGGGAAACACAAGAGAAGAAAAGGACCCACCAAGACAAACCTATAACAATTAAGAAAATAGTACTAGGAACATACATATCGATAATTACCTTAAAGGTGAATGCACTAAATGTTCCAACCAAAAGACACAGGCTCGCTGAATGGATACAAAAACAAGACCCATATATATGCTGTCTACAAGAGATCCATTTCAGAGCTAGGGACACATACAGACTCAAAGTGAGGCGATGGAAAAATATATTTTATGCAAATGAAAATCAAAAGAAAGCTGGAGTAGCAATACTCATATCAGATAAAATAGACTTTAAAATAAAGAATGTTACAAGAGACAAGGAAAGACACTACATAATGGTCAAGGGATCAATCCAAGAAGAAGATATAACAATTATAAATATATATGTACCCAAAATAGGAGCACCTCAATGTATAAGGCAACTGCTAACAGCTATAAAAGAGGAAATCGACAGTAACACAATAATAGCGGGGGACTTTAACAGCTCATTTACACCAGTGGAGATCAGCCAGACAGAAAATTAATAAGGAAACACAAGCTTTAAATGACACAATAGACCAGATAGAGTTAATTGATATTTATAGGACATTCCATCCAAAAGCAGCAGATTACACGTTCTTCTCAACTGCACACGGAACATGCTCCAGGATAGATCACATCTTGGGTCACAGATAAAGCCTCAGTAAATTTAAGAAAAGTGAAATCATATCAAGCAGCTGTTCCGACCACAATGCTATGAGATTAGAAATCAATTACATGAAAAAAAAAAAAGAAATCAATTACATGGAAAAAAACGTAAAAAACACAAACACATGGAGGCTAAACAATACGTTAATAAATAACCAAGGGATCACTTAGGAAATCAAAGAGGAAATCAAAAACTACCTAGAGACAAATGACAACAAAAACACGATGATCCAAAACCTATGGGATGCAGCAAAAGGAGTTCTAAGAGGGAAGTTTATAGCAATACAAGCCTACCTCAAGAAACAAGAAAAATCTCAAATAAATAATCTAACCTTACACCTAGAGGAACTAGAGAAAGAAGAACAAAACCCAAAGTTAGTAGAAGGAAAGAAATCATAAAGATCAGAGCGGAAATAAATGAAATAGAAACAAAGAAAACGAAAGCAAAGATCAATAAAACTAAAAGCTGGTTCTTTGAGAAGATAAGCAAAAATGATCAACCTTTAGCCAGACTCCAGAAAAAGAGGGAGAGGACGCAAATCAACAAAATTAGAAGTGAAAAAGCAGAAGTTACAACAGACACCACAGGAGTACAAAGCATCCTAAGAGACTACTACAAGCAACTCTAGGGCAATAAAATGGACAATCTGGAAGAAATGGGCAAATTCTTAGAAAGGGATAACCTTCTAAGACTGAACCAGGAAGAAATAGAAAATGTGAACAAACCTATCGCAAGCAATGAAATTGAAACTGTGATTAAAAATCTTCCAACAAACAAAAGTTCAGAACCAGATGGCATCACAGGTGAATTCTATCAAACATTTAGAGAAGAGCTAACACCCAACCTTCTCAAATTCTTCAAAACAATTGCAGGGGAAGGAACACTCCCAAACTCATTCTATGAGACCACCATCACCCTGATACCAAAATCAGACAGAGATACTACAAGGAAAGAAAATTATAGACCAATATCACTGATGAATATAGATGTAAAAATCCTCAACAAAATACTAGCAAACAGAATCGAACAACACATTAAAAGGATCATACACCATGATCAAGTGGGGTTTATCCCAGGGATGCAAGGATTCTTCAATATACACAAATCAATGTGATACACCATATTAACAAATTGTAGAATAAAACCATATGATCATCTCAATAGATGAAGGAAATGATTTTGAGAAAATTCAACACTCATTTACGATAAAAACTCTGCAGAGTGTGGGCATAGAGGGAAACTACCTCAACATAATAAAGGCCATATATGACAAACCCACAGCAAACAGCATTATCAATGGTGAAAAACTGAAAGCGTTTCCTCTAAGATCAGGAACAAGACGAGGATGTCCACTCTCACCACTGCTATTCAACATAGTTTTGGAAGTCCTAGCCATGGCAATCAGAGAAGAAAAAGAAATAAAAGGAATACAAAAAGGAAAAGAAGAAGTAAAATTGTCACTGTTTGCAGATGACATGATATCATAGATAGAGAATCCTAAAGATGCCACCAGAAAACCACTGGAGCTAATCAATGAATTTGGTAAAGTTGCAGGATACAAAATTAATGCACAGAAATTGCTTGCATTCCTATACACTAACAATGAAAGATCAGAAAGAGAGATTAAGGAAACAATCCCATTACCACTGCAACAAAAAGAATAAAATACCTAGGAATAAACCTACCTAAGGAAGTAAAAGACCTGTACTCAGAAAACTATAAGACACTGATGAAAGAAATCAAAGATGATATAAACAGATGGAGACATATACCATGTTCTCGGATTAGAAGAATCAATATTGTGAAAATGACTATACTACCCAAAGCAATCTACATATTCAATGCAATCCCGATCAAAATACCTTTGGCATTTTCTACAGAACAAGAAAAAAAAATCTTAAAATTTGTAGGGAGACACAAAAGACCCTGGATAGCCAAAGCAGTCTTGAGGGGGAAAAAAAAGAGCTGGAGGAATCAGACTTCCAGACTTCAGACTATATTACAAAGCTACAGTAATCAAGATATTATGGTACTGACAGAAAAACAGAAATATAGGTCAATAGAACAGGATAGAAAGCACAGAGATAAACCCACGTACCTATGGTTCACTAATCTATGACAAAGGAGGCAAGGGTATACAATGGAGAAAAGACAGTGTCTTCAGTAAGTGGTGCTGGGAAAACTGGACAGTTACATGTAAAAGAATGAAATTAGTACACTCCCTAACACCATACACAAAAGTAAACTCAAAATGCATTAGAGACCTAAATATAAGACCAGCCACTATAAAACTCTTAGAGGAAAACATAAGCAGAACAGTCTATGACATAAATCACAGCAAGATCCTTTTTGACCCACCTCCTAGAGAAATGGAAATAAAAACAAAAATTAAAAAATGGGACCGAATGAAACATAAATTCTTTTGCACAGCAAAGGAAAACATTAGCAAGATGAAAAGACAACCATCAGAATGGGAGAAAATATTTTCAAATGAAGCAAATGGCAAAGGATTAATCTCCAAAAAGCAGCTCATGTAGCTCAATATCACAAAACCAAACAACCCAATCCAAAAATGGGCAGAAAACCTAAATAGACATTTCTCCAAAGAAGATATACAGGTTGCCAACAAACACATGAAAGGATGCTGAACATCACTAATCATTAGAAAAATGCAAATCAAAACTACAGTGAGGTATCACCTCACACCAGTCAGATTGGCCATCATCAAAAAATCTACCAACAATAAATGCTGGAGAGGCATTTATTGGAGCAAAGGGAACCCTCTTGCACTGTTGGTGGGAATGTAAATTGATATAGCCACTAGGGAGAACGGTATGGGGGTTCCTTAAAAACTAAAAATAGAACTACCATACAACCCAGCAAACCCACTCCTGGACATTTACCCTGAGAAAACCATAATTCAAAAAGAGTCATGTACCACAATGTTCACTGTAGCTCTATTTACAATAGCCAGGACATGGAAGCAACCTAAGTGTCCAACAACAGATAAATGGATAAAGAAGATGTGGCACATATATACAATGGAACATTATTCAGCCATAAAAAGAAACGAAATTGAGTTATTTTTAGTGAGGTGGATGGATCTAGAGTCTGTCCTACATAGTGAAGTAAGTCAGAAAGAGAAAAACAAATACCGTATGCTAACACATATATATGGAATCTAAAAAAAAAAGTTTATGAAGAACCTAGGGGCAGGAAAGGATTAAGGACACAGACGTAGAGAAAGGACTTGAGGACATGGGGAGAGGGAAGGGTAAGCTGGGACAAAGTGAGAGAGTGGTATGGACAAATATACACTACCAAATGTAAAATTGATAGCTACTGGGAAGCAGCCACATAGCACAGGGAGATCAGCTCTGTGCTTTGTGACCACCTAAAAGGGTGGGATAAGGGAGTGAGAGGGAGGTGCAAGAGGTAGGGGATATGGTGTTATATGTATACGCAGAGCTGATTCACTTTTTTATACAGCAGAAACTAACACACAATTGTAAAGCAATTATACTCCAATAAAGATGTAAAAGAAAAAAAAAAAAAAAGAAAGCCCAGAGATAAACCTACACACCTATGGCCCACTAATCTATGACAAAGGAGGCAAGGGTATACAAAGGAGAAAAGACAGTCTCTTCAATAAGTGGTGCTGGGAAAAATGGACAGCTACATGTAAAAGAATGAAATTAGAACACTCCCTAACACCATACACAAAAAATAAACTCAAAATGGATTAGAGACCAAAATGTAAGACCGGACTCTATAAAACTCTTAGAGGAAAACATAGGAAGAATACTCTTTGACATAAATCACAGCAAGATCTTTTTTGATCCACCTTGTAGAGTAATGGAATAAAAAAAAAATAAACATATGGGAGCAAATGAAACCTAAAAGCTTTTGCAAAGCAAAGGAAACTACAAACAAGACGAAAAGACAACCCTCACAATGGGAGAAAATATTTGCAAATGAATCAATGGACAAAGGAGTAATCTCCAATGTATATAAACAGCTCATGCAGCTCAACAGTAAAAAAACAAACAACCCAATCCAAAAATGGGCAGATGATGTAAATAGACATTTGTCCCAAGAAGACATACAGATGACTAAGAAGCACATGAAAAGCTGCTCAACATCACTAATTATTAGAGAAATATAAACCAAAACTACAATGAGGTATCACTTCACACGAGTTAGAATGGGCATCATCAGAAAATCTACAAGCAACAAATGCTGGAGAGGGTGTGGAGAAAAGGGAACCCTCTTACACTATTTGTGGGAATGTAAATTGATACAGTCACTATGGAGAACAGTATGGAGGTTCCTTAAAAAACTAAAAATAGAATTACCATATGACCCAGCAATCCCACTACTGGCCATATACCCAGAGAAAACCATAATTCAAAAAGACATATTCACCACAATATTCATTGCAGCACTATTTATAATAGCCAGGTCATGGAAGCAACTTAAATGCCCATAGACAGACGAACAGAAAAGATGTGCTACATGTATAAAATGGAATTTTACTCAGCCATAAAAAGGAATGAAATTGGGTCATTTGTAGAGACGTGGATAGATCTAGAGACTGTCATACAGAGTGAAGTAAGTCAGAAAGAGAAAACAAATATCGTATATTAATGCATACATGGGGAACCTAGAAAAATGGTAAAGATGAACCGGTTTGCAAGGGAGAAATAGAGACACAGATGTAGAGAACAAATGTATGGACACCAAGGGGGGAAAGTGGCAGGGTGGTGGTGGTGGGATGAATTGCGAGCCTGGGATTGACATTTATACACTTATATGTATAAAATAGATAACCAATAAGAGCCTGCTGTATAAAAAAATGAATAAAATAAATTCAAAAATTAAAAAATAAATAATACTTAAAGAAATAAAACAGAAAAAAAAGTTCTGTCCTTCCCATAGACGTATTTATATGAATGAATTATTTCCATGCTTATATCCATAAATACAAAATGAGGAATAAAACTTACCTTGAACCAAAAAAGAAAAAAAAAAAAAAAACAGAACCCACTGGTCATACAGAGGAAAACCCTATCAGGGCACTTGCTCCAGTGGTAAACAATTCTGAAGTTGGTCACAGGTGGGGAATCATCTCCCATGCATCCAGCAGCCCCCACACGAGGAGCGTCCTCATTGCAAAGCTGGGGGACCGTGAGGAGGCGTCTCTGAGTAAACGTGAGCTGAGCCCCAGGCCAGCTGCTGCTGAACTTTTCCAACCCTTCCCAGGTAAAACACCTGAATGTGTGCAAAGACTTTAAAAACTAGAGGAAGGGGCTTGGAGTCACACCAGTGACAGCACGCAGGCCGACGTGGTGCCTGCAGGCCAGCCAGGATGGTCCTGGCCCCGGGTGCTCGTCTGGAAGCTTTCCATTTCCCTGCCTGAGGTACCCCTCCTGTCCCGGCCCCCACTGCTTTTTTCCTTCCTCACCTCTGCCCGGGGAGAAATTCCAGCAGCAAGTATGGGTGACACATCCTCTTCTTTAGCAGGTGGCAGCCCGGCAACTCCTGCAGAAAGTCCAGCAGAGCCCCAGTCACACCGGGCCACTCATAGAGCCGTGGGCCCTACTCCCTCCCACCAGCCCAACCCCGAGACTGCTGACGGGGCAGAGAATATGGCGTCAGGCACAGCTGCAGAGGCTTTTGCTGCCTGGAGGGGTGTTTATATTGACCTCAACCCAGGCACACCTGGGAAGGGCTGGCCGGCCGGGTCAGGCTGCCCAGGTCAGCCAATCCTCGCCCCTCAGGGGCTCAGAGTTGCAGAGAATGGGCCTTGCTGCACCGGCCAGATCCAAGGAACAGGTGTAGGGTCCCGAGAGTCAGGATAGATAAGGGGCGGCAGCCCTGGCTTGTTTTCTAATCATTTTATCTGGTCCATGAGTGGGAGACAACTTCAAGAAGACCCTCTGCTAATGAGAGGAACCCAGGAGTCAGGGAGAGGAGGGGTGGTGGGTGGAGACAGAGGCCTGGTGCCCCAGCTGCTGTGGAAGCCCCTGGAAGACCAGGCAGAGGGAGGCTGCACAGAGTGAAGCCTAGGGTCAGAGACCTGTTGGAGCTGCTGTTTGTTAGTTCAAGCTCTGCTCTGAGGTGCCCTGTGTCAGCTCTGAGTGACAGGTGTGCTGGGGGTGCTCTGCAATGAGGGCTATGTGCACGGATCCTGTGTGCCCAGCCCTGCCGGGGTACCTGTCCACGGGAGCTCCATATCCAGGGAGGGGCCTGCCAACGAGAGCCCCGTGGGCTGCTGCGTACCTGCCCAGGTGAGCTCCATATCCTGGGAGGGGCCTGACCATGAGGGCCCCATGGGCTGCTGGGTACCTGCCCAGGTGAGCTCCATATCCTGGGAGCGGCCTAACCACCAGAGCCCCGTGGGCCGCTGGGTACCTGCCCAGGTAAGCTCCATATCCTGGGAGGGGCCTGACCACAAGAGCCCCGTGGGCTGCTGGGGACCTGGTAGAGGACGCCAGGACAGTCAGTGAAGCCACAGAGGATATACATCTAGTAGTTCCTAATTCCTACACCCTGCTGGTCATTCTACCATCCACCAGGACATGGTATTCTGTATTAGACTTCAATGATGCCTTCTTCTGTATTCCATTACTCCCAGAGTCACAAGAAATTTTGGCTGTGAGTGGCAGGACTCAACATACAACAAAAACAATACTGCTGGGCCGTCCTGCCCCAGGGGTTCAAAAATTCCCACACCATCTTTGGGGAAACGTTAGCTAAAGACCTAAAAGATCTACCTCTGGAGAAGGGAACCCTCCTTCAATATGCAGATGACATTCTGATCACCAGCCCGACTAAGGAGGCCTCTGAACTACCTAGCCAATAAAAGATAGAAGGTGTCCAAGGAAAAGGCTCAAATATCACAAACTAAAGTGGCCTTCCTGGGCTTCATTCGCACAGAAGGTCGGAGAAGCCCACCCCAAGAAAGGGAAGAAGCCATTTGCAGCCTCAGCCTTCCTGAAACTAGAAGACAGCTTAGGGGTTCCTGGGGAGACCGGGGTTTGCTGCATCTGGATCCCTAACTAGAGTCTAATAGCTGGGCCTCTATATGAAACACTGAAAGGAAAAGATGATGATCCTTTTGAATAGAATCCAGAAGCGGCCTTTCAAGAATGGAAAGAGCAGTCAATTCAGACCCTGGCCCTGGACCTCCCTAAGTTAGCTAAACCCTTTGACCTTTACATTCCTGGTCCAAGGCGAATCGCCCTTGGAGTATTAGTGCAAAAACTGGGACCACTTGAAATGGAACAATGCAAGAATGCCCTCCAGGCATTGGCCAGCCACCCCATCCGACCAGGATACTGGGGGTATCTAAAAACCTGGAAATCAGCAGCCCGCAAGGCCAGCTCCCTCCTAAGGGAAAAGGACACCACTTGGTGATCCTAACCACCCACCATGCCCTGAAGTTGCAGGGATTGCTCCGTGGGCACAATGACCTCGAGTGAGGAGGCCCTCCAACACCAACCTCCAGAGAGACAACCTGGGGCAATGGGCCCCCATGACGACTCGTGTGACCATCACTTGACCTGGAGCTTCTCTCAGAAAACAACAAGAGTGTGCCCCTAAAGAGCTGACTATTGCTTACAGGACTTACTGCACCCAGAGCGGAGCTAATAAACTTGGCAGGGGAACCATAAATAACGCTGCCACCATAGAAAAGCCTACAGACACCGTGGTGACGGGGGCTAATGAGACCGGCTGTACTCCTGGCTACTTCAAAAGGCCGTTGACTGAGTGGCCGTCATGGTCCTGGATCACCACCGGCCCTGGAATGTCTGGGAGTTGAGCAAGCAGGGCTCTGACACCTGGTGCTGTTTGTACGTTAATTCAGTTGGCCTAACTGAAGAAAGCGCAGACTACTGGTCAGAGCATCTAGGCTGGCAGAAACCGTCAGCCTAAGGGGGCCGAACCAATGTGGAGCAGGGTAAAACCGCCCACCCCCTCAGCATCTCTGCACATCTCTTTCCTGGACCCTTAAAGGTCATTAGAATCTATAAAACTTCCAATGCTGGTGCTCAGGCAGACGAGCAGTGAGGGAGGAGGCCTGCGGACAATCAACCTCACCTGGAGGCTGCTGGGGAGAAGTCCTGCCCCTCCCCCCGGGTATGAGGACACCCAACTCAGCACGAAGCATTTACAGAAGACGTGTCTGCACCCTCAGCGCCCCAAGAATGAGGAATGGGACAAAAGGCAGAGGAGGGCTTTGTCACTGGCAAAGCCCATTAAAAATTCCTGGGAGATAAAAATAGAATCTGGGCAATAAAATAAAGTCTAACCATTTTTTCCTTTGTGCTTTGTCTAATTTCACTTGCTCCTAGGTTTCCACATGCAGAGGTCCCACACCCGACACTTCAGACCCGATTTCCTAGTGCAAAATGGCTGGGCCGACACCTCAGCTCGTGGGGCCCCGTGCAGACTCTGCGACATAGAGCCTGAGCTCCAGGCAACCCAGCCCTCGAGAGCTCCGCCCCCTCCCTCCCGCTGATGCTGACAGGATCCCTACACAGCAGCCCAGCCCACAACCCGCAGGGGAGCACACACTATCACCTCTCCATTCTCTGATCAAAATATAAAGATTTCCTTTGCTTCTGAACCAAAGTCAGTCTCGATCTGTTGGCTCCAATGACACTGTGCAGGGAGACCCTTGTTGGGGCCCACTCTGCAGGATCAGTAACAGAATTTGAGAACATTGTAACTTCAATGAACAGATGTGTGAGCCAAACTGTAATTAACATAGAGCAGTGTATAAGGCTCGTGTAAAATAAGATGTTTCTAACACTTCCATTTGATATTTCCATCACTTTATTATAAGCAAGTTCAGTGGAGGGGTTTGTCTTATTTGTCAGGTCAACAGTAGAGAAATGCAGTGATTTCTTTCCAAGGATGTACATCTAATAATCTTGGTTGAAGTTTAAACCTTGTTTCGAATGATTTTCCATTGAAAATGATACCTGTCTTTCAGCTCCTAGATTTCTGAGAAGTATAAAATCTTATATTTTTTATTACCAAAGGGGAAAGGTGGGAGGAGGGATAAATTAACAGTTTCAGATTAACATATACACACTGCTATGTATAAAATATATCATCAACAAGGAACTACTGTATAGCACAGGGAACTATACTCAATATTTTGTAATGACCCCTGAGGGGAAATAATCTGAAAAACCATGGATATCTATATCGACATCATCTATCAACTACAGATAAAATGGAAACTAAAGGAGGCCGATGGTGAGCGTTTCTGAACCTGAAGACTTCAATCATCTAAAGTTCGGACTCTGCCTATGGCGCAAGTCCCTTAATGAACACACATGTACCAGTAGCTTAAAAATTCCCCAGATTGGAGTTCGGGGAGACACTGATTTGGAAAAATGCCTTGTGTTCTCCTTACATACACGGGACCTTTCCTACAGCTACAACATGCCTGTGACACCCAGAAGATGGAACACGGTTGGATCAGGAAGATTTTGGAAAAGGCACTAAAATTCCTAATTTCCTGGTTGTTGGGTTCACCCCTCCAGCCTTTTTCCTTAAAATCTCCCCACTTGAGGATGTCAGCACCTTCAAAAACCAGTTGCACAGAAATTGGAATTTGTCCAAAGGAAGAAGGGGAAGGAGGAGAAACAAGGAGAGCCAAGCCCTAGATGTTCAAAGAGGCACATGTCACTCTACTTTCCAGTCAGGAAGAAGAATTAAGCAAAGGCTTAGCCTGCAACTGGGAACCAGAGTAGGGCCAAAAGCAAACCAGCGGTTCTGCGGAAAGCTCCCAAAAAAGCGAGTTGAAAAATGGAGCTCAGGGGCCCTGCAATTCACAAACCTGCAGAGTTATAAATAATAACTCTCGTCTACAAATATATTGAGGGAAGGCAACGAAGAGGATTTGAAATCAAGGCAGAATTGCAGGAAACAGATTTCAGGAGTTAGATTCGAATCGCCCCTAAAGCACAAGAAAAGCGGCCAAATGTCCTCAATGATGCACTTGGCCAAAAAGACAATATGCGTTTTTTTCGGAATAAATTCAGGAAAAAACCCATAGGCCCTTTTTGGCCAACCAAGCAAGCCGGAAATGCAATTCAGCACTACAAAGAAGTCTCACTTCCCATCGGTCAAAAGGTCCTTCCTAAAAAAGTGTAAAAACAAGAAATGCAGGAGAGGCCAGGGAGGAAAGGGAGCCTTGTTACACTGATGGGTGGGATGTAAATTGCCAATGACAACTCTGGAGAAGGGTATGGTGTTTCCTAAAACATCTAAAAAACACAGCTAGAGAGAAAGGGGCACATCCACTCATGGGCGTATAAATTGGGAAAACTAAAAATCAGCAAGACACAGGCACCCCAAAGTTTAGGGCTGCTCTGTTGACAAGAACCTCCACTTCATTCCACCTTAAATGTCCCAGGAAAGAGAAAAATGGATAAATAATTTGTGGTCCTTATGTACAATACAATATCACTCGGGCGTGAAATCAATATCATAAGGCTACTAGCAGCATGATGAGTGGATTTAGGTACGACAATTCTAAGTGAAATAAGTCACACAGAAAAAGACACTTATCATAAGATATCACTAACAGAATGAATGTAAAAACCGTTACACTTGAACAGAATTACAAAACAGAACAGAGTCACACATTTAGAAAACACACTATGGTTGCTTAATGGGAAAGGTGAGCTTGGGTGATGCAAAAACAAGGATTTCAAATTAGCTCAGATAACGTTCCATAAACCCAATATGTAATAGACAAGACTTACTCCTTGCTCAGTGAACTGGACTCAACACTCCCTATTCACCGCACAAGAACATATCTGACTAGTAAGAATCTTAAAACCTATGTATTGATATCTCTCTGTAAGTGTGTCAAGTGGGTGTAAAGCGGCATAAACACAGCAGTGAAAAGCAGCTAAACCCCATTATAAAAACAAACTACTTTTAAAACCCCATGAAACAAAGACAGTGAAAGAGAGCGAAATACGTACACAATTCATTCAGAGGCTGTGATGCAACCTGGATTGATCGTATCTAGACCCACAGCTGGATGAGACATAAAGGTGGACACTCTTGGGGCTGAGAGGTTTGGTGAGGTTGGGTGAGCAAACGCAGACCCTTTAAAATAATACTGCGTGGTACCCATCGCATGGGTCCCAAATCTCCAGGTTAAAGGGCATCTTCCTACATCGAAAACATGCATTTGAAACCCAGAATATGGTACACCATGTGATCGGGAAAGGATTCTAAAACGCACCTCATTTCTCACGTCCTTGTGCTCGGATTCGCCATTCCAGCCACTTTAATAGCAATCTCCCTACTTGGAGAATCAGCACCTTTAACCTCCTGTTCCGTACACGTGGCAATTTGTAATGAGGATAAATGGGAAGAGGGAGAACCAATGAGAGACTAGCTCTAAGTTTTGGGACAGGCACAGGTCACTCTATTTTCCCATCAGGAAGAAGAATTAACCACAGGATCAGCTTGCCCACCGGAACCAGAATAGGGCCTGAAACCATTCTGAGCTTTTGCGGCCAGCTCCCATAAAAGCGAGTTGAAAAATGGAGTTCAGGGGCACTGGAATTCAAAAAACTGCAGAGATATAAATGATAACTGTCGTCCACAAATATATTGAGGGAAGGCAACGAAGAGGATTTGAAAGCAAGGCAGAATTGCAGGAAAAAGATTTCAAGAGGTAGATGTGAATCGCATTTAAAGCCCATGAAAAGCGGCAAAAGTTCAACAAATATGCCCTTGACTAAAAAGGGTGTATGCGTTTTTTCCTGAATATACTCAGGAAAAAAGCATATGCCCTTTTTGGCTAACCAAGCAACCTGGAAAGGCAATTCAGTGCTACAAAGAAGTCTCGCTTCCCATCGGTCAAAAGGGCCATGCTGAAAAAAGTGTCAAAACCAGAAATGCAGGACAGGCCATGGAGAAATGGGAACCTTGTTATGCTGATGGGCGGGATGTAAATTGCCAACAGCCACTGTGGAGAAGTGTACGGTGTGTCCTGAAACATGTAAGAAACACAGCTTAGAGAGCATAGGGCACTTCCACTCATGGGTGTATAATTTGGGAAAACTAAAAATCAGCATGACACAGGCACACCAAAGTTTAGGGCTGCTCTGTTGACAAGAACGTCCACTTCATTCCACCTAAATATCTCAGGAAAGAGAAAAATGGATAAAGAAGTTCTGATCTATATGTACAATGGAATATCACACAGCGATGAACTCAATGTCATAAGGGTAGTGGGAGAATCATGAGTGGAGTAAGCTATGACAATTCTAAATGAAATAAGTCACACATAAAACGACACTTATCATAAGATATCACTTATAGAGGGAATGTAAAAATCATTACACTTGAACTGAATTAAAAAACAATACAGAGTCACACATGCAGAAAACACACTATGGCTGCTTAACGGGAAAGGTGAGGTGGGGTGATGCATAAAACAAGGGTTTCAAATTAGCTCAGATACCGTTCCTTAATCCCAATATGTTATAGACAAGAAATACTCTTGTTCAGGAAATGGACTCAACACCCCCTATTCACCGCACAAGAATATATGTGACTAGTAAGAAACTTAAAACCCTTGTATTGATATCTCACTGTAAGAGTGTCAAGTGGGTGTAAAGTGGCATAAACACAGCAGTGAAAAGCAGCTACACCCCATTAGAAAAATAAATTACTTTTAAAATCCCATGAAACAAAGACAGTGAAAGAGAGAGAAATTCTTAAAACATTTGTTCAAAGGCTGTGATACAACCTGGATTGACCATATGTAGACACACAGCTGGATGAGACACAAGGGTGGACACTCTTGGGGTGAGAGGTTTGGTGAGGTTAGGTGAGCAAACACAGATCCTTTAAAATAATACTGCGTGGTACCCATCCCATGGGTCCTAAAACTCCAGGTTCAAGGGCATCTTCCTACATCGAAAACATGCATGAGAAACCCAGAAGATGGCACACCATGTGATCGGGAAAGGTTTCTAAATCACACCTCATTTCTCATGTCCTTGTGCTCGGATTCGCCATTCCAGCCGCTTTACTAGAAATCTCTCTAATTGGAGCATCAGCTCCTTTAACCTCCTGTTTTGTACAGGTTGCAATTTGTCCTGAGGATGAATAGGATGAGGGGCAACAAATGAGAGACTAGCTCTAGGTGTTCGGAGCGGCACAGGTCACTCTATTTTCCCATCAGGAAGAAGAATTAACCACAGGCTCAGCCTGCCACCCGGAACCAGTACAGCGCCTGAAGCAATCGTGCGCTTTTGCGGACAGCTCCCAAAAAAGTGAGTTGAAAAATGGAGCTCTGGGGCACTGCAATTTACAAAACTGCAGACTTATAAATGACAACTCTCATGCAAAAATATACTGAGGGAAGGCATCGAAGAGGATATGAAATCAAGGCAGAATTGCAGGAAACAGATTTCAGGAGATAGATGCGATTCGCCATTAAAGCACATGAAAAACGGCAAAACGTCGACAATGATGCCCTTTGCCAAAAAGTGCATATGCGTTTTTTCCTGCATATATTCAGGAAAAAACACATACGCCCTTTTTGGCCAAACAAGCAACCTGGAAATGCACATCAGTGCTACAAAGAAGTCTCGCTTCTCATGCGTCAAAAGTGCCATGCTGAAAAAAGTGTCAAAACAAGAAATGCATGACAGGCCATGGAGAAATGGGAGCCTTGCTACGCTGATGGGCGGGATGTAAATTGCCAACAGCCACTCTGGAGAAGTGTACGGTGTGTCCTGAAACATCTAAAAAACACAGCTTAGAGAGCATAGGGCACTTCCTCTCATGGGTGCATAAAATGTGAAAAGTAAAAATCAGCAAGACACAGGCACCCCAAAGTTTAGGGCTGCTCTGTTGACAGGAAACTCCACTTCATTCCACCTTAAATATCCCAGGAAAGAGAAAAATGGATAAAGAAGTTGTGGTCCTTATGTTCAATAGAATATCACTCAGCCATGGAATCAATGTCATAAGACTAGTAGCAGCATGATGAGTGTAGTTACGTACGACGATTTTAAGTGGAATAAGTCACAGAGAAAAAGACACTTATCATAAGATATCAGTTATAGAGCGATTGTAAAAACCGTTACACTTGAACTTAATTACAAAACAGAACAGAGTCACTCATGTAGAAAACACACTATTGCTGCTTAACGGGAAAGGTGAAGTGGAGTGATGCATAAAACAAGGGTTACAAATTAGCTCAGATACCGTTCCATAAACCCAATATGTAATAGACAAGACCTACTCCTTGCTCAGGAAATGGACTCAACACCCCCTATTCACCGCAAAGGAATATATCTGACTATTAAGAATCTTAAACCTATATACTGATATATCACTGTAAGTGTGTCAATTTGGTGTAAAGCGGCATAAACACAGCAGTGAAAAGCAGCTTAACCCCATTAAAAAAATAAATTACTTTTAAAAACCCATGAAACAAAGACAGTGATAGAGGGAGAAATTCTTACACAATTCATTCTGGGGATGTGATGCAACCTGGATTGACCATACCTAGACCCACAGCTGGATGTCACATAAGGTTGGACCCTCTTGGGGCTGAGAGTTTTGATGAGGTTTGGGGAGCAAATGCAGTACCTTCAAAGTAATACTGCACGGTACCCACCCCATGGGTCCGAAATCTCCAGGTTCAAGGGCATCTTCCTACATCGAAAACATGCATGAGAAACCCAGAATATGGTACACTGGGTGATGGGGAAACCTTTCTAAAACGCACCTCATTTTTCATCTCCTTCTGCTCGGATTCGCCATTCCAGCCGCTTTACTAGCAATCTCCCTACTTGGAGCATCAGCACCTTTCACCTCCTGTTCCGTACAGCTTGCAATTTGTCCTGTGGATGAACGGGAAGAGGGTGAACCAATGAGAGACTAGCTCTAGGTGTTGGGACAGGCAGAGGTCACTCTATTTTCCCATCAGGAAGAAGAATTAACCACAGGCTCAGCCTGCCCTCCGGAACCAGAATAGGGCCTGAAGCAATCCTCTGCTTTTGCGGACAGCTCCCAAAAAAGTGAGTTGAAAAATGGGGGTCAGGGGCACTGCAATTCACAAACCTGCAGAGTTATAAATGATAACTCTCATCCACAAATATATTGAGGGAAGGCAACGAAGAGGATTTGAAAGCAAGGCAGAATTGCAGGAAACAGATTTCAGGAGGTAGATTCGAATCGCATTTAAGGCACAAGAAAACAGGCCAAAGGTCGACAATGATGCACTTAGCCAAAAAGGGCGTATGCGTTTTTTCCTGAATATATTCAGGAAAAAATGCCTACGCCCTTTTTGGCCAACCAAGCAACCTGGAAAGGCAAATCAGCGCTACAAAGAAGTCTCGCTTCCCATCGGTCAAAAGGGCCATGCTGAAAAAAGTGTCAAAACCAGAAATGCAGGACAGGCCATGGAGAAATGGGAGCCTTGCTACACTGATAGGCGGGATGTAAACTGCCAACAGCCACTCTGGAGAAGTGTACGGTGTGTCCTGAAACATCTAAAAACCACAGCTTAGAGAGCATAGGGCACTTCCACTCATGGGGGTATAAATTGGGAAAATGAAAAATCAGCAAAACACAAGCACCCCAAAATTTAGGGCTGCTCTGTTGACAAGGACCTCCACTTCATTCCACCTTAAATATCCCAGGAAAGAGAAAAATGGATAAAGAAGTTGTGGTCCTTATGTACAATGGAATATCACTCAGCCATGAAATCAATGTCATAAGGCTAGTAGCAGCATGATTAGTGGATTTAGGTACGACGATTCTAAGTGAAATAAGTCACACAGAAAAGGACACTTCTCATAAGGTATCACTTATAGAGGGAATGTAAAAACCGTTACACTTGATGTGAATTACAAAACAGAACAGAATCACACATGCAGAGAACACACTATGGCTGCTTAACGGGAAAGGTGAGGTGGGGTGATACATAAAACAAGGGTTTCAAATTAGTTCAGATACCGTTCCATAAACCCAATATGTAATAGACAAGACCTACACCTTGCTCAGAGAACTGGACTCAACACGCTCTATTCACCGCACAAGAATATATCTGACTAGTAATAATCTTAAAACCAATGTATTATTATCTCTCTGTTAGTGTGTCAAGTGGGTGCAAAGCGGCATAAACACAGCCGTGAAAAGCAGCTAAACCCCATTATAAAAATAAATTACTTTTAGGGGGCCTCGGGAAGATGGCGGAAGAGTAAGACGCGGAGATCAACTTCCTTCCCACAGGTACAGTAGAAATACATCTACACGTGGAACTGCTCCTACAGAACACCCACTGAACGCTGGCAGAAAACGTCCGACCTCCAAAAAGGCAAGAAACTCCCCCCGTACTTGGGTAGGGCAAAAGAAAAAAGAAATAACAGAGACAAAAGAATAGGGACGGCACCTGCACTAGTGGGAGGGAGCCGTGAAGGAGGAAAGATTTCCACGCACTAGGAAGCCCCTTCGTGGGCAAAGACTGCGGGTGGCAGAAGGGGGAAGCTTCGGAGCCACGGAGGAGAGCGCAGCCACAGGGGTGCGGAGGGCAAAGCGAAGAGGTTCCCACGGAGGAGCGGTGCCGACCAGCACTCTCCAGCCCGAGAGGCTTGTCTGCTCCCCCGCCGGGGCGGGCGGGGCTGGGAGCTGAGGCTTGGCTTCGGTCGGATCGCAGGGAGAGGAATGAGGCTGGCAGCGTGAACACAGCCTGAAGGGATTAGCGCACAACAGCTGGCTGGGAGGGAGACCGGGAAAAAGTCTGCAGCTGCCGAAGAGGCAAGAGACTTTTTCTTGCCTCTTTGTTTCACGGCGCGCAAGGAGAGGGGATTCAGAGCGCTGCCTAAACGAACTCCAGAGAAGGGCGCGAGCCGCGGCGATCAACGCAGACCCCACAGCAACAGGGGCGCAGAGGAAAAAAACAGAGAGACTCCCGCACAGAGGCTCGGCGCCGAGCAGCACTCACCAGCCCAAGAGGCTTGTCTGCTCGGCGGGCGGGGCTGGGAGCTGAGGCTTGGGCTTCGGTTGGATCGCAGGGAGAGGACTGGGGCTGGCGGTGTGAACACAGCCTGAAGGGGTTAGCGCACCACAGCTGGCTGGGAGGGAGACTGGGAAAAGGTCTGCAGCTGCCGAAGAGGCAAGAGACTGTTTCTTGCCTCTTTGTTTCGCTGAGCGCAAGGAGAGGGGATTCAGAGTGCCGCCTAAACGAACTCCAGAGAAAGGCGTGAGCCGCGGCGATCAGCACGGACCCCAGAGACGGGCGTGAGACGCTGGGGCTGATGCTGCCGCCTCCAAAAACCCTGTGTGTGAGCACAGGTCACTCTCCACATCGCCCCTCCCGGGAGCCTTTGCAGCCCGCCACTGCCAGGGTCCCGTGATCCGGGGACAAGTTCCCCGGGAGAACGCACTGCCCGCCTCAGGCTGGTGCAACGTCACGCCGGCCTCGGCCACCGCAGGCTCACCCCGCCTCCTCTGTACACCTCCCTCCCCGCGGCCTGAGTGAGCCAGAGCCCCCGAACAGCTGCTCCTTTAACCCCATCCTGTCTGGGCGGGGAATAGACGCCCTCAGGCGACCTACATGCAGAGGCGGGTCCAAATCCAAAGCTGAACCCCAGGAGCTGTGCGAACAGGGAAAATAAGGGGAAATCTCTCCCAGCAGCCTTAGAAGCAGCGGATTAAGACTCCACAAACAACTTGATGTGCCTGCATCTGTTGAATACCTGAATAGACAACGAATCATCCCAAAATCAGGAGGTGGACTTTGGGAGCAGGATATATTAATTTTTCCCCTTTTCCTTTTATTTGTGAGTGTATATGTATATGCTTCTGGGTGCGATTTTGTCTGTATAGCTTTGCTTTACAATAGCTTTATTTTACTTCACTATATTATAGCCTCTTTCTTTCTTTCTTTCTTTCTATTTTTTCTCCCTTTTACTCTGAGCCGTGTGGACGAAAGTCTCTTGGTGCTCCAGCCAGGCATCAGGGCCGTGCCTCTCAGGTGGGAGAGCCAACTTCAGGACACTGGTCCACAAGAGACCTCCCAGCTCCACGTAATACCAAACGGCAAAAATCTCTCAGAGATCTCCATCTCAACATCAAGACCCAGCTTCACTCAACGACGAGCAAGCTACAGTGCTGGACACCCTATGCCAAACAACTAGCAAGACAGGAACACAGCCCCATCCATTAGCAGAGAGGCTGCCTAAAATCATAATAAGGCCACAGACACCCCAAAATACACCACCAGACGTGGACATGCCCACCAGAAAGACAAGATCCAACCTCATCCACCAGAGCTCAGGCACTAGTTCCCTCCACCAGGAAGCCTACACAGCCCACTGAACCAACCTTGGCCACTGGGGACAGATACCAAAAACAACAGGAACTGCGAACCTGCAGCCTGTGAGAAGGAGACCCCAAACACAGTAAGATAAGCAAAATGAGACGACAGAAAAACACACAGCAGATGAAGGAGCAGGGTCAGAACATACCAGACTTAACAAATGAAGAGGAAATAGGTAGTCTACCTGAAAAAGAATTCAGAATAATGATAGTAAGGATGATCCAAAATCTTGGAAACAGAATAGA
The DNA here is from genome assembly GCF_965194825.1 of Balaenoptera physalus. Taxonomy (NCBI): domain Eukaryota; kingdom Metazoa; phylum Chordata; class Mammalia; order Artiodactyla; family Balaenopteridae; genus Balaenoptera; species Balaenoptera physalus. Next base: position 276,035 of record NW_028126181.1, on the reverse strand, counting down.
CAAAATGCAAGAAACATTTAACAAGGACGTAGAAGAACTAAAGAGGAACCAAGCAATGATGAAAACCACAATAAATGAAATTAAAAATACTCTAGATGGGATCAATAGCAGAATAACTGAGGCAGAAGAAAGGATAAGTGACCTGGAAGATAAAATGGTGGAAATAACTACTGCAGAGCAGGATAAAGAAAAAAGAATGAAAAGAACTGAGGACAGTCTCAGAGACCTCTGGGACAACATTAAACGCGCCAACATTCGAATTATAGGGGTCCCAGAAGAAGAAGAGAAAAAGAAAGGGACTGAGAAGATATTTGAAGAGATTATAGTTGAAAACTTCCCTAATATGGGAAAGGAAATAGTTAATCAAGTCCTGGAAGCACAGAGAGTCCCATACAGGATAAACCCAAGGAGAAACACACCAAGACACATATTAATCAAACTGTCAAAAATTAAATATAAGGAAAACATATTAAAGGCAGCAAGGGAAAAAAAACAAATAACACACAAGGGAATCCCCATAAGGTTAACATCTGATCTTTCAGCAGAAACTCTGCAAGCCAGAAGGGAGTGGCAGGATATACTTAAAGTGATGAAGGAGAAAAACCTACAACCAAGATTACACTACCCAGCAAGGATCTCATTCAGATTCGATGGAGAAATTAAAACCTTTACAGACAAGCAAAAGCTGAGAGAGTTCAGCACCACCAAACCAGCTTTACAACAAATGCTAAAGGAACTTTTCTAGGCAAGAAACACAAGAGAAGGAAAACACCTACAATAACAAACCCAAAACATTTAAGAAAATGGGAATAGGAACATACATATCGATAATTACCTTGAATGTAAATGGATTAAATGCTCCCACCAAAAGACACAGGCTGGCTGAATGGATACAAAAACAAGACCCATATATATGCTGTCTACAAGAGACCCACTTCAGACCTAGAGACACATATAGACTGAAAGTGAGGGGATGGAAAAAGATATTCCATGCAAATGGAAATCAAAAGAAAGCTGGAGTAGCAATTCTCATATCAGACAAAATAGACTTTAAAATAAAGACTATTACAAGAGACAAAGAAGGACACTATATAATGATCAAGGGATCGATCCAAGAGGAAGGTATAACAATTGTAAATATTTATGCACCCAACATAGGAGCACCTCAATACATAAGGCAAATACTAACAGCCATAAAAGGGGAAATCGACAGCAACACAATCATAGTAGGGGACTTTAACACCCCACTCTCACCAATGGACAGATCATCCAAAATGAAAATAAATAAGGAAACACAAGCTTTAAATGATACATTAAACAAGATGGACTTAATTGATATTTATAGGACATTCCATCCAAAAACAACAGAATACACATTTTTCTCAAGTGCTCATGGAACATTCTCCAGGATAGATCATATCTTGGGTCACAAATCAAGCCTTGGTAAATTTAAGAAAATTGAAATCGTATCAAGTATCTTTTCCGACCACAACGCTATGAGACTAGATATCAATTACAGGAAAAGATCTGTAAAAAATACAAACACATGGAGGCTACACAATACATTACTTAATAACGAAGTGATCACTGAAGAAATCAAAGGGGAAATCAAAAAATACCTAGAAACAAATGACAATGGAGATACGACGACCCAAAACCTATGGGACGCAGCAAAAGCAGTGCTAAGAGGGAAGTTTATAGCAATACAAGCCTACCTCAAGAAACAGGAAACATCTCGAATAAACAACCTAACCTTGCACCTAAAGCAATTAGAGAAAGAAGAACAAAAAAAAACCCAAAGCCAGCAGAAGGAAAGAAATTATAAAGATCAGGTCAGTAATAAATGAAAAAGAAATGAAGGAAACAATAGCAAAAATCAATGAAACTAAAAGCTGGTTCTTTGAGAAGATAAACAAAATTGATAAACCATTAGCCACACTCATCAAGAGAAAAAGGGAGAAGACTCAGATCAATAGAATTAGAAATGAAAAAGGAGAAGTAACCACTGACACTGCAGAAATACAAAAGATCATGAGAGATTACTACAAGCAACTCTATGCCAATAAAATGGACAACCTGGAAGAAATGGACAGATTCTTAGAAATGCACAAACTGCCGAGACTGAACCAGGAAGAAATAGAAAATATGAACAGACCAATCACAAGCACTGAAATTGAAACTGTGATTAAAAACCTTCCAACAAACAAAAGCCCAGGACCAGATGGCTTCACAGGTGAATTCTATCAAACATTTAGAGAAGAGCTAACACCTATCCTTCTCAAACTCTTCCAAAATATTGCAGAGGGAGGAACACTCCCAAACTCATTCTACGAGGCCACCATCACCCTGATACCAAAACCAGACAAAGATTCACAAAGAAAGAAAACTACAGGCCAATATCACTGATGAACATAGATGCAAAAATCCTCAACAAAATACTAGCAAACAGAATCCAACAGCACATTAAAAGGATCATACACCATGATCAAGTGGGGTTTATCCCAGGAATGCAAGGATTCTTCAATATACGCAAATCAATCAATGTGATACATCATATTAACAAACTGAAGGAGAAAAACCATATGATCATCTCAATAGATGCAGAGAAAGCTTTCGACAAAATTCAACACCCATTTATGATAAAAGCCCTGCAGAAAGTAGGCATAGAGGGAACTTTCCTCAACATAATAAAGGCCATATATGACAAACCCACAGCCAACATTGTCCTCAATGGTGAAAAACTGAAACCATTTCCACTAAGATCAGGAACAAGACAAGGTTGCCCACTCTCACCACTATTATTCAACATAGTTTTGGAAGTGTTAGCCACAGCAATCAGAGAAGACAAAGAAATAAAAGGAATCCAAATCGGAAAAGAAGAAGTAAAGCTGTCACTATTTGCAGATGACATGATACTATACATAGAGAATCCTAAAGATGCTACCAGAAAACTCCTAGAGCTAATCAATGAATTTGGTAAAGTAGCAGGATACAAAATTAATGCACAGAAATCTCTTGCATTTCTATACACTAATGACGAAAAATCTGAAAGTGAAATTAAGAAAACACTCCCATTTACCATTGCAACAAAAAGAATAAAATATCTAGGAATAAACCTACCTAAGGAGACAAAAGACCTGTATGCAGAAAATTATAAGACACTGATGAAAGAAATTAAAGATGATACAAATAGATGGAGAGATATACCATGTTCCTGGATTGGAAGAATCAACATTGTGAAAATGACTCTACTACCCAAAGCAATCTACAGATTCAATGCAATCCCTATCAAACTACCACTGGCATTTTTCACAGAACTAGAACAAAAAATTTCACAATTTGTATGGAAACACAAAAGACCCCGAATAGCCAAAGCAATCTTGAGAACGAAAAATGGAGCTGGGGGAATCAGGCTCCCTGACTTCAGACTATATTACAAAGCTTCAGTAATCAAGACAGTGTGGTACTGGCACAAAAACAGAAATATAGATCAATGGAACAGGATAGAAAGCCCAGAGATAAACCCACACACATATGGGCACCTTATTTTTGATAAAGGAGGCAAGCATATACAGTGGAGAAAAGACAGCCTCTTCAATAATTGGTGCTGGGAAAATTGGACAGGTACATGTAAAAGTATGAAAATAGAACACTCCCTGACACCATGCACAAAAATAAACTCAAAATGGATTAAAGACCTAAGTGTAAGGGCAGACACTATCAAACTCTTAGAGGAAAACATAGGCAGAACACTCTATGACATACATCACAGCAAGATTCTTTTTGACCCAGCTCCCAGAGAAATGGAAATAAGAACACAAATAAACAAATGGGACCTAATGAAACTTAAAAGCTTTTGCACAGCAAAGGAAACCATAAACAAGACCAAAAGACAACCATCAGAATGGGAGAAAATATTTGCAAATGAAGCAACTGACAAAGGATTAATCTCCAAGATTTACAAGCAGCTCATGCAGCTCAATAACAAAAAAACGAACAACCCAATCCAAAAATGGGCCAAAGACCTAAATAGACATTTCTCCAAAGAAGATATACAAATGGCCTACAGACACATGAAAGAATGCTCAACATCATTAATCATTAGAGAAATGCAAATCAAAACTACAATGAGATATCATCTCACACCAGTCAGAATGGCCATCATCAAAAAATCTAGAAACAATAAATGCTGGAGAGGGTGTGGAGGAAAGGGAACACTCTTGCACTGTTGGTGGGAATGTAAATTGATACAGCCACTATGGAGAACAGTATGGAGGTTCCTTGAAAAACTACAAATAGAACTACCATACGATCCAGCAATCCCACTAATGGGCATATACCCTGAGAAAACCATAGGTCAAAAAGAGTCATGTACCAAAATGTTCATTGCAGCTCTATTTACAATAGCAAGAACATGGAAGCAATATAAATGTCCATCGACAGATGAATGGATAAAGAAGATGAGGCACATATATACAATGGAATATTACTCAGCCATAAAAAGAAAAGAAATGGAGGTATTTGTAATGAGGTGGATGGAGTTAGAGTCTGTCATACAGAGTGAAGTAAGTCAGAAAGAGAAAAACAAATACAGTATGCTAACACATATATACGGAATCTAAGGGAAAAAAAAAAGGCCATGAAGAACCTAGTGGCAAGACGGGAATAAAGACACAGACCTACTAAAGAATGGACTTGAGGATATGGGGAGGGGGTGCGGTGAGATGTGACAGGGTAAGAGAGTGTCATGGACATATATACACTACCAGATGTAAAATAGATAAATAGTGGGAAGCAGCCGCATAGCACAGGGAGATCAGCTCGGTGCTTTCTGACCACCTAGAGGGATGGGAAGGGGAGGGTGGGAGGGAGGGAGATGCAAGAGGGAAGAGAAATGGGAACATATTGTATATGTATTACTGATTCACTTTGTTATAAAGCAGAAGCTAACACACCATTGAAAGGCAATTATACTTCAATAAAGATTTAAAAAAAAATAAAAAATAAATAAATAAATAAATAAATTACTTTTAAAAACACATGAAACAAAGACAGTGAAAGAGAGAGAAATTCTTACACAATTCGTTCAGGGGCTGTGATGCAACCTGGATTGACCATATCTAGACCCACAGCTGGATGAGACATAAGGGTGGACACTCTTGGGGCTGAGAGGTTTGGTGAGGTTGGGTGAGTAAACGCAGACCCTTTCAAGTAATACTGCGTGGTACCCATCGCATGGGGCCCAAATCTCCAGGTTCAAGGGCATCTTCCTACATCGAAAACATGCATGAGAAACCCAGAAGATGGTACACCGTGTGATGGGGAAAGGTTTCTAAAATGCACCTCAGTTCTCATCTCCTTGTGCTCGGGTTCGCCATTCCAGCCACTTTAGTAGCAATCTCCCTACTTGGAGCATCAGCACCTTTAACCTTCTGTTCCGTACAGGTTGCAATTTGTCCTGAGGATGAACGGGAAGACGGGGAACCAATGAGAGAGTAGCTCTTGGTGTTGGGACAGACACAGGTCACTCTATTTTCCCATCAGGAAGAAGAATTAACCACAGGCTCAGCCTGCCCTCCGGAATCAGAACAGGGCCTGAAGCCATACTGCGCTTTTGCAGCCACCTCCCAAAAAAGCGATTTGTAAAATGGAGCATCAGGGCACTGCAATTCACAATCCTACAGAGTTATAAATGATAACTCTCGTCCACAAATATATTGAGGGAAGGCAAAGACGAGGAATTGAAATCAAGGCAGAATTGCAGGAAACAGATTTCAGGAGGTCGATTCGAATCGCCTTTAAAGCACATGAAAAGCGGCAAAATGTTGACAATGATGCTTTTGGCCAAAAAGTGCGTATGCGTTATTCCTGAATATATTCAGAAAAAAACGCATACGCCCTTTTTGGCCAACCAAGCAACCTGGAAAGGCAAATCAGCACTACAAAGAAGTCTCACTTCCCATCGGTCAAAAGGGCCATGCTGAAAAAAGTGTCAAAACCAGAAATGCAGGACAGGCCATGGAGAAATGGGAGCCTTGCTACACTGATAGGCGGGATGTAAACTGCCAACAGCCACTCTGGAGAAGTGTACGGTGTGTCCTGAAACATCTAAAAACCACAGCTTAGAGAGCATAGGGAACTTCCACTCATGGGGGCATAAATTGGGAAAATGAAAAATCAGCAAAACACAAGCACCCCAAAGTTTAGGGCTGCTCTGTTGCCTAGGACCTCCACTTCATTCCACCTTAAATATCCCAGGAAAGAGAAAAATGGATAAAGAAGTTGGGGTCCTTATGTACAATGGAATATCACTCAGCCATGAAATCAATGTCATAAGGCTAGTAGAAGCATGATGAATGGATTTAGGTACGACGATTCTAAGTGAAATAAGTCACACAGAAAAGGACACTTCTCATAAGGTATCATTTATAGAGGGAATGTAAAAACCGTTACACTTGAACTGAATTACAACACAGAACAGAGTCACACATGCAGAAAACACACTATGGTTGCTTAACGGGAAAGGTGAGGTGGGGTGATGCATAAAAGAAGGATTTTAAATTAGCTCAGATAACGTTCCATAAACCCAATATATAATAGACAAGACCTACTCCTTGCTCAGTGAACTGAACTCAACATCCCCTATTCACCGCAAAAGAACATATCTGACTAGTAAAAATCTTAAAACCTATGTGTTGATATCTCTCTTGAAGTGTGTCAAGTGGGTGTAAAGCGGCGTAAATACAGCAGTGAAAAGCAGCTAAACCCCATTATAAAAATAAATTACTTTTAAAACCCCATGAAACAAAGACAGTGAAAGAGAGAGAAATTCTTACACACTTCATTCAGAGGTTGTGATGCAACCTGGATTGACCATATCTAGACCCACAGCTGGATGAGGCATAAGGGTGGACACTCTTGGGGCTGAGAGGTTTGGTGAGGTTGGGTGAGCAAATGCAGACACTTTAAAGTAATACTGCGTGGAACCCGTCGCATGGGTCCCAAATCTCCAGGTTCAAGGGCATCTTCCTACATCGAAAACATGCATGAGAAACCCAGAAGATGGTACACCATGTGATCGGGAAAGGATTCTAAAATGCACCTCATTTCTCATCTCCTTGTGTTCGGATTCGCCATTCCAGCCGCTTTAATAGCAATCTCCCTACTTGGAGAATAATCACCTTTATCCTCCTGTTCCGTACAGGTGGAAATTTGTAATGAGGATGAATGGGAAGAGGGAGACCCAATGAGAGAATAGCTCTACGTTTTGGGACAGGCACAGGTCACTCTATTTTCCCATCAGGAAGAAGAATTAACCACAGGCTCAGCCTGCCCCCCGGAACCAGAACAGGGCCTGAAGCCATCCTGTGCTTTTGCGGCCAGCTCCCAAAAAAGCGAGTTGTAAAATGGAGCTTCAGGGCACTGCAATTCACAAACCTGCAGAGTTATAAATGATAACTCTCGTCCACAAATATATTGAGGGAAGGCAAAGAAGAGGATTTGAAATCAAGGCAGAATTGCAGCAAACAGATTTCAGGAGGTACATTCGAATCGCCTTTAAAGCACATGAAAAGCGGCAAAACGTTGACAATGATGCCCTTGGCCAAAAAGGGCGTATGCGTTTTTTCCTGAATATATTCAGGAAAAAACGCATACGCCCTTTTTGGCCAACCAAGCAACCTGGAAAGGCAAATCAGCGCTACAAAGAAGTCTCGCTTCCCATCCGTCAAAAGGGCCATGCTGAAAAAAGTTTCAAAACCAGAAATGCAGGACAGGCCATGGAGAAATGGGAGTCTTGCTACACTGATGGGAGGGATGTAAATTGCCAACAGCCACTCTGGAGAAGTGTACGGTGTGCCCTGAAACATCTAAAAAACACAGCTTAGAGAGCATAGGGCACTTCCACGCATGGGGGTATAAAGTGGGAAAATTAAAAATCAGCAAGACACAAGCACCCCAAAGTTTAAGGCTGCTCTGTTGACAAGGACCTCCACTTCATTCCACCTTAAATATCCCAGGAAAGAGAAAAATGGATATAAAAGTTGTGGTCCTTATGTAAAATGGAATATCACTCAGCCATGAAATCAATGTCATAAGGCTAGTAGCAGCATGATGAGTGGATTTAGGTACGACAATTCGAAGTGAAATAAGTCACACAGAAAAGGACACTTCTCATAAGGTGTCACTTATAGAGGGAATGTAAAAACCGTTACACTTGAACTGAATTACAAAACAGAACAGAGTCACACATGCAGAAAACACACTATGGCTGCTTAACGGGAAAGGTGAGGTGGGGTGATACATAAAGCAAGAGTTTCAAATTAGCTCAGATACCGTTCCATAAACCCAATATGTAATAGACAAGACCTACTCCTTGCTCAGAGAACTGGACACAACACGCCCGATTCACCGCATAAGAATATATCTGACTAGTAATAATCTGAAAACCTATATATTGATATCTCTCTGTTAGTGTGTCAAGTGGGTGTAAAGCGGCATAAACACAGCCGTGAAAAGCAGCTGAACCTCATTATAAAAATAAATTACTTTTAAAAACCCATGAAACAAAGACAGTGAAAGAGAGAGAAATTCTTACACAATTCGTTCAGGGGCTGGGATGCACCCTGGATTGACCATATCTAGACCGACAGCTGGATGAGACATAAGGGTGGACACTCTGGGGGCTGAGAGGTTTGGTGAGGTTGGGTGAGCAAACGCAGACCCTTTAAAGTAATACTGCGTGCTACCCATCGCATGGGTCCCAAATCTCCAGGTTCAAGGGCATCTTCCTACATCGAAAACATGCATGAGAAACCAAGAAGATGGTACACCGTGTGATGGGGAAAGGTTTCTAAAACGCACCTCATTTCTCATCTCCTTGTTCTCGGGTTCTCAATTCCAGCCACTTTACTAGCAATCTCCCTAATTGGAGCATCAGCACCTTTAACCTCCTGTTCCGTACAGGTTGCAATTTGTCCTGAGGATGAACGGGAAGACGGCGAACCAATGAGAGACTAGCTCTTGGTGTTGGGACAGGCACAGGTCACTCTATTTTCCCATCAGGAAGAAGACTTAACCACAGGCTCAGACTGCCCCCTGGAACCAGAACAGGGCCTGAAGCCATGCTGCGCTTTTGCGGCCAGCTCCCAAATAAGCGAGTTGTAAAATTGAGCTTCAGGGCACTGCAATTCACAAACCTGCAGAGTGATAAATGATAACTCTCGTCCACAAATATATTGAGAGAAGGCAAAGAAGAGGATTTGAAATCAAGGCAGAATTGCAGGAAACAGATTTCAGGAGGTCGATTCGAATCGCCTTTAAAGCACATGAAAAGCGGCAAAATGTTGACAATGATGCTTTTGGCCAAAAAGTGCGTATGCGTTATTCCTGAATATATTCAGAAAAAAACGCATACGCCCTTTTTGGCCAACCAAGCAACCTGGAAAGGCAAATCAGCACTACAAAGAAGTCTCACTTCCCATCGGTCAAAAGGGCCATGCTGAAAAAAGTGTCAAAACCAGAAATGCAGGACAGGCCATGGAGAAATGGGAGCCTTGCTACACTGATAGGCGGGATGTAAACTGCCAACAGCCACTCTGGAGAAGTGTACGGTGTGTCCTGAAACATCTAAAAACCACAGCTTAGAGAGCATAGGGCACTTCCACTCATGGGGGTATAAATTGGGAAAATGAAAAATCAGCAAAACACAAGCACCCCAAAATTTAGGGCTGCTCTGTTGCCTAGGACCTCCACTTCATTCCACCTTAAATATCCCAGGAAAGAGAAAAATGGATAAAGAAGTTGGGGTCCTTATGTACAATGGAATATCACTCAGCCATGAAATCAATGTCATAAGGCTAGTAGAAGCATGATGAATGGATTTAGGTACGACGATTCTAAGTGAAATAAGTCACACAGAAAAGGACACTTCTCATAAGGTATCATTTATAGAGGGAATGTAAAAACCGTTACACTTGAACTGAATTACAACACAGAACAGAGTCACACATGCAGAAAACACACTATGGTTGCTTAACGGGAAAGGTGAGGTGGGGTGATGCATAAAAGAAGGATTTCAAATTAGCTCAGATAACGTTCCATAAACCCAATATATAATAGACAAGACCTACTCCTTGCTCAGTGAACTGAACTCAACATCCCCTATTCACCGCACAAGAACATATCTGACTAGTAAAAATCTTAAAACCTATGTGTTGATATCTCTCTTGAAGTGTGTCAAGTGGGTGTAAAGCGGCGTAAATACAGCAGTGAAAAGCAGCTAAACCCCATTATAAAAATAAATTACTTTTAAAACCCCATGAAACAAAGACAGTGAAAGAGAGAGAAATTCTTACACTCTTCATTCAGAGGTTGTGATGCAACCTGGATTGACCATATCTAGACCCACAGCTGGATGAGGCATAAGGGTGGACACTCTTGGGGCTGAGAGGTTTGGTGAGGTTGGGTGAGCAAATGCAGACCCTTTAAAGTAATACTGCGTGGAACCCGTCGCATGGGTCCCAAATCTCCAGGTTCAAGGGCATCTTCCTACATCGAAAACATGCATGAGAAACCCAGAAGATGGTACACCATGTGATCGGGAAAGGATTCTAAAACGCACCTCATTTCTCATCTCCTTGTGTTCGGATTCGCCATTCCAGCCGCTTTAATAGCAATCTCCCTACTTGGAGAATAATCACCTTTATCCTCCTGTTCCGTACAGGTGGAAATTTGTAATGAGGATGAATGGGAAGAGGGAGACCCAATGAGAGAATAGCTCTACGTTTTGGGACAGGCACAGGTCACTCTATTTTCCCATCAGGAAGAAGAATTAACCACAGGCTCAGCCTGCCCCCCGGAACCAGAACAGGGCCTGAAGCCATCCTGTGCTTTTGCGGCCAGCTCCCAAAAAAGCGAGTTGTAAAATGGAGCTTCAGGGCACTGCAATTCACAAACCTGCAGAGTTATAAATGATAACTCTCGTCCACAAATATATTGAGGGAAGGCAAAGAAGAGGATTTGAAATCAAGGCAGAATTGCAGCAAACAGATTTCAGGAGGTACATTCGAATCGCCTTTAAAGCACATGAAAAGCGGCAAAACGTTGACAATGATGCCCTTGGCCAAAAAGGGCGTATGCGTTTTTTCCTGAATATATTCAGGAAAAAACGCATACGCCCTTTTTGGCCAACCAAGCAACCTGGAAAGGCAAATCAGCGCTACAAAGAAGTCTCGCTTCCCATCCGTCAAAAGGGCCATGCTGAAAAAAGTGTCAAAACCAGAAATGCAGGACAGGCCATGGAGAAATGGGAGCCTTGCTACACTGATGGGCGGGATGTAAATTGCCAACAGCCACTCTGGAGAAGTGTACGGTGTGCCCTGAAACATCTAAAAAACACAGCTTAGAGAGCATAGGGCACTTCCACGCATGGGGGTATAAAGTGGGAAAATTAAAAATCAGCAAGACACAAGCACCCCAAAGTTTAGGGCTGCTCTGTTGACAAGGACCTCCACTTCATTCCACCTTAAATATCCCAGGAAAGAGAAAAATGGATATAAAAGTTGTGGTCCTTATGTACAATGGAATATCACTCAGCCATGAAATCAATGTCATAAGGCTAGTAGCAGCATGATGAGTGGATTTAGGTACGACAATTCGAAGTGAAATAAGTCACACAGAAAAGGACACTTCTCATAAGGTGTCACTTATAGAGGGAATGTAAAAACCGTTACACTTGAACTGAATTACAAAACAGAACAGAGTCACACATGCAGAAAACACACTATGGCTGCATAACGGGAAAGGTGAGGTGGGGTGATACATAAAGCAAGAGTTTCAAATTAGCTCAGATACCGTTCCATAAACCCAATATGTAATAGACAAGACCTACTCCTTGCTCAGAGAACTGGACTCAACACGCCCGATTCACCGCATAAGAATATATCTGACTAGTAATTATCTGAAAACCTATATATTGATATCTCTCTGTTAGTGTGTCAAGTGGGTGTAAAGCGGCATAAACACAGCCGTGAAAAGCAGCTGAACCTCATTATAAAAATAAATTACTTTTAAAAACCCATGAAACAAAGACAGTGAAAGAGAGAGAAATTCTTACACAATTCGTTCAGGGGCTGGGATGCACCCTGGATTGACCATATCTAGACCGACAGCTGGATGAGACATAAGGGTGGACACTCTGGGGGCTGAGAGGTTTGGTGAGGTTGGGTGAGCAAACGCAGACCCTTTAAAGTAATACTGCGTGCTACCCATCGCATGGGTCCCAAATCTCCAGGTTCAAGGGCATCTTCCTACATCGAAAACATGCATGAGAAACCAAGAAGATGGTACACCGTGTGATGGGGAAAGGTTTCTAAAACGCACCTCATTTCTCATCTCCTTGTTCTCGGGTTCTCAATTCCAGCCACTTTACTAGCAATCTCCCTAATTGGAGCATCAGCACCTTTAACCTCCTGTTCCGTACAGGTTGCAATTTGTCCTGAGGATGAACGGGAAGACGGCGAACCAATGAGAGACTAGCTCTTGGTGTTGGGACAGGCACAGGTCACTCTATTTTCCCATCAGGAAGAAGACTTAACCACAGGCTCAGACTGCCCCCCGGAACCAGAACAGGGCCTGAAGCCATGCTGCGCTTTTGCGGCCAGCTCCCAAATAAGCGAGTTGTAAAATTGAGCTTCAGGGCACTGCAATTCACAAACCTGCAGAGTGATAAATGATAACTCTCGTCCACAAATATATTGAGAGAAGGCAAAGAAGAGGATTTGAAATCAAGGCAGAATTGCAGGAAACAGATTTCAGGAGGTCGATTCGAATCGCCTTTAAAGCACATGAAAAGCGGCAAAATGTTGACAATGATGCTTTTGGCCAAAAAGTGCGTATGCGTTATTCCTGAATATATTCAGAAAAAAACGCATACGCCCTTTTTGGCCAACCAAGCAACCTGGAAAGGAAAATCAGCACTACAAAGAAGTCTCACTTCCCATCGGTCAAAAGGGCCATGCTGAAAAAAGTGTCAAAACCCGAAATGCAGGACAGGCCATGGAGAAATGGCAGCCTTGCTACACTGATGGGCGGGATGTAAATTGCCAACAGCCACTCTGGAGAAGTGTACGGTGTGTCCTGAAACATCTAAAAACCACAGCTTAGAGAGCATAGGGCACTTCCACTCATGGGGGTATAAATTGGGAAAATGAAAAATCAGCAAAACACAAGCACCCCAAAGTTTAGGGCTGCTCTCTTGCCTAGGACCTCCACTTCATTCCACCTTAAATATCCCAGGAAAGAGAAAAATGGATAAAGAAGTTGGGGTCCTTATGTACAATGGAATATCACTCAGCCATGAAATCAATGTCATAAGGCTAGTAGAAGCATGATGAATGGATTTAGGTACGACGATTCTAAGTGAAATAAGTCACACAGAAAAGGACACTTCTCATAAGGTATCATTTATAGAGGGAATGTAAAAACCGTTACACTTGAACTGAATTACAACACAGAACAGAGTCACACATGCAGAAAACACACTATGGTTGCTTAACGGGAAAGGTGAGGTGGGGTGATGCATAAAAGAAGGATTTCAAATTAGCTCAGATAACGTTCCATAAACCCAATATATAATAGACAAGACCTACTCCTTGCTCAGTGAACTGAACTCAACATCCCCTATTCACCGCAAAAGAACATATCTGACTAGTAAAAATCTTAAAACCTATGTGTTGATATCTCTCTTGAAGTGTGTCAAGTGGGTGTAAAGCGGCGTAAATACAGCAGTGAAAAGCAGCTAAACCCCATTATAAAAATAAATTACTTTTAAAACCCCATGAAACAAAGACAGTGAAAGAGAGAGAAATTCTTACACACTTCATTCAGAGGTTGTGATGCAACCTGGATTGACCATATCTAGACCCACAGCTGGATGAGACATAAGGGTGGATACTCTTAGGGAGGAGAGGTTTGGTGAGGTTGGGTGAGCAAATGCAGACCCTTTAAAGTAATACTGCGTGGAACCCGTCGCATGGGTCCCAAATCTCCAGGTTCAAGGGCATCTTCCTACATCGAAAACATGCATGAGAAACCCAGAAGATGGTACACCATGTGATCGGGAAAGGATTCTAAAACGCACCTCATTTCTCATCTCCTTGTGTTCGGATTCGCCATTCCAGCCGCTTTAATAGCAATCTCCCTACTTGGAGAATAATCACCTTTATCCTCCTGTTCCGTACAGGTGGAAATTTGTAATGAGGATGAATGGGAAGAGGGAGACCCAATGAGAGAATAGCTCTACGTTTTGGGACAGGCACAGGTCACTCTATTTTCCCATCAGGAAGAAGAATTAACCACAGGCTCAGCCTGCCCCCCGGAACCAGAACAGGGCCTGAAGCCATCCTGTGCTTTTGCGGCCAGCTCCCAAAAAAGCGAGTTGTAAAATGGAGCTTCAGGGCACTGCAATTCACAAACCTGCAGAGTTATAAATGATAACTCTCGTCCACAAATATATTGAGGGAAGGCAAAGAAGAGGATTTGAAATCAAGGCAGAATTGCAGCAAACAGATTTCAGGAGGTACATTCGAATCGCCTTTAAAGCACATGAAAAGCGGCAAAACGTTGACAATGATGCCCTTGGCCAAAAAGGGCGTATGCGTTTTTTCCTGAATATATTCAGGAAAAAACGCATACGCCCTTTTTGGCCAACCAAGCAACCTGGAAAGGCAAATCAGCGCTACAAAGAAGTCTCGCTTCCCATCCGTCAAAAGGGCCATGCTGAAAAAAGTGTCAAAACCAGAAATGCAGGACAGGCCATGGAGAAATGGGAGCCTTGCTACACTGATGGGCGGGATGTAAATTGCCAACAGCCACTCTGGAGAAGTGTACGGTGTGCCCTGAAACATCTAAAAAACACAGCTTAGAGAGCATAGGGCACTTCCACGCATGGGGGTATAAAGTGGGAAAATTAAAAATCAGCAAGACACAAGCACCCCAAAGTTTAGGGCTGCTCTGTTGACAAGGACCTCCACTTCATTCCACCTTAAATATCCCAGGAAAGAGAAAAATGGATATAAAAGTTGTGGTCCTTATGTACAATGGAATATCACTCAGCCATGAAATCAATGTCATAAGGCTAGTAGCAGCATGATGAGTGGATTTAGGTACGACAATTCTAAGTGAAATAAGTCACACAGAAAAGGACACTTCTCATAAGGTGTCACTTATAGAGGGAATGTAAAAACCGTTACACTTGAACTGAATTACAAAACAGAACAGAGTCACACATGCAGAAAACACACTATGGCTGCTTAACGGGAAAGGTGAGGTGGGGTGATACATAAAGCAAGAGTTTCAAATTAGCTCAGATACCGTTCCATAAACCCAATATGTAATAGACAAGACCTACTCCTTGCTCAGAGAACTGGACTCAACACGCCCGATTCACCGCATAAGAATATATCTGACTAGTAATAATCTGAAAACCTATATATTGATATCTCTCTGTTAGTGTGTCAAGTGGGTGTAAAGCGGCATAAACACAGCCGTGAAAAGCAGCTGAACCTCATTATAAAAATAAATTACTTTTAAAAACCCATGAAACAAAGACAGTGAAAGAGAGAGAAATTCTTACACAATTCGTTCAGGGGCTGGGATGCCCCCTGGATTGACCATATCTAGACCGACAGCTGGATGAGACATAAGGGTGGACACTCTGGGGGCTGAGAGGTTTGGTGAGGTTGGGTGAGCAAACGCAGACCCTTTAAAGTAATACTGCGTGCTACCCATCGCATGGGTCCCAAATCTCCAGGTTCAAGGGCATCTTCCTACATCGAAAACATGCATGAGAAACCAAGAAGATGGTACACCGTGTGATGGGGAAAGGTTTCTAAAACGCACCTCATTTCTCATCTCCTTGTTCTCGGGTTCTCAATTCCAGCCACTTTACTAGCAATCTCCCTAATTGGAGCATCAGCACCTTTAACCTCCTGTTCCGTACAGGTTGCAATTTGTCCTGAGGATGAACGGGAAGACGGCGAACCAATGAGAGACTAGCTCTTGGTGTTGGGACAGGCACAGGTCACTCTATTTTCCCATCAGGAAGAAGACTTAACCACAGGCTCAGACTGCCCCCCGGAACCAGAACAGGGCCTGAAGCCATGCTGCGCTTTTGCGGCCAGCTCCCAAATAAGCGAGTTGTAAAATTGAGCTTCAGGGCACTGCAATTCACAAACCTGCAGAGTGATAAATGATAACTCTCGTCCACAAATATATTGAGAGAAGGCAAAGAAGAGGATTTGAAATCAAGGCAGAATTGCAAGAAACAGATTTCAGGAGGTCGATTCGAATCGCCTTTAAAGCACATGAAAAGCGGCAAAATGTTGACAATGATGCTTTTGGCCAAAAAGTGCGTATGCGTTATTCCTGAATATATTCAGAAAAAAACGCATACGCCCTTTTTGGCCAACCAAGCAACCTGGAAAGGCAAATCAGCACTACAAAGAAGTCTCACTTCCCATCGGTCAAAAGGGCCATGCTGAAAAAAGTGTCAAAACCCGAAATGCAGGACAGGCCATGGAGAAATGGCAGCCTTGCTACACTGATGGGCGGGATGTAAATTGCCAACAGCCACTCTGGAGAAGTGTACGGTGTGTCCTGAAACATCTAAAAACCACAGCTTAGAGAGCATAGGGCACTTCCACTCATGGGGGTATAAATTGGGAAAATGAAAAATCAGCAAAACACAAGCACCCCAAAGTTTAGGGCTGCTCTGTTGCCTAGGACCTCCACTTCATTCCACCTTAAATATCCCAGGAAAGAGAAAAATGGATAAAGAAGTTGGGGTCCTTATGTACAATGGAATATCACTCAGCCATGAAATCAATGTCATAAGGCTAGTAGAAGCATGATGAATGGATTTAGGTACGACGATTCTAAGTGAAATAAGTCACACAGAAAAGGACACTTCTCATAAGGTATCATTTATAGAGGGAATGTAAAAACCGTTACACTTGAACTGAATTACAACACAGAACAGAGTCACACATGCAGAAAACACACTATGGTTGCTTAACGGGAAAGGTGAGGTGGGGTGATGCATAAAAGAAGGATTTCAAATTAGCTCAGATAACGTTCCATAAACCCAATATATAATAGACAAGACCTACTCCTTGCTCAGTGAACTGAACTCAACATCCCCTATTCACCGCAAAAGAACATATCTGACTAGTAAAAATCTTAAAACCTATGTGTTGATATCTCTCTTGAAGTGTGTCAAGTGGGTGTAAAGCGGCGTAAATACAGCAGTGAAAAGCAGCTAAACCCCATTATAAAAATAAATTACTTTTAAAACCCCATGAAACAAAGACAGTGAAAGAGAGAGAAATTCTTACACACTTCATTCAGAGGTTGTGATGCAACCTGGATTGACCATATCTAGACCCACAGCTGGATGAGACATAAGGGTGGATACTCTTGGGGAGGAGAGGTTTGGTGAGGTTGGGTGAGCAAATGCAGACCCTTTAAAGTAATACTGCGTGGAACCCGTCGCATGGGTCCCAAATCTCCAGGTTCAAGGGCATCTTCCTACATCGAAAACATGCATGAGAAACCCAGAAGATGGTACACCATGTGATCGGGAAAGGATTCTAAAACGCACCTCATTTCTCATCTCCTTGTGTTCGGATTCGCCATTCCAGCCGCTTTAATAGCAATCTCCCTACTTGGAGAATAATCACCTTTATCCTCCTGTTCCGTACAGGTGGAAATTTGTAATGAGGATGAATGGGAAGAGGGAGACCCAATGAGAGAATAGCTCTACGTTTTGGGACAGGCACAGGTCACTCTATTTTCCCATCAGGAAGAAGAATTAACCACAGGCTCAGCCTGCCCCCCGGAACCAGAACAGGGCCTGAAGCCATCCTGTGCTTTTGCGGCCAGCTCCCAAAAAAGCGAGTTGTAAAATGGAGCTTCAGGGCACTGCAATTCACAAACCTGCAGAGTTATAAATGATAACTCTCGTCCACAAATATATTGAGGGAAGGCAAAGAAGAGGATTTGAAATCAAGGCAGAATTGCAGCAAACAGATTTCAGGAGGTACATTCGAATCGCCTTTAAAGCACATGAAAAGCGGCAAAACGTTGACAATGATGCCCTTGGCCAAAAAGGGCGTATGCGTTTTTTCCTGAATATATTCAGGAAAAAACGCATACGCCCTTTTTGGCCAACCAAGCAACCTGGAAAGGCAAATCAGCGCTACAAAGAAGTCTCGCTTCCCATCCGTCAAAAGGGCCATGCTGAAAAAAGTGTCAAAACCAGAAATGCAGGACAGGCCATGGAGAAATGGGAGCCTTGCTACACTGATGGGCGGGATGTAAATTGCCAACAGCCACTCTGGAGAAGTGTACGGTGTGCCCTGAAACATCTAAAAAACACAGCTTAGAGAGCATAGGGCACTTCCACGCATGGGGGTATAAAGTGGGAAAATTAAAAATCAGCAAGACACAAGCACCCCAAAGTTTAGGGCTGCTCTGTTGACAAAGACCTCCACTTCATTCCACCTTAAATATCCCAGGAAAGAGAAAAATGGATATAAAAGTTGTGGTCCTTATGTACAATGGAATATCACTCAGCCATGAAATCAATGTCATAAGGCTAGTAGCAGCATGATGAGTGGATTTAGTTACGACAATTCGAAGTGAAATAAGTCACACAGAAAAGGACACTTCTCATAAGGTGTCACTTATAGAGGGAATGTAAAAACCGTTACACTTGAACTGAATTACAAAACAGAACAGAGTCACACATGCAGAAAACACACTATGGCTGCTTAACGGGAAAGGTGAGGTGGGGTGATACATAAAGCAAGAGTTTCAAATTAGCTCAGATACCGTTCCATAAACCCAATATGTAATAGACAAGACCTACTCCTTGCTCAGAGAACTGGACTCAACACGCCCGATTCACCGCATAAGAATATATCTGACTAGTAATAATCTGAAAACCTATATATTGATATCTCTCTGTTAGTGTGTCAAGTGGGTGTAAAGCGGCATAAACACAGCCGTGAAAAGCAGCTGAACCTCATTATAAAAATAAATTACTTTTAAAAACCCATGAAACAAAGACAGTGAAAGAGAGAGAAATTCTTACACAATTCGTTCAGGGGCTGGGATGCACCCTGGATTGACCATATCTAGACCGACAGCTGGATGAGACATAAGGGTGGACACTCTGGGGGCTGAGAGGTTTGGTGAGGTTGGGTGAGCAAACGCAGACCCTTTAAAGTAATACTGCGTGCTACCCATCGCATGGGTCCCAAATCTCCAGGTTCAAGGGCATCTTCCTACATCGAAAACATGCATGAGAAACCAAGAAGATGGTACACCGTGTGATGGGGAAAGGTTTCTAAAACGCACCTCATTTCTCATCTCCTTGTTCTCGGGTTCTCAATTCCAGCCACTTTACTAGCAATCTCCCTAATTGGAGCATCAGCACCTTTAACCTCCTGTTCCGTACAGATTGCAATTTGTCCTGAGGATGAACGGGAAGACGGCGAACCAATGAGAGACTAGCTCTTGGTGTTGGGACAGGCACAGGTCACTCTATTTTCCCATCAGGAAGAAGACTTAACCACAGGCTCAGACTGCACCCCGGAACCAGAACAGGGCCTGAAGCCATGCTGCGCTTTTGCGGCCTGCTCCCAAATAAGCGAGTTGTAAAATGGAGCTTCAGGGCACTGCAATTCACAAACCTGCAGAGTTATAAATGATAACTCTCGTCCACAAATATATTGAGGGAAGGCAAAGAAGAGGATTTGAAATCAAGGCAGAATTGCAGCAAACAGATTTCAGGAGGTACATTCGAATCGCCTTTAAAGCACATGAAAAGCGGCAAAACGTTGACAATGATGCCCTTGGCCAAAAAGGGCGTATGCGTTTTTTCCTGAATATATTCAGGAAAAAACGCATACGCCCTTTTTGGCCAACCAAGCAACCTGGAAAGGCAAATCAGCGCTACAAAGAAGTCTCGCTTCCCATCCATCAAAAGGGCCATGCTGAAAAAAGTGTCAAAACCAGAAATGCAGGACAGGCCATGGAGAAATGGGAGCCTTGCTACACTGATGGGCGGGATGTAAATTGCCAACAGCCACTCTGGAGAAGTGTACGGTGTGCCCTGAAACATCTAAAAAACACAGCTTAGAGAGCATAGGGCACTTCCACGCATGGGGGTATAAAGTGGGAAAATTAAAAATCAGCAAGACACAAGCACCCCAAAGTTTAGGGCTGCTCTGTTGACAAGGACCTCCACTTCATTCCACCTTAAATATCCCAGGAAAGAGAAAAATGGATATAAAAGTTGTGGTCCTTATGTACAATGGAATATCACTCAGCCATGAAATCAATGTCATAAGGCTAGTAGCAGCATGATGAGTGGATTTAGTTACGACAATTCGAAGTGAAATAAGTCACACAGAAAAGGACACTTCTCATAAGGTGTCACTTATAGAGGGAATGTAAAAACCGTTACACTTGAACTGAATTACAAAACAGAACAGAGTCACACATGCAGAAAACACACTATGGCTGCTTAACGGGAAAGGTGAGGTGGGGTGATACATAAAGCAAGAGTTTCAAATTAGCTCAGATACCGTTCCATAAACCCAATATGTAATAGACAAGACCTACTCCTTGCTCAGAGAACTGGACTCAACACGCCCGATTCACCGCATAAGAATATATCTGACTAGTAATAATCTGAAAACCTATATATTGATATCTCTCTGTTAGTGTGTCAAGTGGGTGTAAAGCGGCATAAACACAGCCGTGAAAAGCAGCTGAACCTCATTATAAAAATAAATTACTTTTAAAAACCCATGAAACAAAGACAGTGAAAGAGAGAGAAATTCTTACACAATTCGTTCAGGGGCTGGGATGCACCCTGGATTGACCATATCTAGACCGACAGCTGGATGAGACATAAGGGTGGACACTCTGGGGGCTGAGAGGTTTGGTGAGGTTGGGTGAGCAAACGCAGACCCTTTAAAGTAATACTGCGTGCTACCCATCGCATGGGTCCCAAATCTCCAGGTTCAAGGGCATCTTCCTACATCGAAAACATGCATGAGAAACCAAGAAGATGGTACACCGTGTGATGGGGAAAGGTTTCTAAAACGCACCTCATTTCTCATCTCCTTGTTCTCGGGTTCTCAATTCCAGCCACTTTACTAGCAATCTCCCTAATTGGAGCATCAGCACCTTTAACCTCCTGTTCCGTACAGATTGCAATTTGTCCTGAGGATGAACGGGAAGACGGCGAACCAATGAGAGACTAGCTCTTGGTGTTGGGACAGGCACAGGTCACTCTATTTTCCCATCAGGAAGAAGACTTAACCACAGGCTCAGACTGCACCCCGGAACCAGAACAGGGCCTGAAGCCATGCTGCGCTTTTGCGGGCTGCTCCCAAATAAGCGAGTTGTAAAATTGAGCTTCAGGGCACTGCAATTCACAAACCTGCAGAGTGATAAATGATAACTCTCGTCCACAAATATATTGAGAGAAGGCAAAGAAGAGGATTTGAAATCAAGGCAGAATTGCAGGAAACAGATTTCAGGAGGTCGATTCGAATCGCCTTTAAAGCACATGAAAAGCGGCAAAATGTTGACAATGATGCTTTTGGCCAAAAAGTGCGTATGCGTTATTCCTGAATATATTCAGAAAAAAACGCATACGCCCTTTTTGGCCAACCAAGCAACCTGGAAAGGCAAATCAGCACTACAAAGAAGTCTCACTTCCCATCGGTCAAAAGGGCCATGCTGAAAAAAGTGTCAAAACCCGAAATGCAGGACAGGCCATGGAGAAATGGGAGCCTTGCTACACTGATGGGCGGGATGTAAATTGCCAACAGCCACTCTGGAGAAGTGTACGGTGTGCCCTGAAACATCTAAAAACCACAGCTTAGAGAGCATAGGGCACTTCCACGCATGGGGGTATAAAGTGGGAAAATTAAAAATCAGCAAGACACAAGCACCCCAAAGTTTAGGGCTGCTCTGTTGACAAGGACCTCCACTTCATTCCACCTTAAATATCCCAGGAAAGAGAAAAATGGATATAAAAGTTGTGGTCCTTATGTACAATGGAATATCACTCAGCCATGAAATCAATGTCATAAGGCTAGTAGAAGCATGATGAATGGATTTAGGTACGACGATTCTAAGTGAAATAAGTCACACAGAAAAGGACACTTCTCATAAGGTATCATTTATAGAGGGAATGTAAAAACCGTTACACTTGAACTGAATTACAACACAGAACAGAGTCACACATGCAGAAAACACACTATGGTTGCTTAACGGGAAAGGTGAGGTGGGGTGATGCATAAAAGAAGGATTTCAAATTAGCTCAGATAACGTTCCATAAACCCAATATATAATAGACAAGACCTACTCCTTGCTCAGTGAACTGAACTCAACATCCCCTATTCACCGCAAAAGAACATATCTGACTAGTAAAAATCTTAAAACCTATGTGTTGATATCTCTCTTGAAGTGTGTCAAGTGGGTGTAAAGCGGCGTAAATACAGCAGTGAAAAGCAGCTAAACCCCATTATAAAAATAAATTACTTTTAAAACCCCATGAAACAAAGACAGTGAAAGAGAGAGAAATTCTTACACACTTCATTCAGAGGTTGTGATGCAACCTGGATTGACCATATCTAGACCCACAGCTGGATGAGGCATAAGGGTGGACACTCTTGGGGAGGAGAGGTTTGGTGAGGTTGGGTGAGCAAATGCAGACCCTTTAAAGTAATACTGCGTGGAACCCGTCGCATGGGTCCCAAATCTCCAGGTTCAAGGGCATCTTCCTACATCGAAAACATGCATGAGAAACCCAGAAGATGGTACACCATGTGATCGGGAAAGGATTCTAAAACGCACCTCATTTCTCATCTCCTTGTGTTCGGATTCGCCATTCCAGCCGCTTTAATAGCAATCTCCCTACTTGGAGAATAATCACCTTTATCCTCCTGTTCCGTACAGGTGGAAATTTGTAATGAGGATGAATGGGAAGAGGGAGACCCAATGAGAGAATAGCTCTACGTTTTGGGACAGGCACAGGTCACTCTACTTTCCCATCAGGAAGAAGAATTAACCACAGGCTCAGCCTGCCCCCCGGAACCAGAACAGGGCCTGAAGCCATCCTGTGCTTTTGCGTCCAGCTCCCAAAAAAGCGAGTTGTAAAATGGAGCTTCAGGGCACTGCAATTCACAAACCTGCAGAGTTATAAATGATAACTCTCGTCCACAAATATATTGAGGGAAGGCAAAGAAGAGGATTTGAAATCAAGGCAGAATTGCAGCAAACAGATTTCAGGAGGTACATTCGAATCGCCTTTAAAGCACATGAAAAGCGGCAAAACGTTGACAATGATGCCCTTGGCCAAAAAGGGCGTATGCGTTTTTTCCTGAATATATTCAGGAAAAAACGCATACGCCCTTTTTGGCCAACCAAGCAACCTGGAAAGGCAAATCAGCGCTACAAAGAAGTCTCGCTTCCCATCCGTCAAAAGGGCCATGCTGAAAAAAGTGTCAAAACCAGAAATGCAGGACAGGCCATGGAGAAATGGGAGCCTTGCTACACTGATGGGCGGGATGTAAATTGCCAACAGCCACTCTGGAGAAGTGTACGGTGTGCCCTGAAACATCTAAAAAACACAGCTTAGAGAGCATAGGGCACTTCCACGCATGGGGGTATAAAGTGGGAAAATTAAAAATCAGCAAGACACAAGCACCCCAAAGTTTAGGGCTGCTCTGTTGACAAGGACCTCCACTTCATTCCACCTTAAATATCCCAGGAAAGAGAAAAATGGATATAAAAGTTGTGGTCCTTATGTACAATGGAATATCACTCAGCCATGAAATCAATGTCATAAGGCTAGTAGCAGCATGATGAGTGGATTTAGTTACGACAATTCGAAGTGAAATAAGTCACACAGAAAAGGACACTTCTCATAAGGTGTCACTTATAGAGGGAATGTAAAAACCGTTACACTTGAACTGAATTACAAAACAGAACAGAGTCACACATGCAGAAAACACACTATGGCTGCTTAACGGGAAAGGTGAGGTGGGGTGATACATAAAGCAAGAGTTTCAAATTAGCTCAGATACCGTTCCATAAACCCAATATGTAATAGACAAGACCTACTCCTTGCTCAGAGAACTGGACTCAACACGCCCGATTCACCGCATAAGAATATATCTGACTAGTAATAATCTGAAAACCTATATATTGATATCTCTCTGTTAGTGTGTCAAGTGGGTGTAAAGCGGCATAAACACAGCCGTGAAAAGCAGCTGAACCTCATTATAAAAATAAATTACTTTTAAAAACCCATGAAACAAAGACAGTGAAAGAGAGAGAAATTCTTACACAATTCGTTCAGGGGCTGGGATGCACCCTGGATTGACCATATCTAGACCGACAGCTGGATGAGACATAAGGGTGGACACTCTGGGGGCTGAGAGGTTTGGTGAGGTTGGGTGAGCAAACGCAGACCCTTTAAAGTAATACTGCGTGCTACCCATCGCATGGGTCCCAAATCTCCAGGTTCAAGGGCATCTTCCTACATCGAAAACATGCATGAGAAACCAAGAAGATGGTACACCGTGTGATGGGGAAAGGTTTCTAAAACGCACCTCATTTCTCATCTCCTTGTTCTCGGGTTCTCAATTCCAGCCACTTTACTAGCAATCTCCCTAATTGGAGCATCAGCACCTTTAACCTCCTGTTCCGTACAGGTTGCAATTTGTCCTGAGGATGAACGGGAAGACGGCGAACCAATGAGAGACTAGCTCTTGGTGTTGGGACAGGCACAGGTCACTCTATTTTCCCATCAGGAAGAAGACTTAACCACAGGCTCAGACTGCACCCCGGAACCAGAACAGGGCCTGAAGCCATGCTGCGCTTTTGCGGCCTGCTCCCAAATAAGCGAGTTGTAAAATTGAGCTTCAGGGCACTGCAATTCACAAACCTGCAGAGTGATAAATGATAACTCTCGTCCACAAATATATTGAGAGAAGGCAAAGAAGAGGATTTGAAATCAAGGCAGAATTGCAGGAAACAGATTTCAGGAGGTCGATTCGAATCGCCTTTAAAGCACATGAAAAGCGGCAAAATGTTGACAATGATGCTTTTGGCCAAAAAGTGGGTATGCGTTATTCCTGAATATATTCAGAAAAAAACGCATACGCCCTTTTTGGCCAACCAAGCAACCTGGAAAGGCAAATCAGCACTACAAAGAAGTCTCACTTCCCATCGGTCAAAAGGGCCATGCTGAAAAAAGTGTCAAAACCCGAAATGCAGGACAGGCCATGGAGAAATGGGAGCCTTGCTACACTGATGGGCGGGATGTAAATTGCCAACAGCCACTCTGGAGAAGTGTACGGTGTGCCCTGAAACATCTAAAAACCACAGCTTAGAGAGCATAGGGCACTTCCACGCATGGGGGTATAAATTGGGAAAATGAAAAATCAGCAAAACACAAGCACCCCAAAGTTTAGGGCTGCTCTGTTGCCTAGGACCTCCACTTCATTCCACCTTAAATATCCCAGGAAAGAGAAAAATGGATAAAGAAGTTGGGGTCCTTATGTACAATGGAATATCACTCAGCCATGAAATCAATGTCATAAGGCTAGTAGAAGCATGATGAATGGATTTAGGTACGACGATTCTAAGTGAAATAAGTCACACAGAAAAGGACACTTCTCATAAGGTATCATTTATAGAGGGAATGTAAAAACCGTTACACTTGAACTGAATTACAACACAGAACAGAGTCACACATGCAGAAAACACACTATGGTTGCTTAACGGGAAAGGTGAGGTGGGGTGATGCATAAAAGAAGGATTTCAAATTAGCTCAGATAACGTTCCATAAACCCAATATATAATAGACAAGACCTACTCCTTGCTCAGTGAACTGAACTCAACATCCCCTATTCACCGCAAAAGAACATATCTGACTAGTAAAAATCTTAAAACCTATGTGTTGATATCTCTCTTGAAGTGTGTCAAGTGGGTGTAAAGCGGCGTAAATACAGCAGTGAAAAGCAGCTAAACCCCATTATAAAAATAAATTACTTTTAAAACCCCATGAAACAAAGACAGTGAAAGAGAGAGAAATTCTTACACACTTCATTCAGAGGTTGTGATGCAACCTGGATTGACCATATCTAGACCCACAGCTGGATGAGACATAAGGGTGGATACTCTTGGGGAGGAGAGGTTTGGTGAGGTTGGGTGAGCAAATGCAGACCCTTTAAAGTAATACTGCGTGGAACCCGTCGCATGGGTCCCAAATCTCCAGGTTCAAGGGCATCTTCCTACATCGAAAACATGCATGAGAAACCCAGAAGATGGTACACCATGTGATCGGGAAAGGATTCTAAAACGCACCTCATTTCTCATCTCCTTGTGTTCGGATTCGCCATTCCAGCCGCTTTAATAGCAATCTCCCTACTTGGAGAATAATCACCTTTATCCTCCTGTTCCGTACAGGTGGAAATTTGTAATGAGGATGAATGGGAAGAGGGAGACCCAATGAGAGAATAGCTCTACGTTTTGGGACAGGCACAGGTCACTCTATTTTCCCATCAGGAAGAAGAATTAACCACAGGCTCAGCCTGCCCCCCGGAACCAGAACAGGGCCTGAAGCCATCCTGTGCTTTTGCGGCCAGCTCCCAAAAAAGCGAGTTGTAAAATGGAGCTTCAGGGCACTGCAATTCACAATCCTACAGAGTTATAAATGATAACTCTCGTCCACAAATATATTGAGGGAAGGCAAAGAAGAGGATTTGAAATCAAGGCAGAATTGCAGCAAACAGATTTCAGGAGGTACATTCGAATCGCCTTTAAAGCACATGAAAAGCGGCAAAACGTTGACAATGATGCCCTTGGCCAAAAAGGGCGTATGCGTTTTTTCCTGAATATATTCAGGAAAAAACGCATACGCCCTTTTTGGCCAACCAAGCAACCTGGAAAGGCAAATCAGCGCTACAAAGAAGTCTCGCTTCCCATCCGTCAAAAGGGCCATGCTGAAAAAAGTGTCAAAACCAGAAATGCAGGACAGGCCATGGAGAAATGGGAGCCTTGCTACACTGATGGGCGGGATGTAAATTGCCAACAGCCACTCTGGAGAAGTGTACGGTGTGCCCTGAAACATCTAAAAAACACAGCTTAGAGAGCATAGGGCACTTCCACGCATGGGGGTATAAAGTGGGAAAATTAAAAATCAGCAAGACACAAGCACCCCAAAGTTTAGGGCTGCTCTGTTGACAAGGACCTCCACTTCATTCCACCTTAAATATCCCAGGAAAGAGAAAAATGGATATAAAAGTTGTGGTCCTTATGTACAATGGAATATCACTCAGCCATGAAATCAATGTCATAAGGCTAGTAGCAGCATGATGAGTGGATTTAGGTACGACAATTCGAAGTGAAATAAGTCACACAGAAAAGGACACTTCTCATAAGGTGTCACTTATAGAGGGAATGTAAAAACCGTTACACTTGAACTGAATTACAAAACAGAACAGAGTCACACATGCAGAAAACACACTATGGCTGCTTAATGGGAAAGGTGAGGTGGGGTGATACATAAAGCAAGAGTTTCAAATTAGCTCAGATACCGTTCCATAAACCCAATATGTAATAGACAAGACCTACTCCTTGCTCAGAGAACTGGACTCAACACGCCCGATTCACCGCATAAGTATATATCTGACTAGTAATAATCTGAAAACCTATATATTGATATCTCTCTGTTAGTGTGTCAAGTGGGTGTAAAGCGGCATAAACACAGCCGTGAAAAGCAGCTGAACCTCATTATAAAAATAAATTACTTTTAAAAACCCATGAAACAAAGACAGTGAAAGAGAGAGAAATTCTTACACAATTCGTTCAGGGGCTGGGATGCACCCTGGATTGACCATATCTAGACCGACAGCTGGATGAGACATAAGGGTGGACACTCTGGGGGCTGAGAGGTTTGGTGAGGTTGGGTGAGCAAACGCAGACCCTTTAAAGTAATACTGCGTGCTACCCATCGCATGGGTCCCAAATCTCCAGGTTCAAGGGCTTCTTCCTACATCGAAAACATGCATGAGAAACCAAGAAGATGGTACACCGTGTGATGGGGAAAGGTTTCTAAAACGCACATCATTTCTCATCTCCTTGTTCTCGGGTTCTCAATTCCAGCCACTTTACTAGCAATCTCCCTAATTGGGGCATCAGCACCTTTAACCTCCTGTTCCGTACAGGTTGCAATTTGTCCTGAGGATGAACGGGAAGACGGCGAACCAATGAGAGACTAGCTCTTGGTGTTGGGACAGGCACAGGTCACTCTATTTTCCCATCAGGAAGAAGACTTAACCACAGGCTCAGACTGCCCCCCGGAACCAGAACAGGGCCTGAAGCCATGCTGCGCTTTTGCGGCCAGCTCCCAAATAAGCGAGTTGTAAAATTGAGCTTCAGGGCACTGCAATTCACAAACCTGCAGAGTGATAAATGATAACTCTCGTCCACAAATATATTGAGAGAAGGCAAAGAAGAGGATTTGAAATCAAGGCAGAATTGCAGGAAACAGATTTCAGGAGGTCGATTCGAATCGCCTTTAAAGCACATGAAAAGCGGCAAAATGTTGACAATGATGCTTTTGGCCAAAAAGTGCGTATGCGTTATTCCTGAATATATTCAGAAAAAAACGCATACGCCCTTTTTGGCCAACCAAGCAACCTGGAAAGGCAAATCAGCACTACAAAGAAGTCTCACTTCCCATCGGTCAAAAGGGCCATGCTGAAAAAAGTGTCAAAACCCGAAATGCAGGACAGGCCATGGAGAAATGGCAGCCTTGCTACACTGATGGGCGGGATGTAAATTGCCAACAGCCACTCTGGAGAAGTGTACGGTGTGTCCTGAAACATCTAAAAACCACAGCTTAGAGAACATAGGGCACTTCCACTCATGGGGGTATAAATTGGGAAAATGAAAAATCAGCAAAACACAAGCACCCCAAAGTTTAGGGCTGCTCTGTTGCCTAGGACCTCCACTTCATTCCACCTTAAATATCCCAGGAAAGAGAAAAATGGATAAAGAAGTTGGGGTCCTTATGTACAATGGAATATCACTCAGCCATGAAATCAATGTCATAAGGCTAGTAGAAGCATGATGAATGGATTTAGGTACGACGATTCTAAGTGAAATAAGTCACACAGAAAAGGACACTTCTCATAAGGTATCATTTATAGAGGGAATGTAAAAACCGTTACACTTGAACTGAATTACAACACAGAACAGAGTCACACATGCAGAAAACACACTATGGTTGCTTAACGGGAAAGGTGAGGTGGGGTGATGCATAAAAGAAGGATTTCAAATTAGCTCAGATAACGTTCCATAAACCCAATATATAATAGACAAGACCTACTCCTTGCTCAGTGAACTGAACTCAACATCCCCTATTCACCGCAAAAGAACATATCTGACTAGTAAAAATCTTAAAACCTATGTGTTGATATCTCTCTTGAAGTGTGTCAAGTGGGTGTAAAGCGGCGTAAATACAGCAGTGAAAAGCAGCTAAACCCCATTATAAAAATAAATTACTTTTAAAACCCCATGAAACAAAGACAGTGAAAGAGAGAGAAATTCTTACACACTTCATTCAGAGGTTGTGATGCAACCTGGATTGACCATATCTAGACCCACAGCTGGATGAGACATAAGGGTGGATACTCTTGGGGAGGAGAGGTTTGGTGAGGTTGGGTGAGCAAATGCAGACCCTTTAAAGTAATACTGCGTGGAACCCGTCGCATGGGTCCCAAATCTCCAGGTTCAAGGGCATCTTCCTACATCGAAAACATGCATGAGAAACCCAGAAGATGGTACACCATGTGATCGGGAAAGGATTCTAAAACGCACCTCATTTCTCATCTCCTTGTGTTCGGATTCGCCATTCCAGCCGCTTTAATAGCAATCTCCCTACTTGGAGAATAATCACCTTTATCCTCCTGTTCCGTACAGGTGGAAATTTGTAATGAGGATGAATGGGAAGAGGGAGACCCAATGAGAGAATAGCTCTACGTTTTGGGACAGGCACAGGTCACTCTATTTTCCCATCAGGAAGAAGAATTAACCACAGGCTCAGCCTGCCCCCCGGAACCAGAACAGGGCCTGAAGCCATCCTGTGCTTTTGCGGCCAGCTCCCAAAAAAGCGAGTTGTAAAATGGAGCTTCAGGGCACTGCAATTCACAAACCTGCAGAGTTATAAATGATAACTCTCGTCCACAAATATATTGAGGGAAGGCAAAGAAGAGGATTTGAAATCAAGGCAGAATTGCAGCAAACAGATTTCAGGAGGTACATTCGAATCGCCTTTAAAGCACATGAAAAGCGGCAAAACGTTGACAATGATGCCCTTGGCCAAAAAGGGCGTATGCGTTTTTTCCTGAATATATTCAGGAAAAAACGCATACGCCCTTTTTGGCCAACCAAGCAACCTGGAAAGGCAAATCAGCGCTACAAAGAAGTCTCGCTTCCCATCCGTCAAAAGGGCCATGCTGAAAAAAGTGTCAAAACCAGAAATGCAGGACAGGCCATGGAGAAATGGGAGCCTTGCTACACTGATGGGCGGGATGTAAATTGCCAACAGCCACTCTGGAGAAGTGTACGGTGTGCCCTGAAACATCTAAAAAACACAGCTTAGAGAGCATAGGGCACTTCCACGCATGGGGGTATAAAGTGGGAAAATTAAAAATCAGCAAGACACAAGCACCCCAAAGTTTAGGGCTGCTCTGTTGACAAGGACCTCCACTTCATTCCACCTTAAATATCCCAGGAAAGAGAAAAATGGATATAAAAGTTGTGGTCCTTATGTACAATGGAATATCACTCAGCCATGAAATCAATGTCATAAGGCTAGTAGCAGCATGATGAGTGGATTTAGTTACGACAATTCGAAGTGAAATAAGTCACACAGAAAAGGACACTTCTCATAAGGTGTCACTTATAGAGGGAATGTAAAAACCGTTACACTTGAACTGAATTACAAAACAGAACAGAGTCACACATGCAGAAAACACACTATGGCTGCTTAACGGGAAAGGTGAGGTGGGGTGATACATAAAGCAAGAGTTTCAAATTAGCTCAGATACCGTTCCATAAACCCAATATGTAATAGACAAGACCTACTCCTTGCTCAGAGAACTGGACTCAACACGCCCGATTCACCGCATAAGAATATATCTGACTAGTAATAATCTGAAAACCTATATATTGATATCTCTCTGTTAGTGTGTCAAATGGGTGTAAAGCGGCATAAACACAGCCGTGAAAAGCAGCTGAACCTCATTATAAAAATAAATTACTTTTAAAAACCCATGAAACAAAGACAGTGAAAGAGAGAGAAATTCTTACACAATTCGTTCAGGGGCTGGGATGCACCCTGGATTGACCATATCTAGACCGACAGCTGGATGAGACATAAGGGTGGACACTCTGGGGGCTGAGAGGTTTGGTGAGGTTGGGTGAGCAAACGCAGACCCTTTAAAATAATACTGCGTGCTACCCATCGCATGGGTCCCAAATCTCCAGGTTCAAGGGCTTCTTCCTACATCGAAAACATGCATGAGAAACCAAGAAGATGGTACACCGTGTGATGGGGAAAGGTTTCTAAAACGCACCTCATTTCTCATCTCCTTGTTCTCGGGTTCTCAATTCCAGCCACTTTACTAGCAATCTCCCTAATTGGGGCATCAGCACCTTTAACCTCCTGTTCCGTACAGGTTGCAATTTGTCCTGAGGATGAACGGGAAGACGGCGAACCAATGAGAGACTAGCTCTTGGTGTTGGGACAGGCACAGGTCACTCTATTTTCCCATCAGGAAGAAGACTTAACCACAGGCTCAGACTGCCCCCCGGAACCAGAACAGTGCCTGAAGCCATGCTGCGCTTTTGCGGCCAGCTCCCAAATAAGCGAGTTGTAAAATTGAGCTTCAGGGCACTGCAATTCACAAACCTGCAGAGTGATAAATGATAACTCTCGTCCACAAATATATTGAGAGAAGGCAAAGAAGAGGATTTGAAATCAAGGCAGAATTGCAGGAAACAGATTTCAGGAGGTCGATTCGAATTGCCTTTAAAGCACATGAAAAGCGGCAAAATGTTGACAATGATGCTTTTGGCCAAAAAGTGCGTATGCGTTATTCCTGAATATATTCAAAAAAAAACGCATACGCCCTTTTTGGCCAACCAAGCAACCTGGAAAGGCAAATCAGCACTACAAAGAAGTCTCACTTCCCATCGGTCAAAAGGGCCATGCTGAAAAAAGTGTCAAAACCCGAAATGCAGGACAGGCCATGGAGAAATGGCAGCCTTGCTACACTGATGGACGGGATGTAAATTGCCAACAGCCACTCTGGAGAAGTGTACGGTGTGTCCTGAAACATCTAAAAACCACAGCTTAGAGAGCATAGGGCACTTCCACTCATGGGGGTATAAATTGGGAAAATGAAAAATCAGCAAAACACAAGCACCCCAAAGTTTAGGGCTGCTCTGTTGCCTAGGACCTCCACTTCATTCCACCTTAAATATCCCAGGAAAGAGAAAAATGGATAAAGAAGTTGGGGTCCTTATGTACAATGGAATATCACTCAGCCATGAAATCAATGTCATAAGGCTAGTAGAAGCATGATGAATGGATTTAGGTACGACGATTCTAAGTGAAATAAGTCACACAGAAAAGGACACTTCTCATAAGGTATCATTTATAGAGGGAATGTAAAAACCGTTACACTTAAACTGAATTACAACACAGAACAGAGTCACACATGCAGAAAACACACTATGGTTGCTTAACGGGAAAGGTGAGGTGGGGTGAGGCATAAAAGAAGGATTTCAAATTAGCTCAGATAACGTTCCATAAACCCAATATATAATAGACAAGACCTACTCCTTGCTCAGTGAACTGAACTCAACATCCCCTATTCACCGCAAAAGAACATATCTGACTAGTAAAAATCTTAAAACCTATGTGTTGATATCTCTCTTGAAGTGTGTCAAGTGGGTGTAAAGCGGCGTAAATACAGCAGTGAAAAGCAGCTAAACCCCATTATAAAAATAAATTACTTTTAAAACCCCATGAAACAAAGACAGTGAAAGAGAGAGAAATTCTTACACACTTCATTCAGAGGTTGTGATGCAACCTGGATTGACCATATCTAGACCCACAGCTGGATGAGGCATAAGGGTGGACACTCTTGGGGCTGAGAGGTTTGGTGAGGTTGGGTGAGCAAACGCAGACCCTTTAAAGTAATACTGCGTGGAACCCGTCGCATGGGTCCCAAATCTCCAGGTTCAAGGGCATCTTCCTACATCGAAAACATGCATGAGAAACCCAGAAGATGGTACACCATGTGATCGGGAAAGGATTCTAAAACGCACCTCATTTCTCATCTCCTTGTGTTCGGATTCGCCATTCCAGCCGCTTTAATAGCAATCTCCCTACTTGGAGAATAATCACCTTTATCCTCCTGTTCCGTACAGGTGGAAATTTGTAATGAGGATGAATGGGAAGAGGGAGACCCAATGAGAGAATAGCTCTACGTTTTGGGACAGGCACAGGTCACTCTATTTTCCCATCAGGAAGAAGAATTAACCACAGGCTCAGCCTGCCCCCCGGAACCAGAACAGGGCCTGAAGCCATCCTGTGCTTTTGCGGCCAGCTCCCAAAAAAGCGAGTTGTAAAATGGAGCTTCAGGGCACTGCAATTCACAAACCTGCAGAGTTATAAATGATAACTCTCGTCCACAAATATATTGAGGGAAGGCAAAGAAGAGGATTTGAAATCAAGGCAGAATTGCAGCAAACAGATTTCAGGAGGTACATTCGAATCCCCTTTAAAGCACATGAAAAGCGGCAAAACGTTGACAATGATGGCTTGGCCAAAAAGGGCGTATGCGTTTTTTCCTGAATATATTCAGGAAAAAACGCATACGCCCTTTTTGGCCAACCAAGCAACCTGGAAAGGCAAATCAGCGCTACAAAGAAGTCTCGCTTCCCATCCGTCAAAAGGGCCATGCTGAAAAAAGTGTCAAAACCAGAAATGCAGGACAGGCCATGGAGAAATGGGAGCCTTGCTACACTGATGGGCGGGATGTAAATTGCCAACAGCCACTCTGGAGAAGTGTACGGTGTGCCCTGAAACATCTAAAAAACACAGCTTAGAGAGCATAGGGCACTTCCACGCATTGGGGTATAAAGTGGGAAAATTAAAAATCAGCAAGACACAAGCACCCCAAAGTTTAGGGCTGCTCTGTTGACAAGGACCTCCACTTCATTCCACCTTAAATATCCCAGGAAAGAGAAAAATGGATATAAAAGTTGTGGTCCTTATGTACAATGGAATATCACTCAGCCATGAAATCAATGTCATAAGGCTAGTAGCAGCATGATGAGTGGATTTAGGTACGACAATTCGAAGTGAAATAAGTCACACAGAAAAGGACACTTCTCATAAGGTGTCACTTATAGAGGGAATGTAAAAACCGTTACACTTGAACTGAATTACAAAACAGAACAGAGTCACACATGCAGAAAACACACTATGGCTGCTTAACGGGAAAGGTGAGGTGGGGTGATACATAAAGCAAGAGTTTCAAATTAGCTCAGATACCGTTCCATAAACCCAATATGTAATAGACAAGACCTACTCCTTGCTCAGAGAACTGGACTCAACACGCCCGATTCACCGCATAAGAATATATCTGACTAGTAATAATCTGAAAACCTATATATTGATATCTCTCTGTTAGTGTGTCAAGTGGGTGTAAAGCGGCATAAACACAGCCGTGAAAAGCAGCTGAACCTCATTATAAAAATAAATTACTTTTAAAAACCCATGAAACAAAGACAGTGAAAGAGAGAGAAATTCTTACACAATTCGTTCAGGGGCTGGGATGCACCCTGGATTGACCATATCTAGACCGACAGCTGGATGAGACATAAGGGTGGACACTCTGGGGGCTGAGAGGTTTGGTGAGGTTGGGTGAGCAAACGCAGACCCTTTAAAGTAATACTGCGTGCTACCCATCGCATGGGTCCCAAATCTCCAGGTTCAAGGGCTTCTTCCTACATCGAAAACATGCATGAGAAACCAAGAAGATGGTACACCGTGTGATGGGGAAAGGTTTCTAAAACGCACATCATTTCTCATCTCCTTGTTCTCGGGTTCTCAATTCCAGCCACTTTACTAGCAATCTCCCTAATTGGGGCATCAGCACCTTTAACCTCCTGTTCCGTACAGGTTGCAATTTGTCCTGAGGATGAACGGGAAGACGGCGAACCAATGAGAGACTAGCTCTTGGTGTTGGGACAGGCACAGGTCACTCTATTTTCCCATCAGGAAGAAGACTTAACCACAGGCTCAGACTGCCCCCCGGAACCAGAACAGGGCCTGAAGCCATGCTGCGCTTTTGCGGCCAGCTCCCAAATAAGCGAGTTGTAAAATTGAGCTTCAGGGCACTGCAATTCACAAACCTGCAGAGTGATAAATGATAACTCTCGTCCACAAATATATTGAGAGAAGGCAAAGAAGAGGATTTGAAATCAAGGCAGAATTGCAGGAAACAGATTTCAGGAGGTCGATTCGAATCGCCTTTAAAGCACATGAAAAGCGGCAAAATGTTGACAATGATGCTTTTGGCCAAAAAGTGCGTATGCGTTATTCCTGAATATATTCAGAAAAAAACGCATACGCCCTTTTTGGCCAACCAAGCAACCTGGAAAGGCAAATCAGCACTACAAAGAAGTCTCACTTCCCATCGGTCAAAAGGGCCATGCTGAAAAAAGTGTCAAAACCCGAAATGCAGGACAGGCCATGGAGAAATGGCAGCCTTGCTACACTGATGGGCGGGATGTAAATTGCCAACAGCCACTCTGGAGAAGTGTACGGTGTGTCCTGAAACATCTAAAAACCACAGTTTAGAGAGCATAGGGCACTTCCACTCATGGGGGTATAAATTGGGAAAATGAAAAATCAGCAAAACACAAGAACCCCAAAGTTTAGGGCTGCTCTGTTGCCTAGGACCTCCACTTCATTCCACCTTAAATATCCCAGGAAAGAGAAAAATGGATAAAGAAGTTGGGGTCCTTATGTACAATGGAATATCACTCAGCCATGAAATCAATGTCATAAGGCTAGTAGAAGCATGATGAATGGATTTAGGTACGACGATTCTAAGTGAAATAAGTCACACAGAAAAGGACACTTCTCATAAGGTATCATTTATAGAGGGAATGTAAAAACCGTTACACTTGAACTGAATTACAACACAGAACAGAGTCACACATGCAGAAAAGACACTATGGTTGCTTAACGGGAAAGGTGAGGTGGGGTGATGCATAAAAGAAGGATTTCAAATTAGCTCAGATAACGTTCCATAAACCCAATATATAATAGACAAGACCTACTCCTTGCTCAGTGAACTGAACTCAACATCCCCTATTCACCGCAAAAGAACATATCTGACTAGTAAAAATCTTAAAACCTATGTGTTGATATCTCTCTTGAAGTGTGTCAAGTGGGTGTAAAGCGGCGTAAATACAGCAGTGAAAAGCAGCTAAACCCCATTATAAAAATAAATTACTTTTAAAACCCCATGAAACAAAGACAGTGAAAGAGAGAGAAATTCTTACACACTTCATTCAGAGGTTGTGATGCAACCTGGATTGACCATATCTAGACCCACAGCTGGATGAGACATAAGGGTGGACACTCTTGGGGCTGAGAGGTTTGGTGAGGTTGGGTGAGCAAACGCAGACCCTTTAAAGTAATACTGCGTGCTACCCATCTCATGTGTCCCAAATCTCCAGGTTCAAGGGCATCTTCCTACATCGAAAACATGCATGAGAAACCCAGAAGATGGTACACCATGTGATCGGGAAAGGATTCTAAAACGCACCTCATTTCTCATCTCCTTGTGTTCGGATTCGCCATTCCAGCCGCTTTAATAGCAATCTCCCTACTTGGAGAATAATCACCTTTATCCTCCTGTTCCGTACAGGTGGAAATTTGTAATGAGGATGAATGGGAAGAGGGAGACCCAATGAGAGAATAGCTCTACGTTTTGGGACAGGCACAGGTCACTCTATTTTCCCATCAGGAAGAAGAATTAACCACAGGCTCAGCCTGCCCCCCGGAACCAGAACAGGGCCTGAAGCCATCCTGTGCTTTTGCGGCCAGCTCCCAAAAAAGCGAGTTGTAAAATGGAGCTTCAGGGCACTGCAATTCACAAACCTGCAGAGTTATAAATGATAACTCTCGTCCACAAATATATTGAGGGAAGGCAAAGAAGAGGATTTGAAATCAAGGCAGAATTGCAGCAAACAGATTTCAGGAGGTACATTCGAATCGCCTTTAAAGCACATGAAAAGCGGCAAAACGTTGACAATGATGCCCTTGGCCAAAAAGGGCGTATGCGTTTTTTCCTGAATATATTCAGGAAAAAACGCATACGCCCTTTTTGGCCAACCAAGCAACCTGGAAAGGCAAATCAGCGCTACAAAGAAGTCTCGCTTCCCATCCGTCAAAAGGGCCATGCTGAAAAAAGTGTCAAAACCAGAAATGCAGGACAGGCCATGGAGAAATGGGAGCCTTGCTACACTGATGGGCGGGATGTAAATTGCCAACAGCCACTCTGGAGAAGTGTACGGTGTGCCCTGAAACATCTAAAAAACACAGCTTAGAGAGCATAGGGCACTTCCACGCATGGGGGTATAAAGTGGGAAAATTAAAAATCAGCAAGACACAAGCACCCCAAAGTTTAGGGCTGCTCTGTTGACAAGGACCTCCACTTCATTCCACCTTAAATATCCCAGGAAAGAGAAAAATGGATATAAAAGTTGTGGTCCTTATGTACAATGGAATATCACTCAGCCATGAAATCAATGTCATAAGGCTAGTAGCAGCATGATGAGTGGATTTAGGTACGACAATTCGAAGTGAAATAAGTCACACAGAAAAGGACACTTCTCATAAGGTGTCACTTATAGAGGGAATGTAAAAACCGTTACACTTGAACTGAATTACAAAACAGAACAGAGTCACACATGCAGAAAACACACTATGGCTGCTTAACGGGAAAGGTGAGGTGGGGTGATACATAA
The DNA here is from genome assembly GCF_965194825.1 of Balaenoptera physalus. Taxonomy (NCBI): domain Eukaryota; kingdom Metazoa; phylum Chordata; class Mammalia; order Artiodactyla; family Balaenopteridae; genus Balaenoptera; species Balaenoptera physalus. The sequence continues at coordinate 237,818 of NW_028126181.1, read as the reverse complement.
AGCAAGAGTTTCAAATTAGCTCAGATACCGTTCCATAAACCCAATATGTAATAGACAAGACCTACTCCTTGCTCAGAGAACTGGACTCAACACGCCCGATTCACCGCATAAGAATATATCTGACTAGTAATAATCTGAAAACCTATATATTGATATCTCTCTGTTAGTGTGTCAAGTGGGTGTAAAGCGGCATAAACACAGCCGTGAAAAGCAGCTGAACCTCATTATAAAAATAAATTACTTTTAAAAACCCATGAAACAAAGACAGTGAAAGAGAGAGAAATTCTTACACAATTCGTTCAGGGGCTGGGATGCACCCTGGATTGACCATATCTAGACCGACAGCTGGATGAGACATAAGGGTGGACACTCTGGGGGCTGAGAGGTTTGGTGAGGTTGGGTGAGCAAACGCAGACCCTTTAAAGTAATACTGTGTGCTACCCATCGCATGGGTCCCAAATCTCCAGGTTCAAGGGCATCTTCCTACATCGAAAACATGCATGAGAAACCAAGAAGATGGTACACCGTGTGATGGGGAAAGGTTTCTAAAACGCACCTCATTTCTCATCTCCTTGTTCTCGGGTTCTCAATTCCAGCCACTTTACTAGCAATCTCCCTAATTGGAGCATCAGCACCTTTAACCTCCTGTTCCGTGCAGGTTGCACTTTGTCCTGAGGATGAACGGGAAGACGGCGAACCAATGAGAGACTAGCTCTTGGTGTTGGGACAGGCACAGGTCACTCTATTTTCCCATCAGGAAGAAGACTTAACCACAGGCTCAGACTGCCCCCCGGAACCAGAACAGGGCCTGAAGCCATGCTGCGCTTTTGCGGCCAGCTCCCAAATAAGCGAGTTGTAAAATTGAGCTTCAGGGCACTGCAATTCACAAACCTGCAGAGTGATAAATGATAACTCTCGTCCACAAATATATTGAGAGAAGGCAAAGAAGAGGATTTGAAATCAAGGCAGAATTGCAGGAAACAGATTTCAGGAGGTCGATTCGAATCGCCTTTAAAGCACATGAAAAGCGGCAAAATGTTGACAATGATGCTTTTGGCCAAAAAGTGCGTATGCGTTATTCCTGAATATATTCAGAAAAAAACGCATACGCCCTTTTTGGCCAACCAAGCAACCTGGAAAGGCAAATCAGCACTACAAAGAAGTCTCACTTCCCATCGGTCAAAAGGGCCATGCTGAAAAAAGTGTCAAAACCCGAAATGCAGGACAGGCCATGGAGAAATGGGAGCCTTGCTACACTGATGGGCGGGATGTAAATTGCCAACAGCCACTCTGGAGAAGTGTACGGTGTGTCCTGAAACATCTAAAAACCACAGCTTAGAGAGCATAGGGCACTTCCACTCATGGGGGTATAAATTGGGAAAATGAAAAATCAGCAAAACAAAAGCACCCCAAAGTTTAGGGCTGCTCTGTTGCCTAGGACCTCCACTTCATTCCACCTTAAATATCCCAGGAAAGAGAAAAATGGATAAAGAAGTTGGGGTCCTTATGTACAATGGAATATCACTCAGCCATGAAATCAATGTCATAAGGCTAGTAGAAGCATGATGAATGGATTTAGGTACGACGATTCTAAGTGAAATAAGTCACACAGAAAAGGACACTTCTCATAAGGTATCATTTATAGAGGGAATGTAAAAACCGTTACACTTGAACTGAATTACAACACAGAACAGAGTCACACATGCAGAAAACACACTATGGTTGCTTAACGGGAAAGGTGAGGTGGGGTGAGGCATAAAAGAAGGATTTCAAATTAGCTCAGATAACGTTCCATAAACCCAATATATAATAGACAAGACCTACTCCTTGCTCAGTGAACTGAACTCAACATCCCCTATTCACCGCAAAAGAACATATCTGACTAGTAAAAATCTTAAAACCTATGTGTTGATATCTCTCTTGAAGTGTGTCAAGTGGGTGTAAAGCGGCGTAAATACAGCAGTGAAAAGCAGCTAAACCCCATTATAAAAATAAATTACTTTTAAAACCCCATGAAACAAAGACAGTGAAAGAGAGAGAAATTCTTACACACTTCATTCAGAGGTTGTGATGCAACCTGGATTGACCATATCTAGACCCACAGCTGGATGAGGCCTAAGGGTGGACACTCTTGGGGCTGAGAGGTTTGGTGAGGTTGGGTGAGCAAACGCAGACCCTTTAAAGTAATACTGCGTGGAACCCGTCGCATGGGTCCCAAATCTCCAGGTTCAAGGGCATCTTCCTACATCGAAAACATGCATGAGAAACCCAGAAGATGGTACACCATGTGATCGGGAAAGGATTCTAAAACGCACCTCATTTCTCATCTCCTTGTGTCCGGATTCGCCATTCCAGCCGCTTTAATAGCAATCTCCCTACTTGGAGAATAATCACCTTTATCCTCCTGTTCCGTACAGGTGGAAATTTGTAATGAGGATGAATGGGAAGAGGGAGACCCAATGAGAGAATAGCTCTACGTTTTGGGACAGGCACAGGTCACTCTATTTTCCCATCAGGAAGAAGAATTAACCACAGGCTCAGCCTGCCCCCCGGAACCAGAACAGGGCCTGAAGCCATCCTGTGCTTTTGCGGCCAGCTCCCAAAAAAGCGAGTTGTAAAATGGAGCTTCAGGGCACTGCAATTCACAAACCTGCAGAGTTATAAATGATAACTCTCGTCCACAAATATATTGAGGGAAGGCAAAGAAGAGGATTTGAAATCAAGGCAGAATTGCAGCAAACAGATTTCAGGAGGTACATTCGAATCGCCTTTAAAGCACATGAAAAGCGGCAAAACGTTGACAATGATGCCCTTGGCCAAAAAGGGCGTATGCGTTTTTTCCTGAATATATTCAGGAAAAAACGCATACGCCCTTTTTGGCCAACCAAGCAACCTGGAAAGGCAAATCAGCGCTACAAAGAAGTCTCGCTTCCCATCCGTCAAAAGGGCCATGCTGAAAAAAGTGTCAAAACCAGAAATGCAGGACAGGCCATGGAGAAATGGGAGCCTTGCTACACTGATGGGCGGGATGTAAATTGCCAACAGCCACTCTGGAGAAGTGTACGGTGTGCCCTGAAACATCTAAAAAACACAGCTTAGAGAGCATAGGGCACTTCCACGCATGGGGGTATAAAGTGGGAAAATTAAAAATCAGCAAGACACAAGCACCCCAAAGTTTAGGGCTGCTCTGTTGACAAGGACCTCCACTTCATTCCACCTTAAATATCCCAGGAAAGAGAAAAATGGATATAAAAGTTGTGGTCCTTATGTACATTGGAATATCACTCAGCCATGAAATCAATGTCATAAGGCTAGTAGCAGCATGATGAGTGGATTTAGGTACGACAATTCGAAGTGAAATAAGTCACACAGAAAAGGACACTTCTCATAAGGTGTCACTTATAGAGGGAATGTAAAAACCGTTACACTTGAACTGAATTACAAAACAGAACAGAGTCACACATGCAGAAAACACACTATGGCTGCTTAACGGGAAAGGTGAGGTGGGGTGATACATAAAGCAAGAGTTTCAAATTAGCTCAGATACCGTTCCATAAACCCAATATGTAATAGACAAGACCTACTCCTTGCTCAGAGAACTGGACTCAACACGCCCGATTCACCGCATAAGAATATATCTGACTAGTAATAATCTGAAAACCTATATATTGATATCTCTCTGTTAGTGTGTCAAGTGGGTGTAAAGCGGCATAAACACAGCCGTGAAAAGCAGCTGAACCTCATTATAAAAATAAATTACTTTTAAAAACCCATGAAACAAAGACAGTGAAAGAGAGAGAAATTCTTACACAATTCGTTCAGGGGCTGGGATGCACCCTGGATTGACCATATCTAGACCGACAGCTGGATGAGACATAAGGGTGGACACTCTGGGGGCTGAGAGGTTTGGTGAGGTTGGGTGAGCAAACGCAGACCCTTTAAAGTAATACTGCGTGCTACCCATCGCATGGGTCCCAAATCTCCAGGTTCAAGGGCATCTTCCTACATCGAAAACATGCATGAGAAACCAAGAAGATGGTACACCGTGTGATGGGGAAAGGTTTCTAAAACGCACCTCATTTCTCATCTCCTTGTTCTCGGGTTCTCAATTCCAGCCACTTTACTAGCAATCTCCCTAATTGGAGCATCAGCACCTTTAACCTCCTGTTCCGTGCAGGTTGCACTTTGTCCTGAGGATGAACGGGAAGACGGCGAACCAATGAGAGACTAGCTCTTGGTGTTGGGACAGGCACAGGTCACTCTATTTTCCCATCAGGAAGAAGACTTAACCACAGGCTCAGACTGCCCACCGGAACCAGAACAGGGCCTGAAGCCATGCTGCGCTTTTGCGGCCAGCTCCCAAATAAGCGAGTTGTAAAATTGAGCTTCAGGGCACTGCAATTCACAAACCTGCAGAGTGATAAATGATAACTCTCGTCCACAAATATATTGAGAGAAGGCAAAGAAGAGGATTTGAAATCAAGGCAGAATTGCAGGAAACAGATTTCAGGAGGTCGATTCGAATCGCCTTTAAAGCACATGAAAAGCGGCAAAATGTTGACAATGATGCTTTTGGCCAAAAAGTGCGTATGCGTTATTCCTGAATATATTCAGAAAAAAACGCATACGCCCTTTTTGGCCAACCAAGCAACCTGGAAAGGCAAATCAGCACTACAAAGAAGTCTCACTTCCCATCGGTCAAAAGGGCCATGCTGAAAAAAGTGTCAAAACCCGAAATGCAGGACAGGCCATGGAGAAATGGGAGCCTTGCTACACTGATGGGCGGGATGTAAATTGCCAACAGCCACTCTGGAGAAGTGTACGGTGTGTCCTGAAACATCTAAAAACCACAGCTTAGAGAGCATAGGGCACTTCCACTCATGGGGGTATAAATTGGGAAAATGAAAAATCAGCAAAACAAAAGCACCCCAAAGTTTAGGGCTGCTCTGTTGCCTAGGACCTCCACTTCATTCCACCTTAAATATCCCAGGAAAGAGAAAAATGGATAAAGAAGTTGGGGTCCTTATGTACAATGGAATATCACTCAGCCATGAAATCAATGTCATAAGGCTAGTAGAAGCATGATGAATGGATTTAGGTACGACGATTCTAAGTGAAATAAGTCACACAGAAAAGGACACTTCTCATAAGGTATCATTTATAGAGGGAATGTAAAAACCGTTACACTTGAACTGAATTACAACACAGAACAGAGTCACACATGCAGAAAACACACTATGGTTGCTTAACGGGAAAGGTGAGGTGGGGTGAGGCATAAAAGAAGGATTTCAAATTAGCTCAGATAACGTTCCATAAACCCAATATATAATAGACAAGACCTACTCCTTGCTCAGTGAACTGAACTCAACATCACCTATTCACCGCAAAAGAACATATCTGACTAGTAAAAATCTTAAAACCTATGTGTTGATATCTCTCTTGAAGTGTGTCAAGTGGGTGTAAAGCGGCGTAAATACAGCAGTGAAAACCAGCTAAACCCCATTATAAAAATAAATTACTTTTAAAACCCCATGAAACAAAGACAGTGAAAGAGAGAGAAATTCTTACACACTTCATTCAGAGGTTGTGATGCAACCTGGATTGACCATATCTAGACCCACAGCTGGATGAGGCATAAGGGTGGACACTCTTGGGGCTGAGAGGTTTGGTGAGGTTGGGTGAGCAAACGCAGACCCTTTAAAGTAATACTGCGTGGAACCCGTCGCATGGGTCCCAAATCTCCAGGTTCAAGGGCATCTTCCTACATCGAAAACATGCATGAGAAACCCAGAAGATGGTACACCATGTGATCGGGAAAGGATTCTAAAACGCACCTCATTTCTCATCTCCTTGTGTTCGGATTCGCCATTCCAGCCGCTTTAATAGCAATCTCCCTACTTGGAGAATAATCACCTTTATCCTCCTGTTCCGTACAGGTGGAAATTTGTAATGAGGATGAATGGGAAGAGGGAGACCCAATGAGAGAATAGCTCTACGTTTTGGGACAGGCACAGGTCACTCTATTTTCCCATCAGGAAGAAGAATTAACCACAGGCTCAGCCTGCCCCCCGGAACCAGAACAGGGCCTGAAGCCATCCTGTGCTTTTGCGGCCAGCTCCCAAAAAAGCGAGTTGTAAAATGGAGCTTCAGGGCACTGCAATTCACAAACCTGCAGAGTTATAAATGATAACTCTCGTCCACAAATATATTGAGGGAAGGCAAAGAAGAGGATTTGAAATCAAGGCAGAATTGCAGCAAACAGATTTCAGGAGGTACATTCGAATCGCCTTTAAAGCACATGAAAAGCGGCAAAACGTTGACAATGATGCCCTTGGCCAAAAAGGGCGTATGCGTTTTTTCCTGAATATATTCAGGAAAAAACGCATACGCCCTTTTTGGCCAACCAAGCAACCTGGAAAGGCAAATCAGCGCTACAAAGAAGTCTCGCTTCCCATCCGTCAAAAGGGCCATGCTGAAAAAAGTGTCAAAACCAGAAATGCAGGACAGGCCATGGAGAAATGGGAGCCTTGCTACACTGATGGGCGGGATGTAAATTGCCAACAGCCACTCTGGAGAAGTGTACGGTGTGCCCTGAAACATCTAAAAAACACAGCTTAGAGAGCATAGGGCACTTCCACGCATGGGGGTATAAAGTGGGAAAATTAAAAATCAGCAAGACACAAGCACCCCAAAGTTTAGGGCTGCTCTGTTGACAAGGACCTCCACTTCATTCCACCTTAAATATCCCAGGAAAGAGAAAAATGGATATAAAAGTTGTGGTCCTTATGTACAATGGAATATCACTCAGCCATGAAATCAATGTCATAAGGCTAGTAGCAGCATGATGAGTGGATTTAGGTACGACAATTCGAAGTGAAATAAGTCACACAGAAAAGGACACTTCTCATAAGGTGTCACTTATAGAGGGAATGTAAAAACCGTTACACTTGAACTGAATTACAAAACAGAACAGAGTCACACATGCAGAAAACACACTATGGCTGCTTAACGGGAAAGGTGAGGTGGGGTGATACATAAAGCAAGAGTTTCAAATTAGCTCAGATACCGTTCCATAAACCCAATATGTAATAGACAAGACCTACTCCTTGCTCAGAGAACTGGACTCAACACGCCCGATTCACCGCATAAGAATATATCTGACTAGTAATAATCTGAAAACCTATATATTGATATCTCTCTGTTAGTGTGTCAAGTGGGTGTAAAGCGGCATAAACACAGCCGTGAAAAGCAGCTGAACCTCATTATAAAAATAAATTACTTTTAAAAACCCATGAAACAAAGACAGTGAAAGAGAGAGAAATTCTTACACAATTCGTTCAGGGGCTGGGATGCACCCTGGATTGACCATATCTAGACCGACAGCTGGATGAGACATAAGGGTGGACACTCTGGGGGCTGAGAGGTTTGGTGAGGTTGGGTGAGCAAACGCAGACCCTTTAAAGTAATACTGCGTGCTACCCATCGCATGGGTCCCAAATCTCCAGGTTCAAGGGCATCTTCCTACATCGAAAACATGCATGAGAAACCAAGAAGATGGTACACCGTGTGATGGGGAAAGGTTTCTAAAACGCACCTCATTTCTCATCTCCTTGTTCTCGGGTTCTCAATTCCAGCCACTTTACTAGCAATCTCCCTAATTGGAGCATCAGCACCTTTAACCTCCTGTTCCGTGCAGGTTGCACTTTGTCCTGAGGATGAACGGGAAGACGGCGAACCAATGAGAGACTAGCTCTTGGTGTTGGGACAGGCACAGGTCACTCTATTTTCCCATCAGGAAGAAGACTTAACCACAGGCTCAGACTGCCCCCCGGAACCAGAACAGGGCCTGAAGCCATGCTGCGCTTTTGCGGCCAGCTCCCAAATAAGCGAGTTGTAAAATTGAGCTTCAGGGCACTGCAATTCACAAACCAGCAGAGTGATAAATGATAACTCTCGTCCACAAATATATTGAGAGAAGGCAAAGAAGAGGATTTGAAATCAAGGCAGAATTGCAGGAAACAGATTTCAGGAGGTCGATTCGAATCGCCTTTAAAGCACATGAAAAGCGGCAAAATGTTGACAATGATGCTTTTGGCCAAAAAGTGCGTATGCGTTATTCCTGAATATATTCAGAAAAAAACGCATACGCCCTTTTTGGCCAACCAAGCAACCTGGAAAGGCAAATCAGCACTACAAAGAAGTCTCACTTCCCATCGGTCAAAAGGGCCATGCTGAAAAAAGTGTCAAAACCCGAAATGCAGGACAGGCCATGGAGAAATGGGAGCCTTGCTACACTGATGGGCGGGATGTAAATTGCCAACAGCCACTCTGGAGAAGTGTACGGTGTGTCCTGAAACATCTAAAAACCACAGCTTAGAGAGCATAGGGCACTTCCACTCATGGGGGTATAAATTGGGAAAATGAAAAATCAGCAAAACAAAAGCACCCCAAAGTTTAGGGCTGCTCTGTTGCCTAGGACCTCCACTTCATTCCACCTTAAATATCCCAGGAAAGAGAAAAATGGATAAAGAAGTTGGGGTCCTTATGTACAATGGAATATCACTCAGCCATGAAATCAATGTCATAAGGCTAGTAGAAGCATGATGAATGGATTTAGGTACGACGATTCTAAGTGAAATAAGTCACACAGAAAAGGACACTTCTCATAAGGTATCATTTATAGAGGGAATGTAAAAACCGTTACACTTGAACTGAATTACAACACAGAACAGAGTCACACATGCAGAAAACACACTATGGTTGCTTAACGGGAAAGGTGAGGTGGGGTGAGGCATAAAAGAAGGATTTCAAATTAGCTCAGATAACGTTCCATAAACCCAATATATAATAGACAAGACCTACTCCTTGCTCAGTGAACTGAACTCAACATCCCCTATTCACCGCAAAAGAACATATCTGACTAGTAAAAATCTTAAAACCTATGTGTTGATATCTCTCTTGAAGTGTGTCAAGTGGGTGTAAAGCGGCGTAAATACAGCAGTGAAAAGCAGCTAAACCCCATTATAAAAATAAATTACTTTTAAAACCCCATGAAACAAAGACAGTGAAAGAGAGAGAAATTCTTACACACTTCATTCAGAGGTTGTGATGCAACCTGGATTGACCATATCTAGACCCACAGCTGGATGAGGCATAAGGGTGGACACTCTTGGGGCTGAGAGGTTTGGTGAGGTTGGGTGAGCAAACGCAGACCCTTTAAAGTAATACTGCGTGGAACCCGTCGCATGGGTCCCAAATCTCCAGGTTCAAGGGCATCTTCCTACATCGAAAACATGCATGAGAAACCCAGAAGATGGTACACCATGTGATCGGGAAAGGATTCTAAAACGCACCTCATTTCTCATCTCCTTGTGTTCGGATTCGCCATTCCAGCCGCTTTAATAGCAATCTCCCTACTTGGAGAATAATCACCTTTATCCTCCTGTTCCGTACAGGTGGAAATTTGTAATGAGGATGAATGGGAAGAGGGAGACCCAATGAGAGAATAGCTCTACGTTTTGGGACAGGCACAGGTCACTCTATTTTCCCATCAGGAAGAAGAATTAACCACAGGCTCAGCCTGCCCCCCGGAACCAGAACAGGGCCTGAAGCCATCCTGTGCTTTTGCGGCCAGCTCCCAAAAAAGCGAGTTGTAAAATGGAGCTTCAGGGCACTGCAATTCACAAACCTGCAGAGTTATAAATGATAACTCTCGTCCACAAATATATTGAGGGAAGGCAAAGAAGAGGATTTGAAATCAAGGCAGAATTGCAGCAAACAGATTTCAGGAGGTAGATTCGAATCACCTTTAAAGCACATGAAAAGTAGCAAAACGTTGACAATGATGCCCTTGGCCAAAAAGGGCGTATGCGTTTTTTCCTGAATATATTCAGGAAAAAACGCATACGCCCTTTTTGGCCAACCAAGCAACCTGGAAAGGCAAATCAGCGCTACAAAGAAGTCTCGCTTCCCATCCGTCAAAAGGGCCATGCTGAAAAAAGTGTCAAAACCAGAAATGCAGGACAGGCCATGGAGAAATGGGAGCCTTGCTACACTGATGGGCGGGATGTAAATTGCCAACAGCCACTCTGGAGAAGTGTACAGTGTGCCCTGAAACATCTAAAAAACACAGCTTAGAGAGCATAGGGCACTTCCACGCATGGGGGTATAAAGTGGGAAAATTAAAAATCAGCAAGACACAAGCACCCCAAAGTTTAGGGCTGCTCTGTTGACAAGGACCTCCACTTCATTCCACCTTAAATATCCCAGGAAAGAGAAAAATGGATATAAAAGTTGTGGTCCTTATGTACATTGGAATATCACTCAGCCATGAAATCAATGTCATAAGGCTAGTAGCAGCATGATGAGTGGATTTAGGTACGACAATTCGAAGTGAAATAAGTCACACAGAAAAGGACACTTCTCATAAGGTGTCACTTATAGAGGGAATGTAAAAACCGTTACACTTGAACTGAATTACAAAACAGAACAGAGTCACACATGCAGAAAACACACTATGGCTGCTTAACGGGAAAGGTGAGGTGGGGTGATACATAAAGCAAGAGTTTCAAATTAGCTCAGATACCGTTCCATAAACCCAATATGTAATAGACAAGACCTACTCCTTGCTCAGAGAACTGGACTCAACACGCCCGATTCACCGCATAAGAATATATCTGACTAGTAATAATCTGAAAACCTATATATTGATATCTCTCTGTTAGTGTGTCAAGTGGGTGTAAAGCGGCATAAACACAGCCGTGAAAAGCAGCTGAACCTCATTATAAAAATAAATTACTTTTAAAAACCCATGAAACAAAGACAGTGAAAGAGAGAGAAATTCTTACACAATTCGTTCAGGGGCTGGGATGCACCCTGGATTGACCATATCTAGACCGACAGCTGGATGAGACATAAGGGTGGACACTCTGGGGGCTGAGAGGTTTGGTGAGGTTGGGTGAGCAAACGCAGACCCTTTAAAGTAATACTGCGTGCTACCCATCGCATGGGTCCCAAATCTCCAGGTTCAAGGGCATCTTCCTACATCGAAAACATGCATGAGAAACCAAGAAGATGGTACACCGTGTGATGGGGAAAGGTTTCTAAAACGCACCTCATTTCTCATCTCCTTGTTCTCGGGTTCTCAATTCCAGCCACTTTACTAGCAATCTCCCTAATTGGAGCATCAGCACCTTTAACCTCCTGTTCCGTACAGGTTGCAATTTGTCCTGAGGATGAACGGGAAGACGGCGAACCAATGAGAGACTAGCTCTTGGTGTTGGGACAGGCACAGGTCACTCTATTTTCCCATCAGGAAGAAGACTTAACCACAGGCTCAGACTGCCCCCCGGAACCAGAACAGGGCCTGAAGCCATGCTGCGCTTTTGCGGCCAGCTCCCAAATAAGCGAGTTGTAAAATTGAGCTTCAGGGCACTGCAATTCACAAACCTGCAGAGTGATAAATGATAACTCTCGTCCACAAATATATTGAGAGAAGGCAAAGAAGAGGATTTGAAATCAAGGCAGAATTGCAGGAAACAGATTTCAGGAGGTCGATTCGAATCGCCTTTAAAGCACATGAAAAGCGGCAAAATGTTGACAATGATGCTTTTGGCCAAAAAGTGCGTATGCGTTATTCCTGAATATATTCAGAAAAAAACGCATACGCCCTTTTTGGCCAACCAAGCAACCTGGAAAGGCAAATCAGCACTACAAAGAAGTCTCACTTCCCATCGGTCAAAAGGGCCATGCTGAAAAAAGTGTCAAAACCCGAAATGCAGGACAGGCCATGGAGAAATGGCAGCCTTGCTACACTGATGGACGGGAAGTAAATTGCCAACAGCCACTCTGGAGAAGTGTACGGTGTGTCCTGAAACATCTAAAAACCACAGCTTAGAGAGCATAGGGCACTTCCACTCATGGGGGTATAAATTGGGAAAATGAAAAATCAGCAAAACAAAAGCACCCCAAAGTTTAGGGCTGCTCTGTTGCCTAGGACCTCCACTTCATTCCACCTTAAATATCCCAGGAAAGAGAAAAATGGATAAAGAAGTTGGGGTCCTTATGTACAATGGAATATCACTCAGCCATGAAATCAATGTCATAAGGCTAGTAGAAGCATGATGAATGGATTTAGGTACGACGATTCTAAGTGAAATAAGTCACACAGAAAAGGACACTTCTCATAAGGTATCATTTATAGAGGGAATGTAAAAACCGTTACACTTGAACTGAATTACAACACAGAACAGAGTCACACATGCAGAAAACACACTATGGTTGCTTAACGGGAAAGGTGAGGTGGGGTGAGGCATAAAAGAAGGATTTCAAATTAGCTCAGATAACGTTCCATAAACCCAATATATAATAGACAAGACCTACTCCTTGCTCAGTGAACTGAACTCAACATCCCCTATTCACCGCAAAAGAACATATCTGACTAGTAAAAATCTTAAAACCTATGTGTTGATATCTCTCTTGAAGTGTGTCAAGTGGGTGTAAAGCGGCGTAAATACAGCAGTGAAAAGCAGCTAAACCCCATTATAAAAATAAATTACTTTTAAAACCCCATGAAACAAAGACAGTGAAAGAGAGAGAAATTCTTACACACTTCATTCAGAGGTTGTGATGCAACCTGGATTGACCATATCTAGACCCACAGCTGGATGAGGCATAAGGATGGACACTCTTGGGGCTGAGAGGTTTGGTGAGGTTGGGTGAGCAAATGCAGACCCTTTAAAGTAATACTGCGTGGAACCCGTCGCATGGGTCCCAAATCTCCAGGTTCAAGGGCATCTTCCTACATCGAAAACATGCATGAGAAACCCAGAAGATGGTACACCATGTGATCGGGAAAGGATTCTAAAACGCACCTCATTTCTCATCTCCTTGTGTTCGGATTCGCCATTCCAGCCGCTTTAATAGCAATCTCCCTACTTGGAGAATAATCACCTTTATCCTCCTGTTCCGTACAGGTGGAAATTTGTAATGAGGATGAATGGGAAGAGGGAGACCCAATGAGAGAATAGCTCTACGTTTTGGGACAGGCACAGGTCACTCTATTTTCCCATCAGGAAGAAGAATTAACCACAGGCTCAGCCTGCCCCCCGGAACCAGAACAGGGCCTGAAGCCATCCTGTGCTTTTGCGGCCAGCTCCCAAAAAAGCGAGTTGTAAAATGGAGCTTCAGGGCACTGCAATTCACAAACCTGCAGAGTTATAAATGATAACTCTCGTCCACAAATATATTGAGGGAAGGCAAAGAAGAGGATTTGAAATCAAGGCAGAATTGCAGCAAACAGATTTCAGGAGGTACATTCGAATCGCCTTTAAAGCACATGAAAAGCGGCAAAACGTTGACAATGATGCCCTTGGCCAAAAAGGGCGTATGCGTTTTTTCCTGAATATATTCAGGAAAAAACGCATACGCCCTTTTTGGCCAACCAAGCAACCTGGAAAGGCAAATCAGCGCTACAAAGAAGTCTCGCTTCCCATCCGTCAAAAGGGCCATGCTGAAAAAAGTGTCAAAACCAGAAATGCAGGACAGGCCATGGAGAAATGGGAGCCTTGCTACACTGATGGGCGGGATGTAAATTGCCAACAGCCACTCTGGAGAAGTGTACGGTGTGCCCTGAAACATCTAAAAAACACAGCTTAGAGAGCATAGGGCACTTCCACGCATGGGGGTATAAAGTGGGAAAATTAAAAATCAGCAAGACACAAGCACCCCAAAGTTTAGGGCTGCTCTGTTGACAAGGACCTCCACTTCATTCCACCTTAAATATCCCAGGAAAGAGAAAAATGGATATAAAAGTTGTGGTCCTTATGTACAATGGAATATCACTCAGCCATGAAATCAATGTCATAAGGCTAGTAGCAGCATGATGAGTGGATTTAGGTACGACAATTCGAACTGAAATAAGTCACACAGAAAAGGACACTTCTCATAAGGTGTCACTTATAGAGGGAATGTAAAAACCGTTACACTTGAACTGAATTACAAAACAGAACAGAGTCACACATGCAGAAAACACACTATGGCTGCTTAACGGGAAAGGTGAGGTGGGGTGATACATAAAGCAAGAGTTTCAAATTAGCTCAGATACCGTTCCATAAACCCAATATGTAATAGACAAGACCTACTCCTTGCTCAGAGAACTGGACTCAACACGCCCGATTCACCGCATAAGAATATATCTGACTAGTAATAATCTGAAAACCTATATATTGATATCTCTCTGTTAGTGTGTCAAGTGGGTGTAAAGCGGCATAAACACAGCCGTGAAAAGCAGCTGAACCTCATTATAAAAATAAATTACTTTTAAAAACCCATGAAACAAAGACAGTGAAAGAGAGAGAAATTCTTACACAATTCGTTCAGGGGCTGGGATGCACCCTGGATTGACCATATCTAGACCGACAGCTGGATGAGACATAAGGGTGGACACTCTGGGGGCTGAGAGGTTTGGTGAGGTTGGGTGAGCAAACGCAGACCCTTTAAAGTAATACTGCGTGCTACCCATCGCATGGGTCCCAAATCTCCAGGTTCAAGGGCATCTTCCTACATCGAAAACATGCATGAGAAACCAAGAAGATGGTACACCGTGTGATGGGGAAAGGTTTCTAAAACGCACCTCATTTCTCATCTCCTTGTTCTCGGGTTCTCAATTCCAGCCACTTTACTAGCAATCTCCCTAATTGGAGCATCAGCACCTTTAACCTCCTGTTCCGTACAGGTTGCAATTTGTCCTGAGGATGAACGGGAAGACGGCGAACCAATGAGAGACTAGCTCTTGGTGTTGGGACAGGCACAGGTCACTCTATTTTCCCATCAGGAAGAAGACTTAACCACAGGCTCAGACTGCCCCCCGGAACCAGAACAGGGCCTGAAGCCATGCTGCGCTTTTGCGGCCAGCTCCCAAATAAGCGAGTTGTAAAATTGAGCTTCAGGGCACTGCAATTCACAAACCTGCAGAGTGATAAATGATAACTCTCGTCCACAAATATATTGAGAGAAGGCAAAGAAGAGGATTTGAAATCAAGGCAGAATTGCAGGAAACAGATTTCAGGAGGTCGATTCGAATCGCCTTTAAAGCACATGAAAAGCGGCAAAATGTTGACAATGATGCTTTTGGCCAAAAAGTGCGTATGCGTTATTCCTGAATATATTCAGAAAAAAACGCATACGCCCTTTTTGGCCAACCAAGCAATCTGGAAAGGCAAATCAGCACTACAAAGAAGTCTCACTTCCCATCGGTCAAAAGGGCCATGCTGAAAAAAGTGTCAAAACCCGAAATGCAGGACAGGCCATGGAGAAATGGGAGCCTTGCTACACTGATGGGCGGGATGTAAATTGCCAACAGCCACTCTGGAGAAGTGTACGGTGTGTCCTGAAACATCTAAAAACCACAGCTTAGAGAGCATAGGGCACTTCCACTCATGGGGGTATAAATTGGGAAAATGAAAAATCAGCAAAACACAAGCACCCCAAAGTTTAGGGCTGCTCTGTTGCCTAGGACCTCCACTTCATTCCACCTTAAATATCCCAGGAAAGAGAAAAATGGATAAAGAAGTTGGGGTCCTTATGTACAATGGAATATCACTCAGCCATGAAATCAATGTCATAAGGCTAGTAGAAGCATGATGAATGGATTTAGGTACGACGATTCTAAGTGAAATAAGTCACACAGAAAAGGACACTTCTCATAAGGTATCATTTATAGAGGGAATGTAAAAACCGTTACACTTGAACTGAATTACAACACAGAACAGAGTCACACATGCAGAAAACACACTATGGTTGCTTAACGGGAAAGGTGAGGTGGGGTGATGCATAAAAGAAGGATTTCAAATTAGCTCAGATAACGTTCCATAAACCCAATATATAATAGACAAGACCTACTCCTTGCTCAGTGAACTGAACTCAACATCCCCTATTCACCGCAAAAGAACATATCTGACTAGTAAAAATCTTAAAACCTATGTGTTGATATCTCTCTTGAAGTGTGTCAAGTGGGTGTAAAGCGGCATAAATACAGCAGTGAAAAGCAGCTAAACCCCATTATAAAAATAAATTACTTTTAAAACCCCATGAAACAAAGACAGTGAAAGAGAGAGAAATTCTTACACACTTCATTCAGAAGTTGTGATGCAACCTGGATTGACCATATCTAGACCCACAGCTGGATGAGACATAAGGGTGGACACTCTTGGGGCTGAGAGGTTTGGTGAGGTTGGGTGAGCAAATGCAGACCCTTTAAAGTAATACTGCGTGGAACCCGTCGCATGGGTCCCAAAACTCCAGGTTCAAGGGCATCTTCCTACATCGAAAACATGCATGAGAAACCCAGAAGATGGTACACCATGTGATCGGGAAAGGATTCTAAAACGCACCTCATTTCTCATCTCCTTGTGTTCGGATTCGCCATTCCAGCCGCTTTAATAGCAATCTCCCTACTTGGAGAATAATCACCTTTATCCTCCTGTTCCGTACAGGTGGAAATTTGTAATGAGGATGAATGGGAAGAGGGAGACCCAATGAGAGAATAGCTCTACGTTTTGGGACAGGCAAAGGTCACTCTATTTTCCCATCAGGAAGAAGAATTAACCACAGGCTCAGCCTGCCCCCCGGAACCAGAACAGGGCCTGAAGCCATCCTGTGCTTTTGCGGCCAGCTCCCAAAAAAGCGAGTTGTAAAATGGAGCTTCAGGGCACTGCAATTCACAAACCTGCAGAGTTATAAATGATAACTCTCGTCCACAAATATATTGAGGGAAGGCAAAGAAGAGGATTTGAAATCAAGGCAGAATTGCAGCAAACAGATTTCAGGAGGTACATTCGAATCGCCTTTAAAGCACATGAAAAGCGGCAAAACGTTGACAATGATGCCCTTGGCCAAAAAGGGCGTATGCGTTTTTTCCTGAATATATTCAGGAAAAAACGCATACGCCCTTTTTGGCCAACCAAGCAACCTGGAAAGGCAAATCAACGCTACAAAGAAGTCTCGCTTCCCATCCGTCAAAAGGGCCATGCTGAAAAAAGTGTCAAAACCAGAAATGCAGGACAGGCCATGGAGAAATGGGAGCCTTGCTACACTGATGGGCGGGATGTAAATTGCCAACAGCCACTCTGGAGAAGTGTACGGTGTGTCCTGAAACATCTAAAAAACACAGCTTAGAGAGCATAGGGCACTTCCACGCATGGGGGTATAAAGTGGGAAAATTAAAAATCAGCAAGACACAAGCACCCCAAAGTTTAGGGCTGCTCTGTTGACAAGGACCTCCACTTCATTCCACCTTAAATATCCCAGGAAAGAGAAAAATGGATATAAAAGTTGTGGTCCTTATGTACAATGGAATATCACTCAGCCATGAAATCAATGTCATAAGGCTAGTAGCAGCATGATGAGTGGATTTAGGTACGACAATTCGAAGTGAAATAAGTCACACAGAAAAGCACACTTCTCATAAGGTGTCACTTATAGAGGGAATGTAAAAACCGTTACACTTGAACTGAATTACAAAACAGAACAGAGTCACACATGCAGAAAACACACTATGGCTGCTTAACGGGAAAGGTGAGGTGGGGTGATACATAAAGCAAGAGTTTCCAATTAGATCAGATACCGTTCCATAAACCCAATATGTAATAGACAAGACCTACTCCTTGCTCAGAGAACTGGACTCAACACGCCCGATTCACCGCATAAGAATATATCTGACTAGTAATAATCTGAAAACCTATATATTGATATCTCTCTGTTAGTGTGTCAAGTGGGTGTAAAGCGGCATAAACACAGCCGTGAAAAGCAGCTGAACCTCATTATAAAAATAAATTACTTTTGAAAACCCATGAAACAAAGACAGGGAAAGAGAGAGAAATTCTTACACAATTTGTTCAGGGGCTGTGATGCAACCTGGACTGACCATATCTAGACCCACAGCTGGATGAGACATAAGGGTGGACACTCTTGGGGCTGAGAGGTTTGGTGA
The DNA here is from genome assembly GCF_965194825.1 of Balaenoptera physalus. Taxonomy (NCBI): domain Eukaryota; kingdom Metazoa; phylum Chordata; class Mammalia; order Artiodactyla; family Balaenopteridae; genus Balaenoptera; species Balaenoptera physalus. The sequence continues at coordinate 219,829 of NW_028126181.1, read as the reverse complement.
GGTTGGGTGAGCAAACGCAGACCCTTTAAAGTAATACTGCGTGCTACCCATCGCATGGGTCCCAAATCTCCAGGTTCAAGGGCAACTTCCTACATCGAAAACATGCATGAGAAACCCAGAAGATGGTACACCGTGTGATGGGGAAAGGTTTCTAAAACGCACCTCATTTCTCATCTCCTTGTGCTCGGGTTCGCCATTCCAGCCACTTTACTAGCAATCTCCCTACTTGGAGCCTCAGCACCTTTAACCTCCTGTTCCGTACAGGTTGCAATTTGTCCTGAGGATGAACGGGAAGACGGGGAACCAATGAGAGACTAGCTCTTGGTGTTGGGACAGGCACAGGTCACTCTATTTTCCCATCAGGAAGAAGAATTAACCACAGGCTCAGCCTGCCCCCCGGAACCAGAACAGGGCCTGAAGCCATCCTGCGCTTTTGCGGCCAGCTCCCAAAAAAGCGACTTGTAAAATGGGGCTTCAGGGCACTGCAATTCACAAACCGGCAGAGTTATAAATGATAACTCTCGTCCACAAATATATTGAGGGAAGGCAAAGAAGAGGATTTGAAATCAAGGCAGAATTGCAGGAAACAGATTTCAGGAGGTAGATTCGAATCGCCTTTAAAGCACATGAAAAGCGGCAAAACGTTGACAATGATGCCCTTGGCCAAAAAGGGCGTATGCGTTTATTTCCTGAATATATTCAGGAAAAAACGCATACGCCCTTTTTGGCCAACCAAGCAACCTGGAAAGGCAAATCAGCGCTACAAAGAAGTCTCGCTTCCCATCGGTCAAAAGGGCCATGCTGAAAAAAGTGTCAAAACCAGAAATGCAGGACAGGCCATGGAGAAATGGGAGCCTTGCTACACTGATGGGCGGGATGTAAATTGCCAACAGCCACTCTGGAGAAGTGTACGGTGTGTCCTGAAACATCTAAAAAACACAGCTTAGAGAGCATAGGGCACTTCCACGCATGGGGGGATAAAGTGGGAAAATTGAAAATCAGCAAGACACAAGCACCCCAAAGTTTAGGGCTGCTCTGTTGACAAGGACCTCCACTTCATTCCACCTTAAATATCCCAGGAAAGCGAAAAATGGATAAAAAAGTTGTGGTCCTTATGTACAATGGAATATCACTCAGCCATGAAATCAATGTCATAAGGCTAGTAGCAGCATGATGAGTGGATTTAGGTAAGACGATTCTAAGTGAAATAAGTCACACAGAAAAGGACACTTCTCATAAGGTGTCACTTATAGAGGGAATGTAAAAACCGTTACACTTGAACTGAATTACAAAACAGAACAGAGTCACACATGCAGAAAACACACTATGGCTGCTTAACGGGAAAGGTGAGGTGGGGTGATACATAAAACAAGAGCTTCAAATTAGCTCAGATACCGTTCCATAAACCCAATATGTAATAGACAAGACCTACTCCTTGCTCAGAGAACTGGACTCAACACGCCCGATTCACCGCACAAGAATATATCTGACTAGTAATAATCTTAAAACCTATGTATTGATATCTCTCTGTTAGTGTGTCAAGTGGGTGTAAGGCGGCATAAGCACAGCCGTGAAAAGCAGCTAAACCCCATTATAAAAATAAATTACTTTTAAAAACCCATGAAACAAAGACAGGGAAAGAGAGAGAAATTCTTACACAATTCGTTCAGGGGCTGTGATGCAACCTGGACTGACCATATCTAGACCCACAGCTGGATGAGACATAAGGGTGGACACTCTTGGGTCTGAGAGGTTTGGTGAGGTTGGGTGAGCAAACGCAGACCCTTTAAAGTAATACTGCGTGCTACCCATCGCATGGGTCCCAAATCTCCAGGTTCAAGGGCAACTTCCTACATCGAAAACATGCATGAGAAACCCAGAAGATGGTACACCGTGTGATAGGGAAAGGTTTCTAAAACGCACCTCATTTCTCATCTCCTTGTGCTCGGGTTCGCCATTCCAGCCACTTTACTAGCAATCTCCCTACTTGGAGCCTCAGCACCTTTAACCTCCTGTTCCGTACAGGTTGCAATTTGTCCTGAGGATGAACGGGAAGACGGGGAACCAATGAGAGACTAGCTCTTGGTGTTGGGACAGGCACAGGTCACTCTATTTTCCCATCAGGAAGAAGAATTAACCACAGGCTCAGCCTGACCCCCGGAACCAGAACAGGGCCTGAAGCCATCCTGCGCTTTTGCGGCCAGCTCCCAAAAAAGCGACTTGTAAAATGCAGCTTCAGGGCACTGCAATTCACAAACCTGCAGAGTTATAAATGATAACTCTCGTCCACAAATATATTGAGGGAAGGCAAAGAAGAGGATTTGAAATCAAGGCAGAATTGCAGGAAACAGATTTCAGGAGGTAGATTCGAATCGCCTTTAAAGCACATGAAAAGCGGCAAAACGTTGACAATGATGCCCTTGGCCAAAAAGGGCGTATGCGTTTATTTCCTGAATATATTCAGGAAAAAACGCATACGCCCTTTTTGGCCAACCAAGCAACCTGGAAAGGCAAATCAGCGCTACAAAGAAGTCTCGCTTCCCATCGGTCAAAAGGGCCATGCTGAAAAAAGTGTCAAAACCAGAAATGCAGGACAGGCCATGGAGAAATGGGAGCCTTGCTACACTGATGGGCGGGATGTAAATTGCCAACAGCCACTCTGGAGAAGTGTACGGTGTGTCCTGAAACATCTAAAAAACACAGCTTAGAGAGCATAGGGCACTTCCACGCATGGGGGGATAAAGTGGGAAAATTGAAAATCAGCAAGACACAAGCACCCCAAAGTTTAGGGCTGCTCTGTTGACAAGGACCTCCACTTCATTCCACCTTAAATATCCCAGGAAAGCGAAAAATGGATAAAAAAGTTGTGGTCCTTATGTACAATGGAATATCACTCAGCCATGAAATCAATGTCATAAGGCTAGTAGCAGCATGATGAGTGGATTTAGGTAAGACGATTCTAAGTGAAATAAGTCACACAGAAAAGGACACTTCTCATAAGGTGTCACTTATAGAGGGAATGTAAAAACCGTTACACTTGAACTGAATTACAAAACAGAACAGAGTCACACATGCAGAAAACACACTATGGCTGCTTAACGGGAAAGGTGAGGTGGGGTGATACATAAAACAAGAGCTTCAAATTAGCTCAGATACCGTTCCATAAACCCAATATGTAATAGACAAGACCTACTCCTTGCTCAGAGAACTGGACTCAACACGCCCGATTCACCGCACAAGAATATATCTGACTAGTAATAATCTTAAAACCTATGTATTGATATCTCTCTGTTAGTGTGTCAAGTGGGTGTAAGGCGGCATAAGCACAGCCGTGAAAAGCAGCTAAACCCCATTATAAAAATAAATTACTTTTAAAAACCCATGAAACAAAGACAGGGAAAGAGAGAGAAATTCTTACACAATTCGTTCAGGGGCTGTGATGCAACCTGGACTGACCATATCTAGACCCACAGCTGGATGAGACATAAGGGTGGACACTCTTGGGTCTGAGAGGTTTGGTGAGGTTGGGTGAGCAAACGCAGACCCTTTAAAGTAATACTGCGTGCTACCCATCGCATGGGTCCCAAATCTCCAGGTTCAAGGGCAACTTCCTACATCGAAAACATGCATGAGAAACCCAGAAGATGGTACACCGTGTGATAGGGAAAGGTTTCTAAAACGCACCTCATTTCTCATCTCCTTGTGCTCGGGTTCGCCATTCCAGCCACTTTACTAGCAATCTCCCTACTTGGAGCCTCAGCACCTTTAACCTCCTGTTCCGTACAGGTTGCAATTTGTCCTGAGGATGAACGGGAAGACGGGGAACCAATGAGAGACTAGCTCTTGGTGTTGGGACAGGCACAGGTCACTCTATTTTCCCATCAGGAAGAAGAATTAACCACAGGCTCAGCCTGACCCCCGGAACCAGAACAGGGCCTGAAGCCATCCTGCGCTTTTGCGGCCAGCTCCCAAAAAAGCGACTTGTAAAATGCAGCTTCAGGGCACTGCAATTCACAAACCTGCAGAGTTATAAATGATAACTCTCGTCCACAAATATATTGAGGGAAGGCAAAGAAGAGGATTTGAAATCAAGGCAGAATTGCAGGAAACAGATTTCAGGAGGTAGATTCGAATCGCCTTTAAAGCACATGAAAAGCGGCAAAACGTTGACAATGATGCCCTTGGCCAAAAAGGGCGTATGCGTTTTTTCCTGAATATATTCAGGAAAAAACGCATACGCCCTTTTTGGCCAACCAAGCAACCTGGAAAGGCAAATCAGCGCTACAAAGAAGTCTCGCTTCCCATCCGTCAAAAGGGCCATGCTGAAAAAAGTGTCAAAACCAGAAATGCAGGACAGGCCATGGAGAAATGGGAGCCTTGCTACACTGATGGGCGGGATGTAAATTGCCAACAGCCACTCTGGAGAAGTGTACGGTGTGTCCTGAAACATCTAAAAAACACAGCTTAGAGAGCATAGGACACTTCCACGCATGGGGGGATAAAGTGGGAAAATTGAAAATCAGCAAGACACAAGCACCCCAAAGTTTAGGGCTGCTCTGTTGACAAGGACCTCCACTTCATTCCACCTTAAATATCCCAGGAAAGCGAAAAATGGATAAAAAAGTTGTGGTCCTTATGTACAATGGAATATCACTCAGCCATGAAATCAATGTCATAAGGCTAGTAGCAGCATGATGAGTGGATTTAGGTAAGACGATTCTAAGTGAAATAAGTCACACAGAAAAGGACACTTCTCATAAGGTGTCACTTATAGAGGGAATGTAAAAACCGTTACACTTGAACTGAATTACAAAACAGAACAGAGTCACACATGCAGAAAACACACTATGGCTGCTTAACGGGAAAGGTGAGGTGGGGTGATACATAAAACAAGAGTTTCAAATTAGCTCAGATACCGTTCCATAAACCCAATATGTAATAGACAAGACCTACTCCTTGCTCAGAGAACTGGACTCAACACGCCCGATTCACCGCACATGAATATATCTGACTAGTAATAATCTTAAAACCTATGTATTGATATCTCTCTGTTAGTGTGTCAAGTGGGTGTAAAGCGGCATAAACACAGCCGTGAAAAGCAGCTAAACCCCATTATAAAAATAAATTACTTTTAAAAACCCATGAAAAAAAGACAGGGATAGAGAGAGAAATTCTTACACAATTCGTTCAGGAGCTGTGATGCAACCTGGACTGACCATATCTAGACCCACAGCTGGATGAGACATAAGGGTGGACACTCTTGGGGCTGAGAGGTTTGGTGAGGTTGGGTGAGCAAACGCAGACCCTTTAAAGTAATACTGCGTGCTACCCATCGCATGGGTCCCAAATCTCCATGTTCAAGGGCAACTTCCTACATCGAAAACATGCATGAGAAACCCAGAAGATGGTACACCGTGTGATGGGGAAAGGTTTCTAAAACGCACCTCATTTCTCATCTCCTTGTGCTCGGGTTCGCCATTCCAGCCACTTTACTAGCAATCTCCCTACTTGGAGCCTCAGCACCTTTAACCTCCTGTTCCGTACAGGTTGCAATTTGTCCTGAGGATGAACGGGAAGACGGGGAACCAATGAGAGACTAGCTCTTGGTGTTGGGACAGGCACAGGTCACTCTATTTTCCCATCAGGAAGAAGAATTAACCACAGGCTCAGCCTGCCCCCCGGAACCAGAACAGGGCCTGAAGCCATCCTGTGCTTTTGCGGCCAGCTCCCAAAAAAGCGAGTTGTAAAATGGAGCTTCAGGGCACTGCAATTCACAAACCTGCAGAGTTATAAATGATAACTCTCGTCCACAAATATATTGAGGGAAGGCAAAGAAGAGGATTTGAAATCAAGGCAGAATTGCAGCAAACAGATTTCAGGAGGTACATTCGAATCGCCTTTAAAGCACATGAAAAGCGGCAAAACGTTGACAATGATGCCCTTGGCCAAAAAGGGCGTATGCGTTTTTTCCTGAATATATTCAGGAAAAAACGCATACGCCCTTTTTGGCCAACCAAGCAACCTGGAAAGGCAAATCAGCGCTACAAAGAAGTCTCGCTTCCCATCCGTCAAAAGGGCCATGCTGAAAAAAGTGTCAAAACCAGAAATGCAGGACAGGCCATGGAGAAATGGGAGCCTTGCTACACTGATGGGCGGGATGTAAATTGCCAACAGCCACTCTGGAGAAGTGTACGGTGTGCCCTGAAACATCTAAAAAACACAGCTTAGAGAGCATAGGGCACTTCCACGCATGGGGGTATAAAGTGGGAAAATTAAAAATCAGCAAGACACAAGCACCCCAAAGTTTAGGGCTGCTCTGTTGACAAGGACCTCCACTTCATTCCACCTTAAATATCCCAGGAAAGAGAAAAATGGATATAAAAGTTGTGGTCCTTATGTACAATGGAATATCACTCAGCCATGAAATCAATGTCATAAGGCTAGTAGCAGCATGATGAGTGGATTTAGGTACGACAATTCGAACTGAAATAAGTCACACAGAAAAGGACACTTCTCATAAGGTGTCACTTATAGAGGGAATGTAAAAACCGTTACACTTGAACTGAATTACAAAACAGAACAGAGTCACACATGCAGAAAACACACTATGGCTGCTTAACGGGAAAGGTGAGGTGGGGTGATACATAAAGCAAGAGTTTCAAATTAGCTCAGATACCGTTCCATAAACCCAATATGTAATAGACAAGACCTACTCCTTGCTCAGAGAACTGGACTCAACACGCCCGATTCACCGCATAAGAATATATCTGACTAGTAATAATCTGAAAACCTATATATTGATATCTCTCTGTTAGTGTGTCAAGTGGGTGTAAAGCGGCATAAACACAGCCGTGAAAAGCAGCTGAACCTCATTATAAAAATAAATTACTTTTAAAAACCCATGAAACAAAGACAGTGAAAGAGAGAGAAATTCTTACACAATTCGTTCAGGGGCTGGGATGCACCCTGGATTGACCATATCTAGACCGACAGCTGGATGAGACATAAGGGTGGACACTCTGGGGGCTGAGAGGTTTGGTGAGGTTGGGTGAGCAAACGCAGACCCTTTAAAGTAATACTGCGTGCTACCCATCGCATGGGTCCCAAATCTCCAGGTTCAAGGGCATCTTCCTACATCGAAAACATGCATGAGAAACCAAGAAGATGGTACACCGTGTGATGGGGAAAGGTTTCTAAAACGCACCTCATTTCTCATCTCCTTGTTCTCGGGTTCTCAATTCCAGCCACTTTACTAGCAATCTCCCTAATTGGAGCATCAGCACCTTTAACCTCCTGTTCCGTACAGGTTGCAATTTGTCCTGAGGATGAACGGGAAGACGGCGAACCAATGAGAGACTAGCTCTTGGTGTTGGGACAGGCACAGGTCACTCTATTTTCCCATCAGGAAGAAGACTTAACCACAGGCTCAGACTGCCCCCCGGAACCAGAACAGGGCCTGAAGCCATGCTGCGCTTTTGCGGCCAGCTCCCAAATAAGCGAGTTGTAAAATTGAGCTTCAGGGCACTGCAATTCACAAACCTGCAGAGTGATAAATGATAACTCTCGTCCACAAATATATTGAGAGAAGGCAAAGAAGAGGATTTGAAATCAAGGCAGAATTGCAGGAAACAGATTTCAGGAGGTCGATTCGAATCGCCTTTAAAGCACATGAAAAGCGGCAAAATGTTGACAATGATGCTTTTGGCCAAAAAGTGCGTATGCGTTATTCCTGAATATATTCAGAAAAAAACGCATACGCCCTTTTTGGCCAACCAAGCAATCTGGAAAGGCAAATCAGCACTACAAAGAAGTCTCACTTCCCATCGGTCAAAAGGGCCATGCTGAAAAAAGTGTCAAAACCCGAAATGCAGGACAGGCCATGGAGAAATGGGAGCCTTGCTACACTGATGGGCGGGATGTAAATTGCCAACAGCCACTCTGGAGAAGTGTACGGTGTGTCCTGAAACATCTAAAAACCACAGCTTAGAGAGCATAGGGCACTTCCACTCATGGGGGTATAAATTGGGAAAATGAAAAATCAGCAAAACACAAGCACCCCAAAGTTTAGGGCTGCTCTGTTGCCTAGGACCTCCACTTCATTCCACCTTAAATATCCCAGGAAAGAGAAAAATGGATAAAGAAGTTGGGGTCCTTATGTACAATGGAATATCACTCAGCCATGAAATCAATGTCATAAGGCTAGTAGAAGCATGATGAATGGATTTAGGTACGACGATTCTAAGTGAAATAAGTCACACAGAAAAGGACACTTCTCATAAGGTATCATTTATAGAGGGAATGTAAAAACCGTTACACTTGAACTGAATTACAACACAGAACAGAGTCACACATGCAGAAAACACACTATGGTTGCTTAACGGGAAAGGTGAGGTGGGGTGATGCATAAAAGAAGGATTTCAAATTAGCTCAGATAACGTTCCATAAACCCAATATATAATAGACAAGACCTACTCCTTGCTCAGTGAACTGAACTCAACATCCCCTATTCACCGCAAAAGAACATATCTGACTAGTAAAAATCTTAAAACCTATGTGTTGATATCTCTCTTGAAGTGTGTCAAGTGGGTGTAAAGCGGCATAAATACAGCAGTGAAAAGCAGCTAAACCCCATTATAAAAATAAATTACTTTTAAAACCCCATGAAACAAAGACAGTGAAAGAGAGAGAAATTCTTACACACTTCATTCAGAAGTTGTGATGCAACCTGGATTGACCATATCTAGACCCACAGCTGGATGAGACATAAGGTTGGACACTCTTGGGGCTGAGAGGTTTGGTGAGGTTGGGTGAGCAAATGCAGACCCTTTAAAGTAATACTGCGTGGAACCCGTCGCATGGGTCCCAAAACTCCAGGTTCAAGGGCATCTTCCTACATCGAAAACATGCATGAGAAACCCAGAAGATGGTACACCATGTGATCGGGAAAGGATTCTAAAACGCACCTCATTTCTCATCTCCTTGTGTTCGGATTCGCCATTCCAGCCGCTTTAATAGCAATCTCCCTACTTGGAGAATAATCACCTTTATCCTCCTGTTCCGTACAGGTGGAAATTTGTAATGAGGATGAATGGGAAGAGGGAGACCCAATGAGAGAATAGCTCTACGTTTTGGGACAGGCAAAGGTCACTCTATTTTCCCATCAGGAAGAAGAATTAACCACAGGCTCAGCCTGCCCCCCGGAACCAGAACAGGGCCTGAAGCCATCCTGTGCTTTTGCGGCCAGCTCCCAAAAAAGCGAGTTGTAAAATGGAGCTTCAGGGCACTGCAATTCACAAACCTGCAGAGTTATAAATGATAACTCTCGTCCACAAATATATTGAGGGAAGGCAAAGAAGAGGATTTGAAATCAAGGCAGAATTGCAGCAAACAGATTTCAGGAGGTACATTCGAATCGCCTTTAAAGCACATGAAAAGCGGCAAAACGTTGACAATGATGCCCTTGGCCAAAAAGGGCGTATGCGTTTTTTCCTGAATATATTCAGGAAAAAACGCATACGCCCTTTTTGGCCAACCAAGCAACCTGGAAAGGCAAATCAACGCTACAAAGAAGTCTCGCTTCCCATCCGTCAAAAGGGCCATGCTGAAAAAAGTGTCAAAACCAGAAATGCAGGACAGGCCATGGAGAAATGGGAGCCTTGCTACACTGATGGGCGGGATGTAAATTGCCAACAGCCACTCTGGAGAAGTGTACGGTGTGTCCTGAAACATCTAAAAAACACAGCTTAGAGAGCATAGGGCACTTCCACGCATGGGGGTATAAAGTGGGAAAATTAAAAATCAGCAAGACACAAGCACCCCAAAGTTTAGGGCTGCTCTGTTGACAAGGACCTCCACTTCATTCCACCTTAAATATCCCAGGAAAGAGAAAAATGGATATAAAAGTTGTGGTCCTTATGTACAATGGAATATCACTCAGCCATGAAATCAATGTCATAAGGCTAGTAGCAGCATGATGAGTGGATTTAGGTACGACAATTCGAAGTGAAATAAGTCACACAGAAAAGCACACTTCTCATAAGGTGTCACTTATAGAGGGAATGTAAAAACCGTTACACTTGAACTGAATTACAAAACAGAACAGAGTCACACATGCAGAAAACACACTATGGCTGCTTAACGGGAAAGGTGAGGTGGGGTGATACATAAAGCAAGAGTTTCCAATTAGATCAGATACCGTTCCATAAACCCAATATGTAATAGACAAGACCTACTCCTTGCTCAGAGAACTGGACTCAACACGCCCGATTCACCGCATAAGAATATATCTGACTAGTAATAATCTGAAAACCTATATATTGATATCTCTCTGTTAGTGTGTCAAGTGGGTGTAAAGCGGCATAAACACAGCCGTGAAAAGCAGCTGAACCTCATTATAAAAATAAATTACTTTTGAAAACCCATGAAACAAAGACAGGGAAAGAGAGAGAAATTCTTACACAATTTGTTCAGGGGCTGTGATGCAACCTGGACTGACCATATCTAGACCCACAGCTGGATGAGACATAAGGGTGGACACTCTTGGGGCTGAGAGGTTTGGTGAGGTTGGGTGAGCAAACGCAGACCCTTTAAAGTAATACTGCGTGCTACCCATCGCATGGGTCCCAAATCTCCAGGTTCAAGGGCAACTTCCTACATCGAAAACATGCATGAGAAACCCAGAAGATGGTACACCGTGTGATGGGGAAAGGTTTCTAAAACGCACCTCATTTCTCATCTCCTTGTGCTCGGGTTCGCCATTCCAGCCACTTTACTAGCAATCTCCCTACTTGGAGCCTCAGCACCTTTAACCTCCTGTTCCGTACAGGTTGCAATTTGTCCTGAGGATGAACGGGAAGACGGGGAACCAATGAGAGACTAGCTCTTGGTGTTGGGACAGGCACAGGTCACTCTATTTTCCCATCAGGAAGAAGAATTAACCACAGGCTCAGCCTGCCCCCCGGAACCAGAACAGGGCCTGAAGCCATCCTGCGCTTTTGCGGCCAGCTCCCAAAAAAGCGACTTGTAAAATGGGGCTTCAGGGCACTGCAATTCACAAACCGGCAGAGTTATAAATGATAACTCTCGTCCACAAATATATTGAGGGAAGGCAAAGAAGAGGATTTGAAATCAAGGCAGAATTGCAGGAAACAGATTTCAGGAGGTAGATTCGAATCGCCTTTAAAGCACATGAAAAGCGGCAAAACGTTGACAATGATGCCCTTGGCCAAAAAGGGCGTATGCGTTTATTTCCTGAATATATTCAGGAAAAAACGCATACGCCCTTTTTGGCCAACCAAGCAACCTGGAAAGGCAAATCAGCGCTACAAAGAAGTCTCGCTTCCCATCGGTCAAAAGGGCCATGCTGAAAAAAGTGTCAAAACCAGAAATGCAGGACAGGCCATGGAGAAATGGGAGCCTTGCTACACTGATGGGCGGGATGTAAATTGCCAACAGCCACTCTGGAGAAGTGTACGGTGTGTCCTGAAACATCTAAAAAACACAGCTTAGAGAGCATAGGGCACTTCCACGCATGGGGGGATAAAGTGGGAAAATTGAAAATCAGCAAGACACAAGCACCCCAAAGTTTAGGGCTGCTCTGTTGACAAGGACCTCCACTTCATTCCACCTTAAATATCCCAGGAAAGCGAAAAATGGATAAAAAAGTTGTGGTCCTTATGTACAATGGAATATCACTCAGCCATGAAATCAATGTCATAAGGCTAGTAGCAGCATGATGAGTGGATTTAGGTAAGACGATTCTAAGTGAAATAAGTCACACAGAAAAGGACACTTCTCATAAGGTGTCACTTATAGAGGGAATGTAAAAACCGTTACACTTGAACTGAATTACAAAACAGAACAGAGTCACACATGTAGAAAACACACTATGGCTGCTTAACGGGAAAGGTGAGGTGGGGTGATACATAAAACAAGAGCTTCAAATTAGCTCAGATACCGTTCCATAAACCCAATATGTAATAGACAAGACCTACTCCTTGCTCAGAGAACTGGACTCAACACGCCCGATTCACCGCACAAGAATATATCTGACTAGTAATAATCTTAAAACCTATGTATTGATATCTCTCTGTTAGTGTGTCAAGTGGGTGTAAGGCGGCATAAGCACAGCCGTGAAAAGCAGCTAAACCCCATTATAAAAATAAATTACTTTTAAAAACCCATGAAACAAAGACAGGGAAAGAGAGAGAAATTCTTACACAATTCGTTCAGGGGCTGTGATGCAACCTGGACTGACCATATCTAGACCCACAGCTGGATGAGACATAAGGGTGGACACTCTTGGGTCTGAGAGGTTTGGTGAGGTTGGGTGAGCAAACGCAGACCCTTTAAAGTAATACTGCGTGCTACCCATCGCATGGGTCCCAAATCTCCAGGTTCAAGGGCAACTTCCTACATCGAAAACATGCATGAGAAACCCAGAAGATGGTACACCGTGTGATGGGGAAAGGTTTCTAAAACGCACCTCATTTCTCATCTCCTTGTGCTCGGGTTCGCCATTCCAGCCACTTTACTAGCAATCTCCCTACTTGGAGCCTCAGCACCTTTAACCTCCTGTTCCGTACAGGTTGCAATTTGTCCTGAGGATGAACGGGAAGACGGGGAACCAATGAGAGACTAGCTCTTGGTGTTGGGACAGGCACAGGTCACTCTATTTTCCCATCAGGAAGAAGAATTAACCACAGGCTCAGCCTGACCCCCGGAACCAGAACAGGGCCTGAAGCCATCCTGCGCTTTTGCGGCCAGCTCCCAAAAAAGCGACTTGTAAAATGCAGCTTCAGGGCACTGCAATTCACAAACCTGCAGAGTTATAAATGATAACTCTCGTCCACAAATATATTGAGGGAAGGCAAAGAAGAGGATTTGAAATCAAGGCAGAATTGCAGGAAACAGATTTCAGGAGGTAGATTCGAATCGCCTTTAAAGCACATGAAAAGCGGCAAAACGTTGACAATGATGCCCTTGGCCAAAAAGGGCGTATGCGTTTTTTCCTGAATATATTCAGGAAAAAACGCATACGCCCTTTTTGGCCAACCAAGCAACCTGGAAAGGCAAATCAGCGCTACAAAGAAGTCTCGCTTCCCATCGGTCAAAAGGGCCATGCTGAAAAAAGTGTCAAAACCAGAAATGCAGGACAGGCCATGGAGAAATGGGAGCCTTGCTACACTGATGGGCGGGATGTAAATTGCCAACAGCCACTCTGGAGAAGTGTACGGTGTGTCCTGAAACATCTAAAAAACACAGCTTAGAGAGCATAGGACACTTCCACGCATGGGGGGATAAAGTGGGAAAATTGAAAATCAGCAAGACACAAGCACCCCAAAGTTTAGGGCTGCTCTGTTGACAAGGACCTCCACTTCATTCCACCTTAAATATCCCAGGAAAGCGAAAAATGGATAAAAAAGTTGTGGTCCTTATGTACAATGGAATATCACTCAGCCATGAAATCAATGTCATAAGGCTAGTAGCAGCATGATGAGTGGATTTAGGTAAGACGATTCTAAGTGAAATAAGTCACACAGAAAAGGACACTTCTCATAAGGTGTCACTTATAGAGGGAATGTAAAAACCGTTACACTTGAACTGAATTACAAAACAGAACAGAGTCACACATGCAGAAAACACACTATGGCTGCTTAACGGGAAAGGTGAGGTGGGGTGATACATAAAACAAGAGTTTCAAATTAGCTCAGATACCGTTCCATAAACCCAATATGTAATAGACAAGACCTACTCCTTGCTCAGAGAACTGGACTCAACACGCCCGATTCACCGCACATGAATATATCTGACTAGTAATAATCTTAAAACCTATGTATTGATATCTCTCTGTTAGTGTGTCAAGTGGGTGTAAAGCGGCATAAACACAGCCGTGAAAAGCAGCTAAACCCCATTATAAAAATAAATTACTTTTAAAAACCCATGAAAAAAAGACAGGGATAGAGAGAGAAATTCTTACACAATTCGTTCAGGAGCTGTGATGCAACCTGGACTGACCATATCTAGACCCACAGCTGGATGAGACATAAGGGTGGACACTCTTGGGGCTGAGAGGTTTGGTGAGGTTGGGTGAGCAAACGCAGACCCTTTAAAGTAATACTGCGTGCTACCCATCGCATGGGTCCCAAATCTCCATGTTCAAGGGCAACTTCCTACATCGAAAACATGCATGAGAAACCCAGAAGATGGTACACCGTGTGATGGGGAAAGGTTTCTAAAACGCACCTCATTTCTCATCTCCTTGTGCTCGGGTTCGCCATTCCAGCCACTTTACTAGCAATCTCCCTACTTGGAGCCTCAGCACCTTTAACCTCCTGTTCCGTACAGGTTGCAATTTGTCCTGAGGATGAACGGGAAGACGGGGAACCAATGAGAGACTAGCTCTTGGTGTTGGGACAGGCACAGGTCACTCTATTTTCCCATCAGGAAGAAGAATTAACCACAGGCTCAGCCTGACCCCCGGAACCAGAACAGGGCCTGAAGCCATCCTGCGCTTTTGCGGCCAGCTCCCAAAAAAGCGACTTGTAAAATGGAGCTTCAGGGCCCTGCAATTCACAAACCTGCAGAGTTATAAATGATAACTCTCGTCCACAAATATATTGAGGGAAGGCAAAGAAGAGGATTTGAAATCAAGGCAGAATTGCAGGAAACAGATTTCAGGAGGTAGATTCGAATCGCCTTTAAAGCACATGAAAAGCGGCAAAACGTTGACAATGATGCCCTTGGCCAAAAAGGGCGTATGCGTTTTTTCCTGAATATATTCAGGAAAAAACGCATACGCCCTTTTTGGCCAACCAAGCAACCTGGAAAGGCAAATCAGCGCTACAAAGAAGTCTCGCTTCCCATCGGTCAAAAGGGCCATGCTGAAAAAAGTGTCAAAACCAGAAATGCAGGACAGGCCATGGAGAAATGGGAGCCTTGCTACACTGATGGGCGGGATGTAAATTGCCAACAGCCACTCTGGAGAAGTGTACGGTGTGTCCTGAAACATCTAAAAAACACAGCTTAGAGAGCATAGGACACTTCCACGCATGGGGGGATAAAGTGGGAAAATTGAAAATCAGCAAGACACAAGCACCCCAAAGTTTAGGGCTGCTCTGTTGACAAGGACCTCCACTTCATTCCACCTTAAATATCCCAGGAAAGCGAAAAATGGATAAAAAAGTTGTGGTCCTTATGTACAATGGAATATCACTCAGCCATGAAATCAATGTCATAAGGCTAGTAGCAGCATGATGAGTGGATTTAGGTAAGACGATTCTAAGTGAAATAAGTCACACAGAAAAGGACACTTCTCATAAGGTGTCACTTATAGAGGGAATGTAAAAACCGTTACACTTGAACTGAATTACAAAACAGAACAGAGTCACACATGCAGAAAACACACTATGGCTGCTTAACGGGAAAGGTGAGGTGGGGTGATACATAAAACAAGAGCTTCAAATTAGCTCAGATACCGTTCCATAAACCCAATATGTAATAGACAAGACCTACTCCTTGCTCAGAGAACTGGACTCAACACGCCCGATTCACCGCACAAGAATATATCTGACTAGTAATAATCTTAAAACCTATGTATTGATATCTCTCTGTTAGTGTGTCAAGTGGGTGTAAGGCGGCATAAGCACAGCCGTGAAAAGCAGCTAAACCCCATTATAAAAATAAATTACTTTTAAAAACCCATGAAACAAAGACAGGGAAAGAGAGAGAAATTCTTACACAATTTGTTCAGGGGCTGTGATGCAACCTGGACTGACCATATCTAGACCCACAGCTGGATGAGACATAAGGGTGGACACTCTTGGGGCTGAGAGGTTTGGTGAGGTTGGGTGAGCAAACGCAGACCCTTTAAAGTAATACTGCGTGCTACCCATCGCATGGGTCCCAAATCTCCAGGTTCAAGGGCAACTTCCTACATCGAAAACATGCATGAGAAACCCAGAAGATGGTACACCGTGTGATGGGGAAAGGTTTCTAAAACGCACCTCATTTCTCATCTCCTTGTGCTCGGGTTCGCCATTCCAGCCACTTTACTAGCAATCTCCCTACTTGGAGCCTCAGCACCTTTAACCTCCTGTTCCGTACAGGTTGCAATTTGTCCTGAGGATGAACGGGAAGACGGGGAACCAATGAGAGACTAGCTCTTGGTGTTGGGACAGGCACAGGTCACTCTATTTTCCCATCAGGAAGAAGAATTAACCACAGGCTCAGCCTGACCCCCGGAACCAGAACAGGGCCTGAAGCCATCCTGCGCTTTTGCGGCCAGCTCCCAAAAAAGCGACTTGTAAAATGCAGCTTCAGGGCACTGCAATTCACAAACCTGCAGAGTTATAAATGATAACTCTCGTCCACAAATATATTGAGGGAAGGCAAAGAAGAGGATTTGAAATCAAGGCAGAATTGCAGGAAACAGATTTCAGGAGGTAGATTCGAATCGCCTTTAAAGCACATGAAAAGCGGCAAAACGTTGACAATGATGCCCTTGGCCAAAAAGGGCGTATGCGTTTTTTCCTGAATATATTCAGGAAAAAACGCATACGCCCTTTTTGGCCAACCAAGCAACCTGGAAAGGCAAATCAGCGCTACAAAGAAGTCTCGCTTCCCATCGGTCAAAAGGGCCATGCTGAAAAAAGTGTCAAAACCAGAAATGCAGGACAGGCCATGGAGAAATGGGAGCCTTGCTACACTGATGGGCGGGATGTAAATTGCCAACAGCCACTCTGGAGAAGTGTACGGTGTGTCCTGAAACATCTAAAAAACACAGCTTAGAGAGCATAGGACACTTCCACGCATGGGGGGATAAAGTGGGAAAATTGAAAATCAGCAAGACACAAGCACCCCAAAGTTTAGGGCTGCTCTGTTGACAAGGACCTCCACTTCATTCCACCTTAAATATCCCAGGAAAGCGAAAAATGGATAAAAAAGTTGTGGTCCTTATGTACAATGGAATATCACTCAGCCATGAAATCAATGTCATAAGGCTAGTAGCAGCATGATGAGTGGATTTAGGTAAGACGATTCTAAGTGAAATAAGTCACACAGAAAAGGACACTTCTCATAAGGTGTCACTTATAGAGGGAATGTAAAAACCGTTACACTTGAACTGAATTACAAAACAGAACAGAGTCACACATGCAGAAAACACACTATGGCTGCTTAACGGGAAAGGTGAGGTGGGGTGATACATAAAACAAGAGTTTCAAATTAGCTCAGATACCGTTCCATAAACCCAATATGTAATAGACAAGACCTACTCCTTGCTCAGAGAACTGGACTCAACACGCCCGATTCACCGCACATGAATATATCTGACTAGTAATAATCTTAAAACCTATGTATTGATATCTCTCTGTTAGTGTGTCAAGTGGGTGTAAAGCGGCATAAACACAGCCGTGAAAAGCAGCTAAACCCCATTATAAAAATAAATTACTTTTAAAAACCCATGAAAAAAAGACAGGGATAGAGAGAGAAATTCTTACACAATTCGTTCAGGAGCTGTGATGCAACCTGGACTGACCATATCTAGACCCACAGCTGGATGAGACATAAGGGTGGACACTCTTGGGGCTGAGAGGTTTGGTGAGGTTGGGTGAGCAAACGCAGACCCTTTAAAGTAATACTGCGTGCTACCCATCGCATGGGTCCCAAATCTCCATGTTCAAGGGCAACTTCCTACATCGAAAACATGCATGAGAAACCCAGAAGATGGTACACCGTGTGATGGGGAAAGGTTTCTAAAACGCACCTCATTTCTCATCTCCTTGTGCTCGGGTTCGCCATTCCAGCCACTTTACTAGCAATCTCCCTACTTGGAGCCTCAGCACCTTTAACCTCCTGTTCCGTACAGGTTGCAATTTGTCCTGAGGATGAACGGGAAGACGGGGAACCAATGAGAGACTAGCTCTTGGTGTTGGGACAGGCACAGGTCACTCTATTTTCCCATCAGGAAGAAGAATTAACCACAGGCTCAGCCTGACCCCCGGAACCAGAACAGGGCCTGAAGCCATCCTGCGCTTTTGCGGCCAGCTCCCAAAAAAGCGACTTGTAAAATGGAGCTTCAGGGCCCTGCAATTCACAAACCTGCAGAGTTATAAATGATAACTCTCGTCCACAAATATATTGAGGGAAGGCAAAGAAGAGGATTTGAAATCAAGGCAGAATTGCAGGAAACAGATTTCAGGAGGTAGATTCGAATCGCCTTTAAAGCACATGAAAAGCGGCAAAACGTTGACAATGATGCCCTTGGCCAAAAAGGGCGTATGCGTTTTTTCCTGAATATATTCAGGAAAAAACGCATACGCCCTTTTTGGCCAACCAAGCAACCTGGAAAGGCAAATCAGCGCTACAAAGAAGTCTCGCTTCCCATCGGTCAAAAGGGCCATGCTGAAAAAAGTGTCAAAACCAGAAATGCAGGACAGGCCATGGAGAAATGGGAGCCTTGCTACACTGATGGGCGGGATGTAAATTGCCAACAGCCACTCTGGAGAAGTGTACGGTGTGTCCTGAAACATCTAAAAAACACAGCTTAGAGAGCATAGGACACTTCCACGCATGGGGGGATAAAGTGGGAAAATTGAAAATCAGCAAGACACAAGCACCCCAAAGTTTAGGGCTGCTCTGTTGACAAGGACCTCCACTTCATTCCACCTTAAATATCCCAGGAAAGCGAAAAATGGATAAAAAAGTTGTGGTCCTTATGTACAATGGAATATCACTCAGCCATGAAATCAATGTCATAAGGCTAGTAGCAGCATGATGAGTGGATTTAGGTAAGACGATTCTAAGTGAAATAAGTCACACAGAAAAGGACACTTCTCATAAGGTGTCACTTATAGAGGGAATGTAAAAACCGTTACACTTGAACTGAATTACAAAACAGAACAGAGTCACACATGCAGAAAACACACTATGGCTGCTTAACGGGAAAGGTGAGGTGGGGTGATACATAAAACAAGAGCTTCAAATTAGCTCAGATACCGTTCCATAAACCCAATATGTAATAGACAAGACCTACTCCTTGCTCAGAGAACTGGACTCAACACGCCCGATTCACCGCACAAGAATATATCTGACTAGTAATAATCTTAAAACCTATGTATTGATATCTCTCTGTTAGTGTGTCAAGTGGGTGTAAGGCGGCATAAGCACAGCCGTGAAAAGCAGCTAAACCCCATTATAAAAATAAATTACTTTTAAAAACCCATGAAACAAAGACAGGGAAAGAGAGAGAAATTCTTACACAATTTGTTCAGGGGCTGTGATGCAACCTGGACTGACCATATCTAGACCCACAGCTGGATGAGACATAAGGGTGGACACTCTTGGGGCTGAGAGGTTTGGTGAGGTTGGGTGAGCAAACGCAGACCCTTTAAAGTAATACTGCGTGCTACCCATCGCATGGGTCCCAAATCTCCAGGTTCAAGGGCAACTTCCTACATCGAAAACATGCATGAGAAACCCAGAAGATGGTACACCGTGTGATGGGGAAAGGTTTCTAAAACGCACCTCATTTCTCATCTCCTTGTGCTCGGGTTCGCCATTCCAGCCACTTTACTAGCAATCTCCCTACTTGGAGCCTCAGCACCTTTAACCTCCTGTTCCGTACAGGTTGCAATTTGTCCTGAGGATGAACGGGAAGACGGGGAACCAATGAGAGACTAGCTCTTGGTGTTGGGACAGGCACAGGTCACTCTATTTTCCCATCAGGAAGAAGAATTAACCACAGGCTCAGCCAGACCCCCGGAACCAGAACAGGGCCTGAAGCCATCCTGCGCTTTTGCGGCCAGCTCCCAAAAAAGCGACTTGTAAAATGGAGCTTCAGGGCACTGCAATTCACAAACCTGCAGAGTTATAAATGATAACTCTCGTCCACAAATATATTGAGGGAAGGCAAAGAAGAGGATTTGAAATCAAGGCAGAATTGCAGGAAACAGATTTCAGGAGGGAGATTCGAATCGCCTTTAAAGCACATGAAAAGCGGCAAAACGTTGACAATGATGCCCTTGGCCAAAAAGGGCGTATGCGTTTATTTCCTGAATATATTCAGGAAAAAACGCATACGCCCTTTTTGGCCAACCAAGCAACCTGGAAAGGCAAATCAGCGCTACAAAGAAGTCTCGCTTCCCATCGGTCAAAAGGGCCATGCTGAAAAAAGTGTCAAAACCAGAAATGCAGGACAGGCCATGGAGAAATGGGAGCCTTGCTACACTGATGGGCGGGATGTAAATTGCCAACAGCCACTCTGGAGAAGTGTACGGTGTGTCCTGAAACATCTAAAAAACACAGCTTAGAGAGCATAGGGCACTTCCACGCATGGGGGGATAAAGTGGGAAAATTGAAAATCAGCAAGACACAAGCACCCCAAAGTTTAGGGCTGCTCTGTTGACAAGGACCTCCACTTCATTCCACCTTAAATATCCCAGGAAAGCGAAAAATGGATAAAAAAGTTGTGGTCCTTATGTACAATGGAATATCACTCAGCCATGAAATCAATGTCATAAGGCTAGTAGCAGCATGATGAGTGGATTTAGGTAAGACGATTCTAAGTGAAATAAGTCACACAGAAAAGGACACTTCTCATAAGGTGTCACTTATAGAGGGAATGTAAAAACCGTTACACTTGAACTGAATTACAAAACAGAACAGAGTCACACATGCAGAAAACACACTATGGCTGCTTAACGGGAAAGGTGAGGTGGGGTGATACATAAAACAAGAGCTTCAAATTAGCTCAGATACCGTTCCATAAACCCAATATGTAATAGACAAGACCTACTCCTTGCTCAGAGAACTGGACTCAACACGCCCGATTCACCGCACAAGAATATATCTGACTAGTAATAATCTTAAAACCTATGTATTGATATCTCTCTGTTAGTGTGTCAAGTGGGTGTAAGGCGGCATAAGCACAGCCGTGAAAAGCAGCTAAACCCCATTATAAAAATAAATTACTTTTAAAAACCCATGAAACAAAGACAGGGAAAGAGAGAGAAATTCTTACACAATTTGTTCAGGGGCTGTGATGCAACCTGGACTGACCATATCTAGACCCACAGCTGGATGAGACATAAGGGTGGACACTCTTGGGGCTGAGAGGTTTGGTGAGGTTGGGTGAGCAAACGCAGACCCTTTAAAGTAATACTGCGTGCTACCCATCGCATGGGTCCCAAATCTCCAGGTTCAAGGGCAACTTCCTACATCGAAAACATGCATGAGAAACCCAGAAGATGGTACACCGTGTGATGGGGAAAGGTTTCTAAAACGCACCTCATTTCTCATCTCCTTGTGCTTTGGTTCGCCATTCCAGCCACTTTACTAGCAATCTCCCTACTTGGAGCCTCAGCACCTTTAACCTCCTGTTCCGTACAGGTTGCAATTTGTCCTGAGGATGAACGGGAAGACGGGGAACCAATGAGAGACTAGCTCTTGGTGTTGGGACAGGCACAGGTCACTCTATTTTCCCATCAGGAAGAAGAATTAACCACAGGCTCAGCCAGACCCCCGGAACCAGAACAGGGCCTGAAGCCATCCTGCGCTTTTGCGGCCAGCTCCCAAAAAAGCGACTTGTAAAATGGAGCTTCAGGGCACTGCAATTCACAAACCTGCAGAGTTATAAATGATAACTCTCGTCCACAAATATATTGAGGGAAGGCAAAGAAGAGGATTTGAAATCAAGGCAGAATTGCAGGAAACAGATTTCAGGAGGGAGATTCGAATCGCCTTTAAAGCACATGAAAAGCGGCAAAACGTTGACAATGATGCCCTTGGCCAAAAAGGGCGTATGCGTTTATTTCCTGAATATATTCAGGAAAAAACGCATACGCCCTTTTTGGCCAACCAAGCAACCTGGAAAGGCAAATCAGCGCTACAAAGAAGTCTCGCTTCCCATCGGTCAAAAGGGCCATGCTGAAAAAAGTGTCAAAACCAGAAATGCAGGACAGGCCATGGAGAAATGGGAGCCTTGCTACACTGATGGGCGGGATGTAAATTGCCAACAGCCACTCTGGAGAAGTGTACGGTGTGTCCTGAAACATCTAAAAAACACAGCTTAGAGAGCATAGGGCACTTCCACGCATGGGGGGATAAAGTGGGAAAATTGAAAATCAGCAAGACACAAGCACCCCAAAGTTTAGGGCTGCTCTGTTGACAAGGACCTCCACTTCATTCCACCTTAAATATCCCAGGAAAGCGAAAAATGGATAAAAAAGTTGTGGTCCTTATGTACAATGGAATATCACTCAGCCATGAAATCAATGTCATAAGGCTAGTAGCAGCATGATGAGTGGATTTAGGTAAGACGATTCTAAGTGAAATAAGTCACACAGAAAAGGACACTTCTCATAAGGTGTCACTTATAGAGGGAATGTAAAAACCGTTACACTTGAACTGAATTACAAAACAGAACAGAGTCACACATGCAGAAAACACACTATGGCTGCTTAACGGGAAAGGTGAGGTGGGGTGATACATAAAACAAGAGCTTCAAATTAGCTCAGATACCGTTCCATAAACCCAATATGTAATAGACAAGACCTACTCCTTGCTCAGAGAACTGGACTCAACACGCCCGATTCACCGCACAAGAATATATCTGACTAGTAATAATCTTAAAACCTATGTATTGATATCTCTCTGTTAGTGTGTCAAGTGGGTGTAAGGCGGCATAAGCACAGCCGTGAAAAGCAGCTAAACCCCATTATAAAAATAAATTACTTTTAAAAACCCATGAAACAAAGACAGGGAAAGAGAGAGAAATTCTTACACAATTCGTTCAGGGGCTGTGATGCAACCTGGACTGACCATATCTAGACCCACAGCTGGATGAGACATAAGGGTGGACACTCTTGGGGCTGAGAGGTTTGGTGAGGTTGGGTGAGCAAACGCAGACCCTTTAAAGTAATACTGCGTGCTACCCATCGCATGGGTCCCAAATCTCCAGGTTCAAGGGCAACTTCCTACATCGAAAACATGCATGAGAAACCCAGAAGATGGTACACCGTGTGATGGGGAAAGGTTTCTAAAACGCACCTCATTTCTCATCTCCTTGTGCTCGGGTTCGCCATTCCAGCCACTTTACTAGCAATCTCCCTACTTGGAGCCTCAGCACCTTTAACCTCCTGTTCCGTACAGGTTGCAATTTGTCCTGAGGATGAACGGGAAGACGGGGAACCAATGAGAGACTAGCTCTTGGTGTTGGGACAGGCACAGGTCACTCTATTTTCCCATCAGGAAGAAGAATTAACCACAGGCTCAGCCTGACCCCCGGAACCAGAACAGGGCCTGAAGCCATCCTGCGCTTTTGCGGCCAGCTCCCAAAAAAGCGACTTGTAAAATGCAGCTTCAGGGCACTGCAATTCACAAACCTGCAGAGTTATAAATGATAACTCTCGTCCACAAATATATTGAGGGAAGGCAAAGAAGAGGATTTGAAATCAAGGCAGAATTGCAGGAAACAGATTTCAGGAGGTAGATTCGAATCGCCTTTAAAGCACATGAAAAGCGGCAAAACGTTGACAATGATGCCCTTGGCCAAAAAGGGCGTATGCGTTTTTTCCTGAATATATTCAGGAAAAAACGCATACGCCCTTTTTGGCCAACCAAGCAACCTGGAAAGGCAAATCAGCGCTACAAAGAAGTCTCGCTTCCCATCGGTCAAAAGGGCCATGCTGAAAAAAGTGTCAAAACCAGAAATGCAGGACAGGCCATGGAGAAATGGGAGCCTTGCTACACTGATGGGCGGGATGTAAATTGCCAACAGCCACTCTGGAGAAGTGTACGGTGTGTCCTGAAACATCTAAAAAACACAGCTTAGAGAGCATAGGACACTTCCACGCATGGGGGGATAAAGTGGGAAAATTGAAAATCAGCAAGACACAAGCACCCCAAAGTTTAGGGCTGCTCTGTTGACAAGGACCTCCACTTCATTCCACCTTAAATATCCCAGGAAAGCGAAAAATGGATAAAAAAGTTGTGGTCCTTATGTACAATGGAATATCACTCAGCCATGAAATCAATGTCATAAGGCTAGTAGCAGCATGATGAGTGGATTTAGGTAAGACGATTCTAAGTGAAATAAGTCACACAGAAAAGGACACTTCTCATAAGGTGTCACTTATAGAGGGAATGTAAAAACCGTTACACTTGAACTGAATTACAAAACAGAACAGAGTCACACATGCAGAAAACACACTATGGCTGCTTAACGGGAAAGGTGAGGTGGGGTGATACATAAAACAAGAGTTTCAAATTAGCTCAGATACCGTTCCATAAACCCAATATGTAATAGACAAGACCTACTCCTTGCTCAGAGAACTGGACTCAACACGCCCGATTCACCGCACATGAATATATCTGACTAGTAATAATCTTAAAACCTATGTATTGATATCTCTCTGTTAGTGTGTCAAGTGGGTGTAAAGCGGCATAAACACAGCCGTGAAAAGCAGCTAAACCCCATTATAAAAATAAATTACTTTTAAAAACCCATGAAAAAAAGACAGGGATAGAGAGAGAAATTCTTACACAATTCGTTCAGGAGCTGTGATGCAACCTGGACTGACCATATCTAGACCCACAGCTGGATGAGACATAAGGGTGGACACTCTTGGGGCTGAGAGGTTTGGTGAGGTTGGGTGAGCAAACGCAGACCCTTTAAAGTAATACTGCGTGCTACCCATCGCATGGGTCCCAAATCTCCATGTTCAAGGGCAACTTCCTACATCGAAAACATGCATGAGAAACCCAGAAGATGGTACACCGTGTGATGGGGAAAGGTTTCTAAAACGCACCTCATTTCTCATCTCCTTGTGCTCGGGTTCGCCATTCCAGCCACTTTACTAGCAATCTCCCTACTTGGAGCCTCAGCACCTTTAACCTCCTGTTCCGTACAGGTTGCAATTTGTCCTGAGGATGAACGGGAAGACGGGGAACCAATGAGAGACTAGCTCTTGGTGTTGGGACAGGCACAGGTCACTCTATTTTCCCATCAGGAAGAAGAATTAACCACAGGCTCAGCCTGACCCCCGGAACCAGAACAGGGCCTGAAGCCATCCTGCGCTTTTGCGGCCAGCTCCCAAAAAAGCGACTTGTAAAATGGAGCTTCAGGGCACTGCAATTCACAAACCTGCAGAGTTATAAATGATAACTCTCGTCCACAAATATATTGAGGGAAGGCAAAGAAGAGGATTTGAAATCAAGGCAGAATTGCAGGAAACAGATTTCAGGAGGGAGATTCGAATCGCCTTTAAAGCACATGAAAAGCGGCAAAACGTTGACAATGATGCCCTTGGCCAAAAAGGGCGTATGCGTTTTTTCCTGAATATATTCAGGAAAAAACGCATACGCCCTTTTTGGCCAACCAAGCAACCTGGAAAGGCAAATCAGCGCTACAAAGAAGTCTCGCTTCCCATCGGTCAAAAGGGCCATGCTGAAAAAAGTGTCAAAACCAGAAATGCAGGACAGGCCATGGAGAAATGGGAGCCTTGCTACACTGATGGGCGGGATGTAAATTGCCAACAGCCACTCTGGAGAAGTGTACGGTGTGTCCTGAAACATCTAAAAAACACAGCTTAGAGAGCATAGGACACTTCCACGCAT
The DNA here is from genome assembly GCF_965194825.1 of Balaenoptera physalus. Lineage (NCBI taxonomy): Eukaryota > Metazoa > Chordata > Mammalia > Artiodactyla > Balaenopteridae > Balaenoptera > Balaenoptera physalus. The sequence goes on along the minus strand of NW_028126181.1, from coordinate 194,215 downwards.
GGGGGGATAAAGTGGGAAAATTGAAAATCAGCAAGACACAAGCACCCCAAAGTTTAGGGCTGCTCTGTTGACAAGGACCTCCACTTCATTCCACCTTAAATATCCCAGGAAAGCGAAAAATGGATAAAAAAGTTGTGGTCCTTATGTACAATGGAATATCACTCAGCCATGAAATCAATGTCATAAGGCTAGTAGCAGCATGATGAGTGGATTTAGGTAAGACGATTCTAAGTGAAATAAGTCACACAGAAAAGGACACTTCTCATAAGGTGTCACTTATAGAGGGAATGTAAAAACCGTTACACTTGAACTGAATTACAAAACAGAACAGAGTCACACATGCAGAAAACACACTATGGCTGCTTAACGGGAAAGGTGAGGTGGGGTGATACATAAAACAAGAGCTTCAAATTAGCTCAGATACCGTTCCATAAACCCAATATGTAATAGACAAGACCTACTCCTTGCTCAGAGAACTGGACTCAACACGCCCGATTCACCGCACAAGAATATATCTGACTAGTAATAATCTTAAAACCTATGTATTGATATCTCTCTGTTAGTGTGTCAAGTGGGTGTAAGGCGGCATAAGCACAGCCGTGAAAAGCAGCTAAACCCCATTATAAAAATAAATTACTTTTAAAAACCCATGAAACAAAGACAGGGAAAGAGAGAGAAATTCTTACACAATTTGTTCAGGGGCTGTGATGCAACCTGGACTGACCATATCTAGACCCACAGCTGGATGAGACATAAGGGTGGACACTCTTGGGGCTGAGAGGTTTGGTGAGGTTGGGTGAGCAAACGCAGACCCTTTAAAGTAATACTGCGTGCTACCCATCGCATGGGTCCCAAATCTCCAGGTTCAAGGGCAACTTCCTACATCGAAAACATGCATGAGAAACCCAGAAGATGGTACACCGTGTGATGGGGAAAGGTTTCTAAAACGCACCTCATTTCTCATCTCCTTGTGCTCGGGTTCGCCATTCCAGCCACTTTACTAGCAATCTCCCTACTTGGAGCCTCAGCACCTTTAACCTCCTCTTCCGTACAGGTTGCAATTTGTCCTGAGGATGAACGGGAAGACGGGGAACCAATGAGAGACTAGCTCTTGGTGTTGGGACAGGCACAGGTCACTCTATTTTCCCATCAGGAAGAAGAATTAACCACAGGCTCAGCCAGACCCCCGGAACCAGAACAGGGCCTGAAGCCATCCTGCGCTTTTGCGGCCAGCTCCCAAAAAAGCGACTTGTAAAATGGAGCTTCAGGGCACTGCAATTCACAAACCTGCAGAGTTATAAATGATAACTCTCGTCCACAAATATATTGAGGGAAGGCAAAGAAGAGGATTTGAAATCAAGGCAGAATTGCAGGAAACAGATTTCAGGAGGGAGATTCGAATCGCCTTTAAAGCACATGAAAAGCGGCAAAACGTTGACAATGATGCCCTTGGCCAAAAAGGGCGTATGCGTTTTTTCCTGAATATATTCAGGAAAAAACGCATACGCCCTTTTTGGCCAACCAAGCAACCTGGAAAGGCAAATCAGCGCTACAAAGAAGTCTCGCTTCCCATCGGTCAAAAGGGCCATGCTGAAAAAAGTGTCAAAACCAGAAATGCAGGACAGGCCATGGAGAAATGGGAGCCTTGCTACACTGATGGGCGGGATGTAAATTGCCAACAGCCACTCTGGAGAAGTGTACGGTGTGTCCTGAAACATCTAAAAAACACAGCTTAGAGAGCATACGGCACTTCCACGCATGGGGGGATAAAGTGGGAAAATTGAAAATCAGCAAGACACAAGCACCCCAAAGTTTAGGGCTGCTCTGTTGACAAGGACCTCCACTTCATTCCACCTTAAATATCCCAGGAAAGCGAAAAATGGATAAAAAAGTTGTGGTCCTTATGTACAATGGAATATCACTCAGCCATGAAATCAATGTCATAAGGCTAGTAGCAGCATGATGAGTGGATTTAGGTAAGACGATTCTAAGTGAAATAAGTCACACAGAAAAGGACACTTCTCATAAGGTGTCACTTATAGAGGGAATGTAAAAACCGTTACACTTGAACTGAATTACAAAACAGAACAGAGTCACACATGCAGAAAACACACTATGGCTGCTTAACGGGAAAGGTGAGGTGGGGTGATACATAAAACAAGAGCTTCAAATTAGCTCAGATACCGTTCCATAAACCCAATATGTAATAGACAAGACCTACTCCTTGCTCAGAGAACTGGACTCAACACGCCCGATTCACCGCACAAGAATATATCTGACTAGTAATAATCTTAAAACCTATGTATTGATATCTCTCTGTTAGTGTGTCAAGTGGGTGTAAGGCGGCATAAGCACAGCCGTGAAAAGCAGCTAAACCCCATTATAAAAATAAATTACTTTTAAAAACCCATGAAACAAAGACAGGGAAAGAGAGAGAAATTCTTACACAATTTGTTCAGGGGCTGTGATGCAACCTGGACTGACCATATCTAGACCCACAGCTGGATGAGACATAAGGGTGGACACTCTTGGGGCTGAGAGGTTTGGTGAGGTTGGGTGAGCAAACGCAGACCCTTTAAAGTAATACTGCGTGCTACCCATCGCATGGGTCCCAAATCTCCAGGTTCAAGGGCAACTTCCTACATCGAAAACATGCATGAGAAACCCAGAAGATGGTACACCGTGTGATGGGGAAAGGTTTCTAAAACGCACCTCATTTCTCATCTCCTTGTGCTCGGGTTCGCCATTCCAGCCACTTTACTAGCAATCTCCCTACTTGGAGCCTCAGCACCTTTAACCTCCTGTTCCGTACAGGTTGCAATTTGTCCTGAGGATGAACGGGAAGACGGGGAACCAATGAGAGACTAGCTCTTGGTGTTGGGACAGGCACAGGTCACTCTATTTTCCCATCAGGAAGAAGAATTAACCACAGGCTCAGCCAGACCCCCGGAACCAGAACAGGGCCTGAAGCCATCCTGCGCTTTTGCGGCCAGCTCCCAAAAAAGCGACTTGTAAAATGGAGCTTCAGGGCACTGCAATTCACAAACCTGCAGAGTTATAAATGATAACTCTCGTGCACAAATATATTGAGGGAAGGCAAAGAAGAGGATTTGAAATCAAGGCAGAATTGCAGGAAACAGATTTCAGGAGGGAGATTCGAATCGCCTTTAAAGCACATGAAAAGCGGCAAAACGTTGACAATGATGCCCTTGGCCAAAAAGGGCGTATGCGTTTTTTCCTGAATATATTCAGGAAAAAACGCATACGCCCTTTTTGGCCAACCAAGCAACCTGGAAAGGCAAATCAGCGCTACAAAGAAGTCTCGCTTCCCATCGGTCAAAAGGGCCATGCTGAAAAAAGTGTCAAAACCAGAAATGCAGGACAGGCCATGGAGAAATGGGAGCCTTGCTACACTGATGGGCGGGATGTAAATTGCCAACAGCCACTCTGGAGAAGTGTACGGTGTGTCCTGAAACATCTAAAAAACACAGCTTAGAGAGCATACGGCACTTCCACGCATGGGGGGATAAAGTGGGAAAATTGAAAATCAGCAAGACACAAGCACCCCAAAGTTTAGGGCTGCTCTGTTGACAAGGACCTCCACTTCATTCCACCTTAAATATCCCAGGAAAGCGAAAAATGGATAAAAAAGTTGTGGTCCTTATGTACAATGGAATATCACTCAGCCATGAAATCAATGTCATAAGGCTAGTAGCAGCATGATGAGTGGATTTAGGTAAGACGATTCTAAGTGAAATAAGTCACACAGAAAAGGACACTTCTCATAAGGTGTCACTTATAGAGGGAATGTAAAAACCGTTACACTTGAACTGAATTACAAAACAGAACAGAGTCACACATGCAGAAAACACACTATGGCTGCTTAACGGGAAAGGTGAGGTGGGGTGATACATAAAACAAGAGCTTCAAATTAGCTCAGATACCGTTCCATAAACCCAATATGTAATAGACAAGACCTACTCCTTGCTCAGAGAACTGGACTCAACACGCCCGATTCACCGCACAAGAATATATCTGACTAGTAATAATCTTAAAACCTATGTATTGATATCTCTCTGTTAGTGTGTCAAGTGGGTGTAAGGCGGCATAAGCACAGCCGTGAAAAGCAGCTAAACCCCATTATAAAAATAAATTACTTTTAAAAACCCATGAAACAAAGACAGGGAAAGAGAGAGAAATTCTTACACAATTTGTTCAGGGGCTGTGATGCAACCTGGACTGACCATATCTAGACCCACAGCTGGATGAGACATAAGGGTGGACACTCTTGGGGCTGAGAGGTTTGGTGAGGTTGGGTGAGCAAACGCAGACCCTTTAAAGTAATACTGCGTGCTACCCATCGCATGGGTCCCAAATCTCCAGGTTCAAGGGCAACTTCCTACATCGAAAACATGCATGAGAAACCCAGAAGATGGTACACCGTGTGATGGGGAAAGGTTTCTAAAACGCACCTCATTTCTCATCTCCTTGTGCTCGGGTTCGCCATTCCAGCCACTTTACTAGCAATCTCCCTACTTGGAGCCTCAGCACCTTTAACCTCCTGTTCCGTACAGGTTGCAATTTGTCCTGAGGATGAACGGGAAGACGGGGAACCAATGAGAGACTAGCTCTTGGTGTTGGGACAGGCACAGGTCACTCTATTTTCCCATCAGGAAGAAGAATTAACCACAGGCTCAGCCTGACCCCCGGAAATAGAACAGGGCCTGAAGCCATCCTGCGCTTTTGCGGCCAGCTCCCAAAAAAGCGACTTGTAAAATGGAGCTTCAGGGCACTGCAATTCACAAACCTGCAGAGTTATAAATGATAACTCTCGTCCACAAATATATTGAGGGAAGGCAAAGAAGAGGATTTGAAATCAAGGCAGAATTGCAGGAAACAGATTTCAGGAGGGAGATTCGAATCGCCTTTAAAGCACATGAAAAGCGGCAAAACGTTGACAATGATGCCCTTGGCCAAAAAGGGCGTATGCGTTTTTTCCTGAATATATTCAGGAAAAAACGCATACGCCCTTTTTGGCCAACCAAGCAACCTGGAAAGGCAAATCAGCGCTACAAAGAAGTCTCGCTTCCCATCGGTCAAAAGGGCCATGCTGAAAAAAGTGTCAAAACCAGAAATGCAGGACAGGCCATGGAGAAATGGGAGCCTTGCTACACTGATGGGCGGGATGTAAATTGCCAACAGCCACTCTGGAGAAGTGTACGGTGTGTCCTGAAACATCTAAAAAACACAGCTTAGAGAGCATAGGGCACTTCCACGCATGGGGGGATAAAGTGGGAAAATTGAAAATCAGCAAGACACAAGCACCCCAAAGTTTAGGGCTGCTCTGTTGACAAGGACCTCCACTTCATTCCACCTTAAATATCCCAGGAAAGCGAAAAATGGATAAAAAAGTTGTGGTCCTTATGTACAATGGAATATCACTCAGCCATGAAATCAATGTCATAAGGCTAGTAGCAGCATGATGAGTGGATTTAGGTAAGACGATTCTAAGTGAAATAAGTCACACAGAAAAGGACACTTCTCATAAGGTGTCACTTATAGAGGGAATGTAAAAACCGTTACACTTGAACTGAATTACAAAACAGAACAGAGTCACACATGCAGAAAACACACTATGGCTGCTTAACGGGAAAGGTGAGGTGGGGTGATACATAAAACAAGAGCTTCAAATTAGCTCAGATACCGTTCCATAAACCCAATATGTAATAGACAAGACCTACTCCTTGCTCAGAGAACTGGACTCAACACGCCCGATTCACCGCACAAGAATATATCTGACTAGTAATAATCTTAAAACCTATGTATTGATATCTCTCTGTTAGTGTGTCAAGTGGGTGTAAGGCGGCATAAGCACAGCCGTGAAAAGCAGCTAAACCCCATTATAAAAATAAATTACTTTTAAAAACCCATGAAACAAAGACAGGGAAAGAGAGAGAAATTCTTACACAATTCGTTCAGGGGCTGTGATGCAACCTGGACTGACCATATCTAGACCCACAGCTGGATGAGACATAAGGGTGGACACTCTTGGGGCTGAGAGGTTTGGTGAGGTTGGGTGAGCAAACGCAGACCCTTTAAAGTAATACTGCGTGCTACCCATCGCATGGGTCCCAAATCTCCAGGTTCAAGGGCAACTTCCTACATCGAAAACATGCATGAGAAACCCAGAAGATGGTACACCGTGTGATGGGGAAAGGTTTCTAAAACGCACCTCATTTCTCATCTCCTTGTGCTCGGGTTCGCCATTCCAGCCACTTTACTAGCAATCTCCCTACTTGGAGCCTCAGCACCTTTAACCTCCTGTTCCGTACAGGTTGCAATTTGTCCTGAGGATGAACGGGAAGACGGGGAACCAATGAGAGACTAGCTCTTGGTTTTGGGACAGGCACAGGTCACTCTATTTTCCCATCAGGAAGAAGAATTAACCACAGGCTCAGCCTGCCCCCCGGAACCAGAACAGGGCCTGAAGCCATCCTGCGCTTTTGCGGCCAGCTCCCAAAAAAGCGACTTGTAAAATGGAGCTTCAGGGCACTGCAATTCACAAACCTGCAGAGTTATAAATGATAACTCTCGTCCACAAATATATTGAGGGAAGGCAAAGAAGAGGATTTGAAATCAAGGCAGAATTGCAGGAAACAGATTTCAGGAGGGAGATTCGAATCGCCTTTAAAGCACATGAAAAGCGGCAAAACGTTGACAATGATGCCCTTGGCCAAAAAGGGCGTATGCGTTTTTTCCTGAATATATTCAGGAAAAAACGCATACGCCCTTTTTGGCCAACCAAGCAACCTGGAAAGGCAAATCAGCGCTACAAAGAAGTCTCGCTTCCCATCGGTCAAAAGGGCCATGCTGAAAAAAGTGTCAAAACCAGAAATGCAGGACAGGCCATGGAGAAATGGGAGCCTTGCTACACTGATGGGCGGGATGTAAATTGCCAACAGCCACTCTGGAGAAGTGTACGGTGTGTCCTGAAACATCTAAAAAACACAGCTTAGAGAGCATAGGGCACTTCCACGCATGGGGGGATAAAGTGGGAAAATTGAAAATCAGCAAGACACAAGCACCCCAAAGTTTAGGGCTGCTCTGTTGACAAGGACCTCCACTTCATTCCACCTTAAATATCCCAGGAAAGCGAAAAATGGATAAAAAAGTTGTGGTCCTTATGTACAATGGAATATCACTCAGCCATGAAATCAATGTCATAAGGCTAGTAGCAGCATGATGAGTGGATTTAGGTAAGACGATTCTAAGTGAAATAAGTCACACAGAAAAGGACACTTCTCATAAGGTGTCACTTATAGAGGGAATGTAAAAACCGTTACACTTGAACTGAATTACAAAACAGAACAGAGTCACACATGCAGAAAACACACTATGGCTGCTTAACGGGAAAGGTGAGGTGGGGTGATACATAAAACAAGAGCTTCAAATTAGCTCAGATACCGTTCCATAAACCCAATATGTAATAGACAAGACCTACTCCTTGCTCAGAGAACTGGACTCAACACGCCCGATTCACCGCACAAGAATATATCTGACTAGTAATAATCTTAAAACCTATGTATTGATATCTCTCTGTTAGTGTGTCAAGTGGGTGTAAGGCGGCATAAGCACAGCCGTGAAAAGCAGCTAAACCCCATTATAAAAATAAATTACTTTTAAAAACCCATGAAACAAAGACAGGGAAAGAGAGAGAAATTCTTACACAATTCGTTCAGGGGCTGTGATGCAACCTGGACTGACCATATCTAGACCCACAGCTGGATGAGACATAAGGGTGGACACTCTTGGGGCTGAGAGGTTTGGTGAGGTTGGGTGAGCAAACGCAGACCCTTTAAAGTAATACTGCGTGCTACCCATCGCATGGGTCCCAAATCTCCAGGTTCAAGGGCAACTTCCTACATCGAAAACATGCATGAGAAACCCAGAAGATGGTACACCGTGTGATGGGGAAAGGTTTCTAAAACGCACCTCATTTCTCATCTCCTTGTGCTCGGGTTCGCCATTCCAGCCACTTTACTAGCAATCTCCCTACTTGGAGCCTCAGCACCTTTAACCTCCTGTTCCGTACAGGTTGCAATTTGTCCTGAGGATGAACGGGAAGACGGGGAACCAATGAGAGACTAGCTCTTGGTGTTGGGACAGGCACAGGTCACTCTATTTTCCCATCAGGAAGAAGAATTAACCACAGGCTCAGCCTGACCCCCGGAACCAGAACAGGGCCTGAAGCCATCCTGCGCTTTTGCGGCCAGCTCCCAAAAAAGCGACTTGTAAAATGGAGCTTCAGGGCACTGCAATTCACAAACCTGCAGAGTTATAAATGATAACTCTCGTCCACAAATATATTGAGGGAAGGCAAAGAAGAGGATTTGAAATCAAGGCAGAATTGCAGGAAACAGATTTCAGGAGGGAGATTCGAATCGCCTTTAAAGCACATGAAAAGCGGCAAAACGTTGACAATGATGCCCTTGGCCAAAAAGGGCGTATGCGTTTTTTCCTGAATATATTCAGGAAAAAACGCATACGCCCTTTTTGGCCAACCAAGCAACCTGGAAAGGCAAATCAGCGCTACAAAGAAGTCTCGCTTCCCATCGGTCAAAAGGGCCATGCTGAAAAAAGTGTCAAAACCAGAAATGCAGGACAGGCCATGGAGAAATGGGAGCCTTGCTACACTGATGGGCGGGATGTAAATTGCCAACAGCCACTCTGGAGAAGTGTACGGTGTGTCCTGAAACATCTAAAAAACACAGCTTAGAGAGCATAGGGCACTTCCACGCATGGGGGGATAAAGTGGGAAAATTGAAAATCAGCAAGACACAAGCACCCCAAAGTTTAGGGCTGCTCTGTTGACAAGGACCTCCACTTCATTCCACCTTAAATATCCCAGGAAAGCGAAAAATGGATAAAAAAGTTGTGGTCCTTATGTACAATGGAATATCACTCAGCCATGAAATCAATGTCATAAGGCTAGTAGCAGCATGATGAGTGGATTTAGGTAAGACGATTCTAAGTGAAATAAGTCACACAGAAAAGGACACTTCTCATAAGGTGTCACTTATAGAGGGAATGTAAAAACCGTTACACTTGAACTGAATTACAAAACAGAACAGAGTCACACATGCAGAAAACACACTATGGCTGCTTAACGGGAAAGGTGAGGTGGGGTGATACATAAAACAAGAGCTTCAAATTAGCTCAGATACCGTTCCATAAACCCAATATGTAATAGACAAGACCTACTCCTTGCTCAGAGAACTGGACTCAACACGCCCGATTCACCGCACAAGAATATATCTGACTAGTAATAATCTTAAAACCTATGTATTGATATCTCTCTGTTAGTGTGTCAAGTGGGTGTAAGGCGGCATAAGCACAGCCGTGAAAAGCAGCTAAACCCCATTATAAAAATAAATTACTTTTAAAAACCCATGAAACAAAGACAGGGAAAGAGAGAGAAATTCTTACACAATTCGTTCAGGGGCTGTGATGCAACCTGGACTGACCATATCTAGACCCACAGCTGGATGAGACATAAGGGTGGACACTCTTGGGGCTGAGAGGTTTGGTGAGGTTGGGTGAGCAAACGCAGACCCTTTAAAGTAATACTGCGTGCTACCCATCGCATGGGTCCCAAATCTCCAGGTTCAAGGGCAACTTCCTACATCGAAAACATGCATGAGAAACCCAGAAGATGGTACACCGTGTGATGGGGAAAGGTTTCTAAAACGCACCTCATTTCTCATCTCCTTGTGCTCGGGTTCGCCATTCCAGCCACTTTACTAGCAATCTCCCTACTTGGAGCCTCAGCACCTTTAACCTCCTGTTCCGTACAGGTTGCAATTTGTCCTGAGGATGAACGGGAAGACGGGGAACCAATGAGAGACTAGCTCTTGGTGTTGGGACAGGCACAGGTCACTCTATTTTCCCATCAGGAAGAAGAATTAACCACAGGCTCAGCCTGACCCCCGGAACCAGAACAGGGCCTGAAGCCATCCTGCGCTTTTGCGGCCAGCTCCCAAAAAAGCGACTTGTAAAATGGAGCTTCAGGGCACTGCAATTCACAAACCTGCAGAGTTATAAATGATAACTCTCGTCCACAAATATATTGAGGGAAGGCAAAGAAGAGGATTTGAAATCAAGGCAGAATTGCAGGAAACAGATTTCAGGAGGGAGATTCGAATCGCCTTTAAAGCACATGAAAAGCGGCAAAACGTTGACAATGATGCCCTTGGCCAAAAAGGGCGTATGCGTTTTTTCCTGAATATATTCAGGAAAAAACGCATACGCCCTTTTTGGCCAACCAAGCAACCTGGAAAGGCAAATCAGCGCTACAAAGAAGTCTCGCTTCCCATCGGTCAAAAGGGCCATGCTGAAAAAAGTGTCAAAACCAGAAATGCAGGACAGGCCATGGAGAAATGGGAGCCTTGCTACACTGATGGGCGGGATGTAAATTGCCAACAGCCACTCTGGAGAAGTGTACGGTGTGTCCTGAAACATCTAAAAAACACAGCTTAGAGAGCATAGGGCACTTCCACGCATGGGGGGATAAAGTGGGAAAATTGAAAATCAGCAAGACACAAGCACCCCAAAGTTTAGGGCTGCTCTGTTGACAAGGACCTCCACTTCATTCCACCTTAAATATCCCAGGAAAGCGAAAAATGGATAAAAAAGTTGTGGTCCTTATGTACAATGGAATATCACTCAGCCATGAAATCAATGTCATAAGGCTAGTAGCAGCATGATGAGTGGATTTAGGTAAGACGATTCTAAGTGAAATAAGTCACACAGAAAAGGACACTTCTCATAAGGTGTCACTTATAGAGGGAATGTAAAAACCGTTACACTTGAACTGAATTACAAAACAGAACAGAGTCACACATGCAGAAAACACACTATGGCTGCTTAACGGGAAAGGTGAGGTGGGGTGATACATAAAACAAGAGCTTCAAATTAGCTCAGATACCGTTCCATAAACCCAATATGTAATAGACAAGACCTACTCCTTGCTCAGAGAACTGGACTCAACACGCCCGATTCACCGCACAAGAATATATCTGACTAGTAATAATCTTAAAACCTATGTATTGATATCTCTCTGTTAGTGTGTCAAGTGGGTGTAAGGCGGCATAAGCACAGCCGTGAAAAGCAGCTAAACCCCATTATAAAAATAAATTACTTTTAAAAACCCATGAAACAAAGACAGGGAAAGAGAGAGAAATTCTTACACAATTCGTTCAGGGGCTGTGATGCAACCTGGACTGACCATATCTAGACCCACAGCTGGATGAGACATAAGGGTGGACACTCTTGGGGCTGAGAGGTTTGGTGAGGTTGGGTGAGCAAACGCAGACCCTTTAAAGTAATACTGCGTGCTACCCATCGCATGGGTCCCAAATCTCCAGGTTCAAGGGCAACTTCCTACATCGAAAACATGCATGAGAAACCCAGAAGATGGTACACCGTGTGATGGGGAAAGGTTTCTAAAACGCACCTCATTTCTCATCTCCTTGTGCTCGGGTTCGCCATTCCAGCCACTTTACTAGCAATCTCCCTACTTGGAGCCTCAGCACCTTTAACCTCCTGTTCCGTACAGGTTGCAATTTGTCCTGAGGATGAACGGGAAGACGGGGAACCAATGAGAGACTAGCTCTTGGTGTTGGGACAGGCACAGGTCACTCTATTTTCCCATCAGGAAGAAGAATTAACCACAGGCTCAGCCTGACCCCCGGAACCAGAACAGGGCCTGAAGCCATCCTGCGCTTTTGCGGCCAGCTCCCAAAAAAGCGACTTGTAAAATGGAGCTTCAGGGCACTGCAATTCACAAACCTGCAGAGTTATAAATGATAACTCTCGTCCACAAATATATTGAGGGAAGGCAAAGAAGAGGATTTGAAATCAAGGCAGAATTGCAGGAAACAGATTTCAGGAGGGAGATTCGAATCGCCTTTAAAGCACATGAAAAGCGGCAAAACGTTGACAATGATGCCCTTGGCCAAAAAGGGCGTATGCGTTTTTTCCTGAATATATTCAGGAAAAAACGCATACGCCCTTTTTGGCCAACCAAGCAACCTGAAAAGGCAAATCAGCGCTACAAAGAAGTCTCGCTTCCCATCGGTCAAAAGGGCCATGCTGAAAAAAGTGTCAAAACCAGAAATGCAGGACAGGCCATGGAGAAATGGGAGCCTTGCTACACTGATGGGCGGGATGTAAATTGCCAACAGCCACTCTGGAGAAGTGTACGGTGTGTCCTGAAACATCTAAAAAACACAGCTTAGAGAGCATAGGGCACTTCCACGCATGGGGGGATAAAGTGGGAAAATTGAAAATCAGCAAGACACAAGCACCCCAAAGTTTAGGGCTGCTCTGTTGACAAGGACCTCCACTTCATTCCACCTTAAATATCCCAGGAAAGCGAAAAATGGATAAAAAAGTTGTGGTCCTTATGTACAATGGAATATCACTCAGCCATGAAATCAATGTCATAAGGCTAGTAGCAGCATGATGAGTGGATTTAGGTAAGACGATTCTAAGTGAAATAAGTCACACAGAAAAGGACACTTCTCATAAGGTGTCACTTATAGAGGGAATGTAAAAACCGTTACACTTGAACTGAATTACAAAACAGAACAGAGTCACACATGCAGAAAACACACTATGGCTGCTTAACGGGAAAGGTGAGGTGGGGTGATACATAAAACAAGAGCTTCAAATTAGCTCAGATACCGTTCCATAAACCCAATATGTAATAGACAAGACCTACTCCTTGCTCAGAGAACTGGACTCAACACGCCCGATTCACCGCACAAGAATATATCTGACTAGTAATAATCTTAAAACCTATGTATTGATATCTCTCTGTTAGTGTGTCAAGTGGGTGTAAGGCGGCATAAGCACAGCCGTGAAAAGCAGCTAAACCCCATTATAAAAATAAATTACTTTTAAAAACCCATGAAACAAAGACAGGGAAAGAGAGAGAAATTCTTACACAATTTGTTCAGGGGCTGTGATGCAACCTGGACTGACCATATCTAGACCCACAGCTGGATGAGACATAAGGGTGGACACTCTTGGGGCTGAGAGGTTTGGTGAGGTTGGGTGAGCAAACGCAGACCCTTTAAAGTAATACTGCGTGCTACCCATCGCATGGGTCCCAAATCTCCAGGTTCAAGGGCAACTTCCTACATCGAAAACATGCATGAGAAACCCAGAAGATGGTACACCGTGTGATGGGGAAAGGTTTCTAAAACGCACCTCATTTCTCATCTCCTTGTGCTCGGGTTCGCCATTCCAGCCACTTTACTAGCAATCTCCCTACTTGGATCCTCAGCACCTTTAACCTCCTGTTCCGTACAGGTTGCAATTTGTCCTGAGGATGAACGGGAAGACGGGGAACCAATGAGAGACTAGCTCTTGGTGTTGGGACAGGCACAGGTCACTCTATTTTCCCATCAGGAAGAAGAATTAACCACAGGCTCAGCCTGACCCCCGGAACCAGAACAGGGCCTGAAGCCATCCTGCGCTTTTGCGGCCAGCTCCCAAAAAAGCGACTTGTAAAATGGAGCTTCAGGGCACTGCAATTCACAAACCTGCAGAGTTATAAATGATAACTCTCGTCCACAAATATATTGAGGGAAGGCAAAGAAGAGGATTTGAAATCAAGGCAGAATTGCAGGAAACAGATTTCAGGAGGTAGATTCGAATCGCCTTTAAAGCACATGAAAAGCGGCAAAACGTTGACAATGATGCCCTTGGCCAAAAAGGGCGTATGCGTTTTTTCCTAAATATATTCAGGAAGAAACGCATACGCCCTTTTTGGCCAACCAAGCAACCTGGAAAGGCAAATCAGCGCTACAAAGAAGTCTCGCTTCCCATCGGTCAAAAGGGCCATGCTGAAAAAAGTGTCAAAACCAGAAATGCAGGACAGGCCATGGAGAAATGGGAGCCTTGCTACACTGATGGGCGGGATGTAAATTGCCAACAGCCACTCTGGAGAAGTGTACGGTGTGTCCTGAAACATCTAAAAAACACAGCTTAGAGAGCATAGGGCACTTCCACGCATGGGGGGATAAAGTGGGAAAATTGAAAATCAGCAAGACACAAGCACCCCAAAGTTTAGGGCTGCTCTGTTGACAAGGACCTCCACTTCATTCCACCTTAAATATCCCAGGAAAGCGAAAAATGGATAAAAAAGTTGTGGTCCTTATGTACAATGGAATATCACTCAGCCATGAAATCAATGTCATAAGGCTAGTAGCAGCATGATGAGTGGATTTAGGTAAGACGATTCTAAGTGAAATAAGTCACACAGAAAAGGACACTTCTCATAAGGTGTCACTTATAGAGGGAATGTAAAAACCGTTACACTTGAACTGAATTACAAAACAGAACAGAGTCACACATGCAGAAAACACACTATGGCTGCTTAACGGGAAAGGTGAGGTGGGGTGATACATAAAACAAGAGCTTCAAATTAGCTCAGATACCGTTCCATAAACCCAATATGTAATAGACAAGACCTACTCCTTGCTCAGAGAACTGGACTCAACACGCCCGATTCACCGCACAAGAATATATCTGACTAGTAATAATCTTAAAACCTATGTATTGATATCTCTCTGTTAGTGTGTCAAGTGGGTGTAAGGCGGCATAAACACAGCCGTGAAAAGCAGCTAAACCCCATTATAAAAATAAATTACTTTTAAAAACCCATGAAACAAAGACAGGGAAAGAGAGAGAAATTCTTACACAATTTGTTCAGGGGCTGTGATGCAACCTGGACTGACCATATCTAGACCCACAGCTGGATGAGACATAAGGGTGGACACTCTTGGGGCTGAGAGGTTTGGTGAGGTTGGGTGAGCAAACGCAGACCCTTTCAAGTAATACTGCGTGCTACCCATCGCATGGGTCCCAAATCTCCAGGTTCAAGGGCATCTTCCTACATCGAAAACATGCATGAGAAACCCAGAAGATGGTACACCGTGTGATGGGGAAAGGTTTCTAAAACGCACCTCATTTCTCATCTCCTTGTGCTCGGGTTCGCCATTCCAGCCACTTTACCAGCAATCTCCCTTCTTGGAGCATCAGCACCTTTAACCTCCTGTTCCGTACAGGTTGCAATTTGTCCTGAGGATGAACGGGAAGACGGGGAACCAATGAGAGACTAGCTCTTGGTGTTGGGACAGGCACAGGTCACTCTATTTTCCCATCAGGAAGAAGAATTAACCACAGGCTCAGCCTGCCCCCCGGAACCAGAACAGGGCCTGAAGCCATCCTGCGCTTTTGCGGCCAGCTCCCAAAAAAGCGACTTGTAAAATGGAGCTTCAGGGCACTGCAATTCACAAACCTGCAGAGTTATAAATGATAACTCTCGTCCACAAATATATTGAGGGAAGGCAAAGAAGAGGATTTGAAATCAAGGCAGAATTGCAGGAAACAGATTTCAGGAGGTAGATTCGAATCGCCTTTAAAGCACATGAAAAGCGGCAAAACGTTGACAATGATGCCCTTGGCCAAAAAGGGCGTATGCGTTTTTTCCTGAATATATTCAGGAAGAAACGCATACGCCCTTTTTGGCCAACCAAGCAACCTGGAAAGGCAAATCAGCGCTACAAAGAAGTCTCGCTTCCCATCGGTCAAAAGGGCCATGCTGAAAAAAGTGTCAAAACCAGAAATGCAGGACAGGCCATGGAGAAATGGGAGCCTTGCTACACTGATGGGCGGGATGTAAATTGCCAACAGCCACTCTGGAGAAGTGTACGGTGTGTCCTGAAACATCTAAAAAACACAGCTTAGAGAGCATAGGGCACTTCCACGCATGGGGGGATAAAGTGGGAAAATTGAAAATCAGCAAGACACAAGCACCCCAAAGTTTAGGGCTGCTCTGTTGACAAGGACCTCCACTTCATTCCACCTTAAATATCCCAGGAAAGCGAAAAATGGATAAAAAAGTTGTGGTCCTTATGTACAATGGAATATCACTCAGCCATGAAATCAATGTCATAAGGCTAGTAGCAGCATGATGAGTGGATTTAGGTAAGACGATTCTAAGTGAAATAAGTCACACAGAAAAGGACACTTCTCATAAGGTGTCACTTATAGAGGGAATGTAAAAACCGTTACACTTGAACTGAATTACAAAACAGAACAGAGTCACACATGCAGAAAACACACTATGGCTGCTTAACGGGAAAGGTGAGGTGGGGTGATACATAAAACAAGAGCTTCAAATTAGCTCAGATACCGTTCCATAAACCCAATATGTAATAGACAAGACCTACTCCTTGCTCAGAGAACTGGACTCAACACGCCCGATTCACCGCACAAGAATATATCTGACTAGTAATAATCTTAAAACCTATGTATTGATATCTCTCTGTTAGTGTGTCAAGTGGGTGTAAGGCGGCATAAGCACAGCCGTGAAAAGCAGCTAAACCCCATTATAAAAATAAATTACTTTTAAAAACCCATGAAACAAAGACAGGGAAAGAGAGAGAAATTCTTACACAATTCGTTCAGGGGCTGTGATGCAACCTGGACTGACCATATCTAGACCCACAGCTGGATGAGACATAAGGGTGGACACTCTTGGGGCTGAGAGGTTTGGTGAGGTTGGGTGAGCAAACGCAGACCCTTTAAAGTAATACTGCGTGCTACCCATCGCATGGGTCCCAAATCTCCAGGTTCAAGGGCAACTTCCTACATCGAAAACATGCATGAGAAACCCAGAAGATGGTACACCGTGTGATGGGGAAAGGTTTCTAAAACGCACCTCATTTCTCATCTCCTTGTGCTCGGGTTCGCCATTCCAGCCACTTTACTAGCAATCTCCCTACTTGGAGCCTCAGCACCTTTAACCTCCTGTTCCGTACAGGTTGCAATTTGTCCTGAGGATGAACGGGAAGATGGGGAACCAATGAGAGACTAGCTCTTGGTGTTGGGACAGGCACAGGTCACTCTATTTTCCCATCAGGAAGAAGAATTAACCACAGGCTCAGCCTGACCCCCGGAACCAGAACAGGGCCTGAAGCCATCCTGCGCTTTTGCGGCCAGCTCCCAAAAAAGCGACTTGTAAAATGGAGCTTCAGGGCACTGCAATTCACAAACCTGCAGAGTTATAAATGATAACTCTCGTCCACAAATATATTGAGGGAAGGCAAAGAAGAGGATTTGAAATCAAGGCAGAATTGCAGGAAACAGATTTCAGGAGGTAGATCCGAATCGCCTTTAAAGCACATGAAAAGCGGCAAAACGTTGACAATGATGCCCTTGGCCAAAAAGGGCGTATGCGTTTTTTCCTGAATATATTCAGGAAAAAACGCATACGCCCTTTTTGGCCAACCAAGCAACCTGGAAAGGCAAATCAGCGCTACAAAGAAGTCTCGCTTCCCATCGGTCAAAAGGGCCATGCTGAAAAAAGTGTCAAAACCAGAAATGCAGGACAGGCCATGGAGAAATGGGAGCCTTGCTACACTGATGGGCGGGATGTAAATTGCCAACAGCCACTCTGGAGAAGTGTACGGTGTGTCCTGAAACATCTAAAAAACACAGCTTAGAGAGCATAGGGCACTTCCACGCATGGGGGGATAAAGTGGGAAAATTGAAAATCAGCAAGACACAAGCACCCCAAAGTTTAGGGCTGCTCTGTTGACAAGGACCTCCACTTCATTCCACCTTAAATATCCCAGGAAAGCGAAAAATGGATAAAAAAGTTGTGGTCCTTATGTACAATGGAATATCACTCAGCCATGAAATCAATGTCATAAGGCTAGTAGCAGCATGATGAGTGGATTTAGGTAAGACGATTCTAAGTGAAATAAGTCACACAGAAAAGGACACTTCTCATAAGGTGTCACTTATAGAGGGAATGTAAAAACCGTTACACTTGAACTGAATTACAAAACAGAACAGAGTCACACATGCAGAAAACACACTATGGCTGCTTAACGGGAAAGGTGAGGTGGGGTGATACATAAAACAAGAGCTTCAAATTAGCTCAGATACCGTTCCATAAACCCAATATGTAATAGACAAGACCTACTCCTTGCTCAGAGAACTGGACTCAACACGCCCGATTCACCGCACAAGAATATATCTGACTAGTAATAATCTTAAAACCTATGTATTGATATCTCTCTGTTAGTGTGTCAAGTGGGTGTAAGGCGGCATAAACACAGCCGTGAAAAGCAGCTAAACCCCATTATAAAAATAAATTACTTTTAAAAACCCATGAAACAAAGACAGGGAAAGAGAGAGAAATTCTTACACAATTTGTTCAGGGGCTGTGATGCAACCTGGACTGACCATATCTAGACCCACAGCTGGATGAGACATAAGGGTGGACACTCTTGGGGCTGAGAGGTTTGGTGAGGTTGGGTGAGCAAACGCAGACCCTTTCAAGTAATACTGCGTGCTACCCATCGCATGGGTCCCAAATCTCCAGGTTCAAGGGCATCTTCCTACATCGAAAACATGCATGAGAAACCCAGAAGATGGTACACCGTGTGATGGGGAAAGGTTTCTAAAACGCACCTCATTTCTCATCTCCTTGTGCTCGGGTTCGCCATTCCAGCTACTTTACCAGCAATCTCCCTTCTTGGAGCATCAGCACCTTTAACCTCCTGTTCCGTACAGGTTGCAATTTGTCCTGAGGATGAACGGGAAGACGGGGAACCAATGAGAGACTAGCTCTTGGTGTTGGGACAGGCACAGGTCACTCTATTTTCCCATCAGGAAGAAGAATTAACCACAGGCTCAGCCTGCCCCCCGGAACCAGAACAGGGCCTGAAGCCATCCTGCGCTTTTGCGGCCAGCTCCCAAAAAAGCGACTTGTAAAATGGAGCTTCAGGGCACTGCAATTCACAAACCTGCAGAGTTAAAAATGATAACTCTCGTCCACAAATATATTGAGGGAAGGCAAAGAAGAGGATTTGAAATCAAGTCAGAATTGCAGGAAACTGATTTCAGGAGGTAGATTCGAATCGCCTTTAAAGCACATGAAAAGCGGCAAAACGTTGACAATGATGCCCTTGGCCAAAAAGGGCGTATGCGTTTTTTCCTGAATATATTCAGGAAAAAACGCATACGCCCTTTTTGGCCAACCAAGCAACCTGGAAAGGCAAATCAGCGCTAAAAAGAAGTCTCGCTTCCCATCGGTCAAAAGGGCCATGCTGAAAAAAGTGTCAAAACCAGAAATGCAGGACAGGCCATGGAGAAATGGGAGCCTTGCTACACTGATGGGCGGGATGTAAATTGCCAACAGCCACTCTGGAGAAGTGTACGGTGTGTCCTGAAACATCTAAAAAACACAGCTTAGAGAGCATAGGGCACTTCCACGCATGGGGGGATAAAATGGGAAAATTGAAAATCAGCAAGACACAAGCACCCCAAAGTTTAGGGCTGCTCTGTTGACAAGGACCTCCACTTCATTCCACCTTAAATATCCCAGGAAAGCGAAAAATGGATAAAAAAGTTGTGGTCCTTATGTACAATGGAATATCACTCAGCCATGAAATCAATGTCATAAGGCTAGTAGCAGCATGATGAGTGGATTTAGGTAAGACGATTCTAAGTGAAATAAGTCACACAGAAAAGGACACTTCTCATAAGGTGTCATTTATAGAGGGAATGTAAAAACCGTTACACTTGAACTGAATTACAAAACAGAACAGAGTCACACATGCAGAAAACACACTATGGCTGCTTAACGGGAAAGGTGAGGTGGGGTGATACATAAAACAAGAGCTTCAAATTAGCTCAGATACCGTTCCATAAACCCAATATGTAATAGACAAGACCTACTCCTTGCTCAGAGAACTGGACTCAACACGCCCGATTCACCGCACAAGAATATATCTGACTAGTAATAATCTTAAAACCTATGTATTGATATCTCTCTGTTAGTGTGTCAAGTGGGTGTAAGGCGGCATAAACACAGCCGTGAAAAGCAGCTAAACCCCATTATAAAAATAAATTACTTTTAAAAACCCATGAAACAAAGACAGGGAAAGAGAGAGAAATTCTTACACAATTCGTTCAGGGGCTGTGATGCAACCTGGACTGACCATATCTAGACCCACAGCTGGATGAGACATAAGGGTGGACACTCTTGGGGCTGAGAGGTTTGGTGAGGTTGGGTGAGCAAACGCAGACCCTTTAAAGTAATACTGCGTGCTACCCATCGCATGGGTCCCAAATCTCCAGGTTCAAGGGCAACTTCCTACATCGAAAACATGCATGAGAAACCCAGAAGATGGTACACCGTGTGATGGGGAAAGGTTTCTAAAACGCACCTCATTTCTCATCTCCTTGTGCTCGGGTTCGCCATTCCAGCCACTTTACTAGCAATCTCCCTACTTGGAGCCTCAGCACCTTTAACCTCCTGTTCCGTACAGGTTGCAATTTGTCCTGAGGATGAACGGGAAGACGGGGAACCAATGAGAGACTAGCTCTTGGTGTTGGGACAGGCACAGGTCACTCTATTTTCCCATCAGGAAGAAGAATTAACCACAGGCTCAGCCTGACCCCCGGAACCAGAACAGGGCCTGAAGCCATCCTGCGCTTTTGCGGCCAGCTCCCAAAAAAGCGACTTGTAAAATGGAGCTTCAGGGCACTGCAATTCACAAACCTGCAGAGTTATAAATGATAACTCTCGTCCACAAATATATTGAGGGAAGGCAAAGAAGAGGATTTGAAATCAAGGCAGAATTGCAGGAAACAGATTTCAGGAGGTAGATCCGAATCGCCTTTAAAGCACATGAAAAGCGGCAAAACGTTGACAATGATGCCCTTGGCCAAAAAGGGCGTATGCGTTTTTTCCTGAATATATTCAGGAAAAAACGCATACGCCCTTTTTGGCCAACCAAGCAACCTGGAAAGGCAAATCAGCGCTACAAAGAAGTCTCGCTTCCCATCGGTCAAAAGGGCCATGCTGAAAAAAGTGTCAAAACCAGAAATGCAGGACAGGCCATGGAGAAATGGGAGCCTTGCTACACTGATGGGCGGGATGTAAATTGCCAACAGCCACTCTGGAGAAGTGTACGGTGTGTCCTGAAACATCTAAAAAACACAGCTTAGAGAGCATAGGGCACTTCCACGCATGGGGGGATAAAGTGGGAAAATTGAAAATCAGCAAGACACAAGCACCCCAAAGTTTAGGGCTGCTCTGTTGACAAGGACCTCCACTTCATTCCACCTTAAATATCCCAGGAAAGCGAAAAATGGATAAAAAATTTGTGGTCCTTATGTACAATGGAATATCACTCAGCCATGAAATCAATGTCATAAGGCTAGTAGCAGCATGATGAGTGGATTTAGGTAAGACGATTCTAAGTGAAATAAGTCACACAGAAAAGGACACTTCTCATAAGGTGTCACTTATAGAGGGAATGTAAAAACCGTTACACTTGAACTGAATTACAAAACAGAACAGAGTCACACATGCAGAAAACACACTATGGCTGCTTAACGGGAAAGGTGAGGTGGGGTGATACATAAAACAAGAGCTTCAAATTAGCTCAGATACCGTTCCATAAACCCAATATGTAATAGACAAGACCTACTCCTTGCTCAGAGAACTGGACTCAACACGCCCGATTCACCGCACAAGAATATATCTGACTAGTAATAATCTTAAAACCTATGTATTGATATCTCTCTGTTAGTGTGTCAAGTGGGTGTAAGGCGGCATAAACACAGCCGTGAAAAGCAGCTAAACCCCATTATAAAAATAAATTACTTTTAAAAACCCATGAAACAAAGACAGGGAAAGAGATAGAAATTCTTACACAATTTGTTCAGGGGCTGTGATGCAACCTGGACTGACCATATCTAGACCCACAGCTGGATGAGACATAAGGGTGGACACTCTTGGGGCTGAGAGGTTTGGTGAGGTTGGGTGAGCAAACGCAGACCCTTTCAAGTAATACTGCGTGCTACCCATCGCATGGGTCCCAAATCTCCAGGTTCAAGGGCATCTTCCTACATCGAAAACATGCATGAGAAACCCAGAAGATGGTACACCGTGTGATGGGGAAAGGTTTCTAAAACGCACCTCATTTCTCATCTCCTTGTGCTCGGGTTCGCCATTCCAGCCACTTTACCAGCAATCTCCCTTCTTGGAGCATCAGCACCTTTAACCTCCTGTTCCGTACAGGTTGCAATTTGTCCTGAGGATGAACGGGAAGACAGGGAACCAATGAGAGACTAGCTCTTGGTGTTGGGACAGGCACAGGTCACTCTATTTTCCCATCAGGAAGAAGAATTAACCACAGGCTCAGCCTGCCCCCCGGAACCAGAACAGGGCCTGAAGCCATCCTGCGCTTTTGCGGCCAGCTCCCAAAAAAGCGACTTGTAAAATGGAGCTTCAGGGCACTGCAATTCACAAACCTGCAGAGTTAAAAATGATAACTCTTGTCCACAAATATATTGAGGGAAGGCAAAGAAGAGGATTTGAAATCAAGTCAGAATTGCAGGAAACTGATTTCAGGAGGTAGATTCGAATCGCCTTTAAAGCACATGAAAAGCGGCAAAACGTTGACAATGATGCCCTTGGCCAAAAAGGGCGTATGCGTTTTTTCCTGAATATATTCAGGAAAAAACGCATACGCCCTTTTTGGCCAACCAAGCAACCTGGAAAGGCAAATCAGCGCTAAAAAGAAGTCTCGCTTCCCATCGGTCAAAAGGGCCATGCTGAAAAAAGTGTCAAAACCAGAAATGCAGGACAGGCCATGGAGAAATGGGAGCCTTGCTACACTGATGGGCGGGATGTAAATTGCCAACAGCCACTCTGGAGAAGTGTACGGTGTGTCCTGAAACATCTAAAAAACACAGCTTAGAGAGCATAGGGCACTTCCACGCATGGGGGGATAAAGTGGGAAAATTGAAAATCAGCAAGACACAAGCACCCCAAAGTTTAGGGCTGCTCTGTTGACAAGGACCTCCACTTCATTCCACCTTAAATATCCCAGGAAAGCGAAAAATGGATAAAAAAGTTGTGGTCCTTATGTACAATGGAATATCACTCAGCCATGAAATCAATGTCATAAGGCTAGTAGCAGCATGATGAGTGGATTTAGGTAAGACGATTCTAAGTGAAATAAGTCACACAGAAAAGGACACTTCTCATAAGGTGTCACTTATAGAGGGAATGTAAAAACCGTTACACTTGAACTGAATTACAAAACAGAACAGAGTCACACATGCAGAAAACACACTATGGCTGCTTAACGGGAAAGGTGAGGTGGGGTGATACATAAAACAAGAGCTTCAAATTAGCTCAGATACCGTTCCATAAACCCAATATGTAATAGACAAGACCTACTCCTTGCTCAGAGAACTGGACTCAACACGCCCGATTCACCGCACAAGAATATATCTGACTAGTAATAATCTTAAAACCTATGTATTGATATCTCTCTGTTAGTGTGTCAAGTGGGTGTAAGGCGGCATAAACACAGCCGTGAAAAGCAGCTAAACCCCATTATAAAAATAAATTACTTTTAAAAACCCATGAAACAAAGACAGGGAAAGAGAGAGAAATTCTTACACAATTCGTTCAGGGGCTGTGATGCAACCTGGACTGACCATATCTAGACCCACAGCTGGATGAGACATAAGGGTGGACACTCTTGGGGCTGAGAGGTTTGGTGAGGTTGGGTGAGCAAACGCAGACCCTTTAAAGTAATACTGCGTGCTACCCATCGCATGGGTCCCAAATCTCCAGGTTCAAGGGCAACTTCCTACATCGAAAACATGCATGAGAAACCCAGAAGATGGTACACCGTGTGATGGGGAAAGGTTTCTAAAACGCACCTCATTTCTCATCTCCTTGTGCTCGGGTTCGCCATTCCAGCCACTTTACTAGCAATCTCCCTACTTGGAGCCTCAGCACCTTTAACCTCCTGTTCCGTACAGGTTGCAATTTGTCCTGAGGATGAACGGGAAGATGGGGAACCAATGAGAGACTAGCTCTTGGTGTTGGGACAGGCACAGGTCACTCTATTTTCCCATCAGGAAGAAGAATTAACCACAGGCTCAGCCTGACCCCCGGAACCAGAACAGGGCCTGAAGCCATCCTGCGCTTTTGCGGCCAGCTCCCAAAAAAGCGACTTGTAAAATGGAGCTTCAGGGCACTGCAATTCACAAACCTGCAGAGTTATAAATGATAACTCTCGTCCACAAATATATTGAGGGAAGGCAAAGAAGAGGATTTGAAATCAAGGCAGAATTGCAGGAAACAGATTTCAGGAGGTAGATCCGAATCGCCTTTAAAGCACATGAAAAGCGGCAAAACGTTGACAATGATGCCCTTGGCCAAAAAGGGCGTATGCGTTTTTTCCTGAATATATTCAGGAAAAAACGCATACGCCCTTTTTGGCCAACCAAGCAACCTGGAAAGGCAAATCAGCGCTACAAAGAAGTCTCGCTTCCCATCGGTCAAAAGGGCCATGCTGAAAAAAGTGTCAAAACCAGAAATGCAGGACAGGCCATGGAGAAATGGGAGCCTTGCTACACTGATGGGCGGGATGTAAATTGCCAACAGCCACTCTGGAGAAGTGTACGGTGTGTCCTGAAACATCTAAAAAACACAGCTTAGAGAGCATAGGGCACTTCCACGCATGGGGGGATAAAGTGGGAAAATTGAAAATCAGCAAGACACAAGCACCCCAAAGTTTAGGGCTGCTCTGTTGACAAGGACCTCCACTTCATTCCACCTTAAATATCCCAGGAAAGCGAAAAATGGATAAAAAATTTGTGGTCCTTATGTACAATGGAATATCACTCAGCCATGAAATCAATGTCATAAGGCTAGTAGCAGCATGATGAGTGGATTTAGGTAAGACGATTCTAAGTGAAATAAGTCACACAGAAAAGGACACTTCTCATAAGGTGTCACTTATAGAGGGAATGTAAAAACCGTTACACTTGAACTGAATTACAAAACAGAACAGAGTCACACATGCAGAAAACACACTATGGCTGCTTAACGGGAAAGGTGAGGTGGGGTGATACATAAAACAAGAGCTTCAAATTAGCTCAGATACCGTTCCATAAACCCAATATGTAATAGACAAGACCTACTCCTTGCTCAGAGAACTGGACTCAACACGCCCGATTCACCGCACAAGAATATATCTGACTAGTAATAATCTTAAAACCTATGTATTGATATCTCTCTGTTAGTGTGTCAAGTGGGTGTAAGGCGGCATAAACACAGCCGTGAAAAGCAGCTAAACCCCATTATAAAAATAAATTACTTTTAAAAACCCATGAAACAAAGACAGGGAAAGAGAGAGAAATTCTTACACAATTTGTTCAGGGGCTGTGATGCAACCTGGACTGACCATATCTAGACCCACAGCTGGATGAGACATAAGGGTGGACACTCTTGGGGCTGAGAGGTTTGGTGAGGTTGGGTGAGCAAACGCAGACCCTTTCAAGTAATACTGCGTGCTACCCATCGCATGGGTCCCAAATCTCCAGGTTCAAGGGCATCTTCCTACATCGAAAACATGCATGAGAAACCCAGAAGATGGTACACCGTGTGATGGGGAAAGGTTTCTAAAACGCACCTCATTTCTCATCTCCTTGTGCTCGGGTTCGCCATTCCAGCTACTTTACCAGCAATCTCCCTTCTTGGAGCATCAGCACCTTTAACCTCCTGTTCCGTACAGGTTGCAATTTGTCCTGAGGATGAACGGGAAGACGGGGAACCAATGAGAGACTAGCTCTTGGTGTTGGGACAGGCACAGGTCACTCTATTTTCCCATCAGGAAGAAGAATTAACCACAGGCTCAGCCTGCCCCCCGGAACCAGAACAGGGCCTGAAGCCATCCTGCGCTTTTGCGGCCAGCTCCCAAAAAAGCGACTTGTAAAATGGAGCTTCAGGGCACTGCAATTCACAAACCTGCAGAGTTAAAAATGATAACTCTCGTCCACAAATATATTGAGGGAAGGCAAAGAAGAGGATTTGAAATCAAGTCAGAATTGCAGGAAACTGATTTCAGGAGGTAGATTCGAATCGCCTTTAAAGCACATGAAAAGCGGCAAAACGTTGACAATGATGCCCTTGGCCAAAAAGGGCGTATGCGTTTTTTCCTGAATATATTCAGGAAAAAACGCATACGCCCTTTTTGGCCAACCAAGCAACCTGGAAAGGCAAATCAGCGCTAAAAAGAAGTCTCGCTTCCCATCGGTCAAAAGGGCCATGCTGAAAAAAGTGTCAAAACCAGAAATGCAGGACAGGCCATGGAGAAATGGGAGCCTTGCTACACTGATGGGCGGGATGTAAATTGCCAACAGCCACTCTGGAGAAGTGTACGGTGTGTCCTGAAACATCTAAAAAACACAGCTTAGAGAGCATAGGGCACTTCCACGCATGGGGGGATAAAATGGGAAAATTGAAAATCAGCAAGACACAAGCACCCCAAAGTTTAGGGCTGCTCTGTTGACAAGGACCTCCACTTCATTCCACCTTAAATATCCCAGGAAAGCGAAAAATGGATAAAAAAGTTGTGGTCCTTATGTACAATGGAATATCACTCAGCCATGAAATCAATGTCATAAGGCTAGTAGCAGCATGATGAGTGGATTTAGGTAAGACGATTCTAAGTGAAATAAGTCACACAGAAAAGGACACTTCTCATAAGGTGTCACTTATAGAGGGAATGTAAAAACCGTTACACTTGAACTGAATTACAAAACAGAACAGAGTCACACATGCAGAAAACACACTATGGCTGCTTAACGGGAAAGGTGAGGTGGGGTGATACATAAAACAAGAGCTTCAAATTAGCTCAGATACCGTTCCATAAACCCAATATGTAATAGACAAGACCTACTCCTTGCTCAGAGAACTGGACTCAACAC
Source organism: Balaenoptera physalus (assembly GCF_965194825.1). Lineage (NCBI taxonomy): Eukaryota > Metazoa > Chordata > Mammalia > Artiodactyla > Balaenopteridae > Balaenoptera > Balaenoptera physalus. Next base: position 167,326 of record NW_028126181.1, on the reverse strand, counting down.
GCCCGATTCACCGCACAAGAATATATCTGACTAGTAATAATCTTAAAACCTATGTATTGATATCTCTCTGTTAGTGTGTCAAGTGGGTGTAAGGCGGCATAAACACAGCCGTGAAAAGCAGCTAAACCCCATTATAAAAATAAATTACTTTTAAAAACCCATGAAACAAAGACAGGGAAAGAGAGAGAAATTCTTACACAATTCATTCAGGGGCTGTGATGCAACCTGGACTGACCATATCTAGACCCACAGCTGGATGAGACATAAGGGTGGACACTCTTGGGGCTGAGAGGTTTGGTGAGGTTGGGTGAGCAAACGCAGACCCTTTAAAGTAATACTGCGTGCTACCCATCGCATGGGTCCCAAATCTCCAGGTTCAAGGGCAACTTCCTACATCGAAAACATGCATGAGAAACCCAGAAGATGGTACACCGTGTGATGGGGAAAGGTTTCTAAAACGCACCTCATTTCTCATCTCCTTGTGCTCGGGTTCGCCATTCCAGCCACTTTACTAGCAATCTCCCTACTTGGAGCCTCAGCACCTTTAACCTCCTGTTCCGTACAGGTTGCAATTTGTCCTGAGGATGAACGGGAAGATGGGGAACCAATGAGAGACTAGCTCTTGGTGTTGGGACAGGCACAGGTCACTCTATTTTCCCATCAGGAAGAAGAATTAACCACAGGCTCAGCCTGACCCCCGGAACCAGAACAGGGCCTGAAGCCATCCTGCGCTTTTGCGGCCAGCTCCCAAAAAAGCGACTTGTAAAATGGAGCTTCAGGGCACTGCAATTCACAAACCTGCAGAGTTATAAATGATAACTCTCGTCCACAAATATATTGAGGGAAGGCAAAGAAGAGGATTTGAAATCAAGGCAGAATTGCAGGAAACAGATTTCAGGAGGTAGATCCGAATCGCCTTTAAAGCACATGAAAAGCGGCAAAACGTTGACAATGATGCCCTTGGCCAAAAAGGGCGTATGCGTTTTTTCCTGAATATATTCAGGAAAAAACGCATACGCCCTTTTTGGCCAACCAAGCAACCTGGAAAGGCAAATCAGCGCTACAAAGAAGTCTCGCTTCCCATCGGTCAAAAGGGCCATGCTGAAAAAAGTGTCAAAACCAGAAATGCAGGACAGGCCATGGAGAAATGGGAGCCTTGCTACACTGATGGGCGGGATGTAAATTGCCAACAGCCACTCTGGAGAAGTGTACGGTGTGTCCTGAAACATCTAAAAAACACAGCTTAGAGAGCATAGGGCACTTCCACGCATGGGGGGATAAAGTGGGAAAATTGAAAATCAGCAAGACACAAGCACCCCAAAGTTTAGGGCTGCTCTGTTGACAAGGACCTCCACTTCATTCCACCTTAAATATCCCAGGAAAGCGAAAAATGGATAAAAAAGTTGTGGTCCTTATGTACAATGGAATATCACTCAGCCATGAAATCAATGTCATAAGGCTAGTAGCAGCATGATGAGTGGATTTAGGTAAGACGATTCTAAGTGAAATAAGTCACACAGAAAAGGACACTTCTCATAAGGTGTCACTTATAGAGGGAATGTAAAAACCGTTACACTTGAACTGAATTACAAAACAGAACAGAGTCACACATGCAGAAAACACACTATGGCTGCTTAACGGGAAAGGTGAGGTGGGGTGATACATAAAACAAGAGCTTCAAATTAGCTCAGATACCGTTCCATAAACCCAATATGTAATAGACAAGACCTACTCCTTGCTCAGAGAACTGGACTCAACACGCCCGATTCACCGCACAAGAATATATCTGACTAGTAATAATCTTAAAACCTATGTATTGATATCTCTCTGTTAGTGTGTCAAGTGGGTGTAAGGCGGCATAAACACAGCCGTGAAAAGCAGCTAAACCCCATTATAAAAATAAATTACTTTTAAAAACCCATGAAACAAAGACAGGGAAAGAGATAGAAATTCTTACACAATTTGTTCAGGGGCTGTGATGCAACCTGGACTGACCATATCTAGACCCACAGCTGGATGAGACATAAGGGTGGACACTCTTGGGGCTGAGAGGTTTGGTGAGGTTGGGTGAGCAAACGCAGACCCTTTCAAGTAATACTGCGTGCTACCCATCGCATGGGTCCCAAATCTCCAGGTTCAAGGGCATCTTCCTACATCGAAAACATGCATGAGAAACCCAGAAGATGGTACACCGTGTGATGGGGAAAGGTTTCTAAAACGCACCTCATTTCTCATCTCCTTGTGCTCGGGTTCGCCATTCCAGCCACTTTACCAGCAATCTCCCTTCTTGGAGCATCAGCACCTTTAACCTCCTGTTCCGTACAGGTTGCAATTTGTCCTGAGGATGAACGGGAAGACAGGGAACCAATGAGAGACTAGCTCTTGGTGTTGGGACAGGCACAGGTCACTCTATTTTCCCATCAGGAAGAAGAATTAACCACAGGCTCAGCCTGCCCCCCGGAACCAGAACAGGGCCTGAAGCCATCCTGCGCTTTTGCGGCCAGCTCCCAAAAAAGCGACTTGTAAAATGGAGCTTCAGGGCACTGCAATTCACAAACCTGCAGAGTTAAAAATGATAACTCTCGTCCACAAATATATTGAGGGAAGGCAAAGAAGAGGATTTGAAATCAAGTCAGAATTGCAGGAAACTGATTTCAGGAGGTAGATTCGAATCGCCTTTAAAGCACATGAAAAGCGGCAAAACGTTGACAATGATGCCCTTGGCCAAAAAGGGCGTATGCGTTTTTTCCTGAATATATTCAGGAAAAAACGCATACGCCCTTTTTGGCCAACCAAGCAACCTGGAAAGGCAAATCAGCGCTAAAAAGAAGTCTCGCTTCCCATCGGTCAAAAGGGCCATGCTGAAAAAAGTGTCAAAACCAGAAATGCAGGACAGGCCATGGAGAAATGGGAGCCTTGCTACACTGATGGGCGGGATGTAAATTGCCAACAGCCACTCTGGAGAAGTGTACGGTGTGTCCTGAAACATCTAAAAAACACAGCTTAGAGAGCATAGGGCACTTCCACGCATGGGGGGATAAAGTGGGAAAATTGAAAATCAGCAAGACACAAGCACCCCAAAGTTTAGGGCTGCTCTGTTGACAAGGACCTCCACTTCATTCCACCTTAAATATCCCAGGAAAGCGAAAAATGGATAAAAAAGTTGTGGTCCTTATGTACAATGGAATATCACTCAGCCATGAAATCAATGTCATAAGGCTAGTAGCAGCATGATGAGTGGATTTAGGTAAGACGATTCTAAGTGAAATAAGTCACACAGAAAAGGACACTTCTCATAAGGTGTCACTTATAGAGGGAATGTAAAAACCGTTACACTTGAACTGAATTACAAAACAGAACAGAGTCACACATGCAGAAAACACACTATGGCTGCTTAACGGGAAAGGTGAGGTGGGGTGATACATAAAACAAGAGCTTCAAATTAGCTCAGATACCGTTCCATAAACCCAATATGTAATAGACAAGACCTACTCCTTGCTCAGAGAACTGGACTCAACACGCCCGATTCACCGCACAAGAATATATCTGACTAGTAATAATCTTAAAACCTATGTATTGATATCTCTCTGTTAGTGTGTCAAGTGGGTGTAAGGCGGCATAAACACAGCCGTGAAAAGCAGCTAAACCCCATTATAAAAATAAATTACTTTTAAAAACCCATGAAACAAAGACAGGGAAAGAGAGAGAAATTCTTACACAATTCATTCAGGGGCTGTGATGCAACCTGGACTGACCATATCTAGACCCACAGCTGGATGAGACATAAGGGTGGACACTCTTGGGGCTGAGAGGTTTGGTGAGGTTGGGTGAGCAAACGCAGACCCTTTAAAGTAATACTGCGTGCTACCCATCGCATGGGTCCCAAATCTCCAGGTTCAAGGGCAACTTCCTACATCGAAAACATGCATGAGAAACCCAGAAGATGGTACACCGTGTGATGGGGAAAGGTTTCTAAAACGCACCTCATTTCTCATCTCCTTGTGCTCGGGTTCGCCATTCCAGCCACTTTACTAGCAATCTCCCTACTTGGAGCCTCAGCACCTTTAACCTCCTGTTCCGTACAGGTTGCAATTTGTCCTGAGGATGAACGGGAAGATGGGGAACCAATGAGAGACTAGCTCTTGGTGTTGGGACAGGCACAGGTCACTCTATTTTCCCATCAGGAAGAAGAATTAACCACAGGCTCAGCCTGACCCCCGGAACCAGAACAGGGCCTGAAGCCATCCTGCGCTTTTGCGGCCAGCTCCCAAAAAAGCGACTTGTAAAATGGAGCGTCAGGGCACTGCAATTCACAAACCTGCAGAGTTATAAATGATAACTCTCGTCCACAAATATATTGAGGGAAGGCAAAGAAGAGGATTTGAAATCAAGGCAGAATTGCAGGAAACAGATTTCAGGAGGTAGATCCGAATCGCCTTTAAAGCACATGAAAAGCGGCAAAACGTTGACAATGATGCCCTTGTCCAAAAAGGGCGTATGCGTTTTTTCCTGAATATATTCAGGAAGAAACGCATACGCCCTTTTTGGCCAACCAAGCAACCTGGAAAGGCAAATCAGCGCTACAAAGAAGTCTCGCTTCCCATCGGTCAAAAGGGCCATGCTGAAAAAAGTGTCAAAACCAGAAATGCAGGACAGGCCATGGAGAAATGGGAGCCTTGCTACACTGATGGGCGGGATGTAAATTGCCAACAGCCACTCTGGAGAAGTGTACGGTGTGTCCTGAAACATCTAAAAAACACAGCTTAGAGAGCATAGGGCACTTCCACGCATGGGGGGATAAAGTGGGAAAATTGAAAATCAGCAAGACACAAGCACCCCAAAGTTTAGGGCTGCTCTGTTGACAAGGACCTCCACTTCATTCCACCTTAAATATCCCAGGAAAGCGAAAAATGGATAAAAAAGTTGTGGTCCTTATGTACAATGGAATATCACTCAGCCATGAAATCAATGTCATAAGGCTAGTAGCAGCATGATGAGTGGATTTAGGTAAGACGATTCTAAGTGAAATAAGTCACACAGAAAAGGACACTTCTCATAAGGTGTCACTTATAGAGGGAATGTAAAAACCGTTACACTTGAACTGAATTACAAAACAGAACAGAGTCACACATGCAGAAAACACACTATGGCTGCTTAACGGGAAAGGTGAGGTGGGGTGATACATAAAACAAGAGCTTCAAATTAGCTCAGATACCGTTCCATAAACCCAATATGTAATAGACAAGACCTACTCCTTGCTCAGAGAACTGGACTCAACACGCCCGATTCACCGCACAAGAATATATCTGACTAGTAATAATCTTAAAACCTATGTATTGATATCTCTCTGTTAGTGTGTCAAGTGGGTGTAAGGCGGCATAAGCACAGCCGTGAAAAGCAGCTAAACCCCATTATAAAAATAAATTACTTTTAAAAACCCATGAAACAAAGACAGGGAAAGAGAGAGAAATTCTTACACAATTCGTTCAGGGGCTGTGATGCAACCTGGACTGACCATATCTAGACCCACAGCTGGATGAGACATAAGGGTGGACACTCTTGGGGCTGAGAGGTTTGGTGAGGTTGGGTGAGCAAACGCAGACCCTTTAAAGTAATACTGCGTGCTACCCATCGCATGGGTCCCAAATCTCCAGGTTCAAGGGCAACTTCCTACATCGAAAACATGCATGAGAAACCCAGAAGATGGTACACCGTGTGATGGGGAAAGGTTTCTAAAACGCACCTCATTTCTCATCTCCTTGTGCTCGGGTTCGCCATTCCAGCCACTTTACTAGCAATCTCCCTACTTGGAGCCTCAGCACCTTTAACCTCCTGTTCCGTACAGGTTGCAATTTGTCCTGAGGATGAACGGGAAGATGGGGAACCAATGAGAGACTAGCTCTTGGTGTTGGGACAGGCACAGGTCACTCTATTTTCCCATCAGGAAGAAGAATTAACCACAGGCTCAGCCTGACCCCCGGAACCAGAACAGGGCCTGAAGCCATCCTGCGCTTTTGCGGCCAGCTCCCAAAAAAGCGACTTGTAAAATGGAGTTTCAGGGCACTGCAATTCACAAACCTGCAGAGTTATAAATGATAACTCTCGTCCACAAATATATTGAGGGAAGGCAAAGAAGAGGATTTGAAATCAAGGCAGAATTGCAGGAAACAGATTTCAGGAGGTAGATCCGAATCGCCTTTAAAGCACATGAAAAGCGGCAAAACGTTGACAATGATGCCCTTGGCCAAAAAGGGCGTATGCGTTTTTTCCTGAATATATTCAGGAAAAAACGCATACGCCCTTTTTGGCCAACCAAGCAACCTGGAAAGGCAAATCAGCGCTACAAAGAAGTCTCGCTTCCCATCGGTCAAAAGGGCCATGCTGAAAAAAGTGTCAAAACCAGAAATGCAGGACAGGCCATGGAGAAATGGGAGCCTTGCTACACTGATGGGCGGGATGTAAATTGCCAACAGCCACTCTGGAGAAGTGTACGGTGTGTCCTGAAACATCTAAAAAACACAGCTTAGAGAGCATAGGGCACTTCCACGCATGGGGGGATAAAGTGGGAAAATTGAAAATCAGCAAGACACAAGCACCCCAAAGTTTAGGGCTGCTCTGTTGACAAGGACCTCCACTTCATTCCACCTTAAATATCCCAGGAAAGCGAAAAATGGATAAAAAATTTGTGGTCCTTATGTACAATGGAATATCACTCAGCCATGAAATCAATGTCATAAGGCTAGTAGCAGCATGATGAGTGGATTTAGGTAAGACGATTCTAAGTGAAATAAGTCACACAGAAAAGGACACTTCTCATAAGGTGTCACTTATAGAGGGAATGTAAAAACCGTTACACTTGAACTGAATTACAAAACAGAACAGAGTCACACATGCAGAAAACACACTATGGCTGCTTAACGGGAAAGGTGAGGTGGGGTGATACATAAAACAAGAGCTTCAAATTAGCTCAGATACCGTTCCATAAACCCAATATGTAATAGACAAGACCTACTCCTTGCTCAGAGAACTGGACTCAACACGCCCGATTCACCGCACAAGAATATATCTGACTAGTAATAATCTTAAAACCTATGTATTGATATCTCTCTGTTAGTGTGTCAAGTGGGTGTAAGGCGGCATAAACACAGCCGTGAAAAGCAGCTAAACCCCATTATAAAAATAAATTACTTTTAAAAACCCATGAAACAAAGACAGGGAAAGAGAGAGAAATTCTTACACAATTTGTTCAGGGGCTGTGATGCAACCTGGACTGACCATATCTAGACCCACAGCTGGATGAGACATAAGGGTGGACACTCTTGGGGCTGAGAGGTTTGGTGAGGTTGGGTGAGCAAACGCAGACCCTTTCAAGTAATACTGCGTGCTACCCATCGCATGGGTCCCAAATCTCCAGGTTCAAGGGCATCTTCCTACATCGAAAACATGCATGAGAAACCCAGAAGATGGTACACCGTGTGATGGGGAAAGGTTTCTAAAACGCACCTCATTTCTCATCTCCTTGTGCTCGGGTTCGCCATTCCAGCCACTTTACCAGCAATCTCCCTTCTTGGAGCATCAGCACCTTTAACCTCCTGTTCCGTACAGGTTGCAATTTGTCCTGAGGATGAACGGGAAGACAGGGAACCAATGAGAGACTAGCTCTTGGTGTTGGGACAGGCACAGGTCACTCTATTTTCCCATCAGGAAGAAGAATTAACCACAGGCTCAGCCTGCCCCCCGGAACCAGAACAGGGCCTGAAGCCATCCTGCGCTTTTGCGGCCAGCTCCCAAAAAAGCGACTTGTAAAATGGAGCTTCAGGGCACTGCAATTCACAAACCTGCAGAGTTAAAAATGATAACTCTCGTCCACAAATATATTGAGGGAAGGCAAAGAAGAGGATTTGAAATCAAGGCAGAATTGCAGCAAACAGATTTCAGGAGGTACATTCGAATCGCCTTTAAAGCACATGAAAAGCGGCAAAACGTTGACAATGATGCCCTTGGCCAAAAAGGGCGTATGCGTTTTTTCCTGAATATATTCAGGAAAAAACGCATACGCCCTTTTTGGCCAACCAAGCAACCTGGAAAGGCAAATCAGCGCTACAAAGAAGTCTCGCTTCCCATCCGTCAAAAGGGCCATGCTGAAAAAAGTGTCAAAACCAGAAATGCAGGACAGGCCATGGAGAAATGGGAGCCTTGCTACACTGATGGGCGGGATGTAAATTGCCAACAGCCACTCTGGAGAAGTGTACGGTGTGTCCTGAAACATCTAAAAAACACAGCTTAGAGAGCATAGGGCACTTCCACGCATGGGGGGATAAAGTGGGAAAATTGAAAATCAGCAAGACACAAGCACCCCAAAGTTTAGGGCTGCTCTGTTGACAAGGACCTCCACTTCATTCCACCTTAAATATCCCAGGAAAGCGAAAAATGGATAAAAAAGTTGTGGTCCTTATGTACAATGGAATATCACTCAGCCATGAAATCAATGTCATAAGGCTAGTAGCAGCATGATGAGTGGATTTAGGTAAGACGATTCTAAGTGAAATAAGTCACACAGAAAAGGACACTTCTCATAAGGTGTCACTTATAGAGGGAATGTAAAAACCGTTACACTTGAACTGAATTACAAAACAGAACAGAGTCACACATGCAGAAAACACACTATGGCTGCTTAACGGGAAAGGTGAGGTGGGGTGATACATAAAACAAGAGCTTCAAATTAGCTCAGATACCGTTCCATAAACCCAATATGTAATAGACAAGACCTACTCCTTGCTCAGAGAACTGGACTCAACACGCCCGATTCACCGCACAAGAATATATCTGACTAGTAATAATCTTAAAACCTATGTATTGATATCTCTCTGTTAGTGTGTCAAGTGGGTGTAAGGCGGCATAAACACAGCCGTGAAAAGCAGCTAAACCCCATTATAAAAATAAATTACTTTTAAAAACCCATGAAACAAAGACAGGGAAAGAGAGAGAAATTCTTACACAATTCGTTCAGGGGCTGTGATGCAACCTGGACTGACCATATCTAGACCCACAGCTGGATGAGACATAAGGGTGGACACTCTTGGGGCTGAGAGGTTTGGTGAGGTTGGGTGAGCAAACGCAGACCCTTTAAAGTAATACTGCGTGCTACCCATCGCATGGGTCCCAAATCTCCAGGTTCAAGGGCAACTTCCTACATCGAAAACATGCATGAGAAACCCAGAAGATGGTACACCGTGTGATGGGGAAAGGTTTCTAAAACGCACCTCATTTCTCATCTCCTTGTGCTCGGGTTCGCCATTCCAGCCACTTTACTAGCAATCTCCCTACTTGGAGCCTCAGCACCTTTAACCTCCTGTTCCGTACAGGTTGCAATTTGTCCTGAGGATGAACGGGAAGATGGGGAACCAATGAGAGACTAGCTCTTGGTGTTGGGACAGGCACAGGTCACTCTATTTTCCCATCAGGAAGAAGAATTAACCACAGGCTCAGCCTGACCCCCGGAACCAGAACAGGGCCTGAAGCCATCCTGCGCTTTTGCGGCCAGCTCCCAAAAAAGCGACTTGTAAAATGGAGCTTCAGGGCACTGCAATTCACAAACCTGCAGAGTTATAAATGATAACTCTCGTCCACAAATATATTGAGGGAAGGCAAAGAAGAGGATTTGAAATCAAGGCAGAATTGCAGGAAACAGATTTCAGGAGGTAGATCCGAATCGCCTTTAAAGCACATGAAAAGCGGCAAAACGTTGACAATGATGCCCTTGGCCAAAAAGGGCGTATGCGTTTTTTCCTGAATATATTCAGGAAAAAACGCATACGCCCTTTTTGGCCAACCAAGCAACCTGGAAAGGCAAATCAGCGCTACAAAGAAGTCTCGCTTCCCATCGGTCAAAAGGGCCATGCTGAAAAAAGTGTCAAAACCAGAAATGCAGGACAGGCCATGGAGAAATGGGAGCCTTGCTACACTGATGGGCGGGATGTAAATTGCCAACAGCCACTCTGGAGAAGTGTACGGTGTGTCCTGAAACATCTAAAAAACACAGATTAGAGAGCATAGGGCACTTCCACGCATGGGGGGATAAAGTGGGAAAATTGAAAATCAGCAAGACACAAGCACCCCAAAGTTTAGGGCTGCTCTGTTGACAAGGACCTCCACTTCATTCCACCTTAAATATCCCAGGAAAGCGAAAAATGGATAAAAAAGTTGTGGTCCTTATGTACACTGGAATATCACTCAGCCATGAAATCAATGTCATAAGGCTAGTAGCAGCATGATGAGTGGATTTAGGTAAGACGATTCTAAGTGAAATAAGTCACACAGAAATTGACACTTCTCATAAGGTGTCACTTATAGAGGGAATGTAAAAACCGTTACACTTGAACTGAATTACAAAACAGAACAGAGTCACACATGCAGAAAACACACTATGGCTGCTTAACGGGAAAGGTGAGGTGGGGTGATACATAAAACAAGAGCTTCAAATTAGCTCAGATACCGTTCCATAAACCCAATATGTAATAGACAAGACCTACTCCTTGCTCAGAGAACTGGACTCAACACGCCCGATTCACCGCACAAGAATATATCTGACTAGTAATAATCTTAAAACCTATGTATTGATATCTCTCTGTTAGTGTGTCAAGTGGGTGTAAGGCGGCATAAACACAGCCGTGAAAAGCAGCTAAACCCCATTATAAAAATAAATTACTTTTAAAAACCCATGAAACAAAGACAGGGAAAGAGAGAGAAATTCTTACACAATTTGTTCAGGGGCTGTGATGCAACCTGGACTGACCATATCTAGACCCACAGCTGGATGAGACATAAGGGTGGACACTCTTGGGGCTGAGAGGTTTGGTGAGGTTGGGTGAGCAAACGCAGACCCTTTAGAAGTAATACTGCGTGCTACCCATCGCATGGGTCCCAAATCTCCAGGTTCAAGGGCAACTTCCTACATCGAAAACATGCATGAGAAACCCAGAAGATGGTACACCGTGTGATGGGGAAAGGTTTCTAAAACGCACCTCATTTCTCATCTCCTTGTGCTCGGGTTCGCCATTCCAGCCACTTTACTAGCAATCTCCCTACTTGGAGCCTCAGCACCTTTAACCTCCTGTTCCGTACAGGTTGCAATTTGTCCTGAGGATGAACGGGAAGACGGGGAACCAATGAGAGACTAGCTCTTGGTGTTGGGACAGGCACAGGTCACTCTATTTTCCCATCAGGAAGAAGAATTAACCACAGGCTCAGCCTGCCCCCCGGAACCAGAACAGGGCCTGAAGCCATCCTGCGCTTTTGCGGCCAGCTCCCAAAAAAGCGACTTGTAAAATGGAGCTTCAGGGCACTGCAATTCACAAACCTGCAGAGTTATAAATGATAACTCTCGTCCACAAATATATTGAGGGAAGGCAAAGAAGAGGATTTGAAATCAAGGCAGAATTGCAGGAAACAGATTTCAGGAGGTAGATTCGAATCGCCTTTAAAGCACATGAAAAGCGGCAAAACGTTGACAATGATGCCCTTGGCCAAAAAGGGCGTATGCGTTTTTTCCTGAATATATTCAGGAAAAAACGCATACGCCCTTTTTGGCCAACCAAGCAACCTGGAAAGGCAAATCAGCGCTACAAAGAAGTCTCGCTTCCCATCGGTCAAAAGGGCCATGCTGAAAAAAGTGTCAAAACCAGAAATGCAGGACAGGCCATGGAGAAATGGGAGCCTTGCTACACTGATGGGCGGGATGTAAATTGCCAACAGCCACTCTGGAGAAGTGTACGGTGTGTCCTGAAACATCTAAAAAACACAGCTTAGAGAGCATAGGGCACTTCCACGCATGGGGGGATAAAGTGGGAAAATTGAAAATCAGCAAGACACAAGCACCCCAAAGTTTAGGGCTGCTCTGTTGACAAGGACCTCCACTTCATTCCACCTTAAATATCCCAGGAAAGCGAAAAATGGATAAAAAAGTTGTGGTCCTTATGTACAATGGAATATCACTCAGCCATGAAATCAATGTCATAAGGCTAGTAGCAGCATGATGAGTGGATTTAGGTAAGACGATTCTAAGTGAAATAAGTCACACAGAAAAGGACACTTCTCATAAGGTGTCACTTATAGAGGGAATGTAAAAACCGTTATACTTGAACTGAATTACAAAACAGAACAGAGTCACACATGCAGAAAACACACTATGGCTGCTTAACGGGAAAGGTGAGGTGGGGTGATACATAAAACAAGAGCTTCAAATTAGCTCAGATACCGTTCCATAAACCCAATATGTAATAGACAAGACCTACTCCTTGCTCAGAGAACTGGACTCAACACGCCCGATTCACCGCACAAGAATATATCTGACTAGTAATAATCTTAAAACCTATGTATTGATATCTCTCTGTTAGTGTGTCAAGTGGGTGTAAGGCGGCATAAACACAGCCGTGAAAAGCAGCTAAACCCCATTATAAAAATAAATTACTTTTAAAAACCCATGAAACAAAGACAGGGAAAGAGAGAGAAATTCTTACACAATTTGTTCAGGGGCTGTGATGCAACCTGGACTGACCATATCTAGACCCACAGCTGGATGAGACATAAGGGTGGACACTCTTGGGGCTGAGAGGTTTGGTGAGGTTGGGTGAGCAAACGCAGACCCTTTAGAAGTAATACTGCGTGCTACCCATCGCATGGGTCCCAAATCTCCAGGTTCAAGGGCAACTTCCTACATCGAAAACATGCATGAGAAACCCAGAAGATGGTACACCGTGTGATGGGGAAAGGTTTCTAAAACGCACCTCATTTCTCATCTCCTTGTGCTCGGGTTCGCCATTCCAGCCACTTTACTAGCAATCTCCCTACTTGGAGCCTCAGCACCTTTAACCTCCTGTTCCGTACAGGTTGCAATTTGTCCTGAGGATGAACGGGAAGACGGGGAACCAATGAGAGACTAGCTCTTGGTGTTGGGACAGGCACAGGTCACTCTATTTTCCCATCAGGAAGAAGAATTAACCACAGGCTCAGCCTGCCCCCCGGAACCAGAACAGGGCCTGAAGCCATCCTGCGCTTTTGCGGCCAGCTCCCAAAAAAGCGACTTGTAAAATGGAGCTTCAGGGCACTGCAATTCACAAACCTGCAGAGTTATAAATGATAACTCTCGTCCACAAATATATTGAGGGAAGGCAAAGAAGAGGATTTGAAATCAAGGCAGAATTGCAGGAAACTGATTTCAGGAGGTAGATTCGAATCGCCTTTAAAGCACATGAAAAGCGGCAAAACGTTGACAATGATGCCCTTGGCCAAAAAGGGCGTATGCGTTTTTTCCTGAATATATTCAGGAAAAAACGCATACGCCCTTTTTGGCCAACCAAGCAACCTGGAAAGGCAAATCAGCGCTACAAAGAAGTCTCGCTTCCCATCGGTCAAAAGGGCCATGCTGAAAAAAGTGTCAAAACCAGAAATGCAGGACAGGCCATGGAGAAATGGGAGCCTTGCTACACTGATGGGCGGGATGTAAATTGCCAACAGCCACTCTGGAGAAGTGTACGGTGTGTCCTGAAACATCTAAAAAACACAGCTTAGAGAGCATAGGGCACTTCCACGCATGGGGGGATAAAGTGGGAAAATTGAAAATCAGCAAGACACAAGCACCCCAAAGTTTAGGGCTGCTCTGTTGACAAGGACCTCCACTTCATTCCACCTTAAATATCCCAGGAAAGCGAAAAATGGATAAAAAAGTTGTGGTCCTTATGTACAATGGAATATCACTCAGCCATGAAATCAATGTCATAAGGCTAGTAGCAGCATGATGAGTGGATTTAGGTAAGACGATTCTAAGTGAAATAAGTCACACAGAAAAGGACACTTCTCATAAGGTGTCACTTATAGAGGGAATGTAAAAACCGTTACACTTGAACTGAATTACAAAACAGAACAGAGTCACACATGCAGAAAACACACTATGGCTGCTTAACGGGAAAGGTGAGGTGGGGTGATACATAAAACAAGAGCTTCAAATTAGCTCAGATACCGTTCCATAAACCCAATATGTAATAGACAAGACCTACTCCTTGCTCAGAGAACTGGACTCAACACGCCCGATTCACCGCACAAGAATATATCTGACTAGTAATAATCTTAAAACCTATGTATTGATATCTCTCTGTTAGTGTGTCAAGTGGGTGTAAGGCGGCATAAACACAGCCGTGAAAAGCAGCTAAACCCCATTATAAAAATAAATTACTTTTAAAAACCCATGAAACAAAGACAGGGAAAGAGAGAGAAATTCTTACACAATTTGTTCAGGGGCTGTGATGCAACCTGGACTGACCATATCTAGACCCACAGCTGGATGAGACATAAGGGTGGACACTCTTGGGGCTGAGAGGTTTGGTGAGGCTGGGTGAGCAAACGCAGACCCTTTAGAAGTAATACTGCGTGCTACCCATCGCATGGGTCCCAAATCTCCAGGTTCAAGGGCAACTTCCTACATCGAAAACATGCATGAGAAACCCAGAAGATGGTACACCGTGTGATGGGGAAAGGTTTCTAAAACGCACCTCATTTCTCATCTCCTTGTGCTCGGGTTCGCCATTCCAGCCACTTTACTAGCAATCTCCCTACTTGGAGCCTCAGCACCTTTAACCTCCTGTTCCGTACAGGTTGCAATTTGTCCTGAGGATGAACGGGAAGACGGGGAACCAATGAGAGACTAGCTCTTGGTGTTGGGACAGGCACAGGTCACTCTATTTTCCCATCAGGAAGAAGAATTAACCACAGGCTCAGCCTGCCCCCCGGAACCAGAACAGGGCCTGAAGCCATCCTGCGCTTTTGCGGCCAGCTCCCAAAAAAGCGACTTGTAAAATGGAGCTTCAGGGCACTGCAATTCACAAACCTGCAGAGTTATAAATGATAACTCTCGTCCACAAATATATTGAGGGAAGGCAAAGAAGAGGATTTGAAATCAAGGCAGAATTGCAGGAAACAGATTTCAGGAGGTAGATTCGAATCGCCTTTAAAGCACATGAAAAGCGGCAAAACGTTGACAATGATGCCCTTGGCCAAAAAGGGCGTATGCGTTTTTTCCTGAATATATTCAGGAAAAAACGCATACGCCCTTTTTGGCCAACCAAGCAACCTGGAAAGGCAAATCAGCGCTACAAAGAAGTCTCGCTTCCCATCGGTCAAAAGGGCCATGCTGAAAAAAGTGTCAAAACCAGAAATGCAGGACAGGCCATGGAGAAATGGGAGCCTTGCTACACTGATGGGCGGGATGTAAATTGCCAACAGCCACTCTGGAGAAGTGTACGGTGTGTCCTGAAACATCTAAAAAACACAGCTTAGAGAGCATAGGGCACTTCCACGCATGGGGGGATAAAGTGGGAAAATTGAAAATCAGCAAGACACAAGCACCCCAAAGTTTAGGGCTGCTCTGTTGACAAGGACCTCCACTTCATTCCACCTTAAATATCCCAGGAAAGCGAAAAATGGATAAAAAAGTTGTGGTCCTTATGTACAATGGAATATCACTCAGCCATGAAATCAATGTCATAAGGCTAGTAGCAGCATGATGAGTGGATTTAGGTAAGACGATTCTAAGTGAAATAAGTCACACAGAAAAGGACACTTCTCATAAGGTGTCACTTATAGAGGGAATGTAAAAACCGTTACACTTGAACTGAATTACAAAACAGAACAGAGTCACACATGCAGAAAACACACTATGGCTGCTTAACGGGAAAGGTGAGGTGGGGTGATACATAAAACAAGAGCTTCAAATTAGCTCAGATACCGTTCCATAAACCCAATATGTAATAGACAAGACCTACTCCTTGCTCAGAGAACTGGACTCAACACGCCCGATTCACCGCACAAGAATATATCTGACTAGTAATAATCTTAAAACCTATGTATTGATATCTCTCTGTTAGTGTGTCAAGTGGGTGTAAGGCGGCATAAACACAGCCGTGAAAAGCAGCTAAACCCCATTATAAAAATAAATTACTTTTAAAAACCCATGAAACAAAGACAGGGAAAGAGAGAGAAATTCTTACACAATTTGTTCAGGGGCTGTGATGCAACCTGGACTGACCATATCTAGACCCACAGCTGGATGAGACATAAGGGTGGACACTCTTGGGGCTGAGAGGTTTGGTGAGGTTGGGTGAGCAAACGCAGACCCTTTAGAAGTAATACTGCGTGCTACCCATCGCATGGGTCCCAAATCTCCAGGTTCAAGGGCAACTTCCTACATCGAAAACATGCATGAGAAACCCAGAAGATGGTACACCGTGTGATGGGGAAAGGTTTCTAAAACGCACCTCATTTCTCATCTCCTTGTGCTCGGGTTCGCCATTCCAGCCACTTTACTAGCAATCTCCCTACTTGGAGCCTCAGCACCTTTAACCTCCTGTTCCGTACAGGTTGCAATTTGTCCTGAGGATGAACGGGAAGACGGGGAACCAATGAGAGACTAGCTCTTGGTGTTGGGACAGGCACAGGTCACTCTATTTTCCCATCAGGAAGAAGAATTAACCACAGGCTCAGCCTGCCCCCCGGAACCAGAACAGGGCCTGAAGCCATCCTGCGCTTTTGCGGCCAGCTCCCAAAAAAGCGACTTGTAAAATGGAGCTTCAGGGCACTGCAATTCACAAACCTGCAGAGTTATAAATGATAACTCTCGTCCACAAATATATTGAGGGAAGGCAAAGAAGAGGATTTGAAATCAAGGCAGAATTGCAGGAAACAGATTTCAGGAGGTAGATTCGAATCGCCTTTAAAGCACATGAAAAGCGGCAAAACGTTGACAATGATGCCCTTGGCCAAAAAGGGCGTATGCGTTTTTTCCTGAATATATTCAGGAAAAAACGCATACGCCCTTTTTGGCCAACCAAGCAACCTGGAAAGGCAAATCAGCGCTACAAAGAAGTCTCGCTTCCCATCGGTCAAAAGGGCCATGCTGAAAAAAGTGTCAAAACCAGAAATGCAGGACAGGCCATGGAGAAATGGGAGCCTTGCTACACTGATGGGCGGGATGTAAATTGCCAACAGCCACTCTGGAGAAGTGTACGGTGTGTCCTGAAACATCTAAAAAACACAGCTTAGAGAGCATAGGGCACTTCCACGCATGGGGGGATAAAGTGGGAAAATTGAAAATCAGCAAGACACAAGCACCCCAAAGTTTAGGGCTGCTCTGTTGACAAGGACCTCCACTTCATTCCACCTTAAATATCCCAGGAAAGCGAAAAATGGATAAAAAAGTTGTGGTCCTTATGTACAATGGAATATCACTCAGCCATGAAATCAATGTCATAAGGCTAGTAGCAGCATGATGAGTGGATTTAGGTAAGACGATTCTAAGTGAAATAAGTCACACAGAAAAGGACACTTCTCATAAGGTGTCACTTATAGAGGGAATGTAAAAACCGTTACACTTGAACTGAATTACAAAACAGAACAGAGTCACACATGCAGAAAACACACTATGGCTGCTTAACGGGAAAGGTGAGGTGGGGTGATACATAAAACAAGAGCTTCAAATTAGCTCAGATACCGTTCCATAAACCCAATATGTAATAGACAAGACCTACTCCTTGCTCAGAGAACTGGACTCAACATGCCCGATTCACCGCACAAGAATATATCTGACTAGTAATAATCTTAAAACCTATGTATTGATATCTCTCTGTTAGTGTGTCAAGTGGGTGTAAGGCGGCATAAACACAGCCGTGAAAAGCAGCTAAACCCCATTATAAAAATAAATTACTTTTAAAAACCCATGAAACAAAGACAGGGAAAGAGAGAGAAATTCTTACACAATTTGTTCAGGGGCTGTGATGCAACCTGGACTGACCATATCTAGACCCACAGCTGGATGAGACATAAGGGTGGACACTCTTGGGGCTGAGAGGTTTGGTGAGGTTGGGTGAGCAAACGCAGACCCTTTAGAAGTAATACTGCGTGCTACCCATCGCATGGGTCCCAAATCTCCAGGTTCAAGGGCAACTTCCTACATCGAAAACATGCATGAGAAACCCAGAAGATGGTACACCGTGTGATGGGGAAAGGTTTCTAAAACGCACCTCATTTCTCATCTCCTTGTGCTCGGGTTCGCCATTCCAGCCACTTTACTAGCAATCTCCCTACTTGGAGCCTCAGCACCTTTAACCTCCTGTTCCGTACAGGTTGCAATTTGTCCTGAGGATGAACGGGAAGACGGGGAACCAATGAGAGACTAGCTCTTGGTGTTGGGACAGGCACAGGTCACTCTATTTTCCCATCAGGAAGAAGAATTAACCACAGGCTCAGCCTGCCCCCCGGAACCAGAACAGGGCCTGAAGCCATCCTGCGCTTTTGCGGCCAGCTCCCAAAAAAGCGACTTGTAAAATGGAGCTTCAGGGCACTGCAATTCACAAACCTGCAGAGTTATAAATGATAACTCTCGTCCACAAATATATTGAGGGAAGGCAAAGAAGAGGATTTGAAATCAAGGCAGAATTGCAGGAAACTGATTTCAGGAGGTAGATTCGAATCGCCTTTAAAGCACATGAAAAGCGGCAAAACGTTGACAATGATGCCCTTGGCCAAAAAGGGCGTATGCGTTTTTTCCTGAATATATTCAGGAAAAAACGCATACGCCCTTTTTGGCCAACCAAGCAACCTGGAAAGGCAAATCAGCGCTACAAAGAAGTCTCGCTTCCCATCGGTCAAAAGGGCCATGCTGAAAAGAGTGTCAAAACCAGAAATGCAGGACAGGCCATGGAGAAATGGGAGCCTTGCTACACTGATGGGCGGGATGTAAATTGCCAACAGCCACTCTGGAGAAGTGTACGGTGTGTCCTGAAACATCTAAAAAACACAGCTTAGAGAGCATAGGGCACTTCCACGCATGGGGGGATAAAGTGGGAAAATTGAAAATCAGCAAGACACAAGCACCCCAAAGTTTAGGGCTGCTCTGTTGACAAGGACCTCCACTTCATTCCACCTTAAATATCCCAGGAAAGCGAAAAATGGATAAAAAAGTTGTGGTCCTTATGTACAATGGAATATCACTCAGCCATGAAATCAATGTCATAAGGCTAGTAGCAGCATGATGAGTGGATTTAGGTAAGACGATTCTAAGTGAAATAAGTCACACAGAAAAGGACACTTCTCATAAGGTGTCACTTATAGAGGGAATGTAAAAACCGTTACACTTGAACTGAATTACAAAACAGAACAGAGTCACACATGCAGAAAACACACTATGGCTGCTTAACGGGAAAGGTGAGGTGGGGTGATACATAAAACAAGAGCTTCAAATTAGCTCAGATACCGTTCCATAAACCCAATATGTAATAGACAAGACCTACTCCTTGCTCAGAGAACTGGACTCAACACGCCCGATTCACCGCACAAGAATATATCTGACTAGTAATAATCTTAAAACCTATGTATTGATATCTCTCTGTTAGTGTGTCAAGTGGGTGTAAGGCGGCATAAACACAGCCGTGAAAAGCAGCTAAACCCCATTATAAAAATAAATTACTTTTAAAAACCCATGAAACAAAGACAGGGAAAGAGAGAGAAATTCTTACACAATTTGTTCAGGGGCTGTGATGCAACCTGGACTGACCATATCTAGACCCACAGCTGGATGAGACATAAGGGTGGACACTCTTGGGGCTGAGAGGTTTGGTGAGGTTGGGTGAGCAAACGCAGACCCTTTAAAGTAATACTGCGTGCTACCCATCGCATGGGTCCCAAATCTCCAGGTTCAAGGGCAACTTCCTACATCGAAAACATGCATGAGAAACCCAGAAGATGGTACACCGTGTGATGGGGAAAGGTTTCTAAAACGCACCTCATTTCTCATCTCCTTGTGCTCGGGTTCGCCATTCCAGCCACTTTACTAGCAATCTCCCTACTTGGAGCCTCAGCACCTTTAACCTCCTGTTCCGTACAGGTTGCAATTTGTCCTGAGGATGAACGGGAAGACGGGGAACCAATGAGAGACTAGCTCTTGGTGTTGGGACAGGCACAGGTCACTCTATTTTCCCATCAGGAAGAAGAATTAACCACAGGCTCAGCCTGCCCCCCGGAACCAGAACAGGGCCTGAAGCCATCCTGCGCTTTTGCGGCCAGCTCCCAAAAAAGCGACTTGTAAAATGGAGCTTCAGGGCACTGCAATTCACAAACCTGCAGAGTTATAAATGATAACTCTCGTCCACAAATATATTGAGGGAAGGCAAAGAAGAGGATTTGAAATCAAGGCAGAATTGCAGGAAACAGATTTCAGGAGGTAGATTCGAATCGCCTTTAAAGCACATGAAAAGCGGCAAAACGTTGACAATGATGCCCTTGGCCAAAAAGGGCGTATGCGTTTTTTCCTGAATATATTCAGGAAAAAACGCATACGCCCTTTTTGGCCAACCAAGCAACCTGGAAAGGCAAATCAGCGCTACAAAGAAGTCTCGCTTCCCATCGGTCAAAAGGGCCATGCTGAAAAAAGTGTCAAAACCAGAAATGCAGGACAGGCCATGGAGAAATGGGAGCCTTGCTACACTGATGGGCGGGATGTAAATTGCCAACAGCCACTCTGGAGAAGTGTACGGTGTGTCCTGAAACATCTAAAAAACACAGCTTAGAGAGCATAGGGCACTTCCACGCATGGGGGGATAAAGTGGGAAAATTGAAAATCAGCAAGACACAAGCACCCCAAAGTTTAGGGCTGCTCTGTTGACAAGGACCTCCACTTCATTCCACCTTAAATATCCCAGGAAAGCGAAAAATGGATAAAAAAGTTGTGGTCCTTATGTACAATGGAATATCACTCAGCCATGAAATCAATGTCATAAGGCTAGTAGCAGCATGATGAGTGGATTTAGGTAAGACGATTCTAAGTGAAATAAGTCACACAGAAAAGGACACTTCTCATAAGGTGTCACTTATAGAGGGAATGTAAAAACCGTTACACTTGAACTGAATTACAAAACAGAACAGAGTCACACATGCAGAAAACACACTATGGCTGCTTAACGGGAAAGGTGAGGTGGGGTGATACATAAAACAAGAGCTTCAAATTAGCTCAGATACCGTTCCATAAACCCAATATGTAATAGACAAGACCTACTCCTTGCTCAGAGAACTGGACTCAACACGCCCGATTCACCGCACAAGAATATATCTGACTAGTAATAATCTTAAAACCTATGTATTGATATCTCTCTGTTAGTGTGTCAAGTGGGTGTAAGGCGGCATAAACACAGCCGTGAAAAGCAGCTAAACCCCATTATAAAAATAAATTACTTTTAAAAACCCATGAAACAAAGACAGGGAAAGAGAGAGAAATTCTTACACAATTTGTTCAGGGGCTGTGATGCAACCTGGACTGACCATATCTAGACCCACAGCTGGATGAGACATAAGGGTGGACACTCTTGGGGCTGAGAGGTTTGGTGAGGTTGGGTGAGCAAACGCAGACCCTTTAAAGTAATACTGCGTGCTACCCATCGCATGGGTCCCAAATCTCCAGGTTCAAGGGCAACTTCCTACATCGAAAACATGCATGAGAAACCCAGAAGATGGTACACCGTGTGATGGCGAAAGGTTTCTAAAACGCACCTCATTTCTCATCTCCTTGTGCTCGGGTTCGCCATTCCAGCCACTTTACTAGCAATCTCCCTACTTGGAGCCTCAGCACCTTTAACCTCCTGTTCCGTACAGGTTGCAATTTGTCCTGAGGATGAACGGGAAGACGGGGAACCAATGAGAGACTAGCTCTTGGTGTTGGGACAGGCACAGGTCACTCTATTTTCCCATCAGGAAGAAGAATTAACCACAGGCTCAGCCTGCCCCCTGGAACCAGAACAGGGCCTGAAGCCATCCTGCGCTTTTGCGGCCAGCTCCCAAAAAAGCGACTTGTAAAATGGAGCTTCAGGGCACTGCAATTCACAAACCTGCAGAGTTATAAATGATAACTCTCGTCCACAAATATATTGAGGGAAGGCAAAGAAGAGGATTTGAAATCAAGGCAGAATTGCAGGAAACAGATTTCAGGAGGTAGATTCGAATCGCCTTTAAAGCACATGAAAAGCGGCAAAACGTTGACAATGATGCCCTTGGCCAAAAAGGGCGTATGCGTTTTTTCCTGAATATATTCAGGAAAAAACGCATACGCCCTTTTTGGCCAACCAAGCAACCTGGAAAGGCAAATCAGCGCTACAAAGAAGTCTCGCTTCCCATCGGTCAAAAGGGCCATGCTGAAAAAAGTGTCAAAACCAGAAATGCAGGACAGGCCATGGAGAAATGGGAGCCTTGCTACACTGATGGGCGGGATGTAAATTGCCAACAGCCACTCTGGAGAAGTGTACGGTGTGTCCTGAAACATCTAAAAAACACAGCTTAGAGAGCATAGGGCACTTCCACGCATGGGGGGATAAAGTGGGAAAATTGAAAATCAGCAAGACACAAGCACCCCAAAGTTTAGGGCTGCTCTGTTGACAAGGACCTCCACTTCATTCCACCTTAAATATCCCAGGAAAGCGAAAAATGGATAAAAAAGTTGTGGTCCTTATGTACAATGGAATATCACTCAGCCATGAAATCAATGTCATAAGGCTAGTAGCAGCATGATGAGTGGATTTAGGTAAGACGATTCTAAGTGAAATAAGTCACACAGAAAAGGACACTTCTCATAAGGTGTCACTTATAGAGGGAATGTAAAAACCGTTACACTTGAACTGAATTACAAAACAGAACAGAGTCACACATGCAGAAAACACACTATGGCTGCTTAACGGGAAAGGTGAGGTGGGGTGATACATAAAACAAGAGCTTCAAATTAGCTCAGATACCGTTCCATAAACCCAATATGTAATAGACAAGACCTACTCCTTGCTCAGAGAACTGGACTCAACACGCCCGATTCACCGCACAAGAATATATCTGACTAGTAATAATCTTAAAACCTATGTATTGATATCTCTCTGTTAGTGTGTCAAGTGGGTGTAAGGCGGCATAAACACAGCCGTGAAAAGCAGCTAAACCCCATTATAAAAATAAATTACTTTTAAAAACCCATGAAACAAAGACAGGGAAAGAGAGAGAAATTCTTACACAATTTGTTCAGGGGCTGTGATGCAACCTGGACTGACCATATCTAGACCCACAGCTGGATGAGACATAAGGGTGGACACTCTTGGGGCTGAGAGGTTTGGTGAGGTTGGGTGAGCAAACGCAGACCCTTTAAAGTAATACTGCGTGCTACCCATCGCATGGGTCCCAAATCTCCAGGTTCAAGGGCAACTTCCTACATCGAAAACATGCATGAGAAACCCAGAAGATGGTACACCGTGTGATGGGGAAAGGTTTCTAAAACGCACCTCATTTCTCATCTCCTTGTGCTCGGGTTCGCAATTCCAGCCACTTTACTAGCAATCTCCCTACTTGGAGCCTCAGCACCTTTAACCTCCTGTTCCGTACAGGTTGCAATTTGTCCTGAGGATGAACGGGAAGACGGGGAACCAATGAGAGACTAGCTCTTGGTGTTGGGACAGGCACAGGTCACTCTATTTTCCCATCAGGAAGAAGAATTAACCACAGGCTCAGCCTGCCCCCCGGAACCAGAACAGGGCCTGAAGCCATCCTGCGCTTTTGCGGCCAGCTCCCAAAAAAGCGACTTGTAAAATGGAGCTGCAGGGCACTGCAATTCACAAACCTGCAGAGTTATAAATGATAACTCTCGTCCACAAATATATTGAGGGAAGGCAAAGAAGAGGATTTGAAATCAAGGCAGAATTGCAGGAAACAGATTTCAGGAGGTAGATTCGAATCGCCTTTAAAGCACATGAAAAGCTTCAAAACGTTGACAATGATGCCCTTGGCCAAAAAGGGCGTATGCGTTTTTTCCTGAATATATTCAGGAAAAAACGCATACGCCCTTTTTGGCCAACCAAGCAACCTGGAAAGGCAAATCAGCGCTACAAAGAAGTCTCGCTTCCCATCGGTCAAAAGGGCCATGCTGAAAAAAGTGTCAAAACCAGAAATGCAGGACAGGCCATGGAGAAATGGGAGCCTTGCTACACTGATGGGCGGGATGTAAATTGCCAACAGCCACTCTGGAGAAGTGTACGGTGTGTCCTGAAACATCTAAAAAACACAGCTTAGAGAGCATAGGGCACTTCCACGCATGGGGGGATAAAGTGGGAAAATTGAAAATCAGCAAGACACAAGCACCCCAAAGTTTAGGGCTGCTCTGTTGACAAGGACCTCCACTTCATTCCACCTTAAATATCCCAGGAAAGCGAAAAATGGATAAAAAAGTTGTGGTCCTTATGTACAATGGAATATCACTCAGCCATGAAATCAATGTCATAAGGCTAGTAGCAGCATGATGAGTGGATTTAGGTAAGACGATTCTAAGTGAAATAAGTCACACAGAAAAGGACACTTCTCATAAGGTGTCACTTATAGAGGGAATATAAAAACCGTTACACTTGAACTGAATTACAAAACAGAACAGAGTCACACATGCAGAAAACACACTATGGCTGCTTAACGGGAAAGGTGAGGTGGGGTGATACATAAAACAAGAGCTTCAAATTAGCTCAGATACCGTTCCATAAACCCAATATGTAATAGACAAGACCTACTCCTTGCTCAGAGAACTGGACTCAACACGCCCGATTCACCGCACAAGAATATATCTGACTAGTAATAATCTTAAAACCTATGTATTGATATCTCTCTGTTAGTGTGTCAAGTGGGTGTAAGGCGGCATAAACACAGCCGTGAAAAGCAGCTAAACCCCATTATAAAAATAAATTACTTTTAAAAACCCATGAAACAAAGACAGGGAAAGAGAGAGAAATTCTTACACAATTTGTTCAGGGGCTGTGATGCAACCTAGACTGACCATATCTAGACCCACAGCTGGATGAGACATAAGGGTGGACACTCTTGGGGCTGAGAGGTTTGGTGAGGTTGGGTGAGCAAACGCAGACCCTTTAGAAGTAATACTGCGTGCTACCCATCGCATGGGTCCCAAATCTCCAGGTTCAAGGGCAACATCCTACATCGAAAACATGCATGAGAAACCCAGAAGATGGTACACCGTGTGATGGGGAAAGGTTTCTAAAACGCACCTCATTTCTCATCTCCTTGTGCTCGGGTTCGCCATTCCAGCCACTTTACTAGCAATCTCCCTACTTGGAGCCTCAGCACCTTTAACCTCCTGTTCCGTACAGGTTGCAATTTGTCCTGAGGATGAACGGGAAGACGGGGAACCAATGAGAGACTAGCTCTTGGTGTTGGGACAGGCACAGGTCACTCTATTTTCCCATCAGGAAGAAGAATTAACCACAGGCTCAGCCTGCCCCCCGGAACCAGAACAGGGCCTGAAGCCATCCTGCGCTTTTGCGGCCAGCTCCCAAAAAAGCGACTTGTAAAATGGAGCTTCAGGGCACTGCAATTCACAAACCTGCAGAGTTATAAATGATAACTCTCGTCCACAAATATATTGAGGGAAGGCAAAGAAGAGGATTTGAAATCAAGGCAGAATTGCAGGAAACTGATTTCAGGAGGTAGATTCGAATCGCCTTTAAAGCACATGAAAAGCGGCAAAACGTTGACAATGATGCCCTTGGCCAAAAAGGGCGTATGCGTTTTTTCCTGAATATATTCAGGAAAAAACGCATACGCCCTTTTTGGCCAACCAAGCAACCTGGAAAGGCAAATCAGCGCTACAAAGAAGTCTCGCTTCCCATCGGTCAAAAGGGCCATGCTGAAAAGAGTGTCAAAACCAGAAATGCAGGACAGGCCATGGAGAAATGGGAGCCTTGCTACACTGATGGGCGGGATGTAAATTGCCAACAGCCACTCTGGAGAAGTGTACGGTGTGTCCTGAAACATCTAAAAAACACAGCTTAGAGAGCATAGGGCACTTCCACGCATGGGGGGATAAAGTGGGAAAATTGAAAATCAGCAAGACACAAGCACCCCAAAGTTTACGGCTGCTCTGTTGACAAGGACCTCCACTTCATTCCACCTTAAATATCCCAGGAAAGCGAAAAATGGATAAAAAAGTTGTGGTCCTTATGTACAATGGAATATCACTCAGCCATGAAATCAATGTCATAAGGCTAGTAGCAGCATGATGAGTGGATTTAGGTAAGACGATTCTAAGTGAAATAAGTCACACAGAAAAGGACACTTCTCATAAGGTGTCACTTATAGAGGGAATGTAAAAACCGTTACACTTGAACTGAATTACAAAACAGAACAGAGTCACACATGCAGAAAACACACTATGGCTGCTTAACGGGAAAGGTGAGGTGGGGTGATACATAAAACAAGAGCTTCAAATTAGCTCAGATACCGTTCCATAAACCCAATATGTAATAGACAAGACCTACTCCTTGCTCAGAGAACTGGACTCAACACGCCCGATTCACCGCACAAGAATATATCTGACTAGTAATAATCTTAAAACCTATGTATTGATATCTCTCTGTTAGTGTGTCAAGTGGGTGTAAGGCGGCATAAACACAGCCGTGAAAAGCAGCTAAACCCCATTATAAAAATAAATTACTTTTAAAAACCCATGAAACAAAGACAGGGAAAGAGAGAGAAATTCTTACACAATTTGTTCAGGGGCTGTGATGCAACCTGGACTGACCATATCTAGACCCACAGCTGGATGAGACATAAGGGTGGACACTCTTGGGGCTGAGAGGTTTGGTGAGGTTGGGTGAGCAAACGCAGACCCTTTAGAAGTAATACTGCGTGCTACCCATCGCATGGGTCCCAAATCTCCAGGTTCAAGGGCAACTTCCTACATCGAAAACATGCATGAGAAACCCAGAAGATGGTACACTGTGTGATGGGGAAAGGTTTCTAAAACGCACCTCATTTCTCATCTCCTTGTGCTCGGGTTCGCCATTCCAGCCACTTTACTAGCAATCTCCCTACTTGGAGCCTCAGCACCTTTAACCTCCTGTTCCGTACAGGTTGCAATTTGTCCTGAGGATGAACGGGAAGACGGGGAACCAATGAGAGACTAGCTCTTGGTGTTGGGACAGGCACAGGTCACTCTATTTTCCCATCAGGAAGAAGAATTAACCACAGGCTCAGCCTGCCCCCCGGAACCAGAACAGGGCCTGAAGCCATCCTGCGCTTTTGCGGCCAGCTCCCAAAAAAGCGACTTGTAAAATGGAGCTTCAGGGCACTGCAATTCACAAACCTGCAGAGTTATAAATGATAACTCTCGTCCACAAATATATTGAGGGAAGGCAAAGAAGAGGATTTGAAATCAAGGCAGAATTGCAGGAAACTGATTTCAGGAGGTAGATTCGAATCGCCTTTAAAGCACATGAAAAGCGGCAAAACGTTGACAATGATGCCCTTGGCCAAAAAGGGCGTATGCGTTTTTTCCTGAATATATTCAGGAAAAAACGCATACGCCCTTTTTGGCCAACCAAGCAACCTGGAATGGCAAATCAGCGCTACAAAGAAGTCTCGCTTCCCATCGGTCAAAAGGGCCATGCTGAAAAGAGTGTCAAAACCAGAAATGCAGGACAGGCCATGGAGAAATGGGAGCCTTGCTACACTGATGGGCGGGATGTAAATTGCCAACAGCCACTCTGGAGAAGTGTACGGTGTGTCCTGAAACATCTAAAAAACACAGCTTAGAGAGCATAGGGCACTTCCACGCATGGGGGGATAAAGTGGGAAAATTGAAAATCAGCAAGACACAAGCACCCCAAAGTTTAGGGCTGCTCTGTTGACAAGGACCTCCACTTCATTCCACCTTAAATATCCCAGGAAAGCGAAAAATGGATAAAAAAGTTGTGGTCCTTATGTACAATGGAATATCACTCAGCCATGAAATCAATGTCATAAGGCTAGTAGCAGCATGATGAGTGGATTTAGGTAAGACGATTCTAAGTGAAATAAGTCACACAGAAAAGGACACTTCTCATAAGGTGTCACTTATAGAGGGAATGTAAAAACCGTTACACTTGAACTGAATTACAAAACAGAACAGAGTCACACATGCAGAAAACACACTATGGCTGCTTAACGGGAAAGGTGAGGTGGGGTGATACATAAAACAAGAGCTTCAAATTAGCTCAGATACCGTTCCATAAACCCAATATGTAATACACAAGACCTACTCCTTGCTCAGAGAACTGGACTCAACACGCCCGATTCACCGCACATGAATATATCTGACTAGTAATAATCTTAAAACCTATGTATTGATATCTCTCTGTTAGTGTGTCAAGTGGGTGTAAAGCGGCA
Organism: Balaenoptera physalus; assembly: GCF_965194825.1. Lineage (NCBI taxonomy): Eukaryota > Metazoa > Chordata > Mammalia > Artiodactyla > Balaenopteridae > Balaenoptera > Balaenoptera physalus. The sequence continues at coordinate 139,060 of NW_028126181.1, read as the reverse complement.
TAAACACAGCCGTGAAAAGCAGCTAAACCCCATTATAAAAATAAATTACTTTTAAAAACCCATGAAACAAAGACAGGGAAAGAGAGAGAAATTCTTACACAATTCGTTCAGGGGCTGTGATGCAACCTGGACTGACCATATCTTGACCCACAGCTGGATGAGACATAAGGGTGGACACTCTTGGGGCTGAGAGGTTTGGTGAGGTTGGGTGAGCAAACGCAGACCCTTTAAAGTAATACTGCGTGCTACCCATCGCATGGGTCCCAAATCTCCAGGTTCAAGGGCAACTTCCTACATCGAAAACATGCATGAGAAACCCAGAAGATGGTACACCGTGTGATGGGGAAAGGTTTCTAAAACGCACCTCATTTCTCATCTCCTTGTGCTCGGGTTCGCCATTCCAGCCACTTTACTAGCAATCTCCCTACTTGGAGCCTCAGCACCTTTAACCTCCTGTTCCGTACAGGTTGCAATTTGTCCTGAGGATGAACGGGAAGACGGGGAACCAATGAGAGACTAGCTCTTGGTGTTGGGACAGGCACAGGTCACTCTATCTTCCCATCAGGAAGAAGAATTAACCACAGGCTCAGCCTGCCCCCCGGAACCAGAACAGGGCCTGAAGCCATCCTGCGCTTTTGCGGCCAGCTCCCAAAAAAGCGACTTGTAAAATGGAGCTTCAGGGCACTGCAATTCACAAACCTGCAGAGTTATAAATGATAACTCTCGTCCACAAATATATTGAGGGAAGGCAAAGAAGAGGATTTGAAATCAAGGCAGAATTGCAGGAAACTGATTTCAGGAGGTAGATTCGAATCGCCTTTAAAGCACATGAAAAGCGGCAAAACGTTGACAATGATGCCCTTGGCCAAAAAGGGCGTATGCGTTTTTTCCTGAATATATTCAGGAAAAAACGCATACGCCCTTTTTGGCCAACCAAGCAACCTGGAAAGGCAAATCAGCGCTACAAAGAAGTCTCGCTTCCCATCGGTCAAAAGGGCCATGCTGAAAAGAGTGTCAAAACCAGAAATGCAGGACAGGCCATGGAGAAATGGGAGCCTTGCTACACTGATGGGCGGGATGTAAATTGCCAACAGCCACTCTGGAGAAGTGTACGGTGTGTCCTGAAACATCTAAAAAACACAGCTTAGAGAGCATAGGGCACTTCCACGCATGGGGGGATAAAGTGGGAAAATTGAAAATCAGCAAGACACAAGCACCCCAAAGTTTAGGGCTGCTCTGTTGACAAGGACCTCCACTTCATTCCACCTTAAATATCCCAGGAAAGCGAAAAATGGATAAAAAAGTTGTGGTCCTTATGTACAATGGAATATCACTCAGCCATGAAATCAATGTCATAAGGCTAGTAGCAGCATGATGAGTGGATTTAGGTAAGACGATTCTAAGTGAAATAAGTCACACAGAAAAGGACACTTCTCATAAGGTGTCACTTATAGAGGGAATGTAAAAACCGTTACACTTGAACTGAATTACAAAACAGAACAGAGTCACACATGCAGAAAACACACTATGGCTGCTTAACGGGAAAGGTGAGGTGGGGTGATACATAAAACAAGAGCTTCAAATTAGCTCAGATACCGTTCCATAAACCCAATATGTAATAGACAAGACCTACTCCTTGCTCAGAGAACTGGACTCAACACGCCCGATTCACCGCACAAGAATATATCTGACTAGTAATAATCTTAAAACCTATGTATTGATATCTCTCTGTTAGTGTGTCAAGTGGGTGTAACGCGGCATAAACACAGCAGTGAAAAGCAGCTAAACCCCATTATAAAAATAAATTACTTTTAAAAACCCATGAAACAAAGACAGGGAAAGAGAGAGAAATTCTTACACAATTTGTTCAGGGGCTGTGATGCAACCTGGACTGACCATATCTAGACCCACAGCTGGATGAGACATAAGGGTGGACACTCTTGGGGCTGAGAGGTTTGGTGAGGTTGGGTGAGCAAACGCAGACCCTTTAGAAGTAATACTGCGTGCTACCCATCGCATGGGTCCCAAATCTCCAGGTTCAAGGGCAACTTCCTACATCGAAAACATGCATGAGAAACCCAGAAGATGGTACACCGTGTGATGGGGAAAGGTTTCTAAAACGCACCTCATTTCTCATCTCCTTGTGCTCGGGTTCGCCATTCCAGCCACTTTACTAGCAATCTCCCTACTTGGAGCCTCAGCACCTTTAACCTCCTGTTCCGTACAGGTTGCAATTTGTCCTGAGGATGAACGGGAAGACGGGGAACCAATGAGAGACTAGCTCTTGGTGTTGGGACAGGCACAGGTCACTCTATTTTCCCATCAGGAAGAAGAATTAACCACAGGCTCAGCCTGCCCCCCGGAACCAGAACAGGGCCTGATGCCATCCTGCGCTTTTGCGGCCAGCTCCCAAAAAAGCGACTTGTAAAATGGAGCTTCAGGGCACTGCAATTCACAAACCTGCAGAGTTATAAATGATAACTCTCGTCCACAAATATATTGAGGGAAGGCAAAGAAGAGGATTTGAAATCAAGGCAGAATTGCAGGAAACTGATTTCAGGAGGTAGATTCGAATCGCCTTTAAAGCACATGAAAAGCGGCAAAACGTTGACAATGATGCCCTTGGCCAAAAAGGGCGTATGCGTTTTTTCCTGAATATATTCAGGAAAAAACGCATACGCCCTTTTTGGCCAACCAAGCAACCTGGAAAGGCAAATCAGCGCTACAAAGAAGTCTCGCTTCCCATCGGTCAAAAGGGCCATGCTGAAAAAAGTGTCAAAACCAGAAATGCAGGACAGGCCATGGAGAAATGGGAGCCTTGCTACACTGATGGGCGGGATGTAAATTGCCAACAGCCACTCTGGAGAAGTGTACGGTGTGTCCTGAAACATCTAAAAAACACAGATTAGAGAGCATAGGGCACTTCCACGCATGGGGGGATAAAGTGGGAAAATTGAAAATCAGCAAGACACAAGCACCCCAAAGTTTAGGGCTGCTCTGTTGACAAGGACCTCCACTTCATTCCACCTTAAATATCCCAGGAAAGCGAAAAATGGATAAAAAAGTTGTGGTCCTTATGTACACTGGAATATCACTCAGCCATGAAATCAATGTCATAAGGCTAGTAGCAGCATGATGAGTGGATTTAGGTAAGACGATTCTAAGTGAAATAAGTCACACAGAAATTGACACTTCTCATAAGGTGTCACTTATAGAGGGAATGTAAAAACCGTTACACTTGAACTGAATTACAAAACAGAACAGAGTCACACATGCAGAAAACACACTATGGCTGCTTAACGGGAAAGGTGAGGTGGGGTGATACATAAAACAAGAGCTTCAAATTAGCTCAGATACCGTTCCATAAACCCAATATGTAATAGACAAGACCTACTCCTTGCTCAGAGAACTGGACTCAACACGCCCGATTCACCGCACAAGAATATATCTGACTAGTAATAATCTTAAAACCTATGTATTGATATCTCTCTGTTAGTGTGTCAAGTGGGTGTAAGGCGGCATAAACACAGCCGTGAAAAGCAGCTAAACCCCATTATAAAAATAAATTACTTTTAAAAACCCATGAAACAAAGACAGGGAAAGAGAGAGAAATTCTTACACAATTCGTTCAGGGGCTGTGATGCAACCTGGACTGACCATATCTAGACCCACAGCTGGATGAGACATAAGGGTGGACACTCTTGGGGCTGAGAGGTTTGGTGAGGTTGGGTGAGCAAACGCAGACCCTTTAGAAGTAATACTGCGTGCTACCCATTGCATGGGTCCCAAATCTCCAGGTTCAAGGGCAACTTCCTACATCGAAAACATGCATGAGAAACCCAGAAGATGGTACACCGTGTGATGGGGAAAGGTTTCTAAAACGCACCTCATTTCTCATCTCCTTGTGCTCGGGTTCGCCATTCCAGCCACTTTACTAGCAATCTCCCTACTTGGAGCCTCAGCACCTTTAACCTCCTGTTCCGTACAGGTTGCAATTTGTCCTGAGGATGAACGGGAAGACGGGGAACCAATGAGAGACTAGCTCTTGGTGTTGGGACAGGCACAGGTCACTCTATTTTCCCATCAGGAAGAAGAATTAACCACAGGCTCAGCCTGCCCCCCGGAACCAGAACAGGGCCTGAAGCCATCCTGCGCTTTTGCGGCCAGCTCCCAAAAAAGCGACTTGTAAAATGGAGCTTCAGGGCACTGCAATTCACAAACCTGCAGAGTTATAAATGATAACTCTCGTCCACAAATATATTGAGGGAAGGCAAAGAAGAGGATTTGAAATCAAGGCAGAATTGCAGGAAACAGATTTCAGGAGGTAGATTCGAATCGCCTTTAAAGCACATGAAAAGCGGCAAAACGTTGACAATGATGCCCTTGGCCAAAAAGGGCGTATGCGTTTTTTCCTGAATATATTCAGGAAAAAACGCATACGCCCTTTTTGGCCAACCAAGCAACCTGGAAAGGCAAATCAGCGCTACAAAGAAGTCTCGCTTCCCATCGGTCAAAAGGGCCATGCTGAAAAAAGTGTCAAAACCAGAAATGCAGGACAGGCCATGGAGAAATGGGAGCCTTGCTACACTGATGGGCGGGATGTAAATTGCCAACAGCCACTCTGGAGAAGTGTACGGTGTGTCCTGAAACATCTAAAAAACACAGCTTAGAGAGCATAGGGCACTTCCACACATGGGGGGATAAAGTGGGAAAATTGAAAATCAGCAAGACACAAGCACCCCAAAGTTTAGGGCTGCTCTGTTGACAAGGACCTCCACTTCATTCCACCTTAAATATCCCAGGAAAGCGAAAAATGGATAAAAAAGTTGTGGTCCTTATGTACAATGGAATATCACTCAGCCATGAAATCAATGTCATAAGGCTAGTAGCAGCATGATGAGTGGATTTAGGTAAGACGATTCTAAGTGAAATAAGTCACACAGAAAAGGACACTTCTCATAAGGTGTCACTTATAGAGGGAATGTAAAAACCGTTACACTTGAACTGAATTACAAAACAGAACAGAGTCACACATGCAGAAAACACACTATGGCTGCTTAACGGGAAAGGTGAGGTGGGGTGATACATAAAACAAGAGCTTCAAATTAGCTCAGATACCGTTCCATAAACCCAATATGTAATAGACAAGACCTACTCCTTGCTCAGAGAACTGGACTCAACACGCCCGATTCACCGCACAAGAATATATCTGACTAGTAATAATCTTAAAACCTATGTATTGATATCTCTCTGTTAGTGTGTCAAGTGGGTGTAAGGCGGCATAAACACAGCCGTGAAAAGCAGCTAAACCCCATTATAAAAATAAATTACTTTTAAAAACCCATGAAACAAAGACAGGGAAAGAGAGAGAAATTCTTACACAATTTGTTCAGGGGCTGTGATGCAACCTAGACTGACCATATCTAGACCCACAGCTGGATGAGACATAAGGGTGGACACTCTTGGGGCTGAGAGGTTTGGTGAGGTTGGGTGAGCAAACGCAGACCCTTTAGAAGTAATACTGCGTGCTACCCATCGCATGGGTCCCAAATCTCCAGGTTCAAGGGCAACATCCTACATCGAAAACATGCATGAGAAACCCAGAAGATGGTACACCGTGTGATGGGGAAAGGTTTCTAAAACGCACCTCATTTCTCATCTCCTTGTGCTCGGGTTCGCCATTCCAGCCACTTTACTAGCAATCTCCCTACTTGGAGCCTCAGCACCTTTAACCTCCTGTTCCGTACAGGTTGCAATTTGTCCTGAGGATGAACGGGAAGACGGGGAACCAATGAGAGACTAGCTCTTGGTGTTGGGACAGGCACAGGTCACTCTATTTTCCCATCAGGAAGAAGAATTAACCACAGGCTCAGCCTGCCCCCCGGAACCAGAACAGGGCCTGAAGCCATCCTGCGCTTTTGCGGCCAGCTCCCAAAAAAGCGACTTGTAAAATGGAGCTTCAGGGCACTGCAATTCACAAACCTGCAGAGTTATAAATGATAACTCTCGTCCACAAATATATTGAGGGAAGGCAAAGAAGAGGATTTGAAATCAAGGCAGAATTGCAGGAAACTGATTTCAGGAGGTAGATTCGAATCGCCTTTAAAGCACATGAAAAGCGGCAAAACGTTGACAATGATGCCCTTGGCCAAAAAGGGCGTATGCGTTTTTTCCTGAATATATTCAGGAAAAAACGCATACGCCCTTTTTGGCCAACCAAGCAACCTGGAAAGGCAAATCAGCGCTACAAAGAAGTCTCGCTTCCCATCGGTCAAAAGGGCCATGCTGAAAAGAGTGTCAAAACCAGAAATGCAGGACAGGCCATGGAGAAATGGGAGCCTTGCTACACTGATGGGCGGGATGTAAATTGCCAACAGCCACTCTGGAGAAGTGTACGGTGTGTCCTGAAACATCTAAAAAACACAGCTTAGAGAGCATAGGGCACTTCCACGCATGGGGGGATAAAGTGGGAAAATTGAAAATCAGCAAGACACAAGCACCCCAAAGTTTACGGCTGCTCTGTTGACAAGGACCTCCACTTCATTCCACCTTAAATATCCCAGGAAAGCGAAAAATGGATAAAAAAGTTGTGGTCCTTATGTACAATGGAATATCACTCAGCCATGAAATCAATGTCATAAGGCTAGTAGCAGCATGATGAGTGGATTTAGGTAAGACGATTCTAAGTGAAATAAGTCACACAGAAAAGGACACTTCTCATAAGGTGTCACTTATAGAGGGAATGTAAAAACCGTTACACTTGAACTGAATTACAAAACAGAACAGAGTCACACATGCAGAAAACACACTATGGCTGCTTAACGGGAAAGGTGAGGTGGGGTGATACATAAAACAAGAGCTTCAAATTAGCTCAGATACCGTTCCATAAACCCAATATGTAATAGACAAGACCTACTCCTTGCTCAGAGAACTGGACTCAACACGCCCGATTCACCGCACAAGAATATATCTGACTAGTAATAATCTTAAAACCTATGTATTGATATCTCTCTGTTAGTGTGTCAAGTGGGTGTAAGGCGGCATAAACACAGCCGTGAAAAGCAGCTAAACCCCATTATAAAAATAAATTACTTTTAAAAACCCATGAAACAAAGACAGGGAAAGAGAGAGAAATTCTTACACAATTTGTTCAGGGGCTGTGATGCAACCTGGACTGACCATATCTAGACCCACAGCTGGATGAGACATAAGGGTGGACACTCTTGGGGCTGAGAGGTTTGGTGAGGTTGGGTGAGCAAACGCAGACCCTTTAGAAGTAATACTGCGTGCTACCCATCGCATGGGTCCCAAATCTCCAGGTTCAAGGGCAACTTCCTACATCGAAAACATGCATGAGAAACCCAGAAGATGGTACACTGTGTGATGGGGAAAGGTTTCTAAAACGCACCTCATTTCTCATCTCCTTGTGCTCGGGTTCGCCATTCCAGCCACTTTACTAGCAATCTCCCTACTTGGAGCCTCAGCACCTTTAACCTCCTGTTCCGTACAGGTTGCAATTTGTCCTGAGGATGAACGGGAAGACGGGGAACCAATGAGAGACTAGCTCTTGGTGTTGGGACAGGCACAGGTCACTCTATTTTCCCATCAGGAAGAAGAATTAACCACAGGCTCAGCCTGCCCCCCGGAACCAGAACAGGGCCTGAAGCCATCCTGCGCTTTTGCGGCCAGCTCCCAAAAAAGCGACTTGTAAAATGGAGCTTCAGGGCACTGCAATTCACAAACCTGCAGAGTTATAAATGATAACTCTCGTCCACAAATATATTGAGGGAAGGCAAAGAAGAGGATTTGAAATCAAGGCAGAATTGCAGGAAACTGATTTCAGGAGGTAGATTCGAATCGCCTTTAAAGCACATGAAAAGCGGCAAAACGTTGACAATGATGCCCTTGGCCAAAAAGGGCGTATGCGTTTTTTCCTGAATATATTCAGGAAAAAACGCATACGCCCTTTTTGGCCAACCAAGCAACCTGGAATGGCAAATCAGCGCTACAAAGAAGTCTCGCTTCCCATCGGTCAAAAGGGCCATGCTGAAAAGAGTGTCAAAACCAGAAATGCAGGACAGGCCATGGAGAAATGGGAGCCTTGCTACACTGATGGGCGGGATGTAAATTGCCAACAGCCACTCTGGAGAAGTGTACGGTGTGTCCTGAAACATCTAAAAAACACAGCTTAGAGAGCATAGGGCACTTCCACGCATGGGGGGATAAAGTGGGAAAATTGAAAATCAGCAAGACACAAGCACCCCAAAGTTTAGGGCTGCTCTGTTGACAAGGACCTCCACTTCATTCCACCTTAAATATCCCAGGAAAGCGAAAAATGGATAAAAAAGTTGTGGTCCTTATGTACAATGGAATATCACTCAGCCATGAAATCAATGTCATAAGGCTAGTAGCAGCATGATGAGTGGATTTAGGTAAGACGATTCTAAGTGAAATAAGTCACACAGAAAAGGACACTTCTCATAAGGTGTCACTTATAGAGGGAATGTAAAAACCGTTACACTTGAACTGAATTACAAAACAGAACAGAGTCACACATGCAGAAAACACACTATGGCTGCTTAACGGGAAAGGTGAGGTGGGGTGATACATAAAACAAGAGCTTCAAATTAGCTCAGATACCGTTCCATAAACCCAATATGTAATACACAAGACCTACTCCTTGCTCAGAGAACTGGACTCAACACGCCCGATTCACCGCACATGAATATATCTGACTAGTAATAATCTTAAAACCTATGTATTGATATCTCTCTGTTAGTGTGTCAAGTGGGTGTAAAGCGGCATAAACACAGCCGTGAAAAGCAGCTAAACCCCATTATAAAAATAAATTACTTTTAAAAACCCATGAAACAAAGACAGGGAAAGAGAGAGAAATTCTTACACAATTCGTTCAGGGGCTGTGATGCAACCTGGACTGACCATATCTTGACCCACAGCTGGATGAGACATAAGGGTGGACACTCTTGGGGCTGAGAGGTTTGGTGAGGTTGGGTGAGCAAACGCAGACCCTTTAAAGTAATACTGCGTGCTACCCATCGCATGGGTCCCAAATCTCCAGGTTCAAGGGCAACTTCCTACATCGAAAACATGCATGAGAAACCCAGAAGATGGTACACCGTGTGATGGGGAAAGGTTTCTAAAACGCACCTCATTTCTCATCTCCTTGTGCTCGGGTTCGCCATTCCAGCCACTTTACTAGCAATCTCCCTACTTGGAGCCTCAGCACCTTTAACCTCCTGTTCCGTACAGGTTGCAATTTGTCCTGAGGATGAACGGGAAGACGGGGAACCAATGAGAGACTAGCTCTTGGTGTTGGGACAGGCACAGGTCACTCTATCTTCCCATCAGGAAGAAGAATTAACCACAGGCTCAGCCTGCCCCCCGGAACCAGAACAGGGCCTGAAGCCATCCTGCGCTTTTGCGGCCAGCTCCCAAAAAAGCGACTTGTAAAATGGAGCTTCAGGGCACTGCAATTCACAAACCTGCAGAGTTATAAATGATAACTCTCGTCCACAAATATATTGAGGGAAGGCAAAGAAGAGGATTTGAAATCAAGGCAGAATTGCAGGAAACTGATTTCAGGAGGTAGATTCGAATCGCCTTTAAAGCACATGAAAAGCGGCAAAACGTTGACAATGATGCCCTTGGCCAAAAAGGGCGTATGCGTTTTTTCCTGAATATATTCAGGAAAAAACGCATACGCCCTTTTTGGCCAACCAAGCAACCTGGAAAGGCAAATCAGCGCTACAAAGAAGTCTCGCTTCCCATCGGTCAAAAGGGCCATGCTGAAAAGAGTGTCAAAACCAGAAATGCAGGACAGGCCATGGAGAAATGGGAGCCTTGCTACACTGATGGGCGGGATGTAAATTGCCAACAGCCACTCTGGAGAAGTGTACGGTGTGTCCTGAAACATCTAAAAAACACAGCTTAGAGAGCATAGGGCACTTCCACGCATGGGGGGATAAAGTGGGAAAATTGAAAATCAGCAAGACACAAGCACCCCAAAGTTTAGGGCTGCTCTGTTGACAAGGACCTCCACTTCATTCCACCTTAAATATCCCAGGAAAGCGAAAAATGGATAAAAAAGTTGTGGTCCTTATGTACAATGGAATATCACTCAGCCATGAAATCAATGTCATAAGGCTAGTAGCAGCATGATGAGTGGATTTAGGTAAGACGATTCTAAGTGAAATAAGTCACACAGAAAAGGACACTTCTCATAAGGTGTCACTTATAGAGGGAATGTAAAAACCGTTACACTTGAACTGAATTACAAAACAGAACAGAGTCACACATGCAGAAAACACACTATGGCTGCTTAACGGGAAAGGTGAGGTGGGGTGATACATAAAACAAGAGCTTCAAATTAGCTCAGATACCGTTCCATAAACCCAATATGTAATAGACAAGACCTACTCCTTGCTCAGAGAACTGGACTCAACACGCCCGATTCACCGCACAAGAATATATCTGACTAGTAATAATCTTAAAACCTATGTATTGATATCTCTCTGTTAGTGTGTCAAGTGGGTGTAACGCGGCATAAACACAGCAGTGAAAAGCAGCTAAACCCCATTATAAAAATAAATTACTTTTAAAAACCCATGAAACAAAGACAGGGAAAGAGAGAGAAATTCTTACACAATTTGTTCAGGGGCTGTGATGCAACCTGGACTGACCATATCTAGACCCACAGCTGGATGAGACATAAGGGTGGACACTCTTGGGGCTGAGAGGTTTGGTGAGGTTGGGTGAGCAAACGCAGACCCTTTAGAAGTAATACTGCGTGCTACCCATCGCATGGGTCCCAAATCTCCAGGTTCAAGGGCAACTTCCTACATCGAAAACATGCATGAGAAACCCAGAAGATGGTACACCGTGTGATGGGGAAAGGTTTCTAAAACGCACCTCATTTCTCATCTCCTTGTGCTCGGGTTCGCCATTCCAGCCACTTTACTAGCAATCTCCCTACTTGGAGCCTCAGCACCTTTAACCTCCTGTTCCGTACAGGTTGCAATTTGTCCTGAGGATGAACGGGAAGACGGGGAACCAATGAGATACTAGCTCTTGGTGTTGGGACAGGCACAGGTCACTCTATTTTCCCATCAGGAAGAAGAATTAACCACAGGCTCAGCCTGCCCCCCGGAACCAGAACAGGGCCTGATGCCATCCTGCGCTTTTGCGGCCAGCTCCCAAAAAAGCGACTTGTAAAATGGAGCTTCAGGGCACTGCAATTCACAAACCTGCAGAGTTATAAATGATAACTCTCGTCCACAAATATATTGAGGGAAGGCAAAGAAGAGGATTTGAAATCAAGGCAGAATTGCAGGAAACTGATTTCAGGAGGTAGATTCGAATCGCCTTTAAAGCACATGAAAAGCGGCAAAACGTTGACAATGATGCCCTTGGCCAAAAAGGGCGTATGCGTTTTTTCCTGAATATATTCAGGAAAAAACGCATACGCCCTTTTTGGCCAACCAAGCAACCTGGAAAGGCAAATCAGCGCTACAAAGAAGTCTCGCTTCCCATCGGTCAAAAGGGCCATGCTGAAAAAAGTGTCAAAACCAGAAATGCAGGACAGGCCATGGAGAAATGGGAGCCTTGCTACACTGATGGGCGGGATGTAAATTGCCAACAGCCACTCTGGAGAAGTGTACGGTGTGTCCTGAAACATCTAAAAAACACAGATTAGAGAGCATAGGGCACTTCCACGCATGGGGGGATAAAGTGGGAAAATTGAAAATCAGCAAGACACAAGCACCCCAAAGTTTAGGGCTGCTCTGTTGACAAGGACCTCCACTTCATTCCACCTTAAATATCCCAGGAAAGCGAAAAATGGATAAAAAAGTTGTGGTCCTTATGTACACTGGAATATCACTCAGCCATGAAATCAATGTCATAAGGCTAGTAGCAGCATGATGAGTGGATTTAGGTAAGACGATTCTAAGTGAAATAAGTCACACAGAAATTGACACTTCTCATAAGGTGTCACTTATAGAGGGAATGTAAAAACCGTTACACTTGAACTGAATTACAAAACAGAACAGAGTCACACATGCAGAAAACACACTATGGCTGCTTAACGGGAAAGGTGAGGTGGGGTGATACATAAAACAAGAGCTTCAAATTAGCTCAGATACCGTTCCATAAACCCAATATGTAATAGACAAGACCTACTCCTTGCTCAGAGAACTGGACTCAACACGCCCGATTCACCGCACAAGAATATATCTGACTAGTAATAATCTTAAAACCTATGTATTGATATCTCTCTGTTAGTGTGTCAAGTGGGTGTAAGGCGGCATAAACACAGCCGTGAAAAGCAGCTAAACCCCATTATAAAAATAAATTACTTTTAAAAACCCATGAAACAAAGACAGGGAAAGAGAGAGAAATTCTTACACAATTCGTTCAGGGGCTGTGATGCAACCTGGACTGACCATATCTAGACCCACAGCTGGATGAGACATAAGGGTGGACACTCTTGGGGCTGAGAGGTTTGGTGAGGTTGGGTGAGCAAACGCAGACCCTTTAGAAGTAATACTGCGTGCTACCCATTGCATGGGTCCCAAATCTCCAGGTTCAAGGGCAACTTCCTACATCGAAAACATGCATGAGAAACCCAGAAGATGGTACACCGTGTGATGGGGAAAGGTTTCTAAAACGCACCTCATTTCTCATCTCCTTGTGCTCGGGTTCGCCATTCCAGCCACTTTACTAGCAATCTCCCTACTTGGAGCCTCAGCACCTTTAACCTCCTGTTCCGTACAGGTTGCAATTTGTCCTGAGGATGAACGGGAAGACGGGGAACCAATGAGAGACTAGCTCTTGGTGTTGGGACAGGCACAGGTCACTCTATTTTCCCATCAGGAAGAAGAATTAACCACAGGCTCAGCCTGCCCCCCGGAACCAGAACAGGGCCTGAAGCCATCCTGCGCTTTTGCGGCCAGCTCCCAAAAAAGCGACTTGTAAAATGGAGCTTCAGGGCACTGCAATTCACAAACCTGCAGAGTTATAAATGATAACTCTCGTCCACAAATATATTGAGGGAAGGCAAAGAAGAGGATTTGAAATCAAGGCAGAATTGCAGGAAACAGATTTCAGGAGGTAGATTCGAATCGCCTTTAAAGCACATGAAAAGCGGCAAAACGTTGACAATGATGCCCTTGGCCAAAAAGGGCGTATGCGTTTTTTCCTGAATATATTCAGGAAAAAACGCATACGCCCTTTTTGGCCAACCAAGCAACCTGGAAAGGCAAATCAGCGCTACAAAGAAGTCTCGCTTCCCATCGGTCAAAAGGGCCATGCTGAAAAAAGTGTCAAAACCAGAAATGCAGGACAGGCCATGGAGAAATGGGAGCCTTGCTACACTGATGGGCGGGATGTAAATTGCCAACAGCCACTCTGGAGAAGTGTACGGTGTGTCCTGAAACATCTAAAAAACACAGCTTAGAGAGCATAGGGCACTTCCACGCATGGGGGGATAAAGTGGGAAAATTGAAAATCAGCAAGACACAAGCACCCCAAAGTTTAGGGCTGCTCTGTTGACAAGGACCTCCACTTCATTCCACCTTAAATATCCCAGGAAAGCGAAAAATGGATAAAAAAGTTGTGGTCCTTATGTACAATGGAATATCACTCAGCCATGAAATCAATGTCATAAGGCTAGTAGCAGCATGATGAGTGGATTTAGGTAAGACGATTCTAAGTGAAATAAGTCACACAGAAAAGGACACTTCTCATAAGGTGTCACTTATAGAGGGAATGTAAAAACCGTTACACTTGAACTGAATTACAAAACAGAACAGAGTCACACATGCAGAAAACACACTATGGCTGCTTAACGGGAAAGGTGAGGTGGGGTGATACATAAAACAAGAGCTTCAAATTAGCTCAGATACCGTTCCATAAACCCAATATGTAATAGACAAGACCTACTCCTTGCTCAGAGAACTGGACTCAACACGCCCGATTCACCGCACAAGAATATATCTGACTAGTAATAATCTTAAAACCTATGTATTGATATCTCTCTGTTAGTGTGTCAAGTGGGTGTAAGGCGGCATAAACACAGCCGTGAAAAGCAGCTAAACCCCATTATAAAAATAAATTACTTTTAAAAACCCATGAAACAAAGACAGGGAAAGAGAGAGAAATTCTTACACAATTCGTTCAGGAGCTGTGATGCAACCTGGACTGACCATATCTAGACCCACAGCTGGATGAGACATAAGGGTGGACACTCTTGGGGCTGAGAGGTTTGGTGAGGTTGGGTGAGCAAACGCAGACCCTTTAAAGTAATACTGCGTGCTACCCATCGCATGGGTCCCAAATCTCCAGGTTCAAGGGCAACTTCCTACATCGAAAACATGCATGAGAAACCCAGAAGATGGTACACCGTGTGATGGGGAAAGGTTTCTAAAACGCACCTCATTTCTCATCTCCTTGTGCTCGGGTTCGCCATTCCAGCCACTTTACTAGCAATCTCCCTACTTGGAGCCTCAGCACCTTTAACCTCCTGTTCCGTACAGGTTGCAATTTGTCCTGAGGATGAACGGGAAGACGGGGAACCAATGAGAGACTAGCTCTTGGTGTTGGGACAGGCACAGGTCACTCTATTTTCCCATCAGGAAGAAGAATTAACCACAGGCTCAGCCTGCCCCCCGGAACCAGAACAGGGCCTGAAGCCATCCTGCGCTTTTGCGGCCAGCTCCCAAAAAAGCGACTTGTAAAATGGAGCTTCAGGGCACTGCAATTCACAAACCTGCAGAGTTATAAATGATAACTCTCGTCCACAATTATATTGAGGGAAGGCAAAGAAGAGGATTTGAAATCAAGGCAGAATTGCAGGAAACAGATTTCAGGAGGTAGATTCGAATCGCCTTTAAAGCACATGAAAAGCGGCAAAACGTTGACAATGATGCCCTTGGCCAAAAAGGGCGTATGCGTTTTTTCCTGAATATATTCAGGAAAAAACGCATACGCCCTTTTCGGCCAACCAAGCAACCTGGAAAGGCAAATCAGCGCTACAAAGAAGTCTCGCTTCCCATCGGTCAAAAGGGCCATGCTGAAAAAAGTGTCAAAACCAGAAATGCAGGACAGGCCATGGAGAAATGGGAGCCTTGCTACACTGATGGGCGGGATGTAAATTGCCAACAGCCACTCTGGAGAAGTGTACGGTGTGTCCTGAAACATCTAAAAAACACAGCTTAGAGAGCATAGGGCACTTCCACGCATGGGGGGATAAAGTGGGAAAATTGAAAATCAGCAAGACACAAGCACCCCAAAGTTTAGGGCTGCTCTGTTGACAAGGACCTCCACTTCATTCCACCTTAAATATCCCAGGAAAGCGAAAAATGGATAAAAAAGTTGTGGTCCTTATGTACAATGGAATATCACTCAGCCATGAAATCAATGTCATAAGGCTAGTAGCAGCATGATGAGTGGATTTAGGTAAGACGATTCTAAGTGAAATAAGTCACACAGAAAAGGACACTTCTCATAAGGTGTCACTTATAGAGGGAATGTAAAAACCGTTACACTTGAACTGAATTACAAAACAGAACAGAGTCACACATGCAGAAAACACACTATGGCTGCTTAACGGGAAAGGTGAGGTGGGCTGATACATAAAACAAGAGCTTCAAATTAGCTCAGATACCGTTCCATAAACCCAATATGTAATAGACAAGACCTACTCCTTGCTCAGAGAACTGGACTCAACACGCCCGATTCACCGCACAAGAATATATCTGACTAGTAATAATCTTAAAACCTATGTATTGATATCTCTCTGTTAGTGTGTCAAGTGGGTGTAAGGCGGCATAAACACAGCCGTGAAAAGCAGCTAAACCCCATTATAAAAATAAATTACTTTTAAAAACCCATGAAACAAAGACAGGGAAAGAGAGAGAAATTCTTACACAATTCGTTCAGGGGCTGTGATGCAACCTGGACTGACCATATCTAGACCCACAGCTGGATGAGACATAAGGGTGGACACTCTTGGGGCTGAGAGGTTTGGTGAGGTTGGGTGAGCAAACGCAGACCCTTTAGAAGTAATACTGCGTGCTACCCATCGCATGGGTCCCAAATCTCCAGGTTCAAGGGCAACTTCCTACATCGAAAACATGCATGAGTAACCCAGAAGATGGTACACCGTGTGATGGGGAAAGGTTTCTAAAACGCACCTCATTTCTCATCTCCTTGTGCTCGGGTTCGCCATTCCAGCCACTTTACTAGCAATCTCCCTACTTGGAGCCTCAGCACCTTTAACCTCCTGTTCCGTACAGGTTGCAATTTGTCCTGAGGATGAACGGGAAGACGGGGAACCAATGAGAGACTAGCTCTTGGTGTTGGGACAGGCACAGGTCACTCTATTTTCCCATCAGGAAGAAGAATTAACCACAGGCTCAGCCTGCCCCCCGGAACCAGAACAGGGCCTGAAGCCATCCTGCGCTTTTGCGGCCAGCTCCCAAAAAAGCGACTTGTAAAATGGAGCTTCAGGGCACTGCAATTCACAAACCTGCAGAGTTATAAATGATAACTCTCGTCCACAAATATATTGAGGGAAGGCAAAGAAGAGGATTTGAAATCAAGGCAGAATTGCAGGAAACAGATTTCAGGAGGTAGATTCGAATCGCCTTTAAAGCACATGAAAAGCGGCAAAACGTTGACAATGATGCCCTTGGCCAAAAAGGGCGTATGCGTTTTTTCCTGAATATATTCAGGAAAAAACGCATACGCCCTTTTCGGCCAACCAAGCAACCTGGAAAGGCAAATCAGCGCTACAAAGAAGTCTCGCTTCCCATCGGTCAAAAGGGCCATGCTGAAAAAAGTGTCAAAACCAGAAATGCAGGACAGGCCATGGAGAAATGGGAGCCTTGCTACACTGATGAGCGGGATGTAAATTGCCAACAGCCACTCTGGAGAAGTGTACGGTGTGTCCTGAAACATCTAAAAAACACAGCTTAGAGAGCATAGGGCACTTCCACGCATGGGGGGATAAAGTGGGAAAATTGAAAATCAGCAAGACACAAGCACCCCAAAGTTTAGGGCTGCTCTGTTGACAAGGACCTCCACTTCATTCCACCTTAAATATCCCAGGAAAGCGAAAAATGGATAAAAAAGTTGTGGTCCTTATGTACAATGGAATATCACTCAGCCATGAAATCAATGTCATAAGGCTAGTAGCAGCATGATGAGTGGATTTAGGTAAGACGATTCTAAGTGAAATAAGTCACACAGAAAAGGACACTTCTCATAAGGTGTCACTTATAGAGGGAATGTAAAAACCGTTACACTTGAACTGAATTACAAAACAGAACAGAGTCACACATGCAGAAAACACACTATGGCTGCTTAACGGGAAAGGTGAGGTGGGCTGATACATAAAACAAGAGCTTCAAATTAGCTCAGATACCGTTCCATAAACCCAATATGTAATAGACAAGACCTACTCCTTGCTCAGAGAACTGGACTCAACACGCCCGATTCACCGCACAAGAATATATCTGACTAGTAATAATCTTAAAACCTATGTATTGATATCTCTCTGTTAGTGTGTCAAGTGGGTGTAAGGCGGCATAAACACAGCCGTGAAAAGCAGCTAAACCCCATTATAAAAATAAATTACTTTTAAAAACCCATGAAACAAAGACAGGGAAAGAGAGAGAAATTCTTACACAATTCGTTCAGGGGCTGTGATGCAACCTGGACTGACCATATCTAGACCCACAGCTGGATGAGACATAAGGGTGGACACTCTTGGGGCTGAGAGGTTTGGTGAGGTTGGGTGAGCAAACGCAGACCCTTTAAAGTAATACTGCGTGCTACCCATCGCATGGGTCCCAAATCTCCAGGTTCAAGGGCAACTTCCTACATCGAAAACATGCATGAGAAACCCAGAAGATGGTACACCGTGTGATGGGGAAAGGTTTCTAAAACGCACCTCATTTCTCATCTCCTTGTGCTCGGGTTCGCCATTCCAGCCACTTTACTAGCAATCTCCCTACTTGGAGCCTCAGCACCTTTAACCTCCTGTTCCGTACAGGTTGCAATTTGTCCTGAGGATGAACGGGAAGACGGGGAACCAATGAGAGACTAGCTCTTGGTGTTGGGACAGGCACAGGTCACTCTATTTTCCCATCAGGAAGAAGAATTAACCACAGGCTCAGCCTGCCCCCCGGAACCAGAACAGGGCCTGAAGCCATCCTGCGCTTTTGCGGCCAGCTCCCAAAAAAGCGACTTGTAAAATGGAGCTTCAGGGCACTGCAATTCACAAACCTGCAGAGTTATAAATGATAACTCTCGTCCACAAATATATTGAGGGAAGGCAAAGAAGAGGATTTGAAATCAAGGCAGAATTGCAGGAAACTGATTTCAGGAGGTAGATTCGAATCGCCTTTAAAGCACATGAAAAGCGGCAAAACGTTGACAATGATGCCCTTGGCCAAAAAGGGCGTATGCGTTTTTTCCTGAATATATTCAGGAAAAAACGCATACGCCCTTTTCGGCCAACCAAGCAACCTGGAAGGCAAATCAGCGCTACAAAGAAGTCTCGCTTCCCATCGGTCAAAAGGGCCATGCTGAAAAAAGTGTCAAAACCAGAAATGCAGGACAGGCCATGGAGAAATGGGAGCCTTGCTACACTGATGGGCGGGATGTAAATTGCCAACAGCCACTCTGGAGAAGTGTACGGTGTGTCCTGAAACATCTAAAAAACACAGCTTAGAGAGCATAGGGCACTTCCACGCATGGGGGGATAAAGTGGGAAAATTGAAAATCAGCAAGACACAAGCACCCCAAAGTTTAGGGCTGCTCTGTTGACAAGGACCTCCACTTCATTCCACCTTAAATATCCCAGGAAAGCGAAAAATGGATAAAAAAGTTGTGGTCCTTATGTACAATGGAATATCACTCAGCCATGAAATCAATGTCATAAGGCTAGTAGCAGCATGATGAGTGGATTTAGGTAAGACGATTCTAAGTGAAATAAGTCACACAGAAAAGGACACTTCTCATAAGGTGTCACTTATAGAGGGAATGTAAAAACCGTTACACTTGAACTGAATTACAAAACAGAACAGAGTCACACATGCAGAAAACACACTATGGCTGCTTAACGGGAAAGGTGAGGTGGGGTGATACATAAAACAAGAGCTTCAAATTAGCTCAGATACCGTTCCATAAACCCAATATGTAATAGACAAGACCTACTCCTTGCTCAGAGAACTGGACTCAACACGCCCGATTCACCGCACAAGAATATATCTGACTAGTAATAATCTTAAAACCTATGTATTGATATCTCTCTGTTAGTGTGTCAAGTGGGTGTAAGGCGGCATAAACACAGCCGTGAAAAGCAGCTAAACCCCATTATAAAAATAAATTACTTTTAAAAACCCATGAAACAAGGACAGGGAAAGAGAGAGAAATTCTTACACAATTCGTTCAGGGGCTGTGATGCAACCTGGACTGACCATATCTAGACCCACAGCTGGATGAGACATAAGGGTGGACACTCTTGGGGCTGAGAGGTTTGGTGAGGTTGGGTGAGCAAACGCAGACCCTTTAAAGTAATACTGCGTGCTACCCATCGCATGGGTCCCAAATCTCCAGGTTCAAGGGCAACTTCCTACATCGAAAACATGCATGAGAAACCCAGAAGATGGTACACCGTGTGATGGGGAAAGGTTTCTAAAACGCACCTCATTTCTCATCTCCTTGTGCTCGGGTTCGCCATTCCAGCCACTTTACTAGCAATCTCCCTACTTGGAGCCTCAGCACCTTTAACCTCCTGTTCCGTACAGGTTGCAATTTGTCCTGAGGATGAACGGGAAGACGGGGAACCAATGAGAGACTAGCTCTTGGTGTTGGGACAGGCACAGGTCACTCTATTTTCCCATCAGGAAGAAGAATTAACCACAGGCTCAGCCTGCCCCCCGGAACCAGAACAGGGCCTGAAGCCATCCTGCGCTTTTGCGGCCAGCTCCCAAAAAAGCGACTTGTAAAATGGAGCTTCAGGGCACTGCAATTCACAAACCTGCAGAGTTATAAATGATAACTCTCGTCCACAAATATATTGAGGGAAGGCAAAGAAGAGGATTTGAAATCAAGGCAGAATTGCAGGAAACAGATTTCAGGAGGTAGATTCGAATCGCCTTTAAAGCACATGAAAAGCGGCAAAACGTTGACAATGATGCCCTTGGCCAAAAAGGGCGTATGCGTTTTTTCCTGAATATATTCAGGAAAAAACGCATACGCCCTTTTCGGCCAACCAAGCAACCTGGAAAGGCAAATCAGCGCTACAAAGAAGTCTCGCTTCCCATCGGTCAAAAGGGCCATGCTGAAAAAAGTGTCAAAACCAGAAATGCAGGACAGGCCATGGAGAAATGGGAGCCTTGCTACACTGATGGGCGGGATGTAAATTGCCAACAGCCACTCTGGAGAAGTGTACGGTGTGTCCTGAAACATCTAAAAAACACAGCTTAGAGAGCATAGGGCACTTCCACGCATGGGGGGATAAAGTGGGAAAATTGAAAATCAGCAAGACACAAGCACCCAAAAGTTTAGGGCTGCTCTGTTGACAAGGACCTCCACTTCATTCCACCTTAAATATCCCAGGAAAGCGAAAAATGGATAAAAAAGTTGTGGTCCTTATGTACAATGGAATATCACTCAGCCATGAAATCAATGTCATAAGGCTAGTAGCAGCATGATGAGTGGATTTAGGTAAGACGATTCTAAGTGAAATAAGTCACACAGAAAAGGACACTTCTCATAAGGTGTCACTTATAGAGGGAATGTAAAAACCGTTACACTTGAACTGAATTACAAAACAGAACAGAGTCACACATGCAGAAAACACACTATGGCTGCTTAACGGGAAAGGTGAGGTGGGGTGATACATAAAACAAGAGCTTCAAATTAGCTCAGATACCGTTCCATAAACCCAATATGTAATACACAAGACCTACTCCTTGCTCAGAGAACTGGACTCAACACGCCCGATTCACCGCACAAGAATATATCTGACTAGTAATAATCTTAAAACCTATGTATTGATATCTCTCTGTTAGTGTGTCAAGTGGGTGTAAGGCGGCATAAACACAGCCGTGAAAAGCAGCTAAACCCCATTATAAAAATAAATTACTTTTAAAAACCCATGAAACAAAGACAGGGAAAGAGAGAGAAATTCTTACACAATTCGTTCAGGGGCTGTGATGCAACCTGGACTGACCATATCTAGACCCACAGCTGGATGAGACATAAGGGTGGACACTCTTGGGGCTGAGAGGTTTGGTGAGGTTGGGTGAGCAAACGCAGACCCTTTAAAGTAATACTGCGTGTTACCCATCGCATGGGTCCCAAATCTCCAGGTTCAAGGGCAACTTCCTACATCGAAAACATGCATGAGAAACCCAGAAGATGGTACACCGTGTGATGGGGAAAGGTTTCTAAAACGCACCTCATTTCTCATCTCCTTGTGCTCGGGTTCGCCATTCCAGCCACTTTACTAGCAATCTCCCTACTTGGAGCCTCAGCACCTTTAACCTCCTGTTCCGTACAGGTTGCAATTTGTCCTGAGGATGAACGGGAAGACGGGAAACCAATGAGAGACTAGCTCTTGGTGTTGGGACAGGCACAGGTCACTCTATTTTCCCATCAGGAAGAAGAATTAACCACAGGCTCAGCCTGCCCCCCGGAACCAGAACAGGGCCTGAAGCCATCCTGCGCTTTTGCGGCCAGCTCCCAAAAAAGCGACTTGTAAAATGGAGCTTCAGGGCACTGCAATTCACAAACCTGCAGAGTTATAAATGATAACTCTCGTCCACAAATATATTGAGGGAAGGCAAAGAAGAGGATTTGAAATCAAGGCAGAATTGCAGGAAACAGATTTCAGGAGGTAGATTCGAATCGCCTTTAAAGCACATGAAAAGCGGCAAAACGTTGACAATGATGCCCTTGGCCAAAAAGGGCGTATGCGTTTTTTCCTGAATATATTCAGGAAAAAACGCATACGCCCTTTTCGGCCAACCAAGCAACCTGGAAAGGCAAATCAGCGCTACAAAGAAGTCTCGCTTCCCATCGGTCAAAAGGGCCATGCTGAAAAAAGTGTCAAAACCAGAAATGCAGGAGAGGCCATGGAGAAATGGGAGCCTTGCTACACTGATGGGCGGGATGTAAATTGCCAACAGCCACTCTGGAGAAGTGTACGGTGTGTCCTGAAACATCTAAAAAACACAGCTTAGAGAGCATAGGGCACTTCCACGCATGGGGGGATAAAGTGGGAAAATTGAAAATCAGCAAGACACAAGCACCCCAAAGTTTAGGGCTGCTCTGTTGACAAGGACCTCCACTTCATTCCACCTTAAATATCCCAGGAAAGCGAAAAATGGATAAAAAAGTTGTGGTCCTTATGTACAATGGAATATCACTCAGCCATGAAATCAATGTCATAAGGCTAGTAGCAGCATGATGAGTGGATTTAGGTAAGACGATTCTAAGTGAAATAAGTCACACAGAAAAGGACACTTCTCATAAGGTGTCACTTATAGAGGGAATGTAAAAACCGTTACACTTGAACTGAATTACAAAACAGAACAGAGTCACACATGCAGAAAACACACTATGGCTGCTTAACGGGAAAGGTGAGGTGGGGTGATACATAAAACAAGAGCTTCAAATTAGCTCAGATACCGTTCCATAAACCCAATATGTAATAGACAAGACCTACTCCTTGCTCAGAGAACTGGACTCAACACGCCCGATTCACCGCACAAGAATATATCTGACTAGTAATAATCTTAAAACCTATGTATTGATATCTCTCTGTTAGTGTGTCAAGTGGGTGTAAGGCGGCATAAACACAGCCGTGAAAAGCAGCTAAACCCCATTATAAAAATAAATTACTTTTAAAAACCCATGAAACAAGGACAGGGAAAGAGAGAGAAATTCTTACACAATTCGTTCAGGGGCTGTGATGCAACCTGGACTGACCATATCTAGACCCACAGCTGGATGAGACATAAGGGTGGACACTCTTGGGGCTGAGAGGTTTGGTGAGGTTGGGTGAGCAAACGCAGACCCTTTAAAGTAATACTGCGTGCTACCCATCGCATGGGTCCCAAATCTCCAGGTTCAAGGGCAACTTCCTACATCGAAAACATGCATGAGAAACCCAGAAGATGGTACACCGTGTGATGGGGAAAGGTTTCTAAAACGCACCTCATTTCTCATCTCCTTGTGCTCGGGTTCGCCATTCCAGCCACTTTACTAGCAATCTCCCTACTTGGAGCCTCAGCACCTTTAACCTCCTGTTCCGTACAGGTTGCAATTTGTCCTGAGGATGAACGGGAAGACGGGGAACCAATGAGAGACTAGCTCTTGGTGTTGGGACAGGCACAGGTCACTCTATTTTCCCATCAGGAAGAAGAATTAACCACAGGCTCAGCCTGCCCCCCGGAACCAGAACAGGGCCTGAAGCCATCCTGCGCTTTTGCGGCCAGCTCCCAAAAAAGCGACTTGTAAAATGGAGCTTCAGGGCACTGCAATTCACAAACCTGCAGAGTTATAAATGATAACTCTCGTCCACAAATATATTGAGGGAAGGCAAAGAAGAGGATTTGAAATCAAGGCAGAATTGCAGGAAACAGATTTCAGGAGGTAGATTCGAATCGCCTTTAAAGCACATGAAAAGCGGCAAAACGTTGACAATGATGCCCTTGGCCAAAAAGGGCGTATGCGTTTTTTCCTGAATATATTCAGGAAAAAACGCATACGCCCTTTTCGGCCAACCAAGCAACCTGGAAAGGCAAATCAGCGCTACAAAGAAGTCTCGCTTCCCATCGGTCAAAAGGGCCATGCTGAAAAAAGTGTCAAAACCAGAAATGCAGGACAGGCCATGGAGAAATGGGAGCCTTGCTACACTGATGGGCGGGATGTAAATTGCCAACAGCCACTCTGGAGAAGTGTACGGTGTGTCCTGAAACATCTAAAAAACACAGCTTAGAGAGCATAGGGCACTTCCACGCATGGGGGGATAAAGTGGGAAAATTGAAAATCAGCAAGACACAAGCACCCCAAAGTTTAGGGCTGCTCTGTTGACAAGGACCTCCACTTCATTCCACCTTAAATATCCCAGGAAAGCGAAAAATGGATAAAAAAGTTGTGGTCCTTATGTACAATGGAATATCACTCAGCCATGAAATCAATGTCATAAGGCTAGTAGCAGCATGATGAGTGGATTTAGGTAAGACGATTCTAAGTGAAATAAGTCACACAGAAAAGGACACTTCTCATAAGGTGTCACTTATAGAGGGAATGTAAAAACCGTTACACTTGAACTGAATTACAAAACAGAACAGAGTCACACATGCAGAAAACACACTATGGCTGCTTAACGGGAAAGGTGAGGTGGGGTGATACATAAAACAAGAGCTTCAAATTAGCTCAGATACCGTTCCATAAACCCAATATGTAATAGACAAGACCTACTCCTTGCTCAGAGAACTGGACTCAACACGCCCGATTCACCGCACAAGAATATATCTGACTAGTAATAATCTTAAAACCTATGTATTGATATCTCTCTGTTAGTGTGTCAAGTGGGTGTAAGGCGGCATAAACACAGCCGTGAAAAGCAGCTAAACCCCATTATAAAAATAAATTACT
The DNA here is from genome assembly GCF_965194825.1 of Balaenoptera physalus. NCBI lineage: Eukaryota > Metazoa > Chordata > Mammalia > Artiodactyla > Balaenopteridae > Balaenoptera > Balaenoptera physalus. The sequence continues at coordinate 114,364 of NW_028126181.1, read as the reverse complement.
TTTAAAAACCCATGAAACAAGGACAGGGAAAGAGAGAGAAATTCTTACACAATTCGTTCAGGGGCTGTGATGCAACCTGGACTGACCATATCTAGACCCACAGCTGGATGAGACATAAGGGTGGACACTCTTGGGGCTGAGAGGTTTGGTGAGGTTGGGTGAGCAAACGCAGACCCTTTAAAGTAATACTGCGTGCTACCCATCGCATGGGTCCCAAATCTCCAGGTTCAAGGGCAACTTCCTACATCGAAAACATGCATGAGAAACCCAGAAGATGGTACACCGTGTGATGGGGAAAGGTTTCTAAAACGCACCTCATTTCTCATCTCCTTGTGCTCGGGTTCGCCATTCCAGCCACTTTACTAGCAATCTCCCTACTTGGAGCCTCAGCACCTTTAACCTCCTGTTCCGTACAGGTTGCAATTTGTCCTGAGGATGAACGGGAAGACGGGGAACCAATGAGAGACTAGCTCTTGGTGTTGGGACAGGCACAGGTCACTCTATTTTCCCATCAGGAAGAAGAATTAACCACAGGCTCAGCCTGCCCCCCGGAACCAGAACAGGGCCTGAAGCCATCCTGCGCTTTTGCGGCCAGCTCCCAAAAAAGCGACTTGTAAAATGGAGCTTCAGGGCACTGCAATTCACAAACCTGCAGAGTTATAAATGATAACTCTCGTCCACAAATATATTGAGGGAAGGCAAAGAAGAGGATTTGAAATCAAGGCAGAATTGCAGGAAACAGATTTCAGGAGGTAGATTCGAATCGCCTTTAAAGCACATGAAAAGCGGCAAAACGTTGACAATGATGCCCTTGGCCAAAAAGGGCGTATGCGTTTTTTCCTGAATATATTCAGGAAAAAACGCATACGCCCTTTTCGGCCAACCAAGCAACCTGGAAAGGCAAATCAGCGCTACAAAGAAGTCTCGCTTCCCATCGGTCAAAAGGGCCATGCTGAAAAAAGTGTCAAAACCAGAAATGCAGGACAGGCCATGGAGAAATGGGAGCCTTGCTACACTGATGGGCGGGATGTAAATTGCCAACAGCCACTCTGGAGAAGTGTACGGTGTGTCCTGAAACATCTAAAAAACACAGCTTAGAGAGCATAGGGCACTTCCACGCATGGGGGGATAAAGTGGGAAAATTGAAAATCAGCAAGACACAAGCACCCCAAAGTTTAGGGCTGCTCTGTTGACAAGGACCTCCACTTCATTCCACCTTAAATATCCCAGGAAAGCGAAAAATGGATAAAAAAGTTGTGGTCCTTATGTACAATGGAATATCACTCAGCCATGAAATCAATGTCATAAGGCTAGTAGCAGCATGATGAGTGGATTTAGGTAAGACGATTCTAAGTGAAATAAGTCACACAGAAAAGGACACTTCTCATAAGGTGTCACTTATAGAGGGAATGTAAAAACCGTTACACTTGAACTGAATTACAAAACAGAACAGAGTCACACATGCAGAAAACACACTATGGCTGCTTAACGGGAAAGGTGAGGTGGGGTGATACATAAAACAAGAGCTTCAAATTAGCTCAGATACCGTTCCATAAACCCAATATGTAATAGACAAGACCTACTCCTTGCTCAGAGAACTGGACTCAACACGCCCGATTCACCGCACAAGAATATATCTGACTAGTAATAATCTTAAAACCTATGTATTGATATCTCTCTGTTAGTGTGTCAAGTGGGTGTAAGGCGGCATAAACACAGCCGTGAAAAGCAGCTAAACCCCATTATAAAAATAAATTACTTTTAAAAACCCATGAAACAAAGACAGGGAAAGAGAGAGAAATTCTTACACAATTCGTTCAGGGGCTGTGATGCAACCTGGACTGACCATATCTAGACCCACAGCTGGATGAGACATAAGGGTGGACACTCTTGGGGCTGAGAGGTTTGGTGAGGTTGGGTGAGCAAACGCAGACCCTTTAAAGTAATACTGCGTGCTACCCATCGCATGGGTCCCAAATCTCCAGGTTCAAGGGCAACTTCCTACATCGAAAACATGCATGAGAAACCCAGAAGATGGTACACCGTGTGATGGGGAAAGGTTTCTAAAACGCACCTCATTTCTCATCTCCTTGTGCTCGGGTTCGCCATTCCAGCCACTTTACTAGCAATCTCCCTACTTGGAGCCTCAGCACCTTTAACCTCCTGTTCCGTACAGGTTGCAATTTGTCCTGAGGATGAACGGGAAGACGGGGAACCAAAGAGAGACTAGCTCTTGGTGTTGGGACAGGCACAGGTCACTCTATTTTCCCATCAGGAAGAAGAATTAACCACAGGCTCAGCCTGCCCCCCGGAACCAGAACAGGGCCTGAAGCCATCCTGCGCTTTTGCGGCCAGCTCCCAAAAAAGCGACTTGTAAAATGGAGCTTCAGGGCACTGCAATTCACAAACCTGCAGAGTTATAAATGATAACTCTCGTCCACAAATATATTGAGGGAAGGCAAAGAAGAGGATTTGAAATCAAGGCAGAATTGCAGGAAACAGATTTCAGGAGGTAGATTCGAATCGCCTTTAAAGCACATGAAAAGCGGCAAAACGTTGACAATGATGCCCTTGGCCAAAAAGGGCGTATGCGTTTTTTCCTGAATATATTCAGGAAAAAACGCATACGCCCTTTTTGGCCAACCAAGCAACCTGGAAAGGCAAATCAGCGCTACAAAGAAGTCTCGCTTCCCATCGGTCAAAAGGGCCATGCTGAAAAAAGTGTCAAAACCAGAAATGCAGGACAGGCCATGGAGAAATGGGAGCCTTGCTACACTGATGGGCGGGATGTAAATTGCCAACAGCCACTCTGGAGAAGTGTACGGTGTGTCCTGAAACATCTAAAAAACACAGCTTAGAGAGCATAGGGCACTTCCACGCATGGGGGGATAAAGTGGGAAAATTGAAAATCAGCAAGACACAAGCACCCCAAAGTTTAGGGCTGCTCTGTTGACAAGGACCTCCACTTCATTCCACCTTAAATATCCCAGGAAAGCGAAAAATGGATAAAAAAGTTGTGGTCCTTATGTACACTGGAATATCACTCAGCCATGAAATCAATGTCATAAGGCTAGTAGCAGCATGATGAGTGGATTTAGGTAAGACGATTCTAAGTGAAATAAGTCACACAGAAAAGGACACTTCTCATAAGGTGTCACTTATAGAGGGAATGTAAAAACCGTTACACTTGAACTGAATTACAAAACAGAACAGAGTCACACATGCAGAAAACACACTATGGCTGCTTAACGGGAAAGGTGAGGTGGGGTGATACATAAAACAAGAGCTTCAAATTAGCTCAGATACCGTTCCATAAACCCAATATGTAATACACAAGACCTACTCCTTGCTCAGAGAACTGGACTCAACACGCCCGATTCACCGCACAAGAATATATCTGACTAGTAATAATCTTAAAACCTATGTATTGATATCTCTCTGTTAGTGTGTCAAGTGGGTGTAAGGCGGCATAAACACAGCCGTGAAAAGCAGCTAAACCCCATTATAAAAATAAATTACTTTTAAAAACCCATGAAACAAAGACAGGGAAAGAGAGAGAAATTCTTACACAATTCGTTCAGGGGCTGTGATGCAACCTGGACTGACCATATCTAGACCCACAGCTGGATGAGACATAAGGGTGGACACTCTTGGGGCTGAGAGGTTTGGTGAGGTTGGGTGAGCAAACGCAGACCCTTTAAAGTAATACTGCGTGTTACCCATCGCATGGGTCCCAAATCTCCAGGTTCAAGGGCAACTTCCTACATCGAAAACATGCATGAGAAACCCAGAAGATGGTACACCGTGTGATGGGGAAAGGTTTCTAAAACGCACCTCATTTCTCATCTCCTTGTGCTCGGGTTCGCCATTCCAGCCACTTTACTAGCAATCTCCCTACTTGGAGCCTCAGCACCTTTAACCTCCTGTTCCGTACAGGTTGCAATTTGTCCTGAGGATGAACGGGAAGACGGGAAACCAATGAGAGACTAGCTCTTGGTGTTGGGACAGGCACAGGTCACTCTATTTTCCCATCAGGAAGAAGAATTAACCACAGGCTCAGCCTGCCCCCCGGAACCAGAACAGGGCCTGAAGCCATCCTGCGCTTTTGCGGCCAGCTCCCAAAAAAGCGACTTGTAAAATGGAGCTTCAGGGCACTGCAATTCACAAACCTGCAGAGTTATAAATGATAACTCTCGTCCACAAATATATTGAGGGAAGGTAAAGAAGAGGATTTGAAATCAAGGCAGAATTGCAGGAAACAGATTTCAGGAGGTAGATTCGAATCGCCTTTAAAGCACATGAAAAGCGGCAAAATGTTGACAATGATGCCCTTGGCCAAAAAGGGCGTATGCGTTTTTTCCTGAATATATTCAGGAAAAAACGCATACGCCCTTTTTGGCCAACCAAGCAACCTGGAAAGGCAAATCAGCGCTACAAAGAAGTCTCGCTTCCCATCGGTCAAAAGGGCCATGCTGAAAAAAGTGTCAAAACCAGAAATGCAGGACAGGCCATGGAGAAATGGGAGCCTTGCTACACTGATGGGCGGGATGTAAATTGCCAACAGCCACTCTGGAGAAGTGTACGGTGTGTCCTGAAACATCTAAAAAACACAGCTTAGAAAGCATAGGGCACTTCCACGCATGGGGGGATAAAGTGGGAAAATTGAAAATCAGCAAGACACAAGCACCCCAAAGTTTAGGGCTGCTCTGTTGACAAGGACCTCCACTTCATTCCACCTTAAATATCCCAGGAAAGCGAAAAATGGATAAAAAAGTTGTGGTCCTTATGTACAATGGAATATCACTCAGCCATGAAATCAATGTCATAAGGCTAGTAGCAGCATGATGAGTGGATTTAGGTAAGACGATTCTAAGTGAAATAAGTCACACAGAAAAGGACACTTCTCATAAGGTGTCACTTATAGAGGGAATGTAAAAACCGTTACACTTGAACTGAATTACAAAACAGAACAGAGTCACACATGCAGAAAACACACTATGGCTGCTTAACGGGAAAGGTGAGGTGGGGTGATACATAAAACAAGAGCTTCAAATTAGCTCAGATACCGTTCCATAAACCCAATATGTAATAGACAAGACCTACTCCTTGCTCAGAGAACTGGACTCAACACGCCCGATTCACCGCACAAGAATATATCTGACTAGTAATAATCTTAAAACCTATGTATTGATATCTCTCTGTTAGTGTGTCAAGTGGGTGTAAGGCGGCATAAGCACAGCCGTGAAAAGCAGCTAAACCCCATTATAAAAATAAATTACTTTTAAAAACCCATGAAACAAAGACAGGGAAAGAGAGAGAAATTCTTACACAATTCGTTCAGGGGCTGTGATGCAACCTGGACTGACCATATCTAGACCCACAGCTGGATGAGACATAAGGGTGGACACTCTTGGGGCTGAGAGGTTTGGTGAGGTTGGGTGAGCAAACACAGACCCTTTAAAGTAATACTGCGTGCTACCCATCGCATGGGTCCCAAATCTCCAGGTTCAAGGGCAACTTCCTACATCGAAAACATGCATGAGAAACCCAGAAGATGGTACACCGTGTGATGGGGAAAGGTTTCTAAAACGCACCTCATTTCTCATCTCCTTGTGCTCGGGTTCGCCATTCCAGCCACTTTACTAGCAATCTCCCTACTTGGAGCCTCAGCACCTTTAACCTCCTGTTCCGTACAGGTTGCAATTTGTCCTGAGGATGAACGGGAAGACGGGGAACCAATGAGAGACTAGCTCTTGGTGTTGGGACAGGCACAGGTCACTCTATTTTCCCATCAGGAAGAAGAATTAACCACAGGCTCAGCCTGCCCCCCGGAACCAGAACAGGGCCTGAAGCCATCCTGCGCTTTTGCGGCCAGCTCCCAAAAAAGCGACTTGTAAAATGGAGCTTCAGGGCACTGCAATTCACAAACCTGCAGAGTTATAAATGATAACTCTCGTCCACAAATATATTGAGGGAAGGCAAAGAAGAGGATTTGAAATCAAGGCAGAATTGCAGGAAACAGATTTCAGGAGGTAGATTCGAATCGCCTTTAAAGCACATGAAAAGCGGCAAAACGTTGACAATGATGCCCTTGGCCAAAAAGGGCGTATGCGTTTTTTCCTGAATATATTCAGGAAAAAACGCATACGCCCTTTTTGGCCAACCAAGCAACCTGGAAAGGCAAATCAGCGCTACAAAGAAGTCTCGCTTCCCATCGGTCAAAAGGGCCATGCTGAAAAAAGTGTCAAAACCAGAAATGCAGGACAGGCCATGGAGAAATGGGAGCCTTGCTACACTGATGGGCGGGATGTAAATTGCCAACAGCCACTCTGGAGAAGTGTACGGTGTGTCCTGAAACATCTAAAAAACACAGCTTAGAGAGCATAGGGCACTTCCACGCATGGGGGGATAAAGTGGGAAAATTGAAAATCAGCAAGACACAAGCACCCCAAAGTTTAGGGCTGCTCTGTTGACAAGGACCTCCACTTCATTCCACCTTAAATATCCCAGGAAAGCGAAAAATGGATAAAAAAGTTGTGGTCCTTATGTACAATGGAATATCACTCAGCCATGAAATCAATGTCATAAGGCTAGTAGCAGCATGATGAGTGGATTTAGGTAAGACGATTCTAAGTGAAATAAGTCACACAGAAAAGGACACTTCTCATAAGGTGTCACTTATAGAGGGAATGTAAAAACCGTTACACTTGAACTGAATTACAAAACAGAACAGAGTCACACATGCAGAAAACACACTATGGCTGCTTAACGGGAAAGGTGAGGTGGGGTGATACATAAAACAAGAGCTTCAAATTAGCTCAGATACCGTTCCATAAACCCAATATGTAATAGACAAGACCTACTCCTTGCTCAGAGAACTGGACTCAACACGCCCGATTCACCGCACAAGAATATATCTGACTAGTAATAATCTTAAAACCTATGTATTGATATCTCTCTGTTAGTGTGTCAAGTGGGTGTAAGGCGGCATAAGCACAGCCGTGAAAAGCAGCTAAACCCCATTATAAAAATAAATTACTTTTAAAAACCCATGAAACAAAGACAGGGAAAGAGAGAGAAATTCTTACACAATTCGTTCAGGGGCTGTGATGCAACCTGGACTGACCATATCTAGACCCACAGCTGGATGAGACATAAGGGTGGACACTCTTGGGGCTGAGAGGTTTGGTGAGGTTGGGTGAGCAAACACAGACCCTTTAAAGTAATACTGCGTGCTACCCATCGCATGGGTCCCAAATCTCCAGGTTCAAGGGCAACTTCCTACATCGAAAACATGCATGAGAAACCCAGAAGATGGTACACCGTGTGATGGGGAAAGGTTTCTAAAACGCACCTCATTTCTCATCTCCTTGTGCTCGGGTTCGCCATTCCAGCCACTTTACTAGCAATCTCCCTACTTGGAGCCTCAGCACCTTTAACCTCCTGTTCCGTACAGGTTGCAATTTGTCCTGAGGATGAACGGGAAGACGGGGAACCAATGAGAGACTAGCTCTTGGTGTTGGGACAGGCACAGGTCACTCTATTTTCCCATCAGGAAGAAGAATTAACCACAGGCTCAGCCTGCCCCCCGGAACCAGAACAGGGCCTGAAGCCATCCTGCGCTTTTGCGGCCAGCTCCCAAAAAAGCGACTTGTAAAATGGAGCTTCAGGGCACTGCAATTCACAAACCTGCAGAGTTATAAATGATAACTCTCGTCCACAAATATATTGAGGGAAGGCAAAGAAGAGGATTTGAAATCAAGGCAGAATTGCAGGAAACAGATTTCAGGAGGTAGATTCGAATCGCCTTTAAAGCACATGAAAAGCGGCAAAACGTTGACAATGATGCCCTTGGCCAAAAAGGGCGTATGCGTTTTTTCCTGAATATATTCAGGAAAAAACGCATACGCCCTTTTTGGCCAACCAAGCAACCTGGAAAGGCAAATCAGCGCTACAAAGAAGTCTCGCTTCCCATCGGTCAAAAGGGCCATGCTGAAAAAAGTGTCAAAACCAGAAATGCAGGACAGGCCATGGAGAAATGGGAGCCTTGCTACACTGATGGGCGGGATGTAAATTGCCAACAGCCACTCTGGAGAAGTGTACGGTGTGTCCTGAAACATCTAAAAAACACAGCTTAGAGAGCATAGGGCACTTCCACGCATGGGGGGATAAAGTGGGAAAATTGAAAATCAGCAAGACACAAGCACCCCAAAGTTTAGGGCTGCTCTGTTGACAAGGACCTCCACTTCATTCCACCTTAAATATCCCAGGAAAGCGAAAAATGGATAAAAAAGTTGTGGTCCTTATGTACAATGGAATATCACTCAGCCATGAAATCAATGTCATAAGGCTAGTAGCAGCATGATGAGTGGATTTAGGTAAGACGATTCTAAGTGAAATAAGTCACACAGAAAAGGACACTTCTCATAAGGTGTCACTTATAGAGGGAATGTAAAAACCGTTACACTTGAACTGAATTACAAAACAGAACAGAGTCACACATGCAGAAAACACACTATGGCTGCTTAACGGGAAAGGTGAGGTGGGGTGATACATAAAACAAGAGCTTCAAATTAGCTCAGATACCGTTCCATAAACCCAATATGTAATAGACAAGACCTACTCCTTGCTCAGAGAACTGGACTCAACACGCCCGATTCACCGCACAAGAATATATCTGACTAGTAATAATCTTAAAACCTATGTATTGATATCTCTCTGTTAGTGTGTCAAGTGGGTGTAAGGCGGCATAAGCACAGCCGTGAAAAGCAGCTAAACCCCATTATAAAAATAAATTACTTTTAAAAACCCATGAAACAAAGACAGGGAAAGAGAGAGAAATTCTTACACAATTCGTTCAGGGGCTGTGATGCAACCTGGACTGACCATATCTAGACCCACAGCTGGATGAGACATAAGGGTGGATACTCTTGGGGCTGAGAGGTTTGGTGAGGTTGGGTGAGCAAACGCAGACCCTTTAAAGTAATACTGCGTGCTACCCATCGCATGGGTCCCAAATCTCCAGGTTCAAGGGCAACTTCCTACATCGAAAACATGCATGAGAAACCCAGAAGATGGTACACCGTGTGATGGGGAAAGGTTTCTAAAACACACCTCATTTCTCATCTCCTTGTGCTCGGGTTCGCCATTCCAGCCACTTTACTAGCAATCTCCCTACTTGGAGCCTCAGCACCTTTAACCTCCTGTTCCGTACAGGTTGCAATTTGTCCTGAGGATGAACGGGAAGACGGGGAACCAATGAGAGACTAGCTCTTGGTGTTGGGACAGGCACAGGTCACTCTATTTTCCCATCAGGAAGAAGAATTAACCACAGGCTCAGCCTGCCCCCCGGAACCAGAACAGGGCCTGAAGCCATCCTGCGCTTTTGCGGCCAGCTCCCAAGAAAGCGACTTGTAAAATGGAGCTTCAGGGCACTGCAATTCACAAACCTGCAGAGTTATAAATGATAACTCTCGTCCACAAATATATTGAGGGAAGGCAAAGAAGAGGATTTGAAATCAAGGCAGAATTGCAGGAAACAGATTTCAGGAGGTAGATTCGAATCGCCTTTAAAGCACATGAAAAGCGGCAAAACGTTGACAATGATGCCCTTGGCCAAAAAGGGCGTATGCGTTTTTTCCTGAATATATTCAGGAAAAAACGCATACGCCCTTTTTGGCCAACCAAGCAACCTGGAAAGGCAAATCAGCGCTACAAAGAAGTCTCGCTTCCCATCGGTCAAAAGGGCCATGCTGAAAAAAGTGTCAAAACCAGAAATGCAGGACAGGCCATGGAGAAATGGGAGCCTTGCTACACTGATGGGCGGGATGTAAATTGCCAACAGCCACTCTGGAGAAGTGTACGGTGTGTCCTGAAACATCTAAAAAACACAGCTTAGAGAGCATAGGGCACTTCCACGCATGGGGGGATAAAGTGGGAAAATTGAAAATCAGCAAGACACAAGCACCCCAAAGTTTAGGGCTGCTCTGTTGACAAGGACCTCCACTTCATTCCACCTTAAATATCCCAGGAAAGCGAAAAATGGATAAAAAAGTTGTGGTCCTTATGTACAATGGAATATCACTCAGCCATGAAATCAATGTCATAAGGCTAGTAGCAGCATGATGAGTGGATTTAGGTAAGACGATTCTAAGTGAAATAAGTCACACAGAAAAGGACACTTCTCATAAGGTGTCACTTATAGAGGGAATGTAAAAACCGTTACACTTGAACTGAATTACAAAACAGAACAGAGTCACACATGCAGAAAACACACTATGGCTGCTTAACGGGAAAGGTGAGGTGGGGTGATACATAAAACAAGAGCTTCAAATTAGCTCAGATACCGTTCCATAAACCCAATATGTAATAGACAAGACCTACTCCTTGCTCAGAGAACTGGACTCAACACGCCCGATTCACCGCACAAGAATATATCTGACTAGTAATAATCTTAAAACCTATGTATTGATATCTCTCTGTTAGTGTGTCAAGTGGGTGTAAGGCGGCATAAACACAGCCGTGAAAAGCAGCTAAACCCCATTATAAAAATAAATTACTTTTAAAAACCCATGAAACAAAGACAGGGAAAGAGAGAGAAATTCTTACACAATTCGTTCAGGGGCTGTGATGCAACCTGGACTGACCATATCTAGACCCACAGCTGGATGAGACATAAGGGTGGACACTCTTGGGGCTGAGAGGTTTGGTGAGGTTGGGTGAGCAAACGCAGACCCTTTAAAGTAATACTGCGTGCTACCCATCGCATGGGTCCCAAATCTCCAGGTTCAAGGGCAACTTCCTACATCGAAAACATGCATGAGAAACCCAGAAGATGGTACACCGTGTGATGGGGAAAGGTTTCTAAAACGCACCTCATTTCTCATCTCCTTGTGCTCGGGTTCGCCATTCCAGCCACTTTACTAGCAATCTCCCTACTTGGAGCCTCAGCACCTTTAACCTCCTGTTCCGTACAGGTTGCAATTTGTCCTGAGGATGAACGGGAAGACGGGAAACCAATGAGAGACTAGCTCTTGGTGTTGGGACAGGCACAGGTCACTCTATTTTCCCATCAGGAAGAAGAATTAACCACAGGCTCAGCCTGCCCCCCGGAACCAGAACAGGGCCTGAAGCCATCCTGCGCTTTTGCGGCCAGCTCCCAAAAAAGCGACTTGTAAAATGGAGCTTCAGGGCACTGCAATTCACAAACCTGCAGAGTTATAAATGATAACTCTCGTCCACAAATATATTGAGGGAAGGCAAAGAAGAGGATTTGAAATCAAGGCAGAATTGCAGGAAACAGATTTCAGGAGGTAGATTCGAATCGCCTTTAAAGCACATGAAAAGCGGCAAAACGTTGACAATGATGCCCTTGGCCAAAAAGGGCGTATGCGTTTTTTCCTGAATATATTCAGGAAAAAACGCATACGCCCTTTTTGGCCAACCAAGCAACCTGGAAAGGCAAATCAGCGCTACAAAGAAGTCTCGCTTCCCATCGGTCAAAAGGGCCATGCTGAAAAAAGTGTCAAAACCAGAAATGCAGGACAGGCCATGGAGAAATGGGAGCCTTGCTACACTGATGGGCGGGATGTAAATTGCCAACAGCCACTCTGGAGAAGTGTACGGTGTGTCCTGAAACATCTAAAAAACACAGCTTAGAGAGCATAGGGCACTTCCACGCATGGGGGGATAAAGTGGGAAAATTGAAAATCAGCAAGACACAAGCACCCCAAAGTTTAGGGCTGCTCTGTTGACAAGGACCTCCACTTCATTCCACCTTAAATATCCCAGGAAAGCGAAAAATGGATAAAAAAGTTGTGGTCCTTATGTACAATGGAATATCACTCAGCCATGAAATCAATGTCATAAGGCTAGTAGCAGCATGATGAGTGGATTTAGGTAAGACGATTCTAAGTGAAATAAGTCACACAGAAAAGGACACTTCTCATAAGGTGTCACTTATAGAGGGAATGTAAAAACCGTTACACTTGAACTGAATTACAAAACAGAACAGAGTCACACATGCAGAAAACACACTATGGCTGCTTAACGGGAAAGGTGAGGTGGGGTGATACATAAAACAAGAGCTTCAAATTAGCTCAGATACCGTTCCATAAACCCAATATGTAATAGACAAGACCTACTCCTTGCTCAGAGAACTGGACTCAACACGCCCGATTCACCGCACAAGAATATATCTGACTAGTAATAATCTTAAAACCTATGTATTGATATCTCTCTGTTAGTGTGTCAAGTGGGTGTAAGGCGGCATAAGCACAGCCGTGAAAAGCAGCTAAACCCCATTATAAAAATAAATTACTTTTAAAAACCCATGAAACAAAGACAGGGAAAGAGAGAGAAATTCTTACACAATTCGTTCAGGGGCTGTGATGCAACCTGGACTGACCATATCTAGACCCACAGCTGGATGAGACATAAGGGTGGATACTCTTGGGGCTGAGAGGTTTGGTGAGGTTGGGTGAGCAAACGCAGACCCTTTAAAGTAATACTGCGTGCTACCCATCGCATGGGTCCCAAATCTCCAGGTTCAAGGGCAACTTCCTACATCGAAAACATGCATGAGAAACCCAGAAGATGGTACACCGTGTGATGGGGAAAGGTTTCTAAAACGCACCTCATTTCTCATCTCCTTGTGCTCGGGTTCGCCATTCCAGCCACTTTACTAGCAATCTCCCTACTTGGAGCCTCAGCACCTTTAACCTCCTGTTCCGTACAGGTTGCAATTTGTCCTGAGGATGAACGGGAAGACGGGGAACCAATGAGAGACTAGCTCTTGGTGTTGGGACAGGCACAGGTCACTCTATTTTCCCATCAGGAAGAAGAATTAACCACAGGCTCAGCCTGCCCCCCGGAACCAGAACAGGGCCTGAAGCCATCCTGCGCTTTTGCGGCCAGCTCCCAAGAAAGCGACTTGTAAAATGGAGCTTCAGGGCACTGCAATTCACAAACCTGCAGAGTTATAAATGATAACTCTCGTCCACAAATATATTGAGGGAAGGCAAAGAAGAGGATTTGAAATCAAGGCAGAATTGCAGGAAACAGATTTCAGGAGGTAGATTCGAATCGCCTTTAAAGCACATGAAAAGCGGCAAAACGTTGACAATGATGCCCTTGGCCAAAAAGGGCGTATGCGTTTTTTCCTGAATATATTCAGGAAAAAACGCATACGCCCTTTTTGGCCAACCAAGCAACCTGGAAAGGCAAATCAGCGCTACAAAGAAGTCTCGCTTCCCATCGGTCAAAAGGGCCATGCTGAAAAAAGTGTCAAAACCAGAAATGCAGGACAGGCCATGGAGAAATGGGAGCCTTGCTACACTGATGGGCGGGATGTAAATTGCCAACAGCCACTCTGGAGAAGTGTACGGTGTGTCCTGAAACATCTAAAAAACACAGCTTAGAGAGCATAGGGCACTTCCACGCATGGGGGGATAAAGTGGGAAAATTGAAAATCAGCAAGACACAAGCACCCCAAAGTTTAGGGCTGCTCTGTTGACAAGGACCTCCACTTCATTCCACCTTAAATATCCCAGGAAAGCGAAAAATGGATAAAAAAGTTGTGGTCCTTATGTACAATGGAATATCACTCAGCCATGAAATCAATGTCATAAGGCTAGTAGCAGCATGATGAGTGGATTTAGGTAAGACGATTCTAAGTGAAATAAGTCACACAGAAAAGGACACTTCTCATAAGGTGTCACTTATAGAGGGAATGTAAAAACCGTTACACTTGAACTGAATTACAAAACAGAACAGAGTCACACATGCAGAAAACACACTATGGCTGCTTAACGGGAAAGGTGAGGTGGGGTGATACATAAAACAAGAGCTTCAAATTAGCTCAGATACCGTTCCATAAACCCAATATGTAATAGACAAGACCTACTCCTTGCTCAGAGAACTGGACTCAACACGCCCGATTCACCGCACAAGAATATATCTGACTAGTAATAATCTTAAAACCTATGTATTGATATCTCTCTGTTAGTGTGTCAAGTGGGTGTAAGGCGGCATAAACACAGCCGTGAAAAGCAGCTAAACCCCATTATAAAAATAAATTACTTTTAAAAACCCATGAAACAAAGACAGGGAAAGAGAGAGAAATTCTTACACAATTCGTTCAGGGGCTGTGATGCAACCTGGACTGACCATATCTAGACCCACAGCTGGATGAGACATAAGGGTGGACACTCTTGGGGCTGAGAGGTTTGGTGAGGTTGGGTGAGCAAACGCAGACCCTTTAAAGTAATACTGCGTGCTACCCATCGCATGGGTCCCAAATCTCCAGGTTCAAGGGCAACTTCCTACATCGAAAACATGCATGAGAAACCCAGAAGATGGTACACCGTGTGATGGGGAAAGGTTTCTAAAACGCACCTCATTTCTCATCTCCTTGTGCTCGGGTTCGCCATTCCAGCCACTTTACTAGCAATCTCCCTACTTGGAGCCTCAGCACCTTTAACCTCCTGTTCCGTACAGGTTGCAATTTGTCCTGAGGATGAACGGGAAGACGGGAAACCAATGAGAGACTAGCTCTTGGTGTTGGGACAGGCACAGGTCACTCTATTTTCCCATCAGGAAGAAGAATTAACCACAGGCTCAGCCTGCCCCCCGGAACCAGAACAGGGCCTGAAGCCATCCTGCGCTTTTGCGGCCAGCTCCCAAAAAAGCGACTTGTAAAATGGAGCTTCAGGGCACTGCAATTCACAAACCTGCAGAGTTATAAATGATAACTCTCGTCCACAAATATATTGAGGGAAGGTAAAGAAGAGGATTTGAAATCAAGGCAGAATTGCAGGAAACAGATTTCAGGAGGTAGATTCGAATCGCCTTTAAAGCACATGAAAAGCGGCAAAACGTTGACAATGATGCCCTTGGCCAAAAAGGGCGTATGCGTTTTTTCCTGAATATATTCAGGAAAAAACGCATACGCCCTTTTTGGCCAACCAAGCAACCTGGAAAGGCAAATCAGCGCTACAAAGAAGTCTCGCTTCCCATCGGTCAAAAGGGCCATGCTGAAAAAAGTGTCAAAACCAGAAATGCAGGAGAGGCCATGGAGAAATGGGAGCCTTGCTACACTGATGGGCGGGATGTAAATTGCCAACAGCCACTCTGGAGAAGTGTACGGTGTGTCCTGAAACATCTAAAAAACACAGCTTAGAGAGCATAGGGCACTTCCACGCATGGGGGGATAAAGTGGGAAAATTGAAAATCAGCAAGACACAAGCACCCCAAAGTTTAGGGCTGCTCTGTTGACAAGGACCTCCACTTCATTCCACCTTAAATATCCCAGGAAAGCGAAAAATGGATAAAAAAGTTGTGGTCCTTATGTACAATGGAATATCACTCAGCCATGAAATCAATGTCATAAGGCTAGTAGCAGCATGATGAGTGGATTTAGGTAAGACGATTCTAAGTGAAATAAGTCACACAGAAAAGGACACTTCTCATAAGGTGTCACTTATAGAGGGAATGTAAAAACCGTTACACTTGAACTGAATTACAAAACAGAACAGAGTCACACATGCAGAAAACACACTATGGCTGCTTAACGGGAAAGGTGAGGTGGGGTGATACATAAAACAAGAGCTTCAAATTAGCTCAGATACCGTTCCATAAACCCAATATGTAATAGACAAGACCTACTCCTTGCTCAGAGAACTGGACTCAACACGCCCGATTCACCGCACAAGAATATATCTGACTAGTAATAATCTTAAAACCTATGTATTGATATCTCTCTGTTAGTGTGTCAAGTGGGTGTAAGGCGGCATAAACACAGCCGTGAAAAGCAGCTAAACCCCATTATAAAAATAAATTACTTTTAAAAACCCATGAAACAAAGACAGGGAAAGAGAGAGAAATTCTTACACAATTCGTTCAGGGGCTGTGATGCAACCTGGACTGACCATATCTAGACCCACAGCTGGATGAGACATAAGGGTGGACACTCTTGGGGCTGAGAGGTTTGGTGAGGTTGGGTGAGCAAACGCAGACCCTTTAAAGTAATACTGCGTGCTACCCATCGCATGGGTCCCAAATCTCCAGGTTCAAGGGCAACTTCCTACATCGAAAACATGCATGAGTAACCCAGAAGATGGTACACCGTGTGATGGGGAAAGGTTTCTAAAACGCACCTCATTTCTCATCTCCTTGTGCTCGGGTTCGCCATTCCAGCCACTTTACTAGCAATCTCCCTACTTGGAGCCTCAGCACCTTTAACCTCCTGTTCCGTACAGGTTGCAATTTGTCCTGAGGATGAACGGGAAGACGGGGAACCAATGAGAGACTAGCTCTTGGTGTTGGGACAGGCACAGGTCACTCTATTTTCCCATCAGGAAGAAGAATTAACCACAGGCTCAGCCTGCCCCCCGGAACCAGAACAGGGCCTGAAGCCATCCTGCGCTTTTGCGGCCAGCTCCCAAAAAAGCGACTTGTAAAATGGAGCTTCAGGGCACTGCAATTCACAAACCTGCAGAGTTATAAATGATAACTCTCGTCCACAAATATATTGAGGGAAGGCAAAGAAGAGGATTTGAAATCAAGGCAGAATTGCAGGAAACAGATTTCAGGAGGTAGATTCGAATCGCCTTTAAAGCACATGAAAAGCGGCAAAACGTTGACAATGATGCCCTTGGCCAAAAAGGGCGTATGCGTTTTTTCCTGAATATATTCAGGAAAAAACGCATACGCCCTTTTTGGCCAACCAAGCAACCTGGAAAGGCAAATCAGCGCTACAAAGAAGTCTCGCTTCCCATCGGTCAAAAGGGCCATGCTGAAAAAAGTGTCAAAACCAGAAATGCAGGACAGGCCATGGAGAAATGGGAGCCTTGCTACACTGATGGGCGGGATGTAAATTGCCAACAGCCACTCTGGAGAAGTGTACGGTGTGTCCTGAAACATCTAAAAAACACAGCTTAGAGAGCATAGGGCACTTCCACGCATGGGGGGATAAAGTGGGAAAATTGAAAATCAGCAAGACACAAGCACCCCAAAGTTTAGGGCTGCTCTGTTGACAAGGACCTCCACTTCATTCCACCTTAAATATCCCAGGAAAGCGAAAAATGGATAAAAAAGTTGTGGTCCTTATGTACAATGGAATATCACTCAGCCATGAAATCAATGTCATAAGGCTAGTAGCAGCATGATGAGTGGATTTAGGTAAGACGATTCTAAGTGAAATAAGTCACACAGAAAAGGACACTTCTCATAAGGTGTCACTTATAGAGGGAATGTAAAAACCGTTACACTTGAACTGAATTACAAAACAGAACAGAGTCACACATGCAGAAAACACACTATGGCTGCTTAACGGGAAAGGTGAGGTGGGGTGATACATAAAACAAGAGCTTCAAATTAGCTCAGATACCGTTCCATAAACCCAATATGTAATAGACAAGACCTACTCCTTGCTCAGAGAACTGGACTCAACACGCCCGATTCACCGCACAAGAATATATCTGACTAGTAATAATCTTAAAACCTATGTATTGATATCTCTCTGTTAGTGTGTCAAGTGGGTGTAAGGCGGCATAAACACAGCCGTGAAAAGCAGCTAAACCCCATTATAAAAATAAATTACTTTTAAAAACCCATGAAACAAAGACAGGGAAAGAGAGAGAAATTCTTACACAATTCGTTCAGGGGCTGTGATGCAACCTGGACTGACCATATCTAGACCCACAGCTGGATGAGACATAAGGGTGGACACTCTTGGGGCTGAGAGGTTTGGTGAGGTTGGGTGAGCAAACGCAGACCCTTTAAAGTAATACTGCGTGCTACCCATCGCATGGGTCCCAAATCTCCAGGTTCAAGGGCAACTTCCTACATCGAAAACATGCATGAGTAACCCAGAAGATGGTACACCGTGTGATGGGGAAAGGTTTCTAAAACGCACCTCATTTCTCATCTCCTTGTGCTCGGGTTCGCCATTCCAGCCACTTTACTAGCAATCTCCCTACTTGGAGCCTCAGCACCTTTAACCTCCTGTTCCGTACAGGTTGCAATTTGTCCTGAGGATGAACGGGAAGACGGAGAACCAATGAGAGACTAGCTCTTGGTGTTGGGACAGGCACAGGTCACTCTATTTTCCCATCAGGAAGAAGAATTAACCACAGGCTCAGCCTGCCCCCCGGAACCAGAACAGGGCCTGAAGCCATCCTGCGCTTTTGCGGCCAGCTCCCAAAAAAGCGACTTGTAAAATGGAGCTTCAGGGCACTGCAATTCACAAACCTGCAGAGTTATAAATGATAACTCTCGTCCACAAATATATTGAGGGAAGGCAAAGAAGAGGATTTGAAATCAAGGCAGAATTGCAGGAAACAGATTTCAGGAGGTAGATTCGAATCGCCTTTAAAGCACATGAAAAGCGGCAAAACGTTGACAATGATGCCCTTGGCCAAAAAGGGCGTATGCGTTTTTTCCTGAATATATTCAGGAAAAAACGCATACGCCCTTTTTGGCCAACCAAGCAACCTGGAAAGGCAAATCAGCGCTACAAAGAAGTCTCGCTTCCCATCGGTCAAAAGGGCCATGCTGAAAAAAGTGTCAAAACCAGAAATGCAGGACAGGCCATGGAGAAATGGGAGCCTTGCTACACTGATGGGCGGGATGTAAATTGCCAACAGCCACTCTGGAGAAGTGTACGGTGTGTCCTGAAACATCTAAAAAACACAGCTTAGAGAGCATAGGGCACTTCCACGCATGGGGGGATAAAGTGGGAAAATTGAAAATCAGCAAGACACAAGCACCCCAAAGTTTAGGGCTGCTCTGTTGACAAGGACCTCCACTTCATTCCACCTTAAATATCCCAGGAAAGCGAAAAATGGATAAAAAAGTTGTGGTCCTTATGTACAATGGAATATCACTCAGCCATGAAATCAATGTCATAAGGCTAGTAGCAGCATGATGAGTGGATTTAGGTAAGACGATTCTAAGTGAAATAAGTCACACAGAAAAGGACACTTCTCATAAGGTGTCACTTATAGAGGGAATGTAAAAACCGTTACACTTGAACTGAATTACAAAACAGAACAGAGTCACACATGCAGAAAACACACTATGGCTGCTTAACGGGAAAGGTGAGGTGGGGTGATACATAAAACAAGAGCTTCAAATTAGCTCAGATACCGTTCCATAAACCCAATATGTAATAGACAAGACCTACTCCTTGCTCAGAGAACTGGACTCAACACGCCCGATTCACCGCACAAGAATATATCTGACTAGTAATAATCTTAAAACCTATGTATTGATATCTCTCTGTTAGTGTGTCAAGTGGGTGTAAGGCGGCATAAACACAGCCGTGAAAAGCAGCTAAACCCCATTATAAAAATAAATTACTTTTAAAAACCCATGAAACAAAGACAGGGAAAGAGAGAGAAATTCTTACACAATTCGTTCAGGGGCTGTGATGCAACCTGGACTGACCATATCTAGACCCACAGCTGGATGAGACATAAGGGTGGACACTCTTGGGGCTGAGAGGTTTGGTGAGGTTGGGTGAGCAAACGCAGACCCTTTAAAGTAATACTGCGTGCTACCCATCGCATGGGTCCCAAATCTCCAGGTTCAAGGGCAACTTCCTACATCGAAAACATGCATGAGTAACCCAGAAGATGGTACACCGTGTGATGGGGAAAGGTTTCTAAAACGCACCTCATTTCTCATCTCCTTGTGCTCGGGTTCGCCATTCCAGCCACTTTACTAGCAATCTCCCTACTTGGAGCCTCAGCACCTTTAACCTCCTGTTCCGTACAGGTTGCAATTTGTCCTGAGGATGAACGGGAAGACGGGGAACCAATGAGAGACTAGCTCTTGGTGTTGGGACAGGCACAGGTCACTCTATTTTCCCATCAGGAAGAAGAATTAACCACAGGCTCAGCCTGCCCCCCGGAACCAGAACAGGGCCTGAAGCCATCCTGCGCTTTTGCGGCCAGCTCCCAAAAAAGCGACTTGTAAAATGGAGCTTCAGGGCACTGCAATTCACAAACCTGCAGAGTTATAAATGATAACTCTCGTCCACAAATATATTGAGGGAAGGCAAAGAAGAGGATTTGAAATCAAGGCAG
The DNA here is from genome assembly GCF_965194825.1 of Balaenoptera physalus. Lineage (NCBI taxonomy): Eukaryota > Metazoa > Chordata > Mammalia > Artiodactyla > Balaenopteridae > Balaenoptera > Balaenoptera physalus. Next base: position 94,277 of record NW_028126181.1, on the reverse strand, counting down.
AATTGCAGGAAACAGATTTCAGGAGGTAGATTCGAATCGCCTTTAAAGCACATGAAAAGCGGCAAAACGTTGACAATGATGCCCTTGGCCAAAAAGGGCGTATGCGTTTTTTCCTGAATATATTCAGGAAAAAACGCATACGCCCTTTTTGGCCAACCAAGCAACCTGGAAAGGCAAATCAGCGCTACAAAGAAGTCTCGCTTCCCATCGGTCAAAAGGGCCATGCTGAAAAAAGTGTCAAAACCAGAAATGCAGGAGAGGCCATGGAGAAATGGGAGCCTTGCTACACTGATGGGCGGGATGTAAATTGCCAACAGCCACTCTGGAGAAGTGTACGGTGTGTCCTGAAACATCTAAAAAACACAGCTTAGAGAGCATAAGGCACTTCCACGCATGGGGGGATAAAGTGGGAAAATTGAAAATCAGCAAGACACAAGCACCCCAAAGTTTAGGGCTGCTCTGTTGACAAGGACCTCCACTTCATTCCACCTTAAATATCCCAGGAAAGCGAAAAATGGATAAAAAAGTTGTGGTCCTTATGTACAATGGAATATCACTCAGCCATGAAATCAATGTCATAAGGCTAGTAGCAGCATGATGAGTGGATTTAGGTAAGACGATTCTAAGTGAAATAAGTCACACAGAAAAGGACACTTCTCATAAGGTGTCAATTATAGAGGGAATGTAAAAACCGTTACACTTGAACTGAATTACAAAACAGAACAGAGTCACACATGCAGAAAACACACTATGGCTGCTTAACGGGAAAGGTGAGGTGGGGTGATACATAAAACAAGAGCTTCAAATTAGCTCAGATACCGTTCCATAAACCCAATATGTAATAGACAAGACCTACTCCTTGCTCAGAGAACTGGACTCAACACGCCCGATTCACCGCACAAGAATATATCTGACTAGTAATAATCTTAAAACCTATGTATTGATATCTCTCTGTTAGTGTGTCAAGTGGGTGTAAGGCGGCATAAACACAGCCGTGAAAAGCAGCTAAACCCCATTATAAAAATAAATTACTTTTAAAAACCCATGAAACAAAGACAGGGAAAGAGAGAGAAATTCTTACACAATTCGTTCAGGGGCTGTGATGCAACCTGGACTGACCATATCTAGACCCACAGCTGGATGAGACATAAGGGTGGACACTCTTGGGGCTGAGAGGTTTGGTGAGGTTGGGTGAGCAAACGCAGACCCTTTAAAGTAATACTGCGTGCTACCCATCGCATGGGTCCCAAATCTCCAGGTTCAAGGGCAACTTCCTACATCGAAAACATGCATGAGAAACCCAGAAGATGGTACACCGTGTGATGGGGAAAGGTTTCTAAAACGCACCTCATTTCTCATCTCCTTGTGCTCGGGTTCGCCATTCCAGCCACTTTACTAGCAATCTCCCTACTTGGAGCCTCAGCACCTTTAACCTCCTGTTCCGTACAGGTTGCAATTTGTCCTGAGGATGAACGGGAAGACGGGGAACCAATGAGAGACTAGCTCTTGGTGTTGGGACAGGCACAGGTCACTCTATTTTCCCATCAGGAAGAAGAATTAACCACAGGCTCAGCCTGCCCCCCGGAACCAGAACAGGGCCTGAAGCCATCCTGCGCTTTTGCGGCCAGCTCCCAAAAAAGCGACTTGTAAAATGGAGCTTCAGGGCACTGCAATTCACAAACCTGCAGAGTTATAAATGATAACTCTCGTCCACAAATATATTGAGGGAAGGCAAAGAAGAGGATTTGAAATCAAGGCAGAATTGCAGGAAACAGATTTCAGGAGGTAGATTCGAATCGCCTTTAAAGCACATGAAAAGCGGCAAAACGTTGACAATGATGCCCTTGGCCAAAAAGGGCGTATGCGTTTTTTCCTGAATATATTCAGGAAAAAACGCATACGCCCTTTTTGGCCAACCAAGCAACCTGGAAAGGCAAATCAGCGCTACAAAGAAGTCTCGCTTCCCATCGGTCAAAAGGGCCATGCTGAAAAAAGTGTCAAAACCAGAAATGCAGGACAGGCCATGGAGAAATGGGAGCCTTGCTACACTGATGGGCGGGATGTAAATTGCCAACAGCCACTCTGGAGAAGTGTACGGTGTGTCCTGAAACATCTAAAAAACACAGCTTAGAGAGCATAGGGCACTTCCACGCATGGGGGGATAAAGTGGGAAAATTGAAAATCAGCAAGACACAAGCACCCCAAAGTTTAGGGCTGCTCTGTTGACAAGGACCTCCACTTCATTCTACCTTAAATATCCCAGGAAAGCGAAAAATGGATAAAAAAGTTGTGGTCCTTATGTACAATGGAATATCACTCAGCCATGAAATCAATGTCATAAGGCTAGTAGCAGCATGATGAGTGGATTTAGGTAAGACGATTCTAAGTGAAATAAGTCACACAGAAAAGGACACTTCTCATAAGGTGTCACTTATAGAGGGAATGTAAAAACCGTTACACTTGAACTGAATTACAAAACAGAACAGAGTCACACATGCAGAAAACACACTATGGCTGCTTAACGGGAAAGGTGAGGTGGGGTGATACATAAAACAAGAGCTTCAAATTAGCTCAGATACCGTTCCATAAACCCAATATGTAATAGACAAGACCTACTCCTTGCTCAGAGAACTGGACTCAACACGCCCGATTCACCGCACAAGAATATATCTGACTAGTAATAATCTTAAAACCTATGTATTGATATCTCTCTGTTAGTGTGTCAAGTGGGTGTAAGGCGGCATAAACACAGCCGTGAAAAGCAGCTAAACCCCATTATAAAAATAAATTACTTTTAAAAACCCATGAAACAAAGACAGGGAAAGAGAGAGAAATTCTTACACAATTCGTTCAGGGGCTGTGATGCAACCTGGACTGACCATATCTAGACCCACAGCTGGATGAGACATAAGGGTGGACACTCTTGGGGCTGAGAGGTTTGGTGAGGTTGGGTGAGAAAACGCAGACCCTTTAAAGTAATACTGCGTGCTACCCATCGCATGGGTCCCAAATCTCCAGGTTCAAGGGCAACTTCCTACATCGAAAACATGCATGAGTAACCCAGAAGATGGTACACCGTGTGATGGGGAAAGGTTTCTAAAACGCACCTCATTTCTCATCTCCTTGTGCTCGGGTTCGCCATTCCAGCCACTTTACTAGCAATCTCCCTACTTGGAGCCTCAGCACCTTTAACCTCCTGTTCCGTACAGGTTGCAATTTGTCCTGAGGATGAACGGGAAGACGGAGAACCAATGAGAGACTAGCTCTTGGTGTTGGGACAGGCACAGGTCACTCTATTTTCCCATCAGGAAGAAGAATTAACCACAGGCTCAGCCTGCCCCCCGGAACCAGAACAGGGCCTGAAGCCATCCTGCGCTTTTGCGGCCAGCTCCCAAAAAAGCGACTTGTAAAATGGAGCTTCAGGGCACTGCAATTCACAAACCTGCAGAGTTATAAATGATAACTCTCGTCCACAAATATATTGAGGGAAGGCAAAGAAGAGGATTTGAAATCAAGGCAGAATTGCAGGAAACAGATTTCAGGAGGTAGATTCGAATCGCCTTTAAAGCACATGAAAAGCGGCAAAACGTTGACAATGATGCCCTTGGCCAAAAAGGGCGTATGCGTTTTTTCCTGAATATATTCAGGAAAAAACGCATACGCCCTTTTTGGCCAACCAAGCAACCTGGAAAGGCAAATCAGCGCTACAAAGAAGTCTCGCTTCCCATCGGTCAAAAGGGCCATGCTGAAAAAAGTGTCAAAACCAGAAATGCAGGACAGGCCATGGAGAAATGGGAGCCTTGCTACACTGATGGGCGGGATGTAAATTGCCAACAGCCACTCTGGAGAAGTGTACGGTGTGTCCTGAAACATCTAAAAAACACAGCTTAGAGAGCATAGGGCACTTCCACGCATGGGGGGATAAAGTGGGAAAATTGAAAATCAGCAAGACACAAGCACCCCAAAGTTTACGGCTGCTCTGTTGACAAGGACCTCCACTTCATTCCACCTTAAATATCCCAGGAAAGCGAAAAATGGATAAAAAAGTTGTGGTCCTTATGTACAATGGAATATCACTCAGCCATGAAATCAATGTCATAAGGCTAGTAGCAGCATGATGAGTGGATTTAGGTAAGACGATTCTAAGTGAAATAAGTCACACAGAAAAGGACACTTCTCATAAGGTGTCACTTAGAGAGGGAATGTAAAAACCGTTACACTTGAACTGAATTACAAAACAGAACAGAGTCACACATGCAGAAAACACACTATGGCTGCTTAACGGGAAAGGTGAGGTGGGCTGATACATAAAACAAGAGCTTCAAATTAGCTCAGATACCGTTCCATAAACCCAATATGTAATAGACAAGACCTACTCCTTGCTCAGAGAACTGGACTCAACACGCCCGATTCACCGCACAAGAATATATCTGACTAGTAATAATCTTAAAACCTATGTATTGATATCTCTCTGTTAGTGTGTCAAGTGGGTGTAAGGCGGCATAAACACAGCCGTGAAAAGCAGCTAAACCCCATTATAAAAATAAATTACTTTTAAAAACCCATGAAACAAAGACAGGGAAAGAGAGAGAAATTCTTACACAATTCGTTCAGGGGCTGTGATGCAACCTGGACTGACCATATCTAGACCCACAGCTGGATGAGACATAAGGGTGGACACTCTTGGGGCTGAGAGGTTTGGTGAGGTTGGGTGAGCAAACGCAGACCCTTTAAAGTAATACTGCGTGCTACCCATCGCATGGGTCCCAAATCTCCAGGTTCAAGGGCAACTTCCTACATCGAAAACATGCATGAGAAACCCAGAAGATGGTACACCGTGTGATGGGGAAAGGTTTCTAAAACGCACCTCATTTCTCATCTCCTTGTGCTCGGGTTCGCCATTCCAGCCACTTTACTAGCAATCTCCCTACTTGGAGCCTCAGCACCTTTAACCTCCTGTTCCGTACAGGTTGCAATTTGTCCTGAGGATGAACGGGAAGACGGGGAACCAATGAGAGACTAGCTCTTGGTGTTGGGACAGGCACAGGTCACTCTATTTTCCCATCAGGAAGAAGAATTAACCACAGGCTCAGCCTGCCCCCCGGAACCAGAACAGGGCCTGAAGCCATCCTGCGCTTTTGCGGCCAGCTCCCAAAAAAGCGACTTGTAAAATGGAGCTTCAGGGCACTGCAATTCACAAACCTGCAGAGTTATAAATGATAACTCTCGTCCACAAATATATTGAGGGAAGGCAAAGAAGAGGATTTGAAATCAAGGCAGAATTGCAGGAAACAGATTTCAGGAGGTAGATTCGAATCGCCTTTAAAGCACATGAAAAGCGGCAAAACGTTGACAATGATGCCCTTGGCCAAAAAGGGCGTATGCGTTTTTTCCTGAATATATTCAGGAAAAAACGCATACGCCCTTTTTGGCCAACCAAGCAACCTGGAAAGGCAAATCAGCGCTACAAAGAAGTCTCGCTTCCCATCGGTCAAAAGGGCCATGCTGAAAAAAGTGTCAAAACCAGAAATGCAGGACAGGCCATGGAGAAATGGGAGCCTTGCTACACTGATGGGCGGGATGTAAATTGCCAACAGCCACTCTGGAGAAGTGTACGGTGTGTCCTGAAACATCTAAAAAACACAGCTTAGAGAGCATAGGGCACTTCCACGCATGGGGGGATAAAGTGGGAAAATTGAAAATCAGCAAGACACAAGCACCCCAAAGTTTAGGGCTGCTCTGTTGACAAGGACCTCCACTTCATTCCACCTTAAATATCCCAGGAAAGCGAAAAATGGATAAAAAAGTTGTGGTCCTTATGTACAATGGAATATCACTCAGCCATGAAATCAATGTCATAAGGCTAGTAGCAGCATGATGAGTGGATTTAGGTAAGACGATTCTAAGTGAAATAAGTCACACAGAAAAGGACACTTCTCATAAGGTGTCACTTATAGAGGGAATGTAAAAACCGTTACACTTGAACTGAATTACAAAACAGAACAGAGTCACACATGCAGAAAACACACTATGGCTGCTTAACGGGAAAGGTGAGGTGGGGTGATACATAAAACAAGAGCTTCAAATTAGCTCAGATACCGTTCCATAAACCCAATATGTAATACACAAGACCTACTCCTTGCTCAGAGAACTGGACTCAACACGCCCGATTCACCGCACAAGAATATATCTGACTAGTAATAATCTTAAAACCTATGTATTGATATCTCTCTGTTAGTGTGTCAAGTGGGTGTAAGGCGGCATAAACACAGCCGTGAAAAGCAGCTAAACCCCATTATAAAAATAAATTACTTTTAAAAACCCATGAAACAAAGACAGGGAAAGAGAGAGAAATTCTTACACAATTCGTTCAGGGGCTGTGATGCAACCTGGACTGACCATATCTAGACCCACAGCTGGATGAGACATAAGGGTGGACACTCTTGGGGCTGAGAGGTTTGGTGAGGTTGGGTGAGCAAACGCAGACCCTTTAAAGTAATACTGCGTGCTACCCATCGCATGGGTCCCAAATCTCCAGGTTCAAGGGCAACTTCCTACATCGAAAACATGCATGAGTAACCCAGAAGATGGTACACCGTGTGATGGGGAAAGGTTTCTAAAACGCACCTCATTTCTCATCTCCTTGTGCTCGGGTTCGCCATTCCAGCCACTTTACTAGCAATCTCCCTACTTGGAGCCTCAGCACCTTTAACCTCCTGTTCCGTACAGGTTGCAATTTGTCCTGAGGATGAACGGGAAGACGGGGAACCAATGAGAGACTAGCTCTTGGTGTTGGGACAGGCACAGGTCACTCTATTTTCCCATCAGGAAGAAGAATTAACCACAGGCTCAGCCTGCCCCCCGGAACCAGAACAGGGCCTGAAGCCATCCTGCGCTTTTGCGGCCAGCTCCCAAAAAAGCGACTTGTAAAATGGAGCTTCAGGGCACTGCAATTCACAAACCTGCAGAGTTATAAATGATAACTCTCGTCCACAAATATATTGAGGGAAGGCAAAGAAGAGGATTTGAAATCAAGGCAGAATTGCAGGAAACAGATTTCAGGAGGTAGATTCGAATCGCCTTTAAAGCACATGAAAAGCGGCAAAACGTTGACAATGATGCCCTTGGCCAAAAAGGGCGTATGCGTTTTTTCCTGAATATATTCAGGAAAAAACGCATACGCCCTTTTTGGCCAACCAAGCAACCTGGAAAGGCAAATCAGCGCTACAAAGAAGTCTCGCTTCCCATCGGTCAAAAGGGCCATGCTGAAAAAAGTGTCAAAACCAGAAATGCAGGAGAGGCCATGGAGAAATGGGAGCCTTGCTACACTGATGGGCGGGATGTAAATTGCCAACAGCCACTCTGGAGAAGTGTACGGTGTGTCCTGAAACATCTAAAAAACACAGCTTAGAGAGCATAGGGCACTTCCACGCATGGGGGGATAAAGTGGGAAAATTGAAAATCAGCAAGACACAAGCACCCCAAAGTTTAGGGCTGCTCTGTTGACAAGGACCTCCACTTCATTCCACCTTAAATATCCCAGGAAAGCGAAAAATGGATAAAAAAGTTGTGGTCCTTATGTACAATGGAATATCACTCAGCCATGAAATCAATGTCATAAGGCTAGTAGCAGCATGATGAGTGGATTTAGGTAAGACGATTCTAAGTGAAATAAGTCACACAGAAAAGGACACTTCTCATAAGGTGTCACTTATAGAGGGAATGTAAAAACCGTTACACTTGAACTGAATTACAAAACAGAACAGAGTCACACATGCAGAAAACACACTATGGCTGCTTAACGGGAAAGGTGAGGTGGGGTGATACATAAAACAAGAGCTTCAAATTAGCTCAGATACCGTTCCATAAACCCAATATGTAATACACAAGACCTACTCCTTGCTCAGAGAACTGGACTCAACACGCCCGATTCACCGCACAAGAATATATCTGACTAGTAATAATCTTAAAACCTATGTATTGATATCTCTCTGTTAGTGTGTCAAGTGGGTGTAAGGCGGCATAAACACAGCCGTGAAAAGCAGCTAAACCCCATTATAAAAATAAATTACTTTTAAAAACCCATGAAACAAAGACAGGGAAAGAGAGAGAAATTCTTACACAATTCGTTCAGGGGCTGTGATGCAACCTGGACTGACCATATCTAGACCCACAGCTGGATGAGACATAAGGGTGGACACTCTTGGGGCTGAGAGGTTTGGTGAGGTTGGGTGAGCAAACGCAGACCCTTTAAAGTAATACTGCGTGCTACCCATCGCATGGGTCCCAAATCTCCAGGTTCAAGGGCAACTTCCTACATCGAAAACATGCATGAGAAACCCAGAAGATGGTACACCGTGTGATGGGGAAAGGTTTCTAAAACGCACCTCATTTCTCATCTCCTTGTGCTCGGGTTCGCCATTCCAGCCACTTTACTAGCAATCTCCCTACTTGGAGCCTCAGCACCTTTAACCTCCTGTTCCGTACAGGTTGCAATTTGTCCTGAGGATGAACGGGAAGACGGGGAACCAATGAGAGACTAGCTCTTGGTGTTGGGACAGGCACAGGTCACTCTATTTTCCCATCAGGAAGAAGAATTAACCACAGGCTCAGCCTGCCCCCCGGAACCAGAACAGGGCCTGAAGCCATCCTGCGCTTTTGCGGCCAGCTCCCAAAAAAGCGACTTGTAAAATGGAGCTTCAGGGCACTGCAATTCACAAACCTGCAGAGTTATAAATGATAACTCTCGTCCACAAATATATTGAGGGAAGGCAAAGAAGAGGATTTGAAATCAAGGCAGAATTGCAGGAAACAGATTTCAGGAGGTAGATTCGAATCGCCTTTAAAGCACATGAAAAGCGGCAAAACGTTGACAATGATGCCCTTGGCCAAAAAGGGCGTATGCGTTTTTTCCTGAATATATTCAGGAAAAAACGCATACGCCCTTTTTGGCCAACCAAGCAACCTGGAAAGGCAAATCAGCGCTACAAAGAAGTCTCGCTTCCCATCGGTCAAAAGGGCCATGCTGAAAAAAGTGTCAAAACCAGAAATGCAGGACAGGCCATGGAGAAATGGGAGCCTTGCTACACTGATGGGCGGGATGTAAATTGCCAACAGCCACTCTGGAGAAGTGTACGGTGTGTCCTGAAACATCTAAAAAACACAGCTTAGAGAGCATAGGGCACTTCCACGCATGGGGGGATAAAGTGGGAAAATTGAAAATCAGCAAGACACAAGCACCCCAAAGTTTAGGGCTGCTCTGTTGACAAGGACCTCCACTTCATTCCACCTTAAATATCCCAGGAAAGCGAAAAATGGATAAAAAAGTTGTGGTCCTTATGTACAATGGAATATCACTCAGCCATGAAATCAATGTCATAAGGCTAGTAGCAGCATGATGAGTGGATTTAGGTAAGACGATTCTAAGTGAAATAAGTCACACAGAAAAGGACACTTCTCATAAGGTGTCACTTATAGAGGGAATGTAAAAACCGTTACACTTGAACTGAATTACAAAACAGAACAGAGTCACACATGCAGAAAACACACTATGGCTGCTTAACGGGAAAGGTGAGGTGGGGTGATACATAAAACAAGAGCTTCAAATTAGCTCAGATACCGTTCCATAAACCCAATATGTAATACACAAGACCTACTCCTTGCTCAGAGAACTGGACTCAACACGCCCGATTCACCGCACAAGAATATATCTGACTAGTAATAATCTTAAAACCTATGTATTGATATCTCTCTGTTAGTGTGTCAAGTGGGTGTAAGGCGGCATAAACACAGCCGTGAAAAGCAGCTAAACCCCATTATAAAAATAAATTACTTTTAAAAACCCATGAAACAAAGACAGGGAAAGAGAGAGAAATTCTTACACAATTCGTTCAGGGGCTGTGATGCAACCTGGACTGACCATATCTAGACCCACAGCTGGATGAGACATAAGGGTGGACACTCTTGGGGCTGAGAGGTTTGGTGAGGTTGGGTGAGCAAACGCAGACCCTTTAAAGTAATACTGCGTGCTACCCATCGCATGGGTCCCAAATCTCCAGGTTCAAGGGCAACTTCCTACATCGAAAACATGCATGAGAAACCCAGAAGATGGTACACCGTGTGATGGGGAAAGGTTTCTAAAACGCACCTCATTTCTCATCTCCTTGTGCTCGGGTTCGCCATTCCAGCCACTTTACTAGCAATCTCCCTACTTGGAGCCTCAGCACCTTTAACCTCCTGTTCCGTACAGGTTGCAATTTGTCCTGAGGATGAACGGGAAGACGGGGAACCAATGAGAGACTAGCTCTTGGTGTTGGGACAGGCACAGGTCACTCTATTTTCCCATCAGGAAGAAGAATTAACCACAGGCTCAGCCTGCCCCCCGGAACCAGAACAGGGCCTGAAGCCATCCTGCGCTTTTGCGGCCAGCTCCCAAAAAAGCGACTTGTAAAATGGAGCTTCAGGGCACTGCAATTCACAAACCTGCAGAGTTATAAATGATAACTCTCGTCCACAAATATATTGAGGGAAGGCAAAGAAGAGGATTTGAAATCAAGGCAGAATTGCAGGAAACAGATTTCAGGAGGTAGATTCGAATCGCCTTTAAAGCACATGAAAAGCGGCAAAACGTTGACAATGATGCCCTTGGCCAAAAAGGGCGTATGCGTTTTTTCCTGAATATATTCAGGAAAAAACGCATACGCCCTTTTTGGCCAACCAAGCAACCTGGAAAGGCAAATCAGCGCTACAAAGAAGTCTCGCTTCCCATCGGTCAAAAGGGCCATGCTGAAAAAAGTGTCAAAACCAGAAATGCAGGACAGGCCATGGAGAAATGGGAGCCTTGCTACACTGATGGGCGGGATGTAAATTGCCAACAGCCACTCTGGAGAAGTGTACGGTGTGTCCTGAAACATCTAAAAAACACAGCTTAGAGAGCATAGGGCACTTCCACGCATGGGGGGATAAAGTGGGAAAATTGAAAATCAGCAAGACACAAGCACCCCAAAGTTTAGGGCTGCTCTGTTGACAAGGACCTCCACTTCATTCCACCTTAAATATCCCAGGAAAGCGAAAAATGGATAAAAAAGTTGTGGTCCTTATGTACAATGGAATATCACTCAGCCATGAAATCAATGTCATAAGGCTAGTAGCAGCATGATGAGTGGATTTAGGTAAGACGATTCTAAGTGAAATAAGTCACACAGAAAAGGACACTTCTCATAAGGTGTCACTTATAGAGGGAATGTAAAAACCGTTACACTTGAACTGAATTACAAAACAGAACAGAGTCACACATGCAGAAAACACACTATGGCTGCTTAACGGGAAAGGTGAGGTGGGGTGATACATAAAACAAGAGCTTCAAATTAGCTCAGATACCGTTCCATAAACCCAATATGTAATACACAAGACCTACTCCTTGCTCAGAGAACTGGACTCAACACGCCCGATTCACCGCACAAGAATATATCTGACTAGTAATAATCTTAAAACCTATGTATTGATATCTCTCTGTTAGTGTGTCAAGTGGGTGTAAGGCGGCATAAACACAGCCGTGAAAAGCAGCTAAACCCCATTATAAAAATAAATTACTTTTAAAAACCCATGAAACAAAGACAGGGAAAGAGAGAGAAATTCTTACACAATTCGTTCAGGGGCTGTGATGCAACCTGGACTGACCATATCTAGACCCACAGCTGGATGAGACATAAGGGTGGACACTCTTGGGGCTGAGAGGTTTGGTGAGGTTGGGTGAGCAAACGCAGACCCTTTAAAGTAATACTGCGTGCTACCCATCGCATGGGTCCCAAATCTCCAGGTTCAAGGGCAACTTCCTACATCGAAAACATGCATGAGAAACCCAGAAGATGGTACACCGTGTGATGGGGAAAGGTTTCTAAAACGCACCTCATTTCTCATCTCCTTGTGCTCGGGTTTGCCATTCCAGCCACTTTACTAGCAATCTCCCTACTTGGAGCCTCAGCACCTTTAACCTCCTGTTCCGTACAGGTTGCAATTTGTCCTGAGGATGAACGGGAAGACGGGGAACCAATGAGAGACTAGCTCTTGGTGTTGGGACAGGCACAGGTCACTCTATTTTCCCATCAGGAAGAAGAATTAACCACAGGCTCAGCCTGCCCCCCGGAACCAGAACAGGGCCTGAAGCCATCCTGCGCTTTTGCGGCCAGCTCCCAAAAAAGCGACTTGTAAAATGGAGCTTCAGGGCACTGCAATTCACAAACCTGCAGAGTTATAAATGATAACTCTCGTCCACAAATATATTGAGGGAAGGCAAAGAAGAGGATTTGAAATCAAGGCAGAATTGCAGGAAACAGATTTCAGGAGGTAGATTCGAATCGCCTTTAAAGCACATGAAAAGCGGCAAAACGTTGACAATGATGCCCTTGGCCAAAAAGGGCGTATGCGTTTTTTCCTGAATATATTCAGGAAAAAACGCATACGCCCTTTTTGGCCAACCAAGCAACCTGGAAAGGCAAATCAGCGCTACAAAGAAGTCTCGCTTCCCATCGGTCAAAAGGGCCATGCTGAAAAAAGTGTCAAAACCAGAAATGCAGGACAGGCCATGGAGAAATGGGAGCCTTGCTACACTGATGGGCGGGATGTAAATTGCCAACAGCCACTCTGGAGAAGTGTACGGTGTGTCCTGAAACATCTAAAAAACACAGCTTAGAGAGCATAGGGCACTTCCACGCATGGGGGGATAAAGTGGGAAAATTGAAAATCAGCAAGACACAAGCACCCCAAAGTTTAGGGCTGCTCTGTTGACAAGGACCTCCACTTCATTCCACCTTAAATATCCCAGGAAAGCGAAAAATGGATAAAAAAGTTGTGGTCCTTATGTACAATGGAATATCACTCAGCCATGAAATCAATGTCATAAGGCTAGTAGCAGCATGATGAGTGGATTTAGGTAAGACGATTCTAAGTGAAATAAGTCACACAGAAAAGGACACTTCTCATAAGGTGTCACTTATAGAGGGAATGTAAAAACCGTTACACTTGAACTGAATTACAAAACAGAACAGAGTCACACATGCAGAAAACACACTATGGCTGCTTAACGGGAAAGGTGAGGTGGGGTGATACATAAAACAAGAGCTTCAAATTAGCTCAGATACCGTTCCATAAACCCAATATGTAATACACAAGACCTACTCCTTGCTCAGAGAACTGGACTCAACACGCCCGATTCACCGCACAAGAATATATCTGACTAGTAATAATCTTAAAACCTATGTATTGATATCTCTCTGTTAGTGTGTCAAGTGGGTGTAAGGCGGCATAAACACAGCCGTGAAAAGCAGCTAAACCCCATTATAAAAATAAATTACTTTTAAAAACCCATGAAACAAAGACAGGGAAAGAGAGAGAAATTCTTACACAATTCGTTCAGGGGCTGTGATGCAACCTGGACTGACCATATCTAGACCCACAGCTGGATGAGACATAAGGGTGGACACTCTTGGGGCTGAGAGGTTTGGTGAGGTTGGGTGAGCAAACGCAGACCCTTTAAAGTAATACTGCGTGCTACCCATCGCATGGGTCCCAAATCTCCAGGTTCAAGGGCAACTTCCTACATCGAAAACATGCATGAGAAACCCAGAAGATGGTACACCGTGTGATGGGGAAAGGTTTCTAAAACGCACCTCATTTCTCATCTCCTTGTGCTCGGGTTCGCCATTCCAGCCACTTTACTAGCAATCTCCCTACTTGGAGCCTCAGCACCTTTAACCTCCTGTTCCGTACAGGTTGCAATTTGTCCTGAGGATGAACGGGAAGACGGGGAACCAATGAGAGACTAGCTCTTGGTGTTGGGACAGGCACAGGTCACTCTATTTTCCCATCAGGAAGAAGAATTAACCACAGGCTCAGCCTGCCCCCCGGAACCAGAACAGGGCCTGAAGCCATCCTGCGCTTTTGCGGCCAGCTCCCAAAAAAGCGACTTGTAAAATGGAGCTTCAGGGCACTGCAATTCACAAACCTGCAGAGTTATAAATGATAACTCTCGTCCACAAATATATTGAGGGAAGGCAAAGAAGAGGATTTGAAATCAAGGCAGAATTGCAGGAAACAGATTTCAGGAGGTAGATTCGAATCGCCTTTAAAGCACATGAAAAGCGGCAAAACGTTGACAATGATGCCCTTGGCCAAAAAGGGCGTATGCGTTTTTTCCTGAATATATTCAGGAAAAAACGCATACGCCCTTTTTGGCCAACCAAGCAACCTGGAAAGGCAAATCAGCGCTACAAAGAAGTCTCGCTTCCCATCGGTCAAAAGGGCCATGCTGAAAAAAGTGTCAAAACCAGAAATGCAGGACAGGCCATGGAGAAATGGGAGCCTTGCTACACTGATGGGCGGGATGTAAATTGCCAACAGCCACTCTGGAGAAGTGTACGGTGTGTCCTGAAACATCTAAAAAACACAGCTTAGAGAGCATAGGGCACTTCCACGCATGGGGGGATAAAGTGGGAAAATTGAAAATCAGCAAGACACAAGCACCCCAAAGTTTAGGGCTGCTCTGTTGACAAGGACCTCCACTTCATTCCACCTTAAATATCCCAGGAAAGCGAAAAATGGATAAAAAAGTTGTGGTCCTTATGTACAATGGAATATCACTCAGCCATGAAATCAATGTCATAAGGCTAGTAGCAGCATGATGAGTGGATTTAGGTAAGACGATTCTAAGTGAAATAAGTCACACAGAAAAGGACACTTCTCATAAGGTGTCACTTATAGAGGGAATGTAAAAACCGTTACACTTGAACTGAATTACAAAACAGAACAGAGTCACACATGCAGAAAACACACTATGGCTGCTTAACGGGAAAGGTGAGGTGGGGTGATACATAAAACAAGAGCTTCAAATTAGCTCAGATACCGTTCCATAAACCCAATATGTAATAGACAAGACCTACTCCTTGCTCAGAGAACTGGACTCAACACGCCCGATTCACCGCACAAGAATATATCTGACTAGTAATAATCTTAAAACCTATGTATTGATATCTCTCTGTTAGTGTGTCAAGTGGGTGTAAGGCGGCATAAACACAGCCGTGAAAAGCAGCTAAACCCCATTATAAAAATAAATTACTTTAAAAAACCCATGAAACAAAGACAGGGAAAGAGAGAGAAATTCTTACACAATTCGTTCAGGGGCTGTGATGCAACCTGGACTGACCATATCTAGACCCACAGCTGGATGAGACATAAGGGTGGACACTCTTGGGGCTGAGAGGTTTGGTGAGGTTGGGTGAGCAAACGCAGACCCTTTAAAGTAATACTGCGTGCTACCCATCGCATGGGTCCCAAATCTCCAGGTTCAAGGGCAACTTCCTACATCGAAAACATGCATGAGAAACCCAGAAGATGGTACACCGTGTGATGGGGAAAGGTTTCTAAAACGCATCTCATTTCTCATCTCCTTGTGCTCGGGTTCGCCATTCCAGCCACTTTACTAGCAATCTCCCTACTTGGAGCCTCAGCACCTTTAACCTCCTGTTCCGTACAGGTGGCAATTTGTCCTGAGGATGAACAGGAAGACGGGAAACCAATGAGAGAGTAGCTCTTGGTGTTGGGACAGGCACAGGTCACTCTATTTTCCCATCAGGAAGAAGAATTAACCACAGGCTCAGCCTGCCCCCCGGAACCAGAACAGGGCCTGAAGCCATCCTGCGCTTTTGCGGCCAGCTCCCAAAAAAGCGACTTGTAAAATGGATCTTCAGGGCACTGCAATTCAAACCTGCAGAGTTATAAATGATAACTCTCGTCCACAAATATATTGAGGGAAGGCAAAGAAGAGGATTTGAAATCAAGGCAGAATTGCAGGAAACAGATTTCAGGAGGTAGATTCGAATCGCCTTTAAAGCACATGAAAAGCACAAAACGTTGACAATGATGCCCCTGGCCAAAAAGGGCGTATGCGTTTTTTCCTGAATATATTCAGGAAAAAACGCATACGCCCTTTTTGGCCAACCAAGCAACCTGGAAAGGCAAATCTGCGCTACAAAGAAGTCTCGCTTCCCATCGGTCAAAAGGGCCAAAGGGCCATGCTGAAAAAAGTGTCAAAACCAGAAATGCAGGACAGGCCATGGAGAAATGGGAGCCTTGCTACACTGATGGGCGGGATGTAAATTGCCAACAGCCACTCTGGAGAAGTGTACGGTGTGTCCTGAAACATCTAAAAAACACAGCTTAGAGAGCATAGGGCACTTCCACGCATGGGGGGATAAAGTGGGAAAATTGAAAATCAGCAAGACACAAGCACCCCAAAGTTTAGGGCTGCTCTGTTGACAAGGACCTCCACTTCATTCCACCTTAAATATCCCAGGAAAGCGAAAAATGGATAAAAAAGTTGTGGTCCTTATGTACAATGGAATATCACTCAGCCATGAAATCAATGTCATAAGGCTAGTAGCAGCATGATGAGTGGATTTAGGTAAGACGATTCTAAGTGAAATAAGTCACACAGAAAAGGACACTTCTCATAAGGTGTCACTTATAGAGGGAATGTAAAAACCGTTACACTTGAACTGAATTACAAAACAGAACAGAGTCACACATGCAGAAAACACACTATGGCTGCTTAACGGGAAAGGTGAGGTGGGGTGATACATAAAACAAGAGCTTCAAATTAGCTCAGATACCGTTCATAAACCCAATATGTAATAGACAAGACCTACTCCTTGCTCAGAGAACTGGACTCAACACGCCCGATTCACCGCACAAGAATATATCTGACTAGTAATAATCTTAAAACCTATGTATTGATATCTCTCTGTTAGTGTGTCAAGTGGGTGTAAGGCGGCATAAACACAGCCGTGAAAAGCAGCTAAACCCCATTATAAAAATAAATTACTTTTAAAAACCCATGAAACAAAGACAGGGAAAGAGAGAGAAATTCTTACACAATTCGTTCAGGGGCTGTGATGCAACCTGGACTGACCATATCTAGACCCACAGCTGGATGAGACATAAGGGTGGACACTCTTGGGGCTGAGAGGTTTGGTGAGGTTGGGTGAGCAAACGCAGACCCTTTAAAGTAATACTGCGTGCTACCCATCGCATGGGTCCCAAATCTCCAGGTTCAAGGGCATCTTCCTACATCGAAAACATGCATGAGAAACCCAGAAGATGGTACACCGTGTGATGGGGAAAGGTTTCTAAAACGCACCTCATTTCTCATCTCCTTGTGCTCGGGTTCCCCATTCCAGCCACTTTACCAGCAATCTCCCTTCTTGGAGCATCAGCACCTTTAACCTCCTGTTCCGTACAGGTTGCAATTTGTCCTGAGGATGAACGGGAAGACAGGGAACCAATGAGAGACTAGCTCTTGGTGTTGGGACAGGCACAGGTCACTCTATTTTCCCATCAGGAAGAAGAATTAACCACAGGCTCAGCCTGCCCCCTGGAACCAGAACAGGGCCTGAAGCCATCCTGCGCTTTTGCGGCCAGCTCCCAAAAAAGTGACTTGTAAAATGGAGCTTCAGGGCACTGCAATTCACAAACCTGCAGAGTTAAAAATGATAACTCTCGTCCACAAATATATTGAGGGAAGGCAAAGAAGAGGATTTGAAATCAAGGCAGAATTGCAGGAAACTGATTTCAGGAGGTAGATTCGAATCGCCTTTAAAGCACATGAAAAGCGGCAAAACGTTGACAATGATGCCCTTGGCCAAAAAGGGCGTATGCGTTTTTTCCTGAATATATTCAGGAAAAAACGCATACGCCCTTTTTGGCCAACCAAGCAACCTGGAAAGGCAATTCAGCGCTACAAAGAAGTCTCGCTTCCCATCGGTCAAAAGGGCCATGCTGAAAAAAGTGTCAAAACCAGAAATGCAGGACAGGCCATGGAGAAATGGGAACCTTGCTACACTGATGGGCGGGATGTAAATTGCCAACAGCCACTCTGGAGAAGTGTACGGTGTGTCCTGAAACATCTAAAAAACACAGCTTAGAGAGCATAGGGCACTTCCACGCATGGGGGGATAAAGTGGGAAAATTGAAAATCAGCAAGACACAAGCACCCCAAAGTTTAGGGCTGCTCTGTTGACAAGGACCTCCACTTCATTCCACCTTAAATATCCCAGGAAAGCGAAAAATGGATAAAAAAGTTGTGGTCCTTATGTACAATGGAATATCACTCAGCCATGAAATCAATGTCATAAGGCTAGTAGCAGCATGATGAGTGGATTTAGGTAAGACGATTCTAAGTGAAATAAGTCACACAGAAAAGGACACTTCTCATAAGGTGTCACTTATAGAGGGAATGTAAAAACCGTTACACTTGAACTGAATTACAAAACAGAACAGAGTCACACATGCAGAAAACACACTATGGCTGCTTAACGGGAAAGGTGAGGTGGGGTGATACATAAAACAAGAGCTTCAAATTAGCTCAGATACCGTTCCATAAACCCAATATGTAATAGACAAGACCTACTCCTTGCTCAGAGAACTGGACTCAACACGCCCGATTCACCGCACAAGAATATATCTGACTAGTAATAATCTTAAAACCTATGTATTGATATCTCTCTGTTAGTGTGTCAAGTGGGTGTAAGGCGGCATAAACACAGCCGTGAAAAGCAGCTAAACCCCATTATAAAAATAAATTACTTTTAAAAACCCATGAAACAAAGACAGGGAAAGAGAGAGAAATTCTTACACAATTCGTTCAGGGGCTGTGATGCAACCTGGACTGACCATATCTAGACCCACAGCTGGATGAGACATAAGGGTGGACACTCTTGGGGCTGAGAGGTTTGGTGAGGTTGGGTGAGCAAACGCAGACCCTTTAAAGTAATACTGCGTGCTACCCATCGCATGGGTCCCAAATCTCCAGGTTCAAGGGCAACTTCCTACATCGAAAACATGCATGAGAAACCCAGAAGATGGTACACCATGTGATGGGGAAAGGTTTCTAAAACGCACCTCATTTCTCATCTCCTTGTGCTCGGGTTCGCCATTCCAGCCACTTTACTAGCAATCTCCCTACTTGGAGCCTCAGCACCTTTAACCTCCTGTTCCGTACAGGTTGCAATTTGTCCTGAGGATGAACAGGAAGACGGGAAACCAATGAGAGAGTAGCTCTTGGTGTTGGGACAGGCACAGGTCACTCTATTTTCACATCAGGAAGAAGAATTAACCACAGGCTCAGCCTGCCCCCCGGAACCAGAACAGGGCCTGAAGCCATCCTGCGCTTTTGCGGCCAGCTCCCAAAAAAGCGACTTGTAAAATGGATCTTCAGGGCACTGCAATTCAAACCTGCAGAGTTATAAATGATAACTCTCGTCCACAAATATATTGAGGGAAGGCAAAGAAGAGGATTTGAAATCAAGGCAGAATTGCAGGAAACAGATTTCAGGAGGTAGATTCGAATCGCCTTTAAAGCACATGAAAAGCACAAAACGTTGACAATGATGCCCCTGGCCAAAAAGGGCGTATGCGTTTTTTCCTGAATATATTCAGGAAAAAACGCATACGCCCTTTTTGGCCAACCAAGCAACCTGGAAAGGCAAATCAGCGCTACAAAGAAGTCTCGCTTCCCATCGGTCAAAAGGGCCATGCTGAAAAAAGTGTCAAAACCAGAAATGCAGGACAGGCCATGGAGAAATGGGAGCCTTGCTACACTGATGGGCGGGATGTAAATTGCCAACAGCCACTCTGGAGAAGTGTACGGTGTGTCCTGAAACATCTAAAAAACACAGCTTAGAGAGCATAGGGCAGTTCCACGCATGGGGGGATAAAGTGGGAAAATTGAAAATCAGCAAGACACAAGCACCCCAAAGTTTAGGGCTGCTCTGTTGACAAGGACCTCCACTTCATTCCACCTTAAATATCCCAGGAAAGCGAAAAATGGATAAAAAAGTTGTGGTCCTTATGTACAATGGAATATCACTCAGCCATGAAATCAATGTCATAAGGCTAGTAGCAGCATGATGAGTGGATTTAGGTAAGACGATTCTAAGTGAAATAAGTCACACAGAAAAGGACACTTCTCATAAGGTGTCACTTATAGAGGGAATGTAAAAACCGTTACACTTGAACTGAATTACAAAACAGAACAGAGTCACACATGCAGAAAACACACTATGGCTGCTTAACGGGAAAGGTGAGGTGGGGTGATACATAAAACAAGAGCTTCAAATTAGCTCAGATACCGTTCATAAACCCAATATGTAATAGACAAGACCTACTCCTTGCTCAGAGAACTGGACTCAACACGCCCGATTCACCGCACAAGAATATATCTGACTAGTAATAATCTTAAAACCTATGTATTGATATCTCTCTGTTAGTGTGTCAAGTGGGTGTAAGGCGGCATAAACACAGCCGTGAAAAGCAGCTAAACCCCATTATAAAAATAAATTACTTTTAAAAACCCATGAAACAAAGACAGGGAAAGAGAGAGAAATTCTTACACAATTCGTTCAGGGGCTGTGATGCAACCTGGACTGACCATATCTAGACCCACTGCTGGATGAGACATAAGGGTGGACACTCTTGGGGCTGAGAGGTTTGGTGAGGTTGGGTGAGCAAACGCAGACCCTTTAAAGTAATACTGCGTGCTACCCATCGCATGGGTCCCAAATCTCCAGGTTCAAGGGCATCTTCCTACATCGAAAACATGCATGAGAAACCCAGAAGATGGTACACCGTGTGATGGGGAAAGGTTTCTAAAACGCACCTCATTTCTCATCTCCTTGTGCTCGGGTTCCCCATTCCAGCCACTTTACCAGCAATCTCCCTTCTTGGAGCATCAGCACCTTTAACCTCCTGTTCCGTACAGGTTGCAATTTGTCCTGAGGATGAACGGGAAGACAGGGAACCAATGAGAGACTAGCTCTTGGTGTTGGGACAGGCACAGGTCACTCTATTTTCCCATCAGGAAGAAGAATTAACCACAGGCTCAGCCTGCCCCCCGGAACCAGAACAGGGCCTGAAGCCATCCTGCGCTTTTGCGGCCAGCTCCCAAAAAAGCGACTTGTAAAATGGAGCTTCAGGGCACTGCAATTCACAAACCTGCAGAGTTAAAAATGATAACTCTCGTCCACAAATATATTGAGGGAAGGCAAAGAAGAGGATTTGAAATCAAGGCAGAATTGCAGGAAACTGATTTCAGGAGGTAGATTCGAATCGCCTTTAAAGCACATGAAAAGCGGCAAAACGTTGACAATGATGCCCTTGGCCAAAAAGGGCGTATGCGTTTTTTCCTGAATATATTCAGGAAAAAACGCATACGCCCTTTTTGGCCAACCAAGCAACCTGGAAAGGCAAATCAGCGCTACAAAGAAGTCTCGCTTCCCATCGGTCAAAAGGGCCATGCTGAAAAAAGTGTCAAAACCAGAAATGCAGGACAGGCCATGGAGAAATGGGAACCTTGCTACACTGATGGGCGGGATGTAAATTGCCAACAGCCACTCTGGAGAAGTGTACGGTGTGTCCTGAAACATCTAAAAAACACAGCTTAGAGAGCATAGGGCACTTCCACGCATGGGGGGATAAAGTGGGAAAATTGAAAATCAGCAAGACACAAGCACCCCAAAGTTTAGGGCTGCTCTGTTGACAAGGACCTCCACTTCATTCCACCTTAAATATCCCAGGAAAGCGAAAAATGGATAAAAAAGTTGTGGTCCTTATGTACAATGGAATATCACTCAGCCATGAAATCAATGTCATAAGGCTAGTAGCAGCATGATGAGTGGATTTAGGTAAGACGATTCTAAGTGAAATAAGTCACACAGAAAAGGACACTTCTCATAAGGTGTCACTTATAGAGGGAATGTAAAAACCGTTACACTTGAACTGAATTACAAAACAGAACAGAGTCACACATGCAGAAAACACACTATGGCTGCTTAACGGGAAAGGTGAGGTGGGGTGATACATAAAACAAGAGCTTCAAATTAGCTCAGATACCGTTCCATAAACCCAATATGTAATAGACAAGACCTACTCCTTGCTCAGAGAACTGGACTCAACACGCCCGATTCACCGCACAAGAATATATCTGACTAGTAATAATCTTAAAACCTATGTATTGATATCTCTCTGTTAGTGTGTCAAGTGGGTGTAAGGCGGCATAAACACAGCCGTGAAAAGCAGCTAAACCCCATTATAAAAATAAATTACTTTTAAAAACCCATGAAACAAAGACAGGGAAAGAGAGAGAAATTCTTACACAATTCGTTCAGGGGCTGTGATGCAACCTGGACTGACCATATCTAGACCCACAGCTGGATGAGACATAAGGGTGGACACTCTTGGGGCTGAGAGGTTTGGTGAGGTTGGGTGAGCAAACGCAGACCCTTTAAAGTAATACTGCGTGCTACCCATCGCATGGGTCCCAAATCTCCAGGTTCAAGGGCAACTTCCTACATCGAAAACATGCATGAGAAACCCAGAAGATGGTACACCGTGTGATGGGGAAAGGTTTCTAAAACGCACCTCATTTCTCATCTCCTTGTGCTCGGGTTCGCCATTCCAGCCACTTTACTAGCAATCTCCCTACTTGGAGCCTCAGCACCTTTAACCTCCTGTTCCGTACAGGTTGCAATTTGTCCTGAGGATGAACGGGAAGACGGGAAACCAATGAGAGAGTAGCTCTTGGTGTTGGGACAGGCACAGGTCACTCTATTTTCACATCAGGAAGAAGAATTAACCACAGGCTCAGCCTGCCCCCCGGAACCAGAACAGGGCCTGAAGCCATCCTGCGCTTTTGCGGCCAGCTCCCAAAAAAGCGACTTGTAAAATGGATCTTCAGGGCACTGCAATTCAAACCTGCAGAGTTATAAATGATAACTCTCGTCCACAAATATATTGAGGGAAGGCAAAGAAGAGGATTTGAAATCAAGGCAGAATTGCAGGAAACAGATTTCAGGAGGTAGATTCGAATCGCCTTTAAAGCACATGAAAAGCACAAAACGTTGACAATGATGCCCCTGGCCAAAAAGGGCGTATGCGTTTTTTCCTGAATATATTCAGGAAAAAACGCATACGCCCTTTTTGGTCAACCAAGCAACCTGGAAAGGCAAATCAGCACTACAAAGAAGTCTCGCTTCCCATCGGTCAAAAGGGCCATGCTGAAAAAAGTGTCAAAACCAGAAATGCAGGACAGGCCATGGAGAAATGGGAGCCTTGCTACACTGATGGGCGGGATGTAAATTGCCAACAGCCACTCTGGAGAAGTGTACGGTGTGTCCTGAAACATCTAAAAAACACAGCTTAGAGAGCATAGGGCAGTTCCACGCATGGGGGGATAAAGTGGGAAAATTGAAAATCAGCAAGACACAAGCACCCCAAAGTTTAGGGCTGCTCTGTTGACAAGGACCTCCACTTCATTCCACCTTAAATATCCCAGGAAAGCGAAAAATGGATAAAAAAGTTGTGGTCCTTATGTACAATGGAATATCACTCAGCCATGAAATCAATGTCATAAGGCTAGTAGCAGCATGATGAGTGGATTTAGGTAAGACGATTCTAAGTGAAATAAGTCACACAGAAAAGGACACTTCTCATAAGGTGTCACTTATAGAGGGAATGTAAAAACCGTTACACTTGAACTGAATTACAAAACAGAACAGAGTCACACATGCAGAAAACACACTATGGCTGCTTAACGGGAAAGGTGAGGTGGGGTGATACATAAAACAAGAGCTTCAAATTAGCTCAGATACCGTTCATAAACCCAATATGTAATAGACAAGACCTACTCCTTGCTCAGAGAACTGGACTCAACACGCCCGATTCACCGCACAAGAATATATCTGACTAGTAATAATCTTAAAACCTATGTATTGATATCTCTCTGTTAGTGTGTCAAGTGGGTGTAAGGCGGCATAAACACAGCCGTGAAAAGCAGCTAAACCCCATTATAAAAATAAATTACTTTTAAAAACCCATGAAACAAAGACAGGGAAAGAGAGAGAAATTCTTACACAATTCGTTCAGGGGCTGTGATGCAACCTGGACTGACCATATCTAGACCCACTGCTGGATGAGACATAAGGGTGGACACTCTTGGGTCTGAGAGGTTTGGTGAGGTTGGGTGAGCAAACGCAGACCCTTTAAAGTAATACTGCGTGCTACCCATCGCATGGGTCCCAAATCTCCAGGTTCAAGGGCATCTTCCTACATCGAAAACATGCATGAGAAACCCAGAAGATGGTACACCGTGTGATGGGGAAAGGTTTCTAAAACGCACCTCATTTCTCATCTCCTTGTGCTCGGGTTCCCCATTCCAGCCACTTTACCAGCAATCTCCCTTCTTGGAGCATCAGCACCTTTAACCTCCTGTTCCGTACAGGTTGCAATTTGTCCTGAGGATGAACGGGAAGACAGGGAACCAATGAGAGACTAGCTCTTGGTGTTGGGACAGGCACAGGTCACTCTATTTTCCCATCAGGAAGAAGAATTAACCACAGGCTCAGCCTGCCCCCCGGAACCAGAACAGGGCCTGAAGCCATCCTGCGCTTTTGCGGCCAGCTCCCAAAAAAGCGACTTGTAAAATGGAGCTTCAGGGCACTGCAATTCACAAACCTGCAGAGTTAAAAATGATAACTCTCGTCCACAAATATATTGAGGGAAGGCAAAGAAGAGGATTTGAAATCAAGGCAGAATTGCAGGAAACTGATTTCAGGAGGTAGATTCGAATCGCCTTTAAAGCACATGAAAAGCGGCAAAACGTTGACAATGATGCCCTTGGCCAAAAAGGGCGTATGCGTTTTTTCCTGAATATATTCAGGAAAAAACGCATACGCCCTTTTTGGCCAACCAAGCAACCTGGAAAGGCAAATCAGCGCTACAAAGAAGTCTCGCTTCCCATCGGTCAAAAGGGCCATGCTGAAAAAAGTGTCAAAACCAGAAATGCAGGACAGGCCATGGAGAAATGGGAACCTTGCTACACTGATGGGCGGGATGTAAATTGCCAACAGCCACTCTGGAGAAGTGTACGGTGTGTCCTGAAACATCTAAAAAACACAGCTTAGAGAGCATAGGGCACTTCCACGCATGGGGGGATAAAGTGGGAAAATTGAAAATCAGCAAGACACAAGCACCCCAAAGTTTAGGGCTGCTCTGTTGACAAGGACCTCCACTTCATTCCACCTTAAATATCCCAGGAAAGCGAAAAATGGATAAAAAAGTTGTGGTCCTTATGTACAATGGAATATCACTCAGCCATGAAATCAATGTCATAAGGTTAGTAGCAGCATGATGAGTGGATTTAGGTAAGACGATTCTAAGTGAAATAAGTCACACAGAAAAGGACACTTCTCATAAGGTGTCACTTATAGAGGGAATGTAAAAACCGTTACACTTGAACTGAATTACAAAACAGAACAGAGTCACACATGCAGAAAACACACTATGGCTGCTTAACGGGAAAGGTGAGGTGGGGTGATACATAAAACAAGAGCTTCAAATTAGCTCAGATACCGTTCCATAAACCCAATATGTAATACACAAGACCTACTCCTTGCTCAGAGAACTGGACTCAACACGCCCGATTTACCGCACATGAATATATCTGACTAGTAATAATCTTAAAACCTATGTATTGATATCTCTCTGTTAGTGTGTCAAGTGGGTGTAAGGCGGCATAAACACAGCCGTGAAAAGCAGCTAAACCCCATTATAAAAATAAATTACTTTTAAAAACCCATGAAACAAAGACAGGGAAAGAGAGAGAAATTCTTACACAATTCGTTCAGGGGCTGTGATGCAACCTGGACTGACCATATCTAGACCCACAGCTGGATGAGACATAAGGGTGGACACTCTTGGGGCTGAGAGCTTTGGTGAGGTTGGGTGAGCAAACGCAGACCCTTTAAAGTAATACTGCGTGCTACCCATCGCATGGGTCCCAAATCTCCAGGTTCAAGGGCAACTTCCTACATCGAAAACATGCATGAGAAACCCAGAAGATGGTACACCGTGTGATGGGGAAAGGTTTCTAAAACGCACCTCATTTCTCATCTCCTTGTGCTCGGGTTCGCCATTCCAGCCACTTTACTAGCAATCTCCCTACTTGGAGCCTCAGCACCTTTAACCTCCTGTTCCGTACAGGTTGCAATTTGTCCTGAGGATGAACGGGAAGACGGGGAACCAATGAGAGACTAGCTCTTGGTGTTGGGACAGGCACAGGTCACTCTATTTTCCCATCAGGAAGAAGAATTAACCACAGGCTCAGCCTGCCCCCCGGAACCAGAACAGGGCCTGAAGCCATCCTGCGCTTTTGCGGCCAGCTCCCAAAATAGCGACTTGTAAAATGGAGCTTCAGGGCACTGCAATTCACAAACCTGCAGAGTTATAAATGATAACTCTCCTCCACAAATATATTGAGGGAAGGCAAAGAAGAGGATTTGAAATCAAGGCAGAATTGCAGGAAACAGATTTCAGGAGGTAGATTCGAATCGCCTTTAAAGCACATGAAAAGCGGCAAAACGTTGACAATGATGCCCTTGGCCAAAAAGGGCGTATGCGTTTTTTCCTGAATATATTCAGGAAAAAACGCATACGCCCTTTTTGGCCAACCAAGCAACCTGGAAAGGCAAATCAGCGCTACAAAGAAGTCTCGCTTCCCATCGGTCAAAAGGGCCATGCTGAAAAAAGTGTCAAAACCAGAAATGCAGGACAGGCCATGGAGAAATGGGAGCCTTGCTACACTGATGGGCGGGATGTAAATTGCCAACAGCCACTCTGGAGAAGTGTACGGTGTGTCCTGAAACATCTAAAAAACACAGCTTAGAGAGCATAGGGCACTTCCACGCATGGGGGGATAAAGTGGGAAAATTGAAAATCAGCAAGACACAAGCACCCCAAAGTTTAGGGCTGCTCTGTTGACAAGGACCTCCACTTCATTCCACCTTAAATATCCCAGGAAAGCGAAAAATGGATAAAAAAGTTGTGGTCCTTATGTACAATGGAATATCACTCAGCCATGAAATCAATGTCATAAGGCTAGTAGCAGCATGATGAGTGGATTTAGGTAAGACGATTCTAAGTGAAATAAGTCACACAGAAAAGGACACTTCTCATAAGGTGTCACTTATAGAGGGAATGTAAAAACCGTTACACTTGAACTGAATTACAAAACAGAACAGAGTCACACATGCAGAAAACACACTATGGCTGCTTAACGGGAAAGGTGAGGTGGGGTGATACATAAAACAAGAGCTTCAAATTAGCTCAGATACCGTTCCATAAACCCAATATGTAATAGACAAGACCTACTCCTTGCTCAGAGAACTGGACTCAACACGCCCGATTCACCGCACAAGAATATATCTGACTAGTAATAATCTTAAAACCTATGTATTGATATCTCTCTGTTAGTGTGTCAAGTGGGTGTAAGGCGGCATAAACACAGCCGTGAAAAGCAGCTAAACCCCATTATAAAAATAAATTACTTTTAAAAACCCATGAAACAAAGACAGGGAAAGAGAGAGAAATTCTTACACAATTCGTTCAGGGGCTGTGATGCAACCTGGACTGACCATATCTAGACCCACAGCTGGATGAGACATAAGGGTGGACACTCTTGGGGCTGAGAGGTTTGGTGAGGTTGGGTGAGCAAACGCAGACCCTTTAAAGTAATACTGCGTGCTACCCATCGCATGGGTCCCAAATCTCCAGGTTCAAGGGCAACTTCCTACATCGAAAACATGCATGAGAAACCCAGAAGATGGTACACCGTGTGATGGGGAAAGGTTTCTAAAACGCACCTCATTTCTCATCTCCTTGTGCTCGGGTTCGCCATTCCAGCCACTTTACTAGCAATCTCCCTACTTGGAGCCTCAGCACCTTTAACCTCCTGTTCCGTACAGGTTGCAATTTGTCCTGAGGATGAACGGGAAGACGGGAAACCAATGAGAGAGTAGCTCTTGGTGTTGGGACAGGCACAGGTCACTCTATTTTCACATCAGGAAGAAGAATTAACCACAGGCTCAGCCTGCCCCCCGGAACCAGAACAGGGCCTGAAGCCATCCTGCGCTTTTGCGGCCAGCTCCCAAAAAAGCGACTTGTAAAATGGATCTTCAGGGCACTGCAATTCAAACCTGCAGAGTTATAAATGATAACTCTCGTCCACAAATATATTGAGGGAAGGCAAAAAGAGGATTTGAAATCAAGGCAGAATTGCAGGAAACAGATTTCAGGAGGTAGATTCGAATCGCCTTTAAAGCACATGAAAAGCACAAAACGTTGACAATGATGCCCCTGGCCAAAAAGGGCGTATGCGTTTTTTCCTGAATATATTCAGGAAAAAACGCATACGCCATTTTGGCCAACCAAGCAACCTGGAAAGGCAAATCAGCGCTACAAAGAAGTCTCGCTTCCCATCGGTCAAAAGGGCCATGCTGAAAAAAGTGTCAAAACCAGAAATGCAGGACAGGCCATGGAGAAATGGGAGCCTTGCTACACTGATGGGCGGGATATAAATTGCCAACAGCCACTCTGGAGAAGTGTACGGTGTGTCCTGAAACATCTAAAAAACACAGCTTAGAGAGCATAGGGCACTTCCACGCATGGGGGGATAAAGTGGGAAAATTGAAAATCAGCAAGACACAAGCACCCCAAAGTTTAGGGCTGCTCTGTTGACAAGGACCTCCACTTCATTCCACCTTAAATATCCCAGGAAAGCGAAAAATGGATAAAAAAGTTGTGGTCCTTATGTACAATGGAATATCACTCAGCCATGAAATCAATGTCATAAGGCTAGTAGCAGCATGATGAGTGGATTTAGGTAAGACGATTCTAAGTGAAATAAGTCACACAGAAAAGGACACTTCTCATAAGGTGTCACTTATAGAGGGAATGTAAAAACCGTTACACTTGAACTGAATTACAAAACAGAACAGAGTCACACATGCAGAAAACACACTATGGCTGCTTAACGGGAAAGGTGAGGTGGGGTGATACATAAAACAAGAGCTTCAAATTAGCTCAGATACCGTTCATAAACCCAATATGTAATAGACAAGACCTACTCCTTGCTCAGAGAACTGGACTCAACACGCCCGATTCACCGCACAAGAATATATCTGACTAGTAATAATCTTAAAACCTATGTATTGATATCTCTCTGTTAGTGTGTCAAGTGGGTGTAAGGCGGCATAAACACAGCCGTGAAAAGCAGCTAAACCCCATTATAAAAATAAATTACTTTTAAAAACCCATGAAACAAAGACAGGGAAAGAGAGAGAAATTCTTACACAATTCGTTCAGGGGCTGTGATGCAACCTGGACTGACCATATCTAGACCCACAGCTGGATGAGACATAAGGGTGGACACTCTTGGGGCTGAGAGGTTTGGTGAGGTTGGGTGAGCAAACGCAGACCCTTTAAAGTAATACTGCGTGCTACCCATCGCATGGGTCCCAAATCTCCAGGTTCAAGGGCATCTTCCTACATCGAAAACATGCATGAGAAACCCAGAAGATGGTACACCGTGTGATGGGGAAAGGTTTCTAAAACGCACCTCATTTCTCATCTCCTTGTGCTCGGGTTCCCCATTCCAGCCACTTTACCAGCAATCTCCCTTCTTGGAGCATCAGCACCTTTAACCTCCTGTTCCGTACAGGTTGCAATTTGTCCTGAGGATGAACGGGAAGACAGGGAACCAATGAGAGACTAGCTCTTGGTGTTGGGACAGGCACAGGTCACTCTATTTTCCCATCAGGAAGAAGAATTAACCACAGGCTCAGCCTGCCCCCCGGAACCAGAACAGGGCCTGAAGCCATCCTGCGCTTTTGCGGCCAGCTCCCAAAAAAGCGACTTGTAAAATGGAGCTTCAGGGCACTGCAATTCACAAACCTGCAGAGTTAAAAATGATAACTCTCGTCCACAAATATATTGAGGGAAGGCAAAGAAGAGGATTTGAAATCAAGGCAGAATTGCAGGAAACTGATTTCAGGAGGTAGATTCGAATCGCCTTTAAAGCACATGAAAAGCGGCAAAACGTTGACAATGATGCCCTTGGCCAAAAAGGGCGTATGCGTTTTTTCCTGAATATATTCAGGAAAAAACGCATACGCCCTTTTTGGCCAACCAAGCAACCTGGAAAGGCAAATCAGCGCTACAAAGAAGTCTCGCTTCCCATCGGTCAAAAGGGCCATGCTGAAAAAAGTGTCAAAACCAGAAATGCAGGACAGGCCATGGAGAAATGGGAACCTTGCTACACTGATGGGCGGGATGTAAATTGCCAACAGCCACTCTGGAGAAGTGTACGGTGTGTCCTGAAACATCTAAAAAACACAGCTTAGAGAGCATAGGGCACTTCCACGCATGGGGGGATAAAGTGGGAAAATTGAAAATCAGCAAGACACAAGCACCCCAAAGTTTAGGGCTGCTCTGTTGACAAGGACCTCCACTTCATTCCACCTTAAATATCCCAGGAAAGCGAAAAATGGATAAAAAAGTTGTGGTCCTTATGTACAATGGAATATCACTCAGCCATGAAATCAATGTCATAAGGCTAGTAGCAGCATGATGAGTGGATTTAGGTAAGACGATTCTAAGTGAAATAAGTCACACAGAAAAGGACACTTCTCATAAGGTGTCACTTATAGAGGGAATGTAAAAACCGTTACACTTGAACTGAATTACAAAACAGAACAGAGTCACACATGCAGAAAACACACTATGGCTGCTTAACGGGAAAGGTGAGGTGGGGTGATACATAAAACAAGAGCTTCAAATTAGCTCAGATACCGTTCCATAAACCCAATATGTAATACACAAGACCTACTCCTTGCTCAGAGAACTGGACTCAACACGCCCGATTTACCGCACATGAATATATCTGACTAGTAATAATCTTAAAACCTATGTATTGATATCTCTCTGTTAGTGTGTCAAGTGGGTGTAAGGCGGCATAAACACAGCCGTGAAAAGCAGCTAAACCCCATTATAAAAATAAATTACTTTTAAAAACCCATGAAACAAAGACAGGGAAAGAGAGAGAAATTCTTACACAATTCGTTCAGGGGCTGTGATGCAACCTGGACTGACCATATCTAGACCCACAGCTGGATGAGACATAAGGGTGGACACTCTTGGGGCTGAGAGGTTTGGTGAGGTTGGGTGAGCAAACGCAGACCCTTTAAAGTAATACTGCGTGCTACCCATCGCATGGGTCCCAAATCTCCAGGTTCAAGGGCAACTTCCTACATCGAAAACATGCATGAGAAACCCAGAAGATGGTACACCGTGTGATGGGGAAAGGTTTCTAAAACGCACCTCATTTCTCATCTCCTTGTGCTCGGGTTCGCCATTCCAGCCACTTTACTAGCAATCTCCCTACTTGGAGCCTCAGCACCTTTAACCTCCTGTTCCGTACAGGTTGCAATTTGTCCTGAGGATGAACGGGAAGACGGGGAACCAATGAGAGACTAGCTCTTGGTGTTGGGACAGGCACAGGTCACTCTATTTTCCCATCAGGAAGAAGAATTAACCACAGGCTCAGCCTGACCCCCGGAACCAGAACAGGGCCTGAAGCCATCCTGCGCTTTTGCGGCCAGCTCCCAAAAAAGCGACTTGTAAAATGGAGCTTCAGGGCACTGCAATTCACAAACCTGCAGAGTTATAAATGATAACTCTCGTCCACAAATATATTGAGGGAAGGCAAAGAAGAGGATTTGAAATCAAGGCAGAATTGCAGGAAACAGATTTCAGGAGGTAGATTCGAATCGCCTTTAAAGCACATGAAAAGCGGCAAAACGTTGACAATGATGCCCTTGGCCAAAAAGGGCGTATGCGTTTTTTCCTGAATATATTCAGGAAAAAACGCATACGCCCTTTTTGGCCAACCAAGCAACCTGGAAAGGCAAATCAGCGCTACAAAGAAGTCTCGCTTCCCATCGGTCAAAAGGGCCATGCTGAAAAAAGTGTCAAAACCAGAAATGCAGGACAGGCCATGGAGAAATGGGAGCCTTGCTACACTGATGGGCGGGATGTAAATTGCCAACAGCCACTCTGGAGAAGTGTACGGTGTGTCCTGAAACATCTAAAAAACACAGCTTAGAGAGCATAGGGCACTTCCACGCATGGGGGGATAAAGTGGGAAAATTGAAAATCAGCAAGACACAAGCACCCCAAAGTTTAGGGCTGCTCTGTTGACAAGGACCTCCACTTCATTCCACCTTAAATATCCCAGGAAAGCGAAAAATGGATAAAAAAGTTGTGGTCCTTATGTACAATGGAATATCACTCAGCCATGAAATCAATGTCATAAGGCTAGTAGCAGCATGATGAGTGGATTTAGGTAAGACGATTCTAAGTGAAATAAG
The DNA here is from genome assembly GCF_965194825.1 of Balaenoptera physalus. NCBI lineage: Eukaryota > Metazoa > Chordata > Mammalia > Artiodactyla > Balaenopteridae > Balaenoptera > Balaenoptera physalus. The sequence goes on along the minus strand of NW_028126181.1, from coordinate 61,971 downwards.
TCACACAGAAAAGGACACTTCTCATAAGGTGTCACTTATAGAGGGAATGTAAAAACCGTTACACTTGAACTGAATTACAAAACAGAACAGAGTCACACATGCAGAAAACACACTATGGCTGCTTAACGGGAAAGGTGAGGTGGGGTGATACATAAAACAAGAGCTTCAAATTAGCTCAGATACCGTTCATAAACCCAATATGTAATAGACAAGACCTACTCCTTGCTCAGAGAACTGGACTCAACACGCCCGATTCACCGCACAAGAATATATCTGACTAGTAATAATCTTAAAACCTATGTATTGATATCTCTCTGTTAGTGTGTCAAGTGGGTGTAAGGCGGCATAAACACAGCCGTGAAAAGCAGCTAAACCCCATTATAAAAATAAATTACTTTTAAAAACCCATGAAACAAAGACAGGGAAAGAGAGAGAAATTCTTACACAATTCGTTCAGGGGCTGTGATGCAACCTGGACTGACCATATCTAGACCCACAGCTGGATGAGACATAAGGGTGGACACTCTTGGGGCTGAGAGGTTTGGTGAGGTTGGGTGAGCAAACGCAGACCCTTTAAAGTAATACTGCGTGCTACCCATCGCATGGGTCCCAAATCTCCAGGTTCAAGGGCATCTTCCTACATCGAAAACATGCATGAGAAACCCAGAAGATGGTACACCGTGTGATGGGGAAAGGTTTCTAAAACGCACCTCATTTCTCATCTCCTTGTGCTCGGGTTCCCCATTCCAGCCACTTTACCAGCAATCTCCCTTCTTGGAGCATCAGCACCTTTAACCTCCTGTTCCGTACAGGTTGCAATTTGTCCTGAGGATGAACGGGAAGACAGGGAACCAATGAGAGACTAGCTCTTGGTGTTGGGACAGGCACAGGTCACTCTATTTTCCCATCAGGAAGAAGAATTAACCACAGGCTCAGCCTGCCCCACGGAACCAGAACAGGGCCTGAAGCCATCCTGCGCTTTTGCGGCCAGCTCCCAAAAAAGCGACTTGTAAAATGGATCTTCAGGGCACTGCAATTCACAAACCTGCAGAGTTAAAAATGATAACTCTCGTCCACAAATATATTGAGGGAAGGCAAAGAAGAGGATTTGAAATCAAGGCAGAATTGCAGGAAACTGATTTCAGGAGGTAGATTCGAATCGCCTTTAAAGCACATGAAAAGCGGCAAAACGTTGACAATGATGCCCTTGGCCAAAAAGGGCGTATGCGTTTTTTCCTGAATATATTCAGGAAAAAACGCATACGCCCTTTTTGGCCAACCAAGCAACCTGGAAAGGCAAATCAGCGCTACAAAGAAGTCTCGCTTCCCATCGGTCAAAAGGGCCATGCTGAAAAAAGTGTCAAAACCAGAAATGCAGGACAGGCCATGGAGAAATGGGAACCTTGCTTCACTGATGGGCGGGATGTAAATTGCCAACAGCCACTCTGGAGAAGTGTACGGTGTGTCCTGAAACATCTAAAAAACACAGCTTAGAGAGCATAGGGCACTTCCACGCATGGGGGGATAAAGTGGGAAAATTGAAAATCAGCAAGACACAAGCACCCCAAAGTTTAGGGCTGCTCTGTTGACAAGGACCTCCACTTCATTCCACCTTAAATATCCCAGGAAAGCGAAAAATGGATAAAAAAGTTGTGGTCCTTATGTACAATGGAATATCACTCAGCCATGAAATCAATGTCATAAGGCTAGTAGCAGCATGATGAGTGGATTTAGGTAAGACGATTCTAAGTGAAATAAGTCACACAGAAAAGGACACTTCTCATAAGGTGTCACTTATAGAGGGAATGTAAAAACCGTTACACTTGAACTGAATTACAAAACAGAACAGAGTCACACATGCAGAAAACACACTATGGCTGCTTAACGGGAAAGGTGAGGTGGGGTGATACATAAAACAAGAGCTTCAAATTAGCTCAGATACCGTTCCATAAACCCAATATGTAATACACAAGACCTACTCCTTGCTCAGAGAACTGGACTCAACACGCCCGATTCACCGCACATGAATATATCTGACTAGTAATAAGCTTAAAACCTATGTATTGATATCTCTCTGTTAGTGTGTCAAGTGGGTGTAAAGCGGCATAAACACAGCCGTGAAAAGCAGCTAAACCCCATTATAAAAATAAATTACTTTTAAAAACCCATGAAACAAAGACAGGGAAAGAGAGAGAAATTCTTACACAATTCGTTCAGGGGCTGTGATGCAACCTGGACTGACCATATCTAGACCCACAGCTGGATGAGACATAAGGGTGGACACTCTTGGGGCTGAGAGGTTTGGTGAGGTTGGGTGAGCAAACGCAGACCCTTTAAAGTAATACTGCGTGCTACCCATCGCATGGGTCCCAAATCTCCAGGTTCAAGGGCAACTTCCTACATCGAAAACATGCATGAGAAACCCAGAAGATGGTACACCGTGTGATGGGGAAAGGTTTCTAAAACGCACCTCATTTCTCATCTCCTTGTGCTCGGGTTCGCCATTCCAGCCACTTTACTAGCAATCTCCCTACTTGGAGCCTCAGCACCTTTAACCTCCTGTTCCGTACAGGTTGCAATTTGTCCTGAGGATGAACGGGAAGACGGGAAACCAATGAGAGACTAGCTCTTGGTGTTGGGACAGGCACAGGTCAGTCTATTTTCCCATCAGGAAGAAGAATTAACCACAGGCTCAGCCTGCCCCCCGGAACCAGAACAGGGCCTGAAGCCATCCTGCGCTTTTGCGGCCAGCTCCCAAAAAAGCGACTTGTAAAATGGAGCTTCAGGGCACTGCAATTCACAAACCTGCAGAGTTATAAATGATAACTCTCGTCCACAAATATATTGAGGGAAGGCAAAGAAGAGGATTTGAAATCAAGGCAGAATTGCAGGAAACAGATTTCAGGAGGTAGATTCGAATCGCCTTTAAAGCACATGAAAAGCGGCAAAACGTTGACAATGATGCCCTTGGCCAAAAAGGGCGTATGCGTTTTTTCCTGAATATATTCAGGAAAAAACGCATACGCCCTTTTTGGCCAACCAAGCAACCTGGAAAGGCAAATCAGCGCTACAAAGAAGTCTCGCTTCCCATCGGTCAAAAGGGCCATGCTGAAAAAAGTGTCAAAACCAGAAATGCAGGACAGGCCATGGAGAAATGGGAGCCTTGCTACACTGATGGGCGGGATGTAAATTGCCAACAGCCACTCTGGAGAAGTGTACGGTGTGTCCTGAAACATCTAAAAAACACAGCTTAGAGAGCATAGGGCACTTCCACGCATGGGGGGATAAAGTGGGAAAATTGAAAATCAGCAAGACACAAGCACCCCAAAGTTTAGGGCTGCTCTGTTGACAAGGACCTCCACTTCATTCCACCTTAAATATCCCAGGAAAGCGAAAAATGGATAAAAAAGTTGTGGTCCTTATGTACAATGGAATATCACTCAGCCATGAAATCAATGTCATAAGGCTAGTAGCAGCATGATGAGTGGATTTAGGTAAGACGATTCTAAGTGAAATAAGTCACACAGAAAAGGACACTTCTCATAAGGTGTCACTTATAGAGGGAATGTAAAAACCGTTACACTTGAACTGAATTACAAAACAGAACAGAGTCACACATGCAGAAAACACACTATGGCTGCTTAACGGGAAAGGTGAGGTGGGGTGATACATAAAACAAGAGCTTCAAATTAGCTCAGATACCGTTCCATAAACCCAATATGTAATAGACAAGACCTACTCCTTGCTCAGAGAACTGGACTCAACACGCCCGATTCACCGCACAAGAATATATCTGACTAGTAATAATCTTAAAACCTATGTATTGATATCTCTCTGTTAGTGTGTCAAGTGGGTGTAAGGCGGCATAAACACAGCCGTGAAAAGCAGCTAAACCCCATTATAAAAATAAATTACTTTTAAAAACTCATGAAACAAAGACAGGGAAAGAGAGAGAAATTCTTACACAATTCGTTCAGGGGCTGTGATGCAACCAGGACTGACCATATCTAGACCCACAGCTGGATGAGACATAAGGGTGGACACTCTTGGGGCTGAGAGGTTTGGTGAGGTTGGGTGAGCAAACGCAGACCCTTTAAAGTAATACTGCATGCTACCCATCGCATGGGTCCCAAATCTCCAGGTTCAAGGGCAACTTCCTACATCGAAAACATGCATGAGAAACCCAGAAGATGGTACACCGTGTGATGGGGAAATGTTTCTAAAACGCACCTCATTTCTCATCTCCTTGTGCTCGGGTTCGCCATTCCAGCCACTTTACTAGCAATCTCCCTACTTGGAGCCTCAGCACCTTTAACCTCCTGTTCCGTACAGGTTGCAATTTGTCCTGAGGATGAACGGGAAGACGGGGAACCAATGAGAGACTAGCTCTTGGTGTTGGGACAGGCACAGGTCACTCTATTTTCCCATCAGGAAGAAGAATTAACCACAGGCTCAGCCTGCCCCCCGGAACCAGAACAGGGCCTGAAGCCATCCTGCGCTTTTGCGGCCAGCTCCCAAAAAAGCGACTTGTAAAATGGAGCTTCAGGGCACTGCAATTCACAAACCTGCAGAGTTATAAATGATAACTCTCGTCCACAAATATATTGAGGGAAGGCAAAGAAGAGGATTTGAAATCAAGGCAGAATTGCAGGAAACAGATTTCAGGAGGTAGATTCGAATCGCCTTTAAAGCACATGAAAAGCGGCAAAACGTTGACAATGATGCCCTTGGCCAAAAAGGGCGTATGCGTTTTTTCCTGAATATATTCAGGAAAAAACGCATACGCCCTTTTTGGCCAACCAAGCAACCTGGAAAGGCAAATCAGCGCTACAAAGAAGTCTCGCTTCCCATCGGTCAAAAGGGCCATGCTGAAAAAAGTGTCAAAACCAGAAATGCAGGACAGGCCATGGAGAAATGGGAGCCTTGCTACACTGATGGGCGGGATGTAAATTGCCAACAGCCACTCTGGAGAAGTGTACGGTGTGTCCTGAAACATCTAAAAAACACAGCTTAGAGAGCATAGGGCACTTCCACGCATGGGGGGATAAAGTGGGAAAATTGAAAATCAGCAAGACACAAGCACCCCAAAGTTTAGGGCTGCTCTGTTGACAAGGACCTCCACTTCATTCTACCTTAAATATCCTAGGAAAGCGAAAAATGGATAAAAAAGTTGTGGTCCTTATGTACAATGGAATATCACTCAGCCATGAAATCAATGTCATAAGGCTAGTAGCAGCATGATGAGTGGATTTAGGTAAGACGATTCTAAGTGAAATAAGTCACACAGAAAAGGACACTTCTCATAAGGTGTCACTTATAGAGGGAATGTAAAAACCGTTACACTTGAACTGAATTACAAAACAGAACAGAGTCACACATGCAGAAAACACACTATGGCTGCTTAACGGGAAAGGTGAGGTGGGGTGATACATAAAACAAGAGCTTCAAATTAGCTCAGATACCGTTCCATAAACCCAATATGTAATAGACAAGACCTACTCCTTGCTCAGAGAACTGGACTCAACACGCCCGATTCACCGCACAAGAATATATCTGACTAGTAATAATCTTAAAACCTATGTATTGATATCTCTCTGTTAGTGTGTCAAGTGGGTGTAAGGCGGCATAAACACAGCCGTGAAAAGCAGCTAAACCCCATTATAAAAATAAATTACTTTTAAAAACCCATGAAACAAAGACAGGGAAAGAGAGAGAAATTCTTACACAATTCGTTCAGGGGCTGTGATGCAACCTGGACTGACCATATCTAGACCCACAGCTGGATGAGACATAAGGGTGGACACTCTTGGGGCTGAGAGGTTTGGTGAGGTTGGGTGAGAAAACGCAGACCCTTTAAAGTAATACTGCGTGCTACCCATCGCATGGGTCCCAAATCTCCAGGTTCAAGGGCAACTTCCTACATCGAAAACATGCATGAGTAACCCAGAAGATGGTACACCGTGTGATGGGGAAAGGTTTCTAAAACGCACCTCATTTCTCATCTCCTTGTGCTCGGGTTCGCCATTCCAGCCACTTTACTAGCAATCTCCCTACTTGGAGCCTCAGCACCTTTAACCTCCTGTTCCGTACAGGTTGCAATTTGTCCTGAGGATGAACGGGAAGACGGAGAACCAATGAGAGACTAGCTCTTGGTGTTGGGACAGGCACAGGTCACTCTATTTTCCCATCAGGAAGAAGAATTAACCACAGGCTCAGCCTGCCCCCCGGAACCAGAACAGGGCCTGAAGCCATCCTGCGCTTTTGCGGCCAGCTCCCAAAAAAGCGACTTGTAAAATGGAGCTTCAGGGCACTGCAATTCACAAACCTGCAGAGTTATAAATGATAACTCTCGTCCACAAATATATTGAGGGAAGGCAAAGAAGAGGATTTGAAATCAAGGCAGAATTGCAGGAAACAGATTTCAGGAGGTAGATTCGAATCGCCTTTAAAGCACATGAAAAGCGGCAAAACGTTGACAATGATGCCCTTGGCCAAAAAGGGCGTATGCGTTTTTTCCTGAATATATTCAGGAAAAAACGCATACGCCCTTTTTGGCCAACCAAGCAACCTGGAAAGGCAAATCAGCGCTACAAAGAAGTCTCGCTTCCCATCGGTCAAAAGGGCCATGCTGAAAAAAGTGTCAAAACCAGAAATGCAGGACAGGCCATGGAGAAATGGGAGCCTTGCTACACTGATGGGCGGGATGTAAATTGCCAACAGCCACTCTGGAGAAGTGTACGGTGTGTCCTGAAACATCTAAAAAACACAGCTTAGAGAGCATAGGGCACTTCCACGCATGGGGGGATAAAGTGGGAAAATTGAAAATCAGCAAGACACAAGCACCCCAAAGTTTACGGCTGCTCTGTTGACAAGGACCTCCACTTCATTCCACCTTAAATATCCCAGGAAAGCGAAAAATGGATAAAAAAGTTGTGGTCCTTATGTACAATGGAATATCACTCAGCCATGAAATCAATGTCATAAGGCTAGTAGCAGCATGATGAGTGGATTTAGGTAAGACGATTCTAAGTGAAATAAGTCACACAGAAAAGGACACTTCTCATAAGGTGTCACTTAGAGAGGGAATGTAAAAACCGTTACACTTGAACTGAATTACAAAACAGAACAGAGTCACACATGCAGAAAACACACTATGGCTGCTTAACGGGAAAGGTGAGGTGGGGTGATACATAAAACAAGAGCTTCAAATTAGCTCAGATACCGTTCCATAAACCCAATATGTAATAGACAAGACCTACTCCTTGCTCAGAGAACTGGACTCAACACGCCCGATTCACCGCACAAGAATATATCTGACTAGTAATAATCTTAAAACCTATGTATTGATATCTCTCTGTTAGTGTGTCAAGTGGGTGTAAGGCGGCATAAACACAGCCGTGAAAAGCAGCTAAACCCCATTATAAAAATAAATTACTTTTAAAAACCCATGAAACAAAGACAGGGAAAGAGAGAGAAATTCTTACACAATTCGTTCAGGGGCTGTGATGCAACCTGGACTGACCATATCTAGACCCACAGCTGGATGAGACATAAGGGTGGACACTCTTGGGGCTGAGAGGTTTGGTGAGGTTGGGTGAGCAAACGCAGACCCTTTAAAGTAATACTGCGTGCTACCCATCGCATGGGTCCCAAATCTCCAGGTTCAAGGGCAACTTCCTACATCGAAAACATGCATGAGAAACCCAGAAGATGGTACACCGTGTGATGGGGAAAGGTTTCTAAAACGCACCTCATTTCTCATCTCCTTGTGCTCGGGTTCGCCATTCCAGCCACTTTACTAGCAATCTCCCTACTTGGAGCCTCAGCACCTTTAACCTCCTGTTCCGTACAGGTTGCAATTTGTCCTGAGGATGAACGGGAAGACGGGGAACCAATGAGAGACTAGCTCTTGGTGTTGGGACAGGCACAGGTCACTCTATTTTCCCATCAGGAAGAAGAATTAACCACAGGCTCAGCCTGCCCCCCGGAACCAGAACAGGGCCTGAAGCCATCCTGCGCTTTTGCGGCCAGCTCCCAAAAAAGCGACTTGTAAAATGGAGCTTCAGGGCACTGCAATTCACAAACCTGCAGAGTTATAAATGATAACTCTCGTCCACAAATATATTGAGGGAAGGCAAAGAAGAGGATTTGAAATCAAGGCAGAATTGCAGGAAACAGATTTCAGGAGGTAGATTCGAATCGCCTTTAAAGCACATGAAAAGCGGCAAAACGTTGACAATGATGCCCTTGGCCAAAAAGGGCGTATGCGTTTTTTCCTGAATATATTCAGGAAAAAACGCATACGCCCTTTTTGGCCAACCAAGCAACCTGGAAAGGCAAATCAGCGCTACAAAGAAGTCTCGCTTCCCATCGGTCAAAAGGGCCATGCTGAAAAAAGTGTCAAAACCAGAAATGCAGGACAGGCCATGGAGAAATGGGAGCCTTGCTACACTGATGGGCGGGATGTAAATTGCCAACAGCCACTCTGGAGAAGTGTACGGTGTGTCCTGAAACATCTAAAAAACACAGCTTAGAGAGCATAGGGCACTTCCACGCATGGGGGGATAAAGTGGGAAAATTGAAAATCAGCAAGACACAAGCACCCCAAAGTTTAGGGCTGCTCTGTTGACAAGGACCTCCACTTCATTCCACCTTAAATATCCCAGGAAAGCGAAAAATGGATAAAAAAGTTGTGGTCCTTATGTACAATGGAATATCACTCAGCCATGAAATCAATGTCATAAGGCTAGTAGCAGCATGATGAGTGGATTTAGGTAAGACGATTCTAAGTGAAATAAGTCACACAGAAAAGGACACTTCTCATAAGGTGTCACTTATAGAGGGAATGTAAAAACCGTTACACTTGAACTGAATTACAAAACAGAACAGAGTCACACATGCAGAAAACACACTATGGCTGCTTAACGGGAAAGGTGAGGTGGGGTGATACATAAAACAAGAGCTTCAAATTAGCTCAGATACCGTTCCATAAACCCAATATGTAATACACAAGACCTACTCCTTGCTCAGAGAACTGGACTCAACACGCCCGATTCACCGCACAAGAATATATCTGACTAGTAATAATCTTAAAACCTATGTATTGATATCTCTCTGTTAGTGTGTCAAGTGGGTGTAAGGCGGCATAAACACAGCCGTGAAAAGCAGCTAAACCCCATTATAAAAATAAATTACTTTTAAAAACCCATGAAACAAAGACAGGGAAAGAGAGAGAAATTCTTACACAATTCGTTCAGGGGCTGTGATGCAACCTGGACTGACCATATCTAGACCCACAGCTGGATGAGACATAAGGGTGGACACTCTTGGGGCTGAGAGGTTTGGTGAGGTTGGGTGAGCAAACGCAGACCCTTTAAAGTAATACTGCGTGCTACCCATCGCATGGGTCCCAAATCTCCAGGTTCAAGGGCAACTTCCTACATCGAAAACATGCATGAGTAACCCAGAAGATGGTACACCGTGTGATGGGGAAAGGTTTCTAAAACGCACCTCATTTCTCATCTCCTTGTGCTCGGGTTCGCCATTCCAGCCACTTTACTAGCAATCTCCCTACTTGGAGCCTCAGCACCTTTAACCTCCTGTTCCGTACAGGTTGCAATTTGTCCTGAGGATGAACGGGAAGACGGGGAACCAATGAGAGACTAGCTCTTGGTGTTGGGACAGGCACAGGTCACTCTATTTTCCCATCAGGAAGAAGAATTAACCACAGGCTCAGCCTGCCCCCCGGAACCAGAACAGGGCCTGAAGCCATCCTGCGCTTTTGCGGCCAGCTCCCAAAAAAGCGACTTGTAAAATGGAGCTTCAGGGCACTGCAATTCACAAACCTGCAGAGTTATAAATGATAACTCTCGTCCACAAATATATTGAGGGAAGGCAAAGAAGAGGATTTGAAATCAAGGCAGAATTGCAGGAAACAGATTTCAGGAGGTAGATTCGAATCGCCTTTAAAGCACATGAAAAGCGGCAAAACGTTGACAATGATGCCCTTGGCCAAAAAGGGCGTATGCGTTTTTTCCTGAATATATTCAGGAAAAAACGCATACGCCCTTTTTGGCCAACCAAGCAACCTGGAAAGGCAAATCAGCGCTACAAAGAAGTCTCGCTTCCCATCGGTCAAAAGGGCCATGCTGAAAAAAGTGTCAAAACCAGAAATGCAGGAGAGGCCATGGAGAAATGGGAGCCTTGCTACACTGATGGGCGGGATGTAAATTGCCAACAGCCACTCTGGAGAAGTGTACGGTGTGTCCTGAAACATCTAAAAAACACAGCTTAGAGAGCATAGGGCACTTCCACGCATGGGGGGATAAAGTGGGAAAATTGAAAATCAGCAAGACACAAGCACCCCAAAGTTTAGGGCTGCTCTGTTGACAAGGACCTCCACTTCATTCCACCTTAAATATCCCAGGAAAGCGAAAAATGGATAAAAAAGTTGTGGTCCTTATGTACAATGGAATATCACTCAGCCATGAAATCAATGTCATAAGGCTAGTAGCAGCATGATGAGTGGATTTAGGTAAGACGATTCTAAGTGAAATAAGTCACACAGAAAAGGACACTTCTCATAAGGTGTCACTTATAGAGGGAATGTAAAAACCGTTACACTTGAACTGAATTACAAAACAGAACAGAGTCACACATGCAGAAAACACACTATGGCTGCTTAACGGGAAAGGTGAGGTGGGGTGATACATAAAACAAGAGCTTCAAATTAGCTCAGATACCGTTCCATAAACCCAATATGTAATACACAAGACCTACTCCTTGCTCAGAGAACTGGACTCAACACGCCCGATTCACCGCACAAGAATATATCTGACTAGTAATAATCTTAAAACCTATGTATTGATATCTCTCTGTTAGTGTGTCAAGTGGGTGTAAGGCGGCATAAACACAGCCGTGAAAAGCAGCTAAACCCCATTATAAAAATAAATTACTTTTAAAAACCCATGAAACAAAGACAGGGAAAGAGAGAGAAATTCTTACACAATTCGTTCAGGGGCTGTGATGCAACCTGGACTGACCATATCTAGACCCACAGCTGGATGAGACATAAGGGTGGACACTCTTGGGGCTGAGAGGTTTGGTGAGGTTGGGTGAGCAAACGCAGACCCTTTAAAGTAATACTGCGTGCTACCCATCGCATGGGTCCCAAATCTCCAGGTTCAAGGGCAACTTCCTACATCGAAAACATGCATGAGAAACCCAGAAGATGGTACACCGTGTGATGGGGAAAGGTTTCTAAAACGCACCTCATTTCTCATCTCCTTGTGCTCGGGTTCGCCATTCCAGCCACTTTACTAGCAATCTCCCTACTTGGAGCCTCAGCACCTTTAACCTCCTGTTCCGTACAGGTTGCAATTTGTCCTGAGGATGAACGGGAAGACGGGGAACCAATGAGAGACTAGCTCTTGGTGTTGGGACAGGCACAGGTCACTCTATTTTCCCATCAGGAAGAAGAATTAACCACAGGCTCAGCCTGCCCCCCGGAACCAGAACAGGGCCTGAAGCCATCCTGCGCTTTTGCGGCCAGCTCCCAAAAAAGCGACTTGTAAAATGGAGCTTCAGGGCACTGCAATTCACAAACCTGCAGAGTTATAAATGATAACTCTCGTCCACAAATATATTGAGGGAAGGCAAAGAAGAGGATTTGAAATCAAGGCAGAATTGCAGGAAACAGATTTCAGGAGGTAGATTCGAATCGCCTTTAAAGCACATGAAAAGCGGCAAAACGTTGACAATGATGCCCTTGGCCAAAAAGGGCGTATGCGTTTTTTCCTGAATATATTCAGGAAAAAACGCATACGCCCTTTTTGGCCAACCAAGCAACCTGGAAAGGCAAATCAGCGCTACAAAGAAGTCTCGCTTCCCATCGGTCAAAAGGGCCATGCTGAAAAAAGTGTCAAAACCAGAAATGCAGGACAGGCCATGGAGAAATGGGAGCCTTGCTACACTGATGGGCGGGATGTAAATTGCCAACAGCCACTCTGGAGAAGTGTACGGTGTGTCCTGAAACATCTAAAAAACACAGCTTAGAGAGCATAGGGCACTTCCACGCATGGGGGGATAAAGTGGGAAAATTGAAAATCAGCAAGACACAAGCACCCCAAAGTTTAGGGCTGCTCTGTTGACAAGGACCTCCACTTCATTCCACCTTAAATATCCCAGGAAAGCGAAAAATGGATAAAAAAGTTGTGGTCCTTATGTACAATGGAATATCACTCAGCCATGAAATCAATGTCATAAGGCTAGTAGCAGCATGATGAGTGGATTTAGGTAAGACGATTCTAAGTGAAATAAGTCACACAGAAAAGGACACTTCTCATAAGGTGTCACTTATAGAGGGAATGTAAAAACCGTTACACTTGAACTGAATTACAAAACAGAACAGAGTCACACATGCAGAAAACACACTATGGCTGCTTAACGGGAAAGGTGAGGTGGGGTGATACATAAAACAAGAGCTTCAAATTAGCTCAGATACCGTTCCATAAACCCAATATGTAATACACAAGACCTACTCCTTGCTCAGAGAACTGGACTCAACACGCCCGATTCACCGCACAAGAATATATCTGACTAGTAATAATCTTAAAACCTATGTATTGATATCTCTCTGTTAGTGTGTCAAGTGGGTGTAAGGCGGCATAAACACAGCCGTGAAAAGCAGCTAAACCCCATTATAAAAATAAATTACTTTTAAAAACCCATGAAACAAAGACAGGGAAAGAGAGAGAAATTCTTACACAATTCGTTCAGGGGCTGTGATGCAACCTGGACTGACCATATCTAGACCCACAGCTGGATGAGACATAAGGGTGGACACTCTTGGGGCTGAGAGGTTTGGTGAGGTTGGGTGAGCAAACGCAGACCCTTTAAAGTAATACTGCGTGCTACCCATCGCATGGGTCCCAAATCTCCAGGTTCAAGGGCAACTTCCTACATCGAAAACATGCATGAGAAACCCAGAAGATGGTACACCGTGTGATGGGGAAAGGTTTCTAAAACGCACCTCATTTCTCATCTCCTTGTGCTCGGGTTCGCCATTCCAGCCACTTTACTAGCAATCTCCCTACTTGGAGCCTCAGCACCTTTAACCTCCTGTTCCGTACAGGTTGCAATTTGTCCTGAGGATGAACGGGAAGACGGGGAACCAATGAGAGACTAGCTCTTGGTGTTGGGACAGGCACAGGTCACTCTATTTTCCCATCAGGAAGAAGAATTAACCACAGGCTCAGCCTGCCCCCCGGAACCAGAACAGGGCCTGAAGCCATCCTGCGCTTTTGCGGCCAGCTCCCAAAAAAGCGACTTGTAAAATGGAGCTTCAGGGCACTGCAATTCACAAACCTGCAGAGTTATAAATGATAACTCTCGTCCACAAATATATTGAGGGAAGGCAAAGAAGAGGATTTGAAATCAAGGCAGAATTGCAGGAAACAGATTTCAGGAGGTAGATTCGAATCGCCTTTAAAGCACATGAAAAGCGGCAAAACGTTGACAATGATGCCCTTGGCCAAAAAGGGCGTATGCGTTTTTTCCTGAATATATTCAGGAAAAAACGCATACGCCCTTTTTGGCCAACCAAGCAACCTGGAAAGGCAAATCAGCGCTACAAAGAAGTCTCGCTTCCCATCGGTCAAAAGGGCCATGCTGAAAAAAGTGTCAAAACCAGAAATGCAGGACAGGCCATGGAGAAATGGGAGCCTTGCTACACTGATGGGCGGGATGTAAATTGCCAACAGCCACTCTGGAGAAGTGTACGGTGTGTCCTGAAACATCTAAAAAACACAGCTTAGAGAGCATAGGGCACTTCCACGCATGGGGGGATAAAGTGGGAAAATTGAAAATCAGCAAGACACAAGCACCCCAAAGTTTAGGGCTGCTCTGTTGACAAGGACCTCCACTTCATTCCACCTTAAATATCCCAGGAAAGCGAAAAATGGATAAAAAAGTTGTGGTCCTTATGTACAATGGAATATCACTCAGCCATGAAATCAATGTCATAAGGCTAGTAGCAGCATGATGAGTGGATTTAGGTAAGACGATTCTAAGTGAAATAAGTCACACAGAAAAGGACACTTCTCATAAGGTGTCACTTATAGAGGGAATGTAAAAACCGTTACACTTGAACTGAATTACAAAACAGAACAGAGTCACACATGCAGAAAACACACTATGGCTGCTTAACGGGAAAGGTGAGGTGGGGTGATACATAAAACAAGAGCTTCAAATTAGCTCAGATACCGTTCCATAAACCCAATATGTAATACACAAGACCTACTCCTTGCTCAGAGAACTGGACTCAACACGCCCGATTCACCGCACAAGAATATATCTGACTAGTAATAATCTTAAAACCTATGTATTGATATCTCTCTGTTAGTGTGTCAAGTGGGTGTAAGGCGGCATAAACACAGCCGTGAAAAGCAGCTAAACCCCATTATAAAAATAAATTACTTTTAAAAACCCATGAAACAAAGACAGGGAAAGAGAGAGAAATTCTTACACAATTCGTTCAGGGGCTGTGATGCAACCTGGACTGACCATATCTAGACCCACAGCTGGATGAGACATAAGGGTGGACACTCTTGGGGCTGAGAGGTTTGGTGAGGTTGGGTGAGCAAACGCAGACCCTTTAAAGTAATACTGCGTGCTACCCATCGCATGGGTCCCAAATCTCCAGGTTCAAGGGCAACTTCCTACATCGAAAACATGCATGAGAAACCCAGAAGATGGTACACCGTGTGATGGGGAAAGGTTTCTAAAACGCACCTCATTTCTCATCTCCTTGTGCTCGGGTTTGCCATTCCAGCCACTTTACTAGCAATCTCCCTACTTGGAGCCTCAGCACCTTTAACCTCCTGTTCCGTACAGGTTGCAATTTGTCCTGAGGATGAACGGGAAGACGGGGAACCAATGAGAGACTAGCTCTTGGTGTTGGGACAGGCACAGGTCACTCTATTTTCCCATCAGGAAGAAGAATTAACCACAGGCTCAGCCTGCCCCCCGGAACCAGAACAGGGCCTGAAGCCATCCTGCGCTTTTGCGGCCAGCTCCCAAAAAAGCGACTTGTAAAATGGAGCTTCAGGGCACTGCAATTCACAAACCTGCAGAGTTATAAATGATAACTCTCGTCCACAAATATATTGAGGGAAGGCAAAGAAGAGGATTTGAAATCAAGGCAGAATTGCAGGAAACAGATTTCAGGAGGTAGATTCGAATCGCCTTTAAAGCACATGAAAAGCGGCAAAACGTTGACAATGATGCCCTTGGCCAAAAAGGGCGTATGCGTTTTTTCCTGAATATATTCAGGAAAAAACGCATACGCCCTTTTTGGCCAACCAAGCAACCTGGAAAGGCAAATCAGCGCTACAAAGAAGTCTCGCTTCCCATCGGTCAAAAGGGCCATGCTGAAAAAAGTGTCAAAACCAGAAATGCAGGACAGGCCATGGAGAAATGGGAGCCTTGCTACACTGATGGGCGGGATGTAAATTGCCAACAGCCACTCTGGAGAAGTGTACGGTGTGTCCTGAAACATCTAAAAAACACAGCTTAGAGAGCATAGGGCACTTCCACGCATGGGGGGATAAAGTGGGAAAATTGAAAATCAGCAAGACACAAGCACCCCAAAGTTTAGGGCTGCTCTGTTGACAAGGACCTCCACTTCATTCCACCTTAAATATCCCAGGAAAGCGAAAAATGGATAAAAAAGTTGTGGTCCTTATGTACAATGGAATATCACTCAGCCATGAAATCAATGTCATAAGGCTAGTAGCAGCATGATGAGTGGATTTAGGTAAGACGATTCTAAGTGAAATAAGTCACACAGAAAAGGACACTTCTCATAAGGTGTCACTTATAGAGGGAATGTAAAAACCGTTACACTTGAACTGAATTACAAAACAGAACAGAGTCACACATGCAGAAAACACACTATGGCTGCTTAACGGGAAAGGTGAGGTGGGGTGATACATAAAACAAGAGCTTCAAATTAGCTCAGATACCGTTCCATAAACCCAATATGTAATACACAAGACCTACTCCTTGCTCAGAGAACTGGACTCAACACGCCCGATTCACCGCACAAGAATATATCTGACTAGTAATAATCTTAAAACCTATGTATTGATATCTCTCTGTTAGTGTGTCAAGTGGGTGTAAGGCGGCATAAACACAGCCGTGAAAAGCAGCTAAACCCCATTATAAAAATAAATTACTTTTAAAAACCCATGAAACAAAGACAGGGAAAGAGAGAGAAATTCTTACACAATTCGTTCAGGGGCTGTGATGCAACCTGGACTGACCATATCTAGACCCACAGCTGGATGAGACATAAGGGTGGACACTCTTGGGGCTGAGAGGTTTGGTGAGGTTGGGTGAGCAAACGCAGACCCTTTAAAGTAATACTGCGTGCTACCCATCGCATGGGTCCCAAATCTCCAGGTTCAAGGGCAACTTCCTACATCGAAAACATGCATGAGAAACCCAGAAGATGGTACACCGTGTGATGGGGAAAGGTTTCTAAAACGCACCTCATTTCTCATCTCCTTGTGCTCGGGTTCGCCATTCCAGCCACTTTACTAGCAATCTCCCTACTTGGAGCCTCAGCACCTTTAACCTCCTGTTCCGTACAGGTTGCAATTTGTCCTGAGGATGAACGGGAAGACGGGGAACCAATGAGAGACTAGCTCTTGGTGTTGGGACAGGCACAGGTCACTCTATTTTCCCATCAGGAAGAAGAATTAACCACAGGCTCAGCCTGCCCCCCGGAACCAGAACAGGGCCTGAAGCCATCCTGCGCTTTTGCGGCCAGCTCCCAAAAAAGCGACTTGTAAAATGGAGCTTCAGGGCACTGCAATTCACAAACCTGCAGAGTTATAAATGATAACTCTCGTCCACAAATATATTGAGGGAAGGCAAAGAAGAGGATTTGAAATCAAGGCAGAATTGCAGGAAACAGATTTCAGGAGGTAGATTCGAATCGCCTTTAAAGCACATGAAAAGCGGCAAAACGTTGACAATGATGCCCTTGGCCAAAAAGGGCGTATGCGTTTTTTCCTGAATATATTCAGGAAAAAACGCATACGCCCTTTTTGGCCAACCAAGCAACCTGGAAAGGCAAATCAGCGCTACAAAGAAGTCTCGCTTCCCATCGGTCAAAAGGGCCATGCTGAAAAAAGTGTCAAAACCAGAAATGCAGGACAGGCCATGGAGAAATGGGAGCCTTGCTACACTGATGGGCGGGATGTAAATTGCCAACAGCCACTCTGGAGAAGTGTACGGTGTGTCCTGAAACATCTAAAAAACACAGCTTAGAGAGCATAGGGCACTTCCACGCATGGGGGGATAAAGTGGGAAAATTGAAAATCAGCAAGACACAAGCACCCCAAAGTTTAGGGCTGCTCTGTTGACAAGGACCTCCACTTCATTCCACCTTAAATATCCCAGGAAAGCGAAAAATGGATAAAAAAGTTGTGGTCCTTATGTACAATGGAATATCACTCAGCCATGAAATCAATGTCATAAGGCTAGTAGCAGCATGATGAGTGGATTTAGGTAAGACGATTCTAAGTGAAATAAGTCACACAGAAAAGGACACTTCTCATAAGGTGTCACTTATAGAGGGAATGTAAAAACCGTTACACTTGAACTGAATTACAAAACAGAACAGAGTCACACATGCAGAAAACACACTATGGCTGCTTAACGGGAAAGGTGAGGTGGGGTGATACATAAAACAAGAGCTTCAAATTAGCTCAGATACCGTTCCATAAACCCAATATGTAATAGACAAGACCTACTCCTTGCTCAGAGAACTGGACTCAACACGCCCGATTCACCGCACAAGAATATATCTGACTAGTAATAATCTTAAAACCTATGTATTGATATCTCTCTGTTAGTGTGTCAAGTGGGTGTAAGGCGGCATAAACACAGCCGTGAAAAGCAGCTAAACCCCATTATAAAAATAAATTACTTTTAAAAACCCATGAAACAAAGACAGGGAAAGAGAGAGAAATTCTTACACAATTCGTTCAGGGGCTGTGATGCAACCTGGACTGACCATATCTAGACCCACAGCTGGATGAGACATAAGGGTGGACACTCTTGGGGCTGAGAGGTTTGGTGAGGTTGGGTGAGCAAACGCAGACCCTTTAAAGTAATACTGCGTGCTACCCATCGCATGGGTCCCAAATCTCCAGGTTCAAGGGCAACTTCCTACATCGAAAACATGCATGAGAAACCCAGAAGATGGTACACCGTGTGATGGGGAAAGGTTTCTAAAACGCATCTCATTTCTCATCTCCTTGTGCTCGGGTTCGCCATTCCAGCCACTTTACTAGCAATCTCCCTACTTGGAGCCTCAGCACCTTTAACCTCCTGTTCCGTACAGGTGGCAATTTGTCCTGAGGATGAACAGGAAGACGGGAAACCAATGAGAGAGTAGCTCTTGGTGTTGGGACAGGCACAGGTCACTCTATTTTCCCATCAGGAAGAAGAATTAACCACAGGCTCAGCCTGCAACCCGGAACCAGAACAGGGCCTGAAGCCATCCTGCGCTTTTGCGGCCAGCTCCCAAAAAAGCGACTTGTAAAATGGATCTTCAGGGCACTGCAATTCAAACCTGCAGAGTTATAAATGATAACTCTCGTCCACAAATATATTGAGGGAAGGCAAAGAAGAGGATTTGAAATCAAGGCAGAATTGCAGGAAACAGATTTCAGGAGGTAGATTCGAATCGCCTTTAAAGCACATGAAAAGCACAAAACGTTGACAATGATGCCCCTGGCCAAAAAGGGCGTATGCGTTTTTTCCTGAATATATTCAGGAAAAAACGCATACGCCCTTTTTGGCCAACCAAGCAACCTGGAAAGGCAAATCAGCGCTACAAAGAAGTCTCGCTTCCCATCGGTCAAAAGGGCCAAAGGGCCATGCTGAAAAAAGTGTCAAAACCAGAAATGCAGGACAGGCCATGGAGAAATGGGAGCCTTGCTACACTGATGGGCGGGATGTAAATTGCCAACAGCCACTCTGGAGAAGTGTACGGTGTGTCCTGAAACATCTAAAAAACACAGCTTAGAGAGCATAGGGCACTTCCACGCATGGGGGGATAAAGTGGGAAAATTGAAAATCAGCAAGACACAAGCACCCCAAAGTTTAGGGCTGCTCTGTTGACAAGGACCTCCACTTCATTCCACCTTAAATATCCCAGGAAAGCGAAAAATGGATAAAAAAGTTGTGGTCCTTATGTACAATGGAATATCACTCAGCCATGAAATCAATGTCATAAGGCTAGTAGCAGCATGATGAGTGGATTTAGGTAAGACGATTCTAAGTGAAATAAGTCACACAGAAAAGGACACTTCTCATAAGGTGTCACTTATAGAGGGAATGTAAAAACCGTTACACTTGAACTGAATTACAAAACAGAACAGAGTCACACATGCAGAAAACACACTATGGCTGCTTAACGGGAAAGGTGAGGTGGGGTGATACATAAAACAAGAGCTTCAAATTAGCTCAGATACCGTTCATAAACCCAATATGTAATAGACAAGACCTACTCCTTGCTCAGAGAACTGGACTCAACACGCCCGATTCACCGCACAAGAATATATCTGACTAGTAATAATCTTAAAACCTATGTATTGATATCTCTCTGTTAGTGTGTCAAGTGGGTGTAAGGCGGCATAAACACAGCCGTGAAAAGCAGCTAAACCCCATTATAAAAATAAATTACTTTTAAAAACCCATGAAACAAAGACAGGGAAAGAGAGAGAAATTCTTACACAATTCGTTCAGGGGCTGTGATGCAACCTGGACTGACCATATCTAGACCCACAGCTGGATGAGACATAAGGGTGGACACTCTTGGGGCTGAGAGGTTTGGTGAGGTTGGGTGAGCAAACGCAGACCCTTTAAAGTAATACTGCGTGCTACCCATCGCATGGGTCCCAAATCTCCAGGTTCAAGGGCATCTTCCTACATCGAAAACATGCATGAGAAACCCAGAAGATGGTACACCGTGTGATGGGGAAAGGTTTCTAAAACGCACCTCATTTCTCATCTCCTTGTGCTCGGGTTCCCCATTCCAGCCACTTTACCAGCAATCTCCCTTCTTGGAGCATCAGCACCTTTAACCTCCTGTTCCGTACAGGTTGCAATTTGTCCTGAGGATGAACGGGAAGACAGGGAACCAATGAGAGACTAGCTCTTGGTGTTGGGACAGGCACAGGTCACTCTATTTTCCCATCAGGAAGAAGAATTAACCACAGGCTCAGCCTGCCCCCTGGAACCAGAACAGGGCCTGAAGCCATCCTGCGCTTTTGCGGCCAGCTCCCAAAAAAGTGACTTGTAAAATGGAGCTTCAGGGCACTGCAATTCACAAACCTGCAGAGTTAAAAATGATAACTCTCGTCCACAAATATATTGAGGGAAGGCAAAGAAGAGGATTTGAAATCAAGGCAGAATTGCAGGAAACTGATTTCAGGAGGTAGATTCGAATCGCCTTTAAAGCACATGAAAAGCGGCAAAACGTTGACAATGATGCCCTTGGCCAAAAAGGGCGTATGCGTTTTTTCCTGAATATATTCAGGAAAAAACGCATACGCCCTTTTTGGCCAACCAAGCAACCTGGAAAGGCAATTCAGCGCTACAAAGAAGTCTCGCTTCCCATCGGTCAAAAGGGCCATGCTGAAAAAAGTGTCAAAACCAGAAATGCAGGACAGGCCATGGAGAAATGGGAACCTTGCTACACTGATGGGCGGGATGTAAATTGCCAACAGCCACTCTGGAGAAGTGTACGGTGTGTCCTGAAACATCTAAAAAACACAGCTTAGAGAGCATAGGGCACTTCCACGCATGGGGGGATAAAGTGGGAAAATTGAAAATCAGCAAGACACAAGCACCCCAAAGTTTAGGGCTGCTCTGTTGACAAGGACCTCCACTTCATTCCACCTTAAATATCCCAGGAAAGCGAAAAATGGATAAAAAAGTTGTGGTCCTTATGTACAATGGAATATCACTCAGCCATGAAATCAATGTCATAAGGCTAGTAGCAGCATGATGAGTGGATTTAGGTAAGACGATTCTAAGTGAAATAAGTCACACAGAAAAGGACACTTCTCATAAGGTGTCACTTATAGAGGGAATGTAAAAACCGTTACACTTGAACTGAATTACAAAACAGAACAGAGTCACACATGCAGAAAACACACTATGGCTGCTTAACGGGAAAGGTGAGGTGGGGTGATACATAAAACAAGAGCTTCAAATTAGCTCAGATACCGTTCCATAAACCCAATATGTAATAGACAAGACCTACTCCTTGCTCAGAGAACTGGACTCAACACGCCCGATTCACCGCACAAGAATATATCTGACTAGTAATAATCTTAAAACCTATGTATTGATATCTCTCTGTTAGTGTGTCAAGTGGGTGTAAGGCGGCATAAACACAGCCGTGAAAAGCAGCTAAACCCCATTATAAAAATAAATTACTTTTAAAAACCCATGAAACAAAGACAGGGAAAGAGAGAGAAATTCTTACACAATTCGTTCAGGGGCTGTGATGCAACCTGGACTGACCATATCTAGACCCACAGCTGGATGAGACATAAGGGTGGACACTCTTGGGGCTGAGAGGTTTGGTGAGGTTGGGTGAGCAAACGCAGACCCTTTAAAGTAATACTGCGTGCTACCCATCGCATGGGTCCCAAATCTCCAGGTTCAAGGGCAACTTCCTACATCGAAAACATGCATGAGAAACCCAGAAGATGGTACACCATGTGATGGGGAAAGGTTTCTAAAACGCACCTCATTTCTCATCTCCTTGTGCTCGGGTTCGCCATTCCAGCCACTTTACTAGCAATCTCCCTACTTGGAGCCTCAGCACCTTTAACCTCCTGTTCCGTACAGGTTGCAATTTGTCCTGAGGATGAACAGGAAGACGGGAAACCAATGAGAGAGTAGCTCTTGGTGTTGGGACAGGCACAGGTCACTCTATTTTCACATCAGGAAGAAGAATTAACCACAGGCTCAGCCTGCCCCCCGGAACCAGAACAGGGCCTGAAGCCATCCTGCGCTTTTGCGGCCAGCTCCCAAAAAAGCGACTTGTAAAATGGATCTTCAGGGCACTGCAATTCAAACCTGCAGAGTTATAAATGATAACTCTCGTCCACAAATATATTGAGGGAAGGCAAAGAAGAGGATTTGAAATCAAGGCAGAATTGCAGGAAACAGATTTCAGGAGGTAGATTCGAATCGCCTTTAAAGCACATGAAAAGCACAAAACGTTGACAATGATGCCCCTGGCCAAAAAGGGCGTATGCGTTTTTTCCTGAATATATTCAGGAAAAAACGCATACGCCCTTTTTGGCCAACCAAGCAACCTGGAAAGGCAAATCAGCGCTACAAAGAAGTCTCGCTTCCCATCGGTCAAAAGGGCCATGCTGAAAAAAGTGTCAAAACCAGAAATGCAGGACAGGCCATGGAGAAATGGGAGCCTTGCTACACTGATGGGCGGGATGTAAATTGCCAACAGCCACTCTGGAGAAGTGTACGGTGTGTCCTGAAACATCTAAAAAACACAGCTTAGAGAGCATAGGGCAGTTCCACGCATGGGGGGATAAAGTGGGAAAATTGAAAATCAGCAAGACACAAGCACCCCAAAGTTTAGGGCTGCTCTGTTGACAAGGACCTCCACTTCATTCCACCTTAAATATCCCAGGAAAGCGAAAAATGGATAAAAAAGTTGTGGTCCTTATGTACAATGGAATATCACTCAGCCATGAAATCAATGTCATAAGGCTAGTAGCAGCATGATGAGTGGATTTAGGTAAGACGATTCTAAGTGAAATAAGTCACACAGAAAAGGACACTTCTCATAAGGTGTCACTTATAGAGGGAATGTAAAAACCGTTACACTTGAACTGAATTACAAAACAGAACAGAGTCACACATGCAGAAAACACACTATGGCTGCTTAACGGGAAAGGTGAGGTGGGGTGATACATAAAACAAGAGCTTCAAATTAGCTCAGATACCGTTCATAAACCCAATATGTAATAGACAAGACCTACTCCTTGCTCAGAGAACTGGACTCAACACGCCCGATTCACCGCACAAGAATATATCTGACTAGTAATAATCTTAAAACCTATGTATTGATATCTCTCTGTTAGTGTGTCAAGTGGGTGTAAGGCGGCATAAACACAGCCGTGAAAAGCAGCTAAACCCCATTATAAAAATAAATTACTTTTAAAAACCCATGAAACAAAGACAGGGAAAGAGAGAGAAATTCTTACACAATTCGTTCAGGGGCTGTGATGCAACCTGGACTGACCATATCTAGACCCACTGCTGGATGAGACATAAGGGTGGACACTCTTGGGGCTGAGAGGTTTGGTGAGGTTGGGTGAGCAAACGCAGACCCTTTAAAGTAATACTGCGTGCTACCCATCGCATGGGTCCCAAATCTCCAGGTTCAAGGGCATCTTCCTACATCGAAAACATGCATGAGAAACCCAGAAGATGGTACACCGTGTGATGGGGAAAGGTTTCTAAAACGCACCTCATTTCTCATCTCCTTGTGCTCGGGTTCCCCATTCCAGCCACTTTACCAGCAATCTCCCTTCTTGGAGCATCAGCACCTTTAACCTCCTGTTCCGTACAGGTTGCAATTTGTCCTGAGGATGAACGGGAAGACAGGGAACCAATGAGAGACTAGCTCTTGGTGTTGGGACAGGCACAGGTCACTCTATTTTCCCATCAGGAAGAAGAATTAACCACAGGCTCAGCCTGCCCCCCGGAACCAGAACAGGGCCTGAAGCCATCCTGCGCTTTTGCGGCCAGCTCCCAAAAAAGCGACTTGTAAAATGGAGCTTCAGGGCACTGCAATTCACAAACCTGCAGAGTTAAAAATGATAACTCTCGTCCACAAATATATTGAGGGAAGGCAAAGAAGAGGATTTGAAATCAAGGCAGAATTGCAGGAAACTGATTTCAGGAGGTAGATTCGAATCGCCTTTAAAGCACATGAAAAGCGGCAAAACGTTGACAATGATGCCCTTGGCCAAAAAGGGCGTATGCGTTTTTTCCTGAATATATTCAGGAAAAAACGCATACGCCCTTTTTGGCCAACCAAGCAACCTGGAAAGGCAAATCAGCGCTACAAAGAAGTCTCGCTTCCCATCGGTCAAAAGGGCCATGCTGAAAAAAGTGTCAAAACCAGAAATGCAGGACAGGCCATGGAGAAATGGGAACCTTGCTACACTGATGGGCGGGATGTAAATTGCCAACAGCCACTCTGGAGAAGTGTACGGTGTGTCCTGAAACATCTAAAAAACACAGCTTAGAGAGCATAGGGCACTTCCACGCATGGGGGGATAAAGTGGGAAAATTGAAAATCAGCAAGACACAAGCACCCCAAAGTTTAGGGCTGCTCTGTTGACAAGGACCTCCACTTCATTCCACCTTAAATATCCCAGGAAAGCGAAAAATGGATAAAAAAGTTGTGGTCCTTATGTACAATGGAATATCACTCAGCCATGAAATCAATGTCATAAGGCTAGTAGCAGCATGATGAGTGGATTTAGGTAAGACGATTCTAAGTGAAATAAGTCACACAGAAAAGGACACTTCTCATAAGGTGTCACTTATAGAGGGAATGTAAAAACCGTTACACTTGAACTGAATTACAAAACAGAACAGAGTCACACATGCAGAAAACACACTATGGCTGCTTAACGGGAAAGGTGAGGTGGGGTGATACATAAAACAAGAGCTTCAAATTAGCTCAGATACCGTTCCATAAACCCAATATGTAATAGACAAGACCTACTCCTTGCTCAGAGAACTGGACTCAACACGCCCGATTCACCGCACAAGAATATATCTGACTAGTAATAATCTTAAAACCTATGTATTGATATCTCTCTGTTAGTGTGTCAAGTGGGTGTAAGGCGGCATAAACACAGCCGTGAAAAGCAGCTAAACCCCATTATAAAAATAAATTACTTTTAAAAACCCATGAAACAAAGACAGGGAAAGAGAGAGAAATTCTTACACAATTCGTTCAGGGGCTGTGATGCAACCTGGACTGACCATATCTAGACCCACAGCTGGATGAGACATAAGGGTGGACACTCTTGGGGCTGAGAGGTTTGGTGAGGTTGGGTGAGCAAACGCAGACCCTTTAAAGTAATACTGCGTGCTACCCATCGCATGGGTCCCAAATCTCCAGGTTCAAGGGCAACTTCCTACATCGAAAACATGCATGAGAAACCCAGAAGATGGTACACCGTGTGATGGGGAAAGGTTTCTAAAACGCACCTCATTTCTCATCTCCTTGTGCTCGGGTTCGCCATTCCAGCCACTTTACTAGCAATCTCCCTACTTGGAGCCTCAGCACCTTTAACCTCCTGTTCCGTACAGGTTGCAATTTGTCCTGAGGATGAACGGGAAGACGGGAAACCAATGAGAGAGTAGCTCTTGGTGTTGGGACAGGCACAGGTCACTCTATTTTCACATCAGGAAGAAGAATTAACCACAGGCTCAGCCTGCCCCCCGGAACCAGAACAGGGCCTGAAGCCATCCTGCGCTTTTGCGGCCAGCTCCCAAAAAAGCGACTTGTAAAATGGATCTTCAGGGCACTGCAATTCAAACCTGCAGAGTTATAAATGATAACTCTCGTCCACAAATATATTGAGGGAAGGCAAAGAAGAGGATTTGAAATCAAGGCAGAATTGCAGGAAACAGATTTCAGGAGGTAGATTCGAATCGCCTTTAAAGCACATGAAAAGCACAAAACGTTGACAATGATGCCCCTGGCCAAAAAGGGCGTATGCGTTTTTTCCTGAATATATTCAGGAAAAAACGCATACGCCCTTTTTGGTCAACCAAGCAACCTGGAAAGGCAAATCAGCACTACAAAGAAGTCTCGCTTCCCATCGGTCAAAAGGGCCATGCTGAAAAAAGTGTCAAAACCAGAAATGCAGGACAGGCCATGGAGAAATGGGAGCCTTGCTACACTGATGGGCGGGATGTAAATTGCCAACAGCCACTCTGGAGAAGTGTACGGTGTGTCCTGAAACATCTAAAAAACACAGCTTAGAGAGCATAGGGCAGTTCCACGCATGGGGGGATAAAGTGGGAAAATTGAAAATCAGCAAGACACAAGCACCCCAAAGTTTAGGGCTGCTCTGTTGACAAGGACCTCCACTTCATTCCACCTTAAATATCCCAGGAAAGCGAAAAATGGATAAAAAAGTTGTGGTCCTTATGTACAATGGAATATCACTCAGCCATGAAATCAATGTCATAAGGCTAGTAGCAGCATGATGAGTGGATTTAGGTAAGACGATTCTAAGTGAAATAAGTCACACAGAAAAGGACACTTCTCATAAGGTGTCACTTATAGAGGGAATGTAAAAACCGTTACACTTGAACTGAATTACAAAACAGAACAGAGTCACACATGCAGAAAACACACTATGGCTGCTTAACGGGAAAGGTGAGGTGGGGTGATACATAAAACAAGAGCTTCAAATTAGCTCAGATACCGTTCATAAACCCAATATGTAATAGACAAGACCTACTCCTTGCTCAGAGAACTGGACTCAACACGCCCGATTCACCGCACAAGAATATATCTGACTAGTAATAATCTTAAAACCTATGTATTGATATCTCTCTGTTAGTGTGTCAAGTGGGTGTAAGGCGGCATAAACACAGCCGTGAAAAGCAGCTAAACCCCATTATAAAAATAAATTACTTTTAAAAACCCATGAAACAAAGACAGGGAAAGAGAGAGAAATTCTTACACAATTCGTTCAGGGGCTGTGATGCAACCTGGACTGACCATATCTAGACCCACTGCTGGATGAGACATAAGGGTGGACACTCTTGGGGCTGAGAGGTTTGGTGAGGTTGGGTGAGCAAACGCAGACCCTTTAAAGTAATACTGCGTGCTACCCATCGCATGGGTCCCAAATCTCCAGGTTCAAGGGCATCTTCCTACATCGAAAACATGCATGAGAAACCCAGAAGATGGTACACCGTGTGATGGGGAAAGGTTTCTAAAACGCACCTCATTTCTCATCTCCTTGTGCTCGGGTTCCCCATTCCAGCCACTTTACCAGCAATCTCCCTTCTTGGAGCATCAGCACCTTTAACCTCCTGTTCCGTACAGGTTGCAATTTGTCCTGAGGATGAACGGGAAGACAGGGAACCAATGAGAGACTAGCTCTTGGTGTTGGGACAGGCACAGGTCACTCTATTTTCCCATCAGGAAGAAGAATTAACCACAGGCTCAGCCTGCCCCCCGGAACCAGAACAGGGCCTGAAGCCATCCTGCGCTTTTGCGGCCAGCTCCCAAAAAAGCGACTTGTAAAATGGAGCTTCAGGGCACTGCAATTCACAAACCTGCAGAGTTAAAAATGATAACTCTCGTCCACAAATATATTGAGGGAAGGCAAAGAAGAGGATTTGAAATCAAGGCAGAATTGCAGGAAACTGATTTCAGGAGGTAGATTCGAATCGCCTTTAAAGCACATGAAAAGCGGCAAAACGTTGACAATGATGCCCTTGGCCAAAAAGGGCGTATGCGTTTTTTCCTGAATATATTCAGGAAAAAACGCATACGCCCTTTTTGGCCAACCAAGCAACCTGGAAAGGCAAATCAGCGCTACAAAGAAGTCTCGCTTCCCATCGGTCAAAAGGGCCATGCTGAAAAAAGTGTCAAAACCAGAAATGCAGGACAGGCCATGGAGAAATGGGAACCTTGCTACACTGATGGGCGGGATGTAAATTGCCAACAGCCACTCTGGAGAAGTGTACGGTGTGTCCTGAAACATCTAAAAAACACAGCTTAGAGAGCATAGGGCACTTCCACGCATGGGGGGATAAAGTGGGAAAATTGAAAATCAGCAAGACACAAGCACCCCAAAGTTTAGGGCTGCTCTGTTGACAAGGACCTCCACTTCATTCCACCTTAAATATCCCAGGAAAGCGAAAAATGGATAAAAAAGTTGTGGTCCTTATGTACAATGGAATATCACTCAGCCATGAAATCAATGTCATAAGGTTAGTAGCAGCATGATGAGTGGATTTAGGTAAGACGATTCTAAGTGAAATAAGTCACACAGAAAAGGACACTTCTCATAAGGTGTCACTTATAGAGGGAATGTAAAAACCGTTACACTTGAACTGAATTACAAAACAGAACAGAGTCACACATGCAGAAAACACACTATGGCTGCTTAACGGGAAAGGTGAGGTGGGGTGATACATAAAACAAGAGCTTCAAATTAGCTCAGATACCGTTCCATAAACCCAATATGTAATACACAAGACCTACTCCTTGCTCAGAGAACTGGACTCAACACGCCCGATTTACCGCACATGAATATATCTGACTAGTAATAATCTTAAAACCTATGTATTGATATCTCTCTGTTAGTGTGTCAAGTGGGTGTAAGGCGGCATAAACACAGCCGTGAAAAGCAGCTAAACCCCATTATAAAAATAAATTACTTTTAAAAACCCATGAAACAAAGACAGGGAAAGAGAGAGAAATTCTTACACAATTCGTTCAGGGGCTGTGATGCAACCTGGACTGACCATATCTAGACCCACAGCTGGATGAGACATAAGGGTGGACACTCTTGGGGCTGAGAGCTTTGGTGAGGTTGGGTGAGCAAACGCAGACCCTTTAAAGTAATACTGCGTGCTACCCATCGCATGGGTCCCAAATCTCCAGGTTCAAGGGCAACTTCCTACATCGAAAACATGCATGAGAAACCCAGAAGATGGTACACCGTGTGATGGGGAAAGGTTTCTAAAACGCACCTCATTTCTCATCTCCTTGTGCTCGGGTTCGCCATTCCAGCCACTTTACTAGCAATCTCCCTACTTGGAGCCTCAGCACCTTTAACCTCCTGTTCCGTACAGGTTGCAATTTGTCCTGAGGATGAACGGGAAGACGGGGAACCAATGAGAGACTAGCTCTTGGTGTTGGGACAGGCACAGGTCACTCTATTTTCCCATCAGGAAGAAGAATTAACCACAGGCTCAGCCTGCCCCCCGGAACCAGAACAGGGCCTGAAGCCATCCTGCGCTTTTGCGGCCAGCTCCCAAAATAGCGACTTGTAAAATGGAGCTTCAGGGCACTGCAATTCACAAACCTGCAGAGTTATAAATGATAACTCTCCTCCACAAATATATTGAGGGAAGGCAAAGAAGAGGATTTGAAATCAAGGCAGAATTGCAGGAAACAGATTTCAGGAGGTAGATTCGAATCGCCTTTAAAGCACATGAAAAGCGGCAAAACGTTGACAATGATGCCCTTGGCCAAAAAGGGCGTATGCGTTTTTTCCTGAATATATTCAGGAAAAAACGCATACGCCCTTTTTGGCCAACCAAGCAACCTGGAAAGGCAAATCAGCGCTACAAAGAAGTCTCGCTTCCCATCGGTCAAAAGGGCCATGCTGAAAAAAGTGTCAAAACCAGAAATGCAGGACAGGCCATGGAGAAATGGGAGCCTTGCTACACTGATGGGCGGGATGTAAATTGCCAACAGCCACTCTGGAGAAGTGTACGGTGTGTCCTGAAACATCTAAAAAACACAGCTTAGAGAGCATAGGGCACTTCCACGCATGGGGGGATAAAGTGGGAAAATTGAAAATCAGCAAGACACAAGCACCCCAAAGTTTAGGGCTGCTCTGTTGACAAGGACCTCCACTTCATTCCACCTTAAATATCCCAGGAAAGCGAAAAATGGATAAAAAAGTTGTGGTCCTTATGTACAATGGAATATCACTCAGCCATGAAATCAATGTCATAAGGCTAGTAGCAGCATGATGAGTGGATTTAGGTAAGACGATTCTAAGTGAAATAAGTCACACAGAAAAGGACACTTCTCATAAGGTGTCACTTATAGAGGGAATGTAAAAACCGTTACACTTGAACTGAATTACAAAACAGAACAGAGTCACACATGCAGAAAACACACTATGGCTGCTTAACGGGAAAGGTGAGGTGGGGTGATACATAAAACAAGAGCTTCAAATTAGCTCAGATACCGTTCCATAAACCCAATATGTAATAGACAAGACCTACTCCTTGCTCAGAGAACTGGACTCAACACGCCCGATTCACCGCACAAGAATATATCTGACTAGTAATAATCTTAAAACCTATGTATTGATATCTCTCTGTTAGTGTGTCAAGTGGGTGTAAGGCGGCATAAACACAGCCGTGAAAAGCAGCTAAACCCCATTATAAAAATAAATTACTTTTAAAAACCCATGAAACAAAGACAGGGAAAGAGAGAGAAATTCTTACACAATTCGTTCAGGGGCTGTGATGCAACCTGGACTGACCATATCTAGACCCACAGCTGGATGAGACATAAGGGTGGACACTCTTGGGGCTGAGAGGTTTGGTGAGGTTGGGTGAGCAAACGCAGACCCTTTAAAGTAATACTGCGTGCTACCCATCGCATGGGTCCCAAATCTCCAGGTTCAAGGGCAACTTCCTACATCGAAAACATGCATGAGAAACCCAGAAGATGGTACACCGTGTGATGGGGAAAGGTTTCTAAAACGCACCTCATTTCTCATCTCCTTGTGCTCGGGTTCGCCATTCCAGCCACTTTACTAGCAATCTCCCTACTTGGAGCCTCAGCACCTTTAACCTCCTGTTCCGTACAGGTTGCAATTTGTCCTGAGGATGAACGGGAAGACGGGAAACCAATGAGAGAGTAGCTCTTGGTGTTGGGACAGGCACAGGTCACTCTATTTTCACATCAGGAAGAAGAATTAACCACAGGCTCAGCCTGCCCCCCGGAACCAGAACAGGGCCTGAAGCCATCCTGCGCTTTTGCGGCCAGCTCCCAAAAAAGCGACTTGTAAAATGGATCTTCAGGGCACTGCAATTCAAACCTGCAGAGTTATAAATGATAACTCTCGTCCACAAATATATTGAGGGAAGGCAAAAAGAGGATTTGAAATCAAGGCAGAATTGCAGGAAACAGATTTCAGGAGGTAGATTCGAATCGCCTTTAAAGCACATGAAAAGCACAAAACGTTGACAATGATGCCCCTGGCCAAAAAGGGCGTATGCGTTTTTTCCTGAATATATTCAGGAAAAAACGCATACGCCATTTTGGCCAACCAAGCAACCTGGAAAGGCAAATCAGCGCTACAAAGAAGTCTCGCTTCCCATCGGTCAAAAGGGCCATGCTGAAAAAAGTGTCAAAACCAGAAATGCAGGACAGGCCATGGAGAAATGGGAGCCTTGCTACACTGATGGGCGGGATATAAATTGCCAACAGCCACTCTGGAGAAGTGTACGGTGTGTCCTGAAACATCTAAAAAACACAGCTTAGAGAGCATAGGGCACTTCCACGCATGGGGGGATAAAGTGGGAAAATTGAAAATCAGCAAGACACAAGCACCCCAAAGTTTAGGGCTGCTCTGTTGACAAGGACCTCCACTTCATTCCACCTTAAATATCCCAGGAAAGCGAAAAATGGATAAAAAAGTTGTGGTCCTTATGTACAATGGAATATCACTCAGCCATGAAATCAATGTCATAAGGCTAGTAGCAGCATGATGAGTGGATTTAGGTAAGACGATTCTAAGTGAAATAAGTCACACAGAAAAGGACACTTCTCATAAGGTGTCACTTATAGAGGGAATGTAAAAACCGTTACACTTGAACTGAATTACAAAACAGAACAGAGTCACACATGCAGAAAACACACTATGGCTGCTTAACGGGAAAGGTGAGGTGGGGTGATACATAAAACAAGAGCTTCAAATTAGCTCAGATACCGTTCATAAACCCAATATGTAATAGACAAGACCTACTCCTTGCTCAGAGAACTGGACTCAACACGCCCGATTCACCGCACAAGAATATATCTGACTAGTAATAATCTTAAAACCTATGTATTGATATCTCTCTGTTAGTGTGTCAAGTGGGTGTAAGGCGGCATAAACACAGCCGTGAAAAGCAGCTAAACCCCATTATAAAAATAAATTACTTTTAAAAACCCATGAAACAAAGACAGGGAAAGAGAGAGAAATTCTTACACAATTCGTTCAGGGGCTGTGATGCAACCTGGACTGACCATATCTAGACCCACAGCTGGATGAGACATAAGGGTGGACACTCTTGGGGCTGAGAGGTTTGGTGAGGTTGGGTGAGCAAACGCAGACCCTTTAAAGTAATACTGCGTGCTACCCATCGCATGGGTCCCAAATCTCCAGGTTCAAGGGCATCTTCCTACATCGAAAACATGCATGAGAAACCCAGAAGATGGTACACCGTGTGATGGGGAAAGGTTTCTAAAACGCACCTCATTTCTCATCTCCTTGTGCTCGGGTTCCCCATTCCAGCCACTTTACCAGCAATCTCCCTTCTTGGAGCATCAGCACCTTTAACCTCCTGTTCCGTACAGGTTGCAATTTGTCCTGAGGATGAACGGGAAGACAGGGAACCAATGAGAGACTAGCTCTTGGTGTTGGGACAGGCACAGGTCACTCTATTTTCCCATCAGGAAGAAGAATTAACCACAGGCTCAGCCTGCCCCCCGGAACCAGAACAGGGCCTGAAGCCATCCTGCGCTTTTGCGGCCAGCTCCCAAAAAAGCGACTTGTAAAATGGAGCTTCAGGGCACTGCAATTCACAAACCTGCAGAGTTAAAAATGATAACTCTCGTCCACAAATATATTGAGGGAAGGCAAAGAAGAGGATTTGAAATCAAGGCAGAATTGCAGGAAACTGATTTCAGGAGGTAGATTCGAATCGCCTTTAAAGCACATGAAAAGCGGCAAAACGTTGACAATGATGCCCTTGGCCAAAAAGGGCGTATGCGTTTTTTCCTGAATATATTCAGGAAAAAACGCATACGCCCTTTTTGGCCAACCAAGCAACCTGGAAAGGCAAATCAGCGCTACAAAGAAGTCTCGCTTCCCATCGGTCAAAAGGGCCATGCTGAAAAAAGTGTCAAAACCAGAAATGCAGGACAGGCCATGGAGAAATGGGAGCCTTGCTGCACTGATGGGCGGGATGTAAATTGCCAACAGCCACTCTGGAGAAGTGTACGGTGTGTCCTGAAACATCTAAAAAACACAGCTTAGAGAACATAGGGCACTTCCACGCATGGGGGGATAAAGTGGGAAAATTAAAAATCAGCAAGACACAAGCACCCCAAAGTTTAGGGCTGCTCTGTTGACAAGGACCTCCACTTCATTCCACCTTAAATATCCCAGGAAAGCGAAAAATGGATAAAAAAGTTGTGGTCCTTATGTACAATGGAATATCACTCAGCCATGAAATCAATGTCATAAGGCTAGTAGCAGCATGATGAGTGGATTTAGGTAAGACGATTCTAAGTGAAATAAGTCACACAGAAAAGGACACTTCTCATAAGGTGTCACTTATAGAGGGAATGTAAAAACCGTTACACTTGAACTGAATTACAAAACAGAACAGAGTCACACATGCAGAAAACACACTATGGCTGCTTAACGGGAAAGGTGAGGTGGGGTGATACATAAAACAAGAGCTTCAAATTAGCTCAGATACCGTTCCATAAACCCAATATGTAATAGACAAGACCTACTCCTTGCTCAGAGAACTGGACTCAACACGCCCGATTTACCGCACATGAATATATCTGACTAGTAATAATCTTAAAACCTATGTATTGATATCTCTCTGTTAGTGTGTCAAGTGGGTGTAAGGCGGCATAAACACAGCCGTGAAAAGCAGCTAAACCCCATTATAAAAATAAATTACTTTTAAAAACCCATGAAACAAAGACAGGGAAAGAGAGAGAAATTCTTACACAATTCGTTCAGGGGCTGTGATGCAACCTGGACTGACCATATCTAGACCCACAGCTGGATGAGACATAAGGGTGGACACTCTTGGGGCTGAGAGGTTTGGTGAGGTTGGGTGAGCAAACGCAGACCCTTTAAAGTAATACTGCGTGCTACCCATCGCATGGGTCCCAAATCTCCAGGTTCAAGGGCAACTTCCTACATCGAAAACATGCATGAGAAACCCAGAAGATGGTACACCGTGTGATGGGGAAAGGTTTCTAAAACGCACCTCATTTCTCATCTCCTTGTGCTCGGGTTCGCCATTCCAGCCACTTTACTAGCAATCTCCCTACTTGGAGCCTCAGCACCTTTAACCTCCTGTTCCGTACAGGTTGCAATTTGTCCTGAGGATGAACGGGAAGACGGGGAACCAATGAGAGACTAGCTCTTGGTGTTGGGACAGGCACAGGTCACTCTATTTTCCCATCAGGAAGAAGAATTAACCACAGGCTCAGCCTGACCCCCGGAACCAGAACAGGGCCTGAAGCCATCCTGCGCTTTTGCGGCCAGCTCCCAAAAAAGCGACTTGTAAAATGGAGCTTCAGGGCACTGCAATTCACAAACCTGCAGAGTTATAAATGATAACTCTCGTCCACAAATATATTGAGGGAAGGCAAAGAAGAGGATTTGAAATCAAGGCAGAATTGCAGGAAACAGATTTCAGGAGGTAGATTCGAATCGCCTTTAAAGCACATGAAAAGCGGCAAAACGTTGACAATGATGCCCTTGGCCAAAAAGGGCGTATGCGTTTTTTCCTGAATATATTCAGGAAAAAACGCATACGCCCTTTTTGGCCAACCAAGCAACCTGGAAAGGCAAATCAGCGCTACAAAGAAGTCTCGCTTCCCATCGGTCAAAAGGGCCATGCTGAAAAAAGTGTCAAAACCAGAAATGCAGGACAGGCCATGGAGAAATGGGAGCCTTGCTACACTGATGGGCGGGATGTAAATTGCCAACAGCCACTCTGGAGAAGTGTACGGTGTGTCCTGAAACATCTAAAAAACACAGCTTAGAGAGCATAGGGCACTTCCACGCATGGGGGGATAAAGTGGGAAAATTGAAAATCAGCAAGACACAAGCACCCCAAAGTTTAGGGCTGCTCTGTTGACAAGGACCTCCACTTCATTCCACCTTAAATATCCCAGGAAAGCGAAAAATGGATAAAAAAGTTGTGGTCCTTATGTACAATGGAATATCACTCAGCCATGAAATCAATGTCATAAGGCTAGTAGCAGCATGATGAGTGGATTTAGGTAAGACGATTCTAAGTGAAATAAGTCACACAGAAAAGGACACTTCTCATAAGGTGTCACTTATAGAGGGAATGTAAAAACCGTTACACTTGAACTGAATTACAAAACAGAACAGAGTCACACATGCAGAAAACACACTATGGCTGCTTAACGGGAAAGGTGAGGTGGGGTGATACATAAAACAAGAGCTTCAAATTAGCTCAGATACCGTTCATAAACCCAATATGTAATAGACAAGACCTACTCCTTGCTCAGAGAACTGGACTCAACACGCCCGATTCACCGCACAAGAATATATCTGACTAGTAATAATCTTAAAACCTATGTATTGATATCTCTCTGTTAGTGTGTCAAGTGGGTGTAAGGCGGCATAAACACAGCCGTGAAAAGCAGCTAAACCCCATTATAAAAATAAATTACTTTTAAAAACCCATGAAACAAAGACAGGGAAAGAGAGAGAAATTCTTACACAATTCGTTCAGGGGCTGTGATGCAACCTGGACTGACCATATCTAGACCCACAGCTGGATGAGACATAAGGGTGGACACTCTTGGGGCTGAGAGGTTTGGTGAGGTTGGGTGAGCAAACGCAGACCCTTTAAAGTAATACTGCGTGCTACCCATCGCATGGGTCCCAAATCTCCAGGTTCAAGGGCATCTTCCTACATCGAAAACATGCATGAGAAACCCAGAAGATGGTACACCGTGTGATGGGGAAAGGTTTCTAAAACGCACCTCATTTCTCATCTCCTTGTGCTCGGGTTCCCCATTCCAGCCACTTTACCAGCAATCTCCCTTCTTGGAGCATCAGCACCTTTAACCTCCTGTTCCGTACAGGTTGCAATTTGTCCTGAGGATGAACGGGAAGACAGGGAACCAATGAGAGACTAGCTCTTGGTGTTGGGACAGGCACAGGTCACTCTATTTTCCCATCAGGAAGAAGAATTAACCACAGGCTCAGCCTGCCCCACGGAACCAGAACAGGGCCTGAAGCCATCCTGCGCTTTTGCGGCCAGCTCCCAAAAAAGCGACTTGTAAAATGGATCTTCAGGGCACTGCAATTCACAAACCTGCAGAGTTAAAAATGATAACTCTCGTCCACAAATATATTGAGGGAAGGCAAAGAAGAGGATTTGAAATCAAGGCAGAATTGCAGGAAACTGATTTCAGGAGGTAGATTCGAATCGCCTTTAAAGCACATGAAAAGCGGCAAAACGTTGACAATGATGCCCTTGGCCAAAAAGGGCGTATGCGTTTTTTCCTGAATATATTCAGGAAAAAACGCATACGCCCTTTTTGGCCAACCAAGCAACCTGGAAAGGCAAATCAGCGCTACAAAGAAGTCTCGCTTCCCATCGGTCAAAAGGGCCATGCTGAAAAAAGTGTCAAAACCAGAAATGCAGGACAGGCCATGGAGAAATGGGAACCTTGCTTCACTGATGGGCGGGATGTAAATTGCCAACAGCCACTCTGGAGAAGTGTACGGTGTGTCCTGAAACATCTAAAAAACACAGCTTAGAGAGCATAGGGCACTTCCACGCATGGGGGGATAAAGTGGGAAAATTGAAAATCAGCAAGACACAAGCACCCCAAAGTTTAGGGCTGCTCTGTTGACAAGGACCTCCACTTCATTCCACCTTAAATATCCCAGGAAAGCGAAAAATGGATAAAAAAGTTGTGGTCCTTATGTACAATGGAATATCACTCAGCCATGAAATCAATGTCATAAGGCTAGTAGCAGCATGATGAGTGGATTTAGGTAAGACGATTCTAAGTGAAATAAGTCACACAGAAAAGGACACTTCTCATAAGGTGTCACTTATAGAGGGAATGTAAAAACCGTTACACTTGAACTGAATTACAAAACAGAACAGAGTCACACATGCAGAAAACACACTATGGCTGCTTAACGGGAAAGGTGAGGTGGGGTGATACATAAAACAAGAGCTTCAAATTAGCTCAGATACCGTTCCATAAACCCAATATGTAATACACAAGACCTACTCCTTGCTCAGAGAACTGGACTCAACACGCCCGATTCACCGCACATGAATATATCTGACTAGTAATAAGCTTAAAACCTATGTATTGATATCTCTCTGTTAGTGTGTCAAGTGGGTGTAAAGCGGCATAAACACAGCCGTGAAAAGCAGCTAAACCCCATTATAAAAATAAATTACTTTTAAAAACCCATGAAACAAAGACAGGGAAAGAGAGAGAAATTCTTACACAATTCGTTCAGGGGCTGTGATGCAACCTGGACTGACCATATCTAGACCCACAGCTGGATGAGACATAAGGGTGGACACTCTTGGGGCTGAGAGGTTTGGTGAGGTTGGGTGAGCAAACGCAGACCCTTTAAAGTAATACTGCGTGCTACCCATCGCATGGGTCCCAAATCTCCAGGTTCAAGGGCAACTTCCTACATCGAAAACATGCATGAGAAACCCAGAAGATGGTACACCGTGTGATGGGGAAAGGTTTCTAAAACGCACCTCATTTCTCATCTCCTTGTGCTCGGGTTCGCCATTCCAGCCACTTTACTAGCAATCTCCCTACTTGGAGCCTCAGCACCTTTAACCTCCTGTTCCGTACAGGTTGCAATTTGTCCTGAGGATGAACGGGAAGACGGGAAACCAATGAGAGACTAGCTCTTGGTGTTGGGACAGGCACAGGTCAGTCTATTTTCCCATCAGGAAGAAGAATTAACCACAGGCTCAGCCTGCCCCCCGGAACCAGAACAGGGCCTGAAGCCATCCTGCGCTTTTGCGGCCAGCTCCCAAAAAAGCGACTTGTAAAATGGAGCTTCAGGGCACTGCAATTCACAAACCTGCAGAGTTATAAATGATAACTCTCGTCCACAAATATATTGAGGGAAGGCAAAGAAGAGGATTTGAAATCAAGGCAGAATTGCAGGAAACAGATTTCAGGAGGTAGATTCGAATCGCCTTTAAAGCACATGAAAAGCGGCAAAACGTTGACAATGATGCCCTTGGCCAAAAAGGGCGTATGCGTTTTTTCCTGAATATATTCAGGAAAAAACGCATACGCCCTTTTTGGCCAACCAAGCAACCTGGAAAGGCAAATCAGCGCTACAAAGAAGTCTCGCTTCCCATCGGTCAAAAGGGCCATGCTGAAAAAAGTGTCAAAACCAGAAATGCAGGACAGGCCATGGAGAAATGGGAGCCTTGCTACACTGATGGGCGGGATGTAAATTGCCAACAGCCACTCTGGAGAAGTGTACGGTGTGTCCTGAAACATCTAAAAAACACAGCTTAGAGAGCATAGGGCACTTCCACGCATGGGGGGATAAAGTGGGAAAATTGAAAATCAGCAAGACACAAGCACCCCAAAGTTTAGGGCTGCTCTGTTGACAAGGACCTCCACTTCATTCCACCTTAAATATCCCAGGAAAGCGAAAAATGGATAAAAAAGTTGTGGTCCTTATGTACAATGGAATATCACTCAGCCATGAAATCAATGTCATAAGGCTAGTAGCAGCATGATGAGTGGATTTAGGTAAGACGATTCTAAGTGAAATAAGTCACACAGAAAAGGACACTTCTCATAAGGTGTCACTTATAGAGGGAATGTAAAAACCGTTACACTTGAACTGAATTACAAAACAGAACAGAGTCACACATGCAGAAAACACACTATGGCTGCTTAACGGGAAAGGTGAGGTGGGGTGATACATAAAACAAGAGCTTCAAATTAGCTCAGATACCGTTCCATAAACCCAATATGTAATAGACAAGACCTACTCCTTGCTCAGAGAACTGGACTCAACACGCCCGATTCACCGCACAAGAATATATCTGACTAGTAATAATCTTAAAACCTATGTATTGATATCTCTCTGTTAGTGTGTCAAGTGGGTGTAAGGCGGCATAAACACAGCCGTGAAAAGCAGCTAAACCCCATTATAAAAATAAATTACTTTTAAAAACTCATGAAACAAAGACAGGGAAAGAGAGAGAAATTCTTACACAATTCGTTCAGGGGCTGTGATGCAACCAGGACTGACCATATCTAGACCCACAGCTGGATGAGACATAAGGGTGGACACTCTTGGGGCTGAGAGGTTTGGTGAGGTTGGGTGAGCAAACGCAGACCCTTTAAAGTAATACTGCATGCTACCCATCGCATGGGTCCCAAATCTCCAGGTTCAAGGGCAACTTCCTACATCGAAAACATGCATGAGAAACCCAGAAGATGGTACACCGTGTGATGGGGAAATGTTTCTAAAACGCACCTCATTTCTCATCTCCTTGTGCTCGGGTTCGCCATTCCAGCCACTTTACTAGCAATCTCCCTACTTGGAGCCTCAGCACCTTTAACCTCCTGTTCCGTACAGGTTGCAATTTGTCCTGAGGATGAACGGGAAGACGGGGAACCAATGAGAGACTAGCTCTTGGTGTTGGGACAGGCACAGGTCACTCTATTTTCCCATCAGGAAGAAGAATTAACCAGAGGCTCAGCCTGCCCCCCGGAACCAGAACAGGGCCTGAAGCCATCCTGCGCTTTTGCGGCCAGCTCCCAAAAAAGCGACTTGTAAAATGGAGCTTCAGGGCACTGCAATTCACAAACCAGCAGAGTTATAAATGATAACTCTCGTCCACAAATATATTGAGGGAAGGCAAAGAAGAGGATTTGAAATCAAGGCAGAATTGCAGGAAACAGATTTCAGGAGGTAGATTCGAATCGCCTTTAAAGCACATGAAAAGCACAAAACGTTGACAATGATGCCCCTGGCCAAAAAGGGCGTATGCGTTTTTTCCTGAATATATTCAGGAAAAAACGCATACGCCCTTTTTGGCCAACCAAGCAACCTGGAAAGGCAAATCAGCGCTACAAAGAAGTCTCGCTTCCCATCGGTCAAAAGGGCCATGCTGAAAAAAGTGTCAAAACCAGAAATGCAGGACAGGCCATGGAGAAATGGGAGCCTTGCTACACTGATGGGCGGGATGTAAATTGCCAACAGCCACTCTGGAGAAGTGTACGGTGTGTCCTGAAACATCTAAAAAACACAGCTTAGAGAGCATAGGGCACTTCCACGCATGGGGGGATAAAGTGGGAAAATTGAAAATCAGCAAGACACAAGCACCCCAAAGTTTAGGGCTGCTCTGTTGACAAGGACCTCCACTTCATTCCACCTTAAATATCCCAGGAAAGCGAAAAATGGATAAAAAAGTTGTGGTCCTTATGTACAATGGAATATCACTCAGCCATGAAATCAATGTCATAAGGCTAGTAGCAGCATGATGAGTGGATTTAGGTAAGACGATTCTAAGTGAAATAAGTCACACAGAAAAGGACACTTCTCATAAGGTGTCACTTATAGAGGGAATGTAAAAACCGTTACACTTGAACTGAATTACAAAACAGAACAGAGTCACACATGCAGAAAACACACTATGGCTGCTTAACGGGAAAGGTGAGGTGGGGTGATACATAAAACAAGAGCTTCAAATTAGCTCAGATACCGTTCCATAAACCCAATATGTAATAGACAAGACCTACTCCTTGCTCAGAGAACTGGACTCAACACGCCCGATTCACCGCACAAGAATATATCTGACTAGTAATAATCTTAAAACCTATGTATTGATATCTCTCTGTTAGTGTGTCAAGTGGGTGTAAGGCGGCATAAACACAGCCGTGAAAAGCAGCTAAACCCCATTATAAAAATAAATTACTTTTAAAAACTCATGAAACAAAGACAGGGAAAGAGAGAGAAATTCTTACACAATTCGTTCAGGGGCTGTGATGCAACCAGGACTGACCATATCTAGACCCACAGCTGGATGAGACATAAGGGTGGACACTCTTGGGGCTGAGAGGTTTGGTGAGGTTGGGTGAGCAAACGCAGACCCTTTAAAGTAATACTGCATGCTACCCATCGCATGGGTCCCAAATCTCCAGGTTCAAGGGCAACTTCCTACATCGAAAACATGCATGAGAAACCCAGAAGATGGTACACCGTGTGATGGGGAAATGTTTCTAAAACGCACCTCATTTCTCATCTCCTTGTGCTCGGGTTCGCCATTCCAGCCACTTTACTAGCAATCTCCCTACTTGGAGCCTCAGCACCTTTAACCTCCTGTTCCGTACAGGTTGCAATTTGTCCTGAGGATGAACGGGAAGACGGGGAACCAATGAGAGACTAGCTCTTGGTGTTGGGACAGGCACAGGTCACTCTATTTTCCCATCAGGAAGAAGAATTAACCAGAGGCTCAGCCTGCCCCCCGGAACCAGAACAGGGCCTGAAGCCATCCTGCGCTTTTGCGGCCAGCTCCCAAAAAAGCGACTTGTAAAATGGAGCTTCAGGGCACTGCAATTCACAAACCAGCAGAGTTATAAATGATAACTCTCGTCCACAAATATATTGAGGGAAGGCAAAGAAGAGGATTTGAAATCAAGGCAGAATTGCAGGAAACAGATTTCAGGAGGTAGATTCGAATCGCCTTTAAAGCACATGAAAAGCACAAAACGTTGACAATGATGCCCCTGGCCAAAAAGGGCGTATGCGTTTTTTCCTGAATATATTCAGGAAAAAACGCATACGCCCTTTTTGGCCAACCAAGCAACCTGGAAAGGCAAATCAGCGCTACAAAGAAGTCTCGCTTCCCATCGGTCAAAAGGGCCATGCTGAAAAAAGTGTCAAAACCAGAAATGCAGGACAGGCCATGGAGAAATGGGAGCCTTGCTACACTGATGGGCGGGATGTAAATTGCCAACAGCCACTCTGGAGAAGTGTACGGTGTGTCCTGAAACATCTAAAAAACACAGCTTAGAGAGCATAGGGCACTTCCACTCATGGGGGGATAAAGTGGGAAAATTGAAAATCAGCAAGACACAAGCACCCCAAAGTTTAGGGCTGCTCTGTTGACAAGGACCTCCACTTCATTCCACCTTAAATATCCCAGGAAAGCGAAAAATGGATAAAAAAGTTGTGGTCCTTATGTACAATGGAATATCACTCAGCCATGAAATCAATGTCATAAGGCTAGTAGCAGCATGATGAGTGGATTTAGGTAAGACGATTCTAAGTGAAATAAGTCACACAGAAAAGGA
This sequence comes from Balaenoptera physalus, assembly GCF_965194825.1. Classification (NCBI taxonomy): domain Eukaryota; kingdom Metazoa; phylum Chordata; class Mammalia; order Artiodactyla; family Balaenopteridae; genus Balaenoptera; species Balaenoptera physalus. The sequence continues at coordinate 19,730 of NW_028126181.1, read as the reverse complement.
CACTTCTCATAAGGTGTCACTTATAGAGGGAATGTAAAAACCGTTACACTTGAACTGAATTACAAAACAGAACAGAGTCACACATGCAGAAAACACACTATGGCTGCTTAACGGGAAAGGTGAGGTGGGGTGATACATAAAACAAGAGCTTCAAATTAGCTCAGATACCGTTCCATAAACCCAATATGTAATAGACAAGACCTACTCCTTGCTCAGAGAACTGGACTCAACACGCCCGATTCACCGCACAAGAATATATCTGACTAGTAATAATCTTAAAACCTATGTATTGATATCTCTCTGTTAGTGTGTCAAGTGGGTGTAAGGCGGCATAAACACAGCCGTGAAAAGCAGCTAAACCCCATTATAAAAATAAATTACTTTTAAAAACCCATGAAACAAAGACAGGGAAAGAGAGAGAAATTCTTACACAATTCGTTCAGGGGCTGTGATGCAACCTGGACTGACCATATCTAGACCCACAGCTGGATGAGACATAAGGGTGGACACTCTTGGGGCTGAGAGGTTTGGTGAGGTTGGGTGAGCAAACGCAGACCCTTTAAAGTAATACTGCGTGCTACCCATCGCATGGGTCCCAAATCTCCAGGTTCAAGGGCAACTTCCTACATCGAAAACATGCATGAGAAACCCAGAAGATGGTACACCGTGTGATGGGGAAAGGTTTCTAAAACGCACCTCATTTCTCATCTCCTTGTGCTCGGGTTCGCCATTCCAGCCACTTTACTAGCAATCTCCCTACTTGGAGCCTCAGCACCTTTAACCTCCTGTTCCGTACAGGTTGCAATTTGTCCTGAGGATGAACGGGAAGACGGGGAACCAATGAGAGACTAGCTCTTGGTGTTGGGACAGGCACAGGTCACTCTATTTTCCCATCAGGAAGAAGAATTAACCACAGGCTCAGCCTGCCCCCCGGAACCAGAACAGGGCCTGAAGCCATCCTGCGCTTTTGCGGCCAGCTCCCAAAAAAGCGACTTGTAAAATGGAGCTTCAGGGCACTGCAATTCACAAACCTGCAGAGTTATAAATGATAACTCTCGTCCACAAATATATTGAGGGAAGGCAAAGAAGAGGATTTGAAATCAAGGCAGAATTGCAGGAAACAGATTTCAGGAGGTAGATTCGAATCGCCTTTAAAGCACATGAAAAGCGGCAAAACGTTGACAATGATGCCCTTGGCCAAAAAGGGCGTATGCGTTTTTTCGTGAATATATTCAGGAAAAAACGCATACGCCCTTTTTGGCCAACCAAGCAACCTGGAAAGGCAAATCAGCGCTACAAAGAAGTCTCGCTTCCCATCGGTCAAAAGGGCCATGCTGAAAAAAGTGTCAAAACCAGAAATGCAGGACAGGCCATGGAGAAATGGGAGCCTTGCTACACTGATGGGCGGGATGTAAATTGCCAACAGCCACTCTGGAGAAGTGTACGGTGTGTCCTGAAACATCTAAAAAACACAGCTTAGAGAGCATAGGGCACTTCCACGCATGGGGGGATAAAGTGGGAAAATTGAAAATCAGCAAGACACAAGCACCCCAAAGTTTAGGGCTGCTCTGTTGACAAGGACCTCCACTTCATTCCACCTTAAATATCCCAGGAAAGCGAAAAATGGATAAAAAAGTTGTGGTCCTTATGTACAATGGAATATCACTCAGCCATGAAATCAATGTCATAAGGCTAGTAGCAGCATGATGAGTGGATTTAGGTAAGACGATTCTAAGTGAAATAAGTCACACAGAAAAGGACACTTCTCATAAGGTGTCACTTATAGAGGGAATGTAAAAACCGTTACACTTGAACTGAATTACAAAACAGAACAGAGTCACACATGCAGAAAACACACTATGGCTGCTTAACGGGAAAGGTGAGGTGGGGTGATACATAAAACAAGAGCTTCAAATTAGCTCAGATACCGTTCCATAAACCCAATATGTAATAGACAAGACCTACTCCTTGCTCAGAGAACTGGACTCAACACGCCCGATTCACCGCACAAGAATATATCTGACTAGTAATAATCTTAAAACCTATGTATTGATATCTCTCTGTTATTGTGTCAAGTGGGTGTAAGGCGGCATAAACACAGCCGTGAAAAGCAGCTAAACCCCATTATAAAAATAAATTACTTTTAAAAACCCATGAAACAAAGACAGGGAAAGAGAGAGAAATTCTTACACAATTCGTTCAGGGGCTGTGATGCAACCTGGACTGACCATATCTAGACCCACAGCTGGATGAGACATAAGGGTGGACACTCTTGGGGCTGAGAGGTTTGGTGAGGTTGGGTGAGCAAACGCAGACCCTTTAAAGTAATACTGCGTGCTACCCATCGCATGGGTCCCAAATCTCCAGGTTCAAGGGCAACTTCCTACATCGAAAACATGCATGAGAAACCCAGAAGATGGTACACCGTGTGATGGGGAAAGGTTTCTAAAACGCACCTCATTTCTCATCTCCTTGTGCTCGGGTTCGCCATTCCAGCCACTTTACTAGCAATCTCCCTACTTGGAGCCTCAGCACCTTTAACCTCCTGTTCCGTACAGGTTGCAATTTGTCCTGAGGATGAACGGGAAGACGGGAAACCAATGAGAGAGTAGCTCTTGGTGTTGGGACAGGCACAGGTCACTCTATTTTCCCATCAGGAAGAAGAATTAACCACAGGCTCAGCCTGCCCCCCGGAACCAGAACAGGGCCTGAAGCCATCCTGCGCTTTTGCGGCCAGCTCCCAAAAAAGCGACTTGTAAAATGGAGCTTCAGGGCACTGCAATTCAAACCTGCAGAGTTATAAATGATAACTCTCGTCCACAAATATATTGAGGGAAGGCAAAGAAGAGGATTTGAAATCAAGGCAGAATTGCAGGAAACAGATTTCAGGAGGTAGATTCGAATCGCCTTTAAAGCACATGAAAAGCACAAAACGTTTACAATGATGCCCTTGGCCAAAAAGGGCGTATGCGTTTTTTCCTGAATATATTCAGGAAAAAACGCATACGCCCTTTTTGGCCAACCAAGCAACCTGGAAAGGCAAATCAGCGCTACAAAGAAGTCTCGCTTCCCATCGGTCAAAAGGGCCATGCTGAAAAAAGTGTCAAAACCAGAAATGCAGGACAGGCCATGGAGAAATGGGAGCCTTGCTACACTGATGGGCGGGATGTAAATTGCCAACAGCCACTCTGGAGAAGTGTACGGTGTGTCCTGAAACATCTAAAAAACACAGCTTAGAGAGCATAGGGCACTTCCACGCATGGGGGGATAAAGTGGGAAAATTGAAAATCAGCAAGACACAAGCACCCCAAAGTTTAGGGCTGCTCTGTTGACAAGGACCTCCACTTCATTCCACCTTAAATATCCCAGGAAAGCGAAAAATGGATAAAAAAGTTGTGGTCCTTATGTACAATGGAATATCACTCAGCCATGAAATCAATGTCATAAGGCTAGTAGCAGCATGATGAGTGGATTTAGGTAAGACGATTCTAAGTGAAATAAGTCACACAGAAAAGGACACTTCTCATAAGGTGTCACTTATAGAGGGAATGTAAAAACCGTTACACTTGAACTGAATTACAAAACAGAACAGAGTCACACATGCAGAAAACACACTATGGCTGCTTAACGGGAAAGGTGAGGTGGGGTGATACATAAAACAAGAGCTTCAAATTAGCTCAGATACCGTTCCATAAACCCAATATGTAATAGACAAGACCTACTCCTTGCTCAGAGAACTGGACTCAACACGCCCGATTCACCGCACAAGAATATATCTGACTAGTAATAATCTTAAAACCTATGTATTGATATCTCTCTGTTATTGTGTCAAGTGGGTGTAAGGCGGCATAAACACAGCCGTGAAAAGCAGCTAAACCCCATTATAAAAATAAATTACTTTTAAAAACCCATGAAACAAAGACAGGGAAAGAGAGAGAAATTCTTACACAATTCGTTCAGGGGCTGTGATGCAACCTGGACTGACCATATCTAGACCCACAGCTGGATGAGACATAAGGGTGGACACTCTTGGGGCTGAGAGGTTCGGTGAGGTTGGGTGAGCAAACGCAGACCCTTTAAAGTAATACTGCGTGCTACCCATCGCATGGGTCCCAAATCTCCAGGTTCAAGGGCAACTTCCTACATCGAAAACATGCATGAGAAACCCAGAAGATGGTACACCGTGTGATGGGGAAAGGTTTCTAAAACGCACCTCATTTCTCATCTCCTTGTGCTCGGGTTCGCCATTCCAGGCACTTTACTAGCAATCTCCCTACTTGGAGCCTCAGCACCTTTAACCTCCTGTTCCGTACAGGTTGCAATTTGTCCTGAGGATGAACGGGAAGACGGGAAACCAATGAGAGAGTAGCTCTTGGTGTTGGGACAGGCACAGGTCACTCTATTTTCACATCAGGAAGAAGAATTAACCACAGGCTCAGCCTGCCCCCCGGAACCAGAACAGGGCCTGAAGCCATCCTGCGCTTTTGCGGCCAGCTCCCAAAAAAGCGACTTGTAAAATGGAGCTTCAGGGCACTGCAATTCAAACCTGCAGAGTTATAAATGATATCTCTCGTCCACAAATATATTGAGGGAAGGCAAAGAAGAGGATTTGAAATCAAGGCAGAATTGCAGGAAACAGATTTCAGGAGGTAGATTCGAATCGCCTTTAAAGCACATGAAAAGCACAAAACGTTGACAATGATGCCCTTGGCCAAAAAGGGCGTATGCGTTTTTTCCTGAATATATTCAGGAAAAAACGCATACGCCCTTTTTGGCCAACCAAGCAACCTGGAAAGGCAAATCAGCGCTACAAAGAAGTCTCGCTTCCCATCGGTCAAAAGGGCCATGCTGAAAAAAGTGTCAAAACCAGAAATGCAGGACAGGCCATGGAGAAATGGGAACCTTGCTACACTGATGGGCGGGATGTAAATTGCCAACAGCCACTCTGGAGAAGTGTACGGTGTGTCCTGAAACATCTAAAAAACACAGCTTAGAGAGCATAGGGCACTTCCACGCATGGGGGGATAAAGTGGGAAAATTGAAAATCAGCAAGACACAAGCACCCCAAAGTTTAGGGCTGCTCTGTTGACAAGGACCTCCACTTCATTCCACCTTAAATATCCCAGGAAAGCGAAAAATGGATAAAAAAGTTGTGGTCCTTATGTACAATGGAATATCACTCAGCCATGAAATCAATGTCATAAGGCTAGTAGCAGCATGATGAGTGGATTTAGGTAAGACGATTCTAAGTGAAATAAGTCACACAGAAAAGGACACTTCTCATAAGGTGTCACTTATAGAGGGAATGTAAAAACCGTTACACTTGAACTGAATTACAAAACAGAACAGAGTCACACATGCAGAAAACACACTATGGCTGCTTAACGGGAAAGGTGAGGTGGGGTGATACATAAAACAAGAGATTCAAATTAGCTCAGATACCGTTCCATAAACCCAATATGTAATACACAAGACCTACTCCTTGCTCAGAGAACTGGACTCAACACGCCCGATTCACCGCACATGAATATATCTGACTAGTAATAATCTTAAAACCTATGTATTGATATCTCTCTGTTAGTGTGTCAAGTGGGTGTAAGGCGGCATAAACACAGCCGTGAAAAGCAGCTAAACCCCATTATAAAAATAAATTACTTTTAAAAACCCATGAAACAAAGACAGGGAAAGAGAGAGAAATTCTTACACAATTCGTTCAGGGGCTGTGATGCAACCTGGACTGACCATATCTAGACCCACAGCTGGATGAGACATAAGGGTGGACACTCTTGGGGCTGAGAGGTTTGGTGAGGTTGGGTGAGCAAACGCAGACCCTTTAAAGTAATACTGCGTGCTACCCATCGCATGGGTCCCAAATCTCCAGGTTCAAGGGCAACTTCCTACATCGAAAACATGCATGAGAAACCCAGAAGATGGTACACCGTGTGATGGGGAAAGGTTTCTAAAACGCACCTCATTTCTCGTCTCCTTGTGCTCGGGTTCGCCATTCCAGCCACTTTACTAGCAATCTCCCTACTTGGAGCCTCAGCACCTTTAACCTCCTGTTCCGTACAGGTTGCAATTTGTCCTGAGGATGAACGGGAAGACGGGGAACCAATGAGAGACTAGCTCTTGGTGTTGGGACAGGCACAGGTCACTCTATTTTCCCATCAGGAAGAAGAATTAACCACAGGCTCAGCCTGACCCCCGGAACCAGAACAGGGCCTGAAGCCATCCTGCGCTTTTGCGGCCAGCTCCCAAAAAAGCGACTTGTAAAATGGAGCTTCAGGGCACTGCAATTCACAAACCTGCACAGTTATAAATGATAACTCTCGTCCACAAATATATTGAGGGAAGGCAAAGAAGAGGATTTGAAATCAAGGCAGAATTGCAGGAAACAGATTTCAGGAGGTAGATTCGAATCGCCTTTAAAGCACATGAAAAGCGGCAAAACGTTGACAATGATGCCCTTGGCCAAAAAGGGCGTATGCGTTTTTTCCTGAATATATTCAGGAAAAAACGCATACGCCCTTTTTGGCCAACCAAGCAACCTGGAAAGGCAAATCAGCGCTACAAAGAAGTCTCGCTTCCCATCGGTCAAAAGGGCCATGCTGAAAAAAGTGTCAAAACCAGAAATGCAGGACAGGCCATGGAGAAATGGGAGCCTTGCTACACTGATGGGCGGGATGTAAATTGCCAACAGCCACTCTGGAGAAGTGTACGGTGTGTCCTGAAACATCTAAAAAACACAGCTTAGAGAGCATAGGGCACTTCCACGCATGGGGGGATAAAGTGGGAAAATTGAAAATCAGCAAGACACAAGCACCCCAAAGTTTAGGGCTGCTCTGTTGACAAGGACCTCCACTTCATTCCACCTTAAATATCCCAGGAAAGCGAAAAATGGATAAAAAAGTTGTGGTCCTTATGTACAATGGAATATCACTCAGCCATGAAATCAATGTCATAAGGCTAGTAGCAGCATGATGAGTGGATTTAGGTAAGACGATTCTAAGTGAAATAAGTCACACAGAAAAGGACACTCCTCATAAGGTGTCACTTATAGAGGGAATGTAAAAACCGTTACACTTGAACTGAATTACAAAACAGAACAGAGTCACACATGCAGAAAACACACTATGGCTGCTTAACGGGAAAGGTGAGGTAGGGTGATACATAAAACAAGAGCTTCAAATTAGCTCAGATACCGTTCCATAAACCCAATATGTAATAGACAAGACCTACTCCTTGCTCAGAGAACTGGACACAACACGCCCGATTCACCGCACAAGAATATATCTGACTAGTAATAATCTTAAAACCTATGTATTGATATCTCTCTGTTAGTGTGTCAAGTGGGTGTAAGGCGGCATAAAAACAGCCGTGAAAAGCAGCTAAACCCCATTATAAAAATAAATTACTTTTAAAAACCCATGAAACAAAGACAGGGAAAGAGAGAGAAATTCTTACACAATTCGTTCAGGGGCTGTGATGCAACCTGGACTGACCATATCTAGACCCACAGCTGGATGAGACATAAGGGTGGACACTCTTGGGGCTGAGAAGTTTGGTGAGGTTGGGTGAGCAAACGCAGACCCTTTAAAGTAATACTGCGTGCTACCCATCGCATGGGTCCCAAATCTCCAGGTTCAAGTGCAACTTCCTACATCGAAAACATGCATGAGAAACCCAGAAGATGGTACACCGTGTGATGGGGAAAGGTTTCTAAAACGCACCTCATTTCTCATCTCCTTGTGCTCGGGTTCGCCATTCCAGCCACTTTACTAGCAATCTCCCTACTTGGAGCCTCAGCACCTTTAACCTCCTGTTCCGTACAGGTTGCAATTTGTCCTGAGGATGAACGGGAAGACGGGGAACCAATGAGAGACTAGCTCTTGGTGTTTGGACAGGCACAGGTCACTCTATTTTCCCATCAGGAAGAAGAATTAACCACAGGCTCAGCCTGACCCCCGGAACCAGAACAGGGCCTGAAGCCATCCTGCGCTTTTGCGGCCAGCTCCCAAAAAAGCGACTTGTAAAATGGAGCTTCAGGGCACTGCAATTCACAAACCTGCAGAGTTATAAATGATAACTCTCGTCCACAAATATATTGAGGGAAGGCAAAGAAGAGGATTTGAAATCAAGGCAGAATTGCAGGAAACAGATTTCAGGAGGTAGATTCGAATCGCCTTTAAAGCACATGAAAAGCGGCAAAACGTTGACAATGATGCCCTTGGCCAAAAAGGGCGTATGCGTTTTTTCCTGAATATATTCAGGAAAAAACGCATACGCCCTTTTTGGCCAACCAAGCAACCTGGAAAGGCAAATCAGCGCTACAAAGAAGTCTCGCTTCCCATCGGTCAAAAGGGCCATGCTGAAAAAAGTGTCAAAACCAGAAATGCAGGACAGGCCATGGAGAAATGGGAGCCTTGCTACACTGATGGGCGGGATGTAAATTGCCAACAGCCACTCTGGAGAAGTGTACGGTGTGTCCTGAAACATCTAAAAAACACAGCTTAGAGAGCATAGGGCACTTCCACGCATGGGGGGATAAAGTGGGAAAATTGAAAATCAGCAAGACACAAGCACCCCAAAGTTTAGGGCTGCTCTGTTGACAAGGACCTCCACTTCATTCCACCTTAAATATCCCAGGAAAGCGAAAAATGGATAAAAAAGTTGTGGTCCTTATGTACAATGGAATATCACTCAGCCATGAAATCAATGTCATAAGGCTAGTAGCAGCATGATGAGTGGATTTAGGTAAGACGATTCTAAGTGAAATAAGTCACACAGAAAAGGACACTTCTCATAAGGTGTCACTTATAGAGGGAATGTAAAAACCGTTACACTTGAACTGAATTACAAAACAGAACAGAGTCACACATGCAGAAAACACACTATGGCTGCTTAACGGGAAAGGTGAGGTAGGGTGATACATAAAACAAGAGCTTCAAATTAGCTCAGATACCGTTCCATAAACCCAATATGTAATAGACAAGACCTACTCCTTGCTCAGAGAACTGGACACAACACGCCCGATTCACCGCACAAGAATATATCTGACTAGTAATAATCTTAAAACCTATGTATTGATATCTCTCTGTTAGTGTGTCAAGTGGGTGTAAGGCGGCATAAACACAGCCGTGAAAAGCAGCTAAACCCCATTATAAAAATAAATTACTTTTAAAAACCCATGAAACAAAGACAGGGAAAGAGAGAGAAATTCTTACACAATTCGTTCAGGGGCTGTGATGCAACCTGGACTGACCATATCTAGACCCACAGCTGGATGAGACATAAGGGTGGACACTCTTGGGGCTGAGAAGTTTGGTGAGGTTGGGTGAGCAAACGCAGACCCTTTAAAGTAATACTGCGTGCTACCCATCGCATGGGTCCCAAATCTCCAGGTTCAAGTGCAACTTCCTACATCGAAAACATGCATGAGAAACCCAGAAGATGGTACACCGTGTGATGGGGAAAGGTTTCTAAAACGCACCTCATTTCTCATCTCCTTGTGCTCGGGTTCGCCATTCCAGCCACTTTACTAGCAATCTCCCTACTTGGAGCCTCAGCACCTTTAACCTCCTGTTCCGTACAGGTTGCAATTTGTCCTGAGGATGAACGGGAAGACGGGGAACCAATGAGAGACTAGCTCTTGGTGTTTGGACAGGCACAGGTCACTCTATTTTCCCATCAGGAAGAAGAATTAACCACAGGCTCAGCCTGACCCCCGGAACCAGAACAGGGCCTGAAGCCATCCTGCGCTTTTGCGGCCAGCTCCCAAAAAAGCGACTTGTAAAATGGAGCTTCAGGGCACTGCAATTCACAAACCTGCAGAGTTATAAATGATAACTCTCGTCCACAAATATATTGAGGGAAGGCAAAGAAGAGGATTTGAAATCAAGGCAGAATTGCAGGAAACAGATTTCAGGAGGTAGATTCGAATCGCCTTTAAAGCACATGAAAAGCGGCAAAACGTTGACAATGATGCCCTTGGCCAAAAAGGGCGTATGCGTTTTTTCCTGAATATATTCAGGAAAAAACGCATACGCCCTTTTTGGCCAACCAAGCAACCTGGAAAGGCAAATCAGCGCTACAAAGAAGTCTCGCTTCCCATCGGTCAAAAGGGCCATGCTGAAAAAAGTGTCAAAACCAGAAATGCAGGACAGGCCATGGAGAAATGGGAGCCTTGCTACACTGATGGGCGGGATGTAAATTGCCAACAGCCACTCTGGAGAAGTGTACGGTGTGTCCTGAAACATCTAAAAAACACAGCTTAGAGAGCATAGGGCACTTCCACGCATGGGGGGATAAAGTGGGAAAATTGAAAATCAGCAAGACACAAGCACCCCAAAGTTTACGGCTGCTCTGTTGACAAGGACCTCCACTTCATTCCACCTTAAATATCCCAGGAAAGCGAAAAATGGATAAAAAAGTTGTGGTCCTTATGTACAATGGAATATCACTCAGCCATGAAATCAATGTCATAAGGCTAGTAGCAGCATGATGAGTGGATTTAGGTAAGACGATTCTAAGTGAAATAAGTCACACAGAAAAGGACACTTCTCATAAGGTGTCACTTATAGAGGGAATGTAAAAACCGTTACACTTGAACTGAATTACAAAACAGAACAGAGTCACACATGCAGAAAACACACTATGGCTGCTTAACGGGAAAGGTGAGGTGGGCTGATACATAAAACAAGAGATTCAAATTAGCTCAGATACCGTTCCATAAACCCAATATGTAATAGACAAGACCTACTCCTTGCTCAGAGAACTGGACTCAACACGCCCGATTCACCGCACAAGAATATATCTGACTAGTAATAATCTTAAAACCTATGTATTGATATCTCTCTGTTAGTGTGTCAAGTGGGTGTAAGGCGGCATAAACACAGCCGTGAAAAGCAGCTAAACCCCATTATAAAAATAAATTACTTTTAAAAACCCATGAAACAAAGACAGGGAAAGAGAGAGAAATTCTTACACAATTCGTTCAGGGGCTGTGATGCAACCTGGACTGACCATATCTAGACCCACAGCTGGATGAGACATAAGGGTGGACACTCTTGGGGCTGAGAGGTTTGGTGAGGTTGGGTGAGCAAACGCAGACCCTTTAAAGTAATACTGCGTGCTACCCATCGCATGGGTCCCAAATCTCCAGGTTCAAGGGCAACTTCCTACATCGAAAACATGCATGAGAAACCCAGAAGATGGTACACCGTGTGATGGGGAAAGGTTTCTAAAACGCACCTCATTTCTCATCTCCTTGTGCTCGGGTTCGCCATTCCAGCCACTTTACTAGCAATCTCCCTACTTGGAGCCTCAGCACCTTTAACCTCCTGTTCCGTACAGGTTGCAATTTGTCCTGAGGATGAACGGGAAGACGGGAAACCAATGAGAGAGTAGCTCTTGGTGTTGGGACAGGCACAGGTCACTCTATTTTCACATCAGGAAGAAGAATTAACCACAGGCTCAGCCTGCCCCCCGGAACCAGAACAGGGCCTGAAGCCATCCTGCGCTTTTGCGGCCAGCTCCCAAAAAAGCGACTTGTAAAATGGAGCTTCAGGGCACTGCAATTCAAACCTGCAGAGTTATAAATGATAACTCTCGTCCACAAATATATTGAGGGAAGGCAAAGAAGAGGATTTGAAATCAAGGCAGAATTGCAGGAAACAGATTTCAGGAGGTAGATTCGAATCGCCTTTAAAGCACATGAAAAGCACAAAACGTTTACAATGATGCCCTTGGCCAAAAAGGGCGTATGCGTTTTTTCCTGAATATATTCAGGAAAAAACGCATACGCCCTTTTTGGCCAACCAAGCAACCTGGAAAGGCAAATCAGCGCTACAAAGAAGTCTCGCTTCCCATCGGTCAAAAGGGCCATGCTGAAAAAAGTGTCAAAACCAGAAATGCAGGACAGGCCATGGAGAAATGGGAGCCTTGCTACACTGATGGGCGGGATGTAAATTGCCAACAGCCACTCTGGAGAAGTGTACGGTGTGTCCTGAAACATCTAAAAAACACAGCTTAGAGAGCATAGGGCACTTCCACGCATGGGGGGATAAAGTGGGAAAATTGAAAATCAGCAAGACACAAGCACCCCAAAGTTTAGGGCTGCTCTGTTGACAAGGACCTCCACTTCATTCCACCTTAAATATCCCAGGAAAGCGAAAAATGGATAAAAAAGTTGTGGTCCTTATGTACAATGGAATATCACTCAGCCATGAAATCAATGTCATAAGGCTAGTAGCAGCATGATGAGTGGATTTAGGTAAGACGATTCTAAGTGAAATAAGTCACACAGAAAAGGACACTTCTCATAAGGTGTCACTTATAGAGGGAATGTAAAAACCGTTACACTTGAACTGAATTACAAAACAGAACAGAGTCACACATGCAGAAAACACACTATGGCTGCTTAACGGGAAAGGTGAGGTGGGGTGATACATAAAACAAGAGCTTCAAATTAGCTCAGATACCGTTCCATAAACCCAATATGTAATAGACAAGACCTACTCCTTGCTCAGAGAACTGGACTCAACACGCCCGATTCACCGCACAAGAATATATCTGACTAGTAATAATCTTAAAACCTATGTATTGATATCTCTCTGTTATTGTGTCAAGTGGGTGTAAGGCGGCATAAACACAGCCGTGAAAAGCAGCTAAACCCCATTATAAAAATAAATTACTTTTAAAAACCCATGAAACAAAGACAGGGAAAGAGAGAGAAATTCTTACACAATTCGTTCAGGGGCTGTGATGCAACCTGGACTGACCATATCTAGACCCACAGCTGGATGAGACATAAGGGTGGACACTCTTGGGGCTGAGAGGTTCGGTGAGGTTGGGTGAGCAAACGCAGACCCTTTAAAGTAATACTGCGTGCTACCCATCGCATGGGTCCCAAATCTCCAGGTTCAAGGGCAACTTCCTACATCGAAAACATGCATGAGAAACCCAGAAGATGGTACACCGTGTGATGGGGAAAGGTTTCTAAAACGCACCTCATTTCTCGTCTCCTTGTGCTCGGGTTCGCCATTCCAGCCACTTTACTAGCAATCTCCCTACTTGGAGCCTCAGCACCTTTAACCTCCTGTTCCGTACAGGTTGCAATTTGTCCTGAGGATGAACGGGAAGACGGGGAACCAATGAGAGACTAGCTCTTGGTGTTGGGACAGGCACAGGTCACTCTATTTTCCCATCAGGAAGAAGAATTAACCACAGGCTCAGCCTGCCCCCCGGAACCAGAACAGGGCCTGAAGCCATCCTGCGCTTTTGCGGCCAGCTCCCAAAAAAGCGACTTGTAAAATGGAGCTTCAGGGCACTGCAATTCACAAACCTGCAGAGTTATAAATGATAACTCTCGTCCACAAATATATTGAGGGAAGGCAAAGAAGAGGATTTGAAATCAAGGCAGAATTGCAGGAAACAGATTTCAGGAGGTAGATTCGAATCGCCTTTAAAGCACATGAAAAGCGGCAAAACGTTGACAATGATGCCCTTGGCCAAAAAGGGCGTATGCGTTTTTTCCTGAATATATTCAGGAAAAAACGCATACGCCCTTTTTGGCCAACCAAGCAACCTGGAAAGGCAAATCAGCGCTACAAAGAAGTCTCGCTTCCCATCGGTCAAAAGGGCCATGCTGAAAAAAGTGTCAAAACCAGAAATGCAGGACAGGCCATGGAGAAATGGGAGCCTTGCTACACTGATGGGCGGGATGTAAATTGCCAACAGCCACTCTGGAGAAGTGTACGGTGTGTCCTGAAACATCTAAAAAACACAGCTTAGAGAGCATAGGGCACTTCCACGCATGGGGGGATAAAGTGGGAAAATTGAAAATCAGCAAGACACAAGCACCCCAAAGTTTAGGGCTGCTCTGTTGACAAGGACCTCCACTTCATTCCACCTTAAATATCCCAGGAAAGCGAAAAATGGATAAAAAAGTTGTGGTCCTTATGTACAATGGAATATCACTCAGCCATGAAATCAATGTCATAAGGCTAGTAGCAGCATGATGAGTGGATTTAGGTAAGACGATTCTAAGTGAAATAAGTCACACAGAAAAGGACACTTCTCATAAGGTGTCACTTATAGAGGGAATGTAAAAACCGTTACACTTGAACTGAATTACAAAACAGAACAGAGTCACACATGCAGAAAACACACTATGGCTGCTTAACGGGAAAGGTGAGGTGGGGTGATACATAAAACAAGAGCTTCAAATTAGCTCAGATACCGTTCCATAAACCCAATATGTAATAGACAAGACCTACTCCTTGCTCAGAGAACTGGACTCAACACGCCCGATTCACCGCACAAGAATATATCTGACTAGTAATAATCTTAAAACCTATGTATTGATATCTCTCTGTTATTGTGTCAAGTGGGTGTAAGGCGGCATAAACACAGCCGTGAAAAGCAGCTAAACCCCATTATAAAAATAAATTACTTTTAAAAACCCATGAAACAAAGACAGGGAAAGAGAGAGAAATTCTTACACAATTCGTTCAGGGGCTGTGATGCAACCTGGACTGACCATATCTAGACCCACAGCTGGATGAGACATAAGGGTGGACACTCTTGGGGCTGAGAGGTTCGGTGAGGTTGGGTGAGCAAACGCAGACCCTTTAAAGTAATACTGCGTGCTACCCATCGCATGGGTCCCAAATCTCCAGGTTCAAGGGCAACTTCCTACATCGAAAACATGCATGAGAAACCCAGAAGATGGTACACCGTGTGATGGGGAAAGGTTTCTAAAACGCACCTCATTTCTCATCTCCTTGTGCTCGGGTTCGCCATTCCAGGCACTTTACTAGCAATCTCCCTACTTGGAGCCTCAGCACCTTTAACCTCCTGTTCCGTACAGGTTGCAATTTGTCCTGAGGATGAACGGGAAGACGGGAAACCAATGAGAGAGTAGCTCTTGGTGTTGGGACAGGCACAGGTCACTCTATTTTCACATCAGGAAGAAGAATTAACCACAGGCTCAGCCTGCCCCCCGGAACCAGAACAGGGCCTGAAGCCATCCTGCGCTTTTGCGGCCAGCTCCCAAAAAAGCGACTTGTAAAATGGAGCTTCAGGGCACTGCAATTCAAACCTGCAGAGTTATAAATGATATCTCTCGTCCACAAATATATTGAGGGAAGGCAAAGAAGAGGATTTGAAATCAAGGCAGAATTGCAGGAAACAGATTTCAGGAGGTAGATTCGAATCGCCTTTAAAGCACATGAAAAGCACAAAACGTTGACAATGATGCCCTTGGCCAAAAAGGGCGTATGCGTTTTTTCCTGAATATATTCAGGAAAAAACGCATACGCCCTTTTTGGCCAACCAAGCAACCTGGAAAGGCAAATCAGCGCTACAAAGAAGTCTCGCTTCCCATCGGTCAAAAGGGCCATGCTGAAAAAAGTGTCAAAACCAGAAATGCAGGACAGGCCATGGAGAAATGGGAACCTTGCTACACTGATGGGCGGGATGTAAATTGCCAACAGCCACTCTGGAGAAGTGTACGGTGTGTCCTGAAACATCTAAAAAACACAGCTTAGAGAGCATAGGGCACTTCCACGCATGGGGGGATAAAGTGGGAAAATTGAAAATCAGCAAGACACAAGCACCCCAAAGTTTAGGGCTGCTCTGTTGACAAGGACCTCCACTTCATTCCACCTTAAATATCCCAGGAAAGCGAAAAATGGATAAAAAAGTTGTGGTCCTTATGTACAATGGAATATCACTCAGCCATGAAATCAATGTCATAAGGCTAGTAGCAGCATGATGAGTGGATTTAGGTAAGACGATTCTAAGTGAAATAAGTCACACAGAAAAGGACACTTCTCATAAGGTGTCACTTATAGAGGGAATGTAAAAACCGTTACACTTGAACTGAATTACAAAACAGAACAGAGTCACACATGCAGAAAACACACTATGGCTGCTTAACGGGAAAGGTGAGGTGGGGTGATACATAAAACAAGAGATTCAAATTAGCTCAGATACCGTTCCATAAACCCAATATGTAATACACAAGACCTACTCCTTGCTCAGAGAACTGGACTCAACACGCCCGATTCACCGCACATGAATATATCTGACTAGTAATAATCTTAAAACCTATGTATTGATATCTCTCTGTTAGTGTGTCAAGTGGGTGTAAGGCGGCATAAACACAGCCGTGAAAAGCAGCTAAACCCCATTATAAAAATAAATTACTTTTAAAAACCCATGAAACAAAGACAGGGAAAGAGAGAGAAATTCTTACACAATTCGTTCAGGGGCTGTGATGCAACCTGGACTGACCATATCTAGACCCACAGCTGGATGAGACATAAGGGTGGACACTCTTGGGGCTGAGAGGTTTGGTGAGGTTGGGTGAGCAAACGCAGACCCTTTAAAGTAATACTGCGTGCTACCCATCGCATGGGTCCCAAATCTCCAGGTTCAAGGGCAACTTCCTACATCGAAAACATGCATGAGAAACCCAGAAGATGGTACACCGTGTGATGGGGAAAGGTTTCTAAAACGCACCTCATTTCTCGTCTCCTTGTGCTCGGGTTCGCCATTCCAGCCACTTTACTAGCAATCTCCCTACTTGGAGCCTCAGCACCTTTAACCTCCTGTTCCGTACAGGTTGCAATTTGTCCTGAGGATGAACGGGAAGACGGGGAACCAATGAGAGACTAGCTCTTGGTGTTGGGACAGGCACAGGTCACTCTATTTTCCCATCAGGAAGAAGAATTAACCACAGGCTCAGCCTGACCCCCGGAACCAGAACAGGGCCTGAAGCCATCCTGCGCTTTTGCGGCCAGCTCCCAAAAAAGCGACTTGTAAAATGGAGCTTCAGGGCACTGCAATTCACAAACCTGCACAGTTATAAATGATAACTCTCGTCCACAAATATATTGAGGGAAGGCAAAGAAGAGGATTTGAAATCAAGGCAGAATTGCAGGAAACAGATTTCAGGAGGTAGATTCGAATCGCCTTTAAAGCACATGAAAAGCGGCAAAACGTTGACAATGATGCCCTTGGCCAAAAAGGGCGTATGCGTTTTTTCCTGAATATATTCAGGAAAAAACGCATACGCCCTTTTTGGCCAACCAAGCAACCTGGAAAGGCAAATCAGCGCTACAAAGAAGTCTCGCTTCCCATCGGTCAAAAGGGCCATGCTGAAAAAAGTGTCAAAACCAGAAATGCAGGACAGGCCATGGAGAAATGGGAGCCTTGCTACACTGATGGGCGGGATGTAAATTGCCAACAGCCACTCTGGAGAAGTGTACGGTGTGTCCTGAAACATCTAAAAAACACAGCTTAGAGAGCATAGGGCACTTCCACGCATGGGGGGATAAAGTGGGAAAATTGAAAATCAGCAAGACACAAGCACCCCAAAGTTTAGGGCTGCTCTGTTGACAAGGACCTCCACTTCATTCCACCTTAAATATCCCAGGAAAGCGAAAAATGGATAAAAAAGTTGTGGTCCTTATGTACAATGGAATATCACTCAGCCATGAAATCAATGTCATAAGGCTAGTAGCAGCATGATGAGTGGATTTAGGTAAGACGATTCTAAGTGAAATAAGTCACACAGAAAAGGACACTCCTCATAAGGTGTCACTTATAGAGGGAATGTAAAAACCGTTACACTTGAACTGAATTACAAAACTGAACAGAGTCACACATGCAGAAAACACACTATGGCTGCTTAACGGGAAAGGTGAGGTAGGGTGATACATAAAACAAGAGCTTCAAATTAGCTCAGATACCGTTCCATAAACCCAATATGTAATAGACAAGACCTACTCCTTGCTCAGAGAACTGGACACAACACGCCCGATTCACCGCACAAGAATATATCTGACTAGTAATAATCTTAAAACCTATGTATTGATATCTCTCTGTTAGTGTGTCAAGTGGGTGTAAGGCGGCATAAAAACAGCCGTGAAAAGCAGCTAAACCCCATTATAAAAATAAATTACTTTTAAAAACCCATGAAACAAAGACAGGGAAAGAGAGAGAAATTCTTACACAATTCGTTCAGGGGCTGTGATGCAACCTGGACTGACCATATCTAGACCCACAGCTGGATGAGACATAAGGGTGGACACTCTTGGGGCTGAGAAGTTTGGTGAGGTTGGGTGAGCAAACGCAGACCCTTTAAAGTAATACTGCGTGCTACCCATCGCATGGGTCCCAAATCTCCAGGTTCAAGTGCAACTTCCTACATCGAAAACATGCATGAGAAACCCAGAAGATGGTACACCGTGTGATGGGGAAAGGTTTCTAAAACGCACCTCATTTCTCATCTCCTTGTGCTCGGGTTCGCCATTCCAGCCACTTTACTAGCAATCTCCCTACTTGGAGCCTCAGCACCTTTAACCTCCTGTTCCGTACAGGTTGCAATTTGTCCTGAGGATGAACGGGAAGACGGGGAACCAATGAGAGACTAGCTCTTGGTGTTTGGACAGGCACAGGTCACTCTATTTTCCCATCAGGAAGAAGAATTAACCACAGGCTCAGCCTGACCCCCGGAACCAGAACAGGGCCTGAAGCCATCCTGCGCTTTTGCGGCCAGCTCCCAAAAAAGCGACTTGTAAAATGGAGCTTCAGGGCACTGCAATTCACAAACCTGCAGAGTTATAAATGATAACTCTCGTCCACAAATATATTGAGGGAAGGCAAAGAAGAGGATTTGAAATCAAGGCAGAATTGCAGGAAACAGATTTCAGGAGGTAGATTCGAATCGCCTTTAAAGCACATGAAAAGCGGCAAAACGTTGACAATGATGCCCTTGGCCAAAAAGGGCGTATGCGTTTTTTCCTGAATATATTCAGGAAAAAACGCATACGCCCTTTTTGGCCAACCAAGCAACCTGGAAAGGCAAATCAGCGCTACAAAGAAGTCTCGCTTCCCATCGGTCAAAAGGGCCATGCTGAAAAAAGTGTCAAAACCAGAAATGCAGGACAGGCCATGGAGAAATGGGAGCCTTGCTACACTGATGGGCGGGATGTAAATTGCCAACAGCCACTCTGGAGAAGTGTACGGTGTGTCCTGAAACATCTAAAAAACACAGCTTAGAGAGCATAGGGCACTTCCACGCATGGGGGGATAAAGTGGGAAAATTGAAAATCAGCAAGACACAAGCACCCCAAAGTTTAGGGCTGCTCTGTTGACAAGGACCTCCACTTCATTCCACCTTAAATATCCCAGGAAAGCGAAAAATGGATAAAAAAGTTGTGGTCCTTATGTACAATGGAATATCACTCAGCCATGAAATCAATGTCATAAGGCTAGTAGCAGCATGATGAGTGGATTTAGGTAAGACGATTCTAAGTGAAATAAGTCACACAGAAAAGGACACTTCTCATAAGGTGTCACTTATAGAGGGAATGTAAAAACCGTTACACTTGAACTGAATTACAAAACAGAACAGAGTCACACATGCAGAAAACACACTATGGCTGCTTAACGGGAAAGGTGAGGTAGGGTGATACATAAAACAAGAGCTTCAAATTAGCTCAGATACCGTTCCATAAACCCAATATGTAATAGACAAGACCTACTCCTTGCTCAGAGAACTGGACACAACACGCCCGATTCACCGCACAAGAATATATCTGACTAGTAATAATCTTAAAACCTATGTATTGATATCTCTCTGTTAGTGTGTCAAGTGGGTGTAAGGCGGCATAAACACAGCCGTGAAAAGCAGCTAAACCCCATTATAAAAATAAATTACT